>NC_137970.1:73467923-74067923 GCF_963924665.1 Micromys minutus | reverse complement strand
AAAAAAGTGATGTATTATTCCATCTAATAAATTACCAGAAACATCAAAACTACTGAAAACCAAGGTTCTGACCAGACAAGAAGCTGGCAAAGGAAGGAAGACAGTGACGAGGACATAGATGCTGAGACTCTTATTAGTGAGGATGGAGACACTCAGGGGGCCTGACAGCAACGAGTCGGCTGCAGAGGGGTGAGCAAACACACTGACCCCCTTAAAGTAGGAGCAGAAAAATGCCTGTTCAACAGAGGCAGAACTGGCCCGTGAGCAACATCACTCATAACATTCCAATAACAAAAACTTTCAAGTTTTCATGATAAAAATTGAAGGTGCATATGCAGGATATGTGTGGAAACACTGTAGTGTATTATATAATCTATGGGAATTGTTTAGAAAAACATTATCTAAGATCAAATCATCCAGTGCTGAGAATTGGTGATTGTATCGGAGCTATCTCACAGAAAACTGGGGAAGTTATCTCACAGTACATTTCTGTCGCCTGACCTTACTTCCTTGTCAAAAGCCACCTTACATCTTATAGAGCAAAACAGTTTCACACACGTGTGTGAGCACACATTCACACGAGAGCACGCACGCATACACACAAACACGCTTGTGTGTAGTGATTTTTTTTCCTTCAAAATATTTTTATATACTTCACCCCATGGTTTTTTGCCTTTTCCTAATTTTGAAACGTATACTCAGAAAAGAAAATGTGCGGACTATATAACTAATAACTAACTAGAAAAATGAACCCTTATACTTGACAATGTCAATAAGGAATATAAATAAATGCTACTGGGCCTAAAGAACAGAAATAAAAGAATTACAAAGAGAACATTTTATTCTATATCCTTCTATAGTACTCAAACAGTGACAGTCTTAGATAAGTTACAAATTTCTACCAAACCATGTTACATTGAAATGTGAAATCAGGAATTCAAAGCTAGAACAACACCCTCTCTACTCTTCAAAGACCTGCATTTCCCTGGTTTTGAGTTATATAAACTTCTAGTCATTTTCTCAGTTCACCTTCAAGTATATGCAATCAGAAATGTGGTTATATACCATTGTATTTTCTCCATATAAGCAAAACATTAATATATCCTATAGAAGAAAATCACCAAAATTAAATTTAAAAAACAACAAAAACCTACAAGAAAATACTTTAAAATATATTTAAAAAGTTGTTACAGGGGGTTTTCAAAAAACAGTTCATCTATTTTTTTACATTTTAAAATTACATTTGTGTGTGTGTGTGTGTCTGTCTGTCTGTCTGTCTGTCTGTCTGTCTGTGTGCATAGATCTGTGAGACATTTAAGCGCCATGGTGAGCGTTTGGCGGTCCGAGTACAGGTTCTCTCCTAGTACAGTGTAGGATCTAGGAATTGAATTCAGATCATTAGACTGAGCAACAAGTGCCTTTCTTTACATTTTCAGTTAAAATAATAGTTATGATTCTTAATATGTAAAGGATTTTACAAATCAAAAGTAACAGAGACTATTGCTGGTGTGGTGACTCAGTGGGTGAAAGTGCTTGTTGTGAAGCCAGACAGCCTGAGTTTGAACCCAAGAACCTATGTGAGGGCAAGAAGCAACTTTCAAAAGTGGTCCTCTGATTCACCCACAAAAATTTCCTCCCTTCCTCCCTCCCTCCCCTTCCTCCCTCCCTCCCCTCCCTCCCTCCCTCCCTCTCTCTCTCTCTCTCTCTCTCTCTCTCTCTCTCTCTCTCTCTCTCTCTCTCTCTCTCACACACACACACACACACACACACACCACACCACACCACACAATAGATTTTTTTAAAGGTAGTGGATTAGACCCTTTGAAAAATGAACAGCATGCACATATAAACACAAATTATTATAGTAAATGTCAAAACCCATCAAATACTTTTTAAATCAAATGCTTTTTTGAGGAAAGGGGAAATATCAAATATTCACTTTCTAAGTTACACATGTCTATATTTTGCACATTTTTTCATAAGAAATGTGTGGTTGTGTCATGTCTTAGAGAGTTTATCTGTGTTCCACGGGGAATCATGGGAATATTTTCTGTACTAAATAGACTTCAAGTGAGTGCTTTGTACCACATTAAGCCAATTATCCTTTCCACATTCCTTCTTGTCGTCTTTTGTCTGAAATATTTATTCCATTTTTGGCTTTGATCAATGCTCTATATTTTCTCCAACAAATAATGGTGATATTTACAATAATATGGCAAACACATTTTGAAGTTAGATTTTTGAGTTCTTATCTAAACCTCAAATGTGTATTTTAGAATCCCCCCATCATGACCATGGAGTTATTGACATTCTTGCTCACCTAACTTTTGCATCCTACTGAGAATGCAAGAAAACTAGGCTGAAGTCCCCTAGTTCTGAAGGACCAGGAAAACTTAATGGAACCACCTCAGACATTTTAGGATCAAGATATACAATGATGCCATTGTTATCCTTCATTACACAGTATATTAGTGACTTTTTACTTCTGCGATAAAAGATGACCAATGCAACTTATAAAAATGGCCCAGAGGGATGAGAGTTCATCACATCATGGTGTGAAAATGTGGCAATGGGCAGACCTGAGAAGACAATAACTGAATGCTCATAATGCAATTCAAAAACAGGAAACAGAAAACACAGAATGGGAATGGTGTTTGGCTTTAAAGCCTCGAAGTCCACTGTCAGTGACATATTTACTCCAGCAAAGCCATACTTCCTAACCTGCCCAGACAGTGATAGCAAGTGGGGAGCAAGTAGTCAACCAGTTAAGCCTATAGGGACTCTCAAACCACCGGACTCACATTAATATGACATGGAGAATGGCTGCAAGGCTGTGGTATCTCAGACATTCAGACAAAGGGAACATTATAAGGTAAGTGGTATATGTGAGAAAGCATGGGACACATCAAGGTAATAATATATGTTGTTATATATTATATCCCTATAAAATTGTTGTTTCCTCCCAAAGAAAATGCATTTAACATGTAGGTGTCACTACCCTAAAGATGGTAGGAAACATAAGCCTCATACTCAAATCTTCAAGTTGGCACTGTCTTTGTCTGGAGTACTGCTTTATTAGGTGGGTAAAAGTGTTACTAGGTAGATTCTTCACCCCCCTCATTTAAAGGTAGCTGTTTGTCCCCACAGACCTAGCTTTTAACAGACCAATCATTCTTACCAACCCTATCCACGTGTATCAACGCCACAATACAATCTTCCACCCTTGGGATTTAAATAAATTCCAGTTTAAATTGATTTACTTCAGGCTGACCTGATTTAGCAAACCCCGAGGTGTCTGGATTCCTTCAATTGACAAGATTAAATTTTCTACAACAGAAAGAAAGTGGTTCTGTGTGTATTGTAGTATGAATTATGTGAAAACAGAAAGATTCATTTATTACCAGAGTTTAATATCCTGAAAATCTTTCCCTACCAAAATCAATAAAAAAGTTATTCATAAAAGACTGTGAAACAGCATATATCACATTGCCTAAATACTTTAACATATACTCAGAAACATATATATAAAATATAAATGGAAAAGTGTAAGGATAGAATTTTATTTTATTTTACTTCATGGCGACTGACAATGTACAATGAATAACAATTTACTCACTAAAAATATTTTTATGTTAAACATGAGAAAATTCAGTTTCATAGCATCAACCCACCACTTCTTCTATTAAAACCCAAATTTATATAGAATAAGCCTCCTCCAAATAGTCATTTAAGAGCGATATGGATAACTGGTTGTCGATAAGATCATATAGTCTATACTCAACAATTCAAGACCAAATGGGGTCTGAATCCTAACACTATCACTACCCAAGAAGGAGACCACGTAAGAGAATAGCAGTATCCTGAGCTCAGAAGCCAGACAGTTTCACACCATACATCAGCTCTAATTAAATGATAGTAGTAATAATAATAATAACAGTAATAGTAATAATAACAATAATAGTAATCTTTATAGAAATAGAATAAATATGGGTCCAACACACCATTAGGAGGCCATATCTTTGTTACTCTAACTAAAATTATGGGCTGAAATATTATAAAAATTGTGGAGTATGTTGTTCTTCACCAAACTACCCTGGGTTAATAATAGGTTTAGAAATTAAAAAAAATTATTATTTGGGACGGCTGCTCATTTCTACAGCTGTCCACAACAAATGCACTCATTTGAGCTCTCTCCTGCTCCCCTTTTCTCCTCCCTCCTTTCTTCAATGAAGCAGTTCTGTATCCTTCTGTATCTTGGTTGCTATTTTTTTCAAGATTTCTCTTATTCTCTACTTTAAGTCTTTGTAAGAGAAATTAAGAGAATAATTTAAGTAGACACAGGCAATCCTATGTAAGTTGGTTTGCTTGGTAGTTCTATGTAATGCACATGTTATGGCAGGCATTTCTGAGTCAGAAGTGGACCCACCCATATATGAAATGTTGAGATCCATTATGATGGCATGCTAGGCACGTAGCACACGGCACACACAGAATTCTATAGATGCAAGTTTGGGAATAAAAGAGAATGGTCAAGCCAAATAAGTTTCCAGGTAGCCAACATTTGAATTCAGACTATCTGCTTAAAGAAGTGTTTATTTATATAAAATATGCCCTGATAAAAGGAAGCATTTTATTTTATTTTCTTGTTTTTCCAAACCCACTTCTACAAACATCCCAGAACAATCCTGATGTCAGAGACATCATAGACAGCCATTAAGCTCCAGATCCACCACCTGTGTCTACCGTGACTCATAATACAAACACAGACCCTCTGTGTAGCCTCTTTCCTAGAACTTTAAAATATAACCCACAGCTGTGCTGTCCCTTCTACATGGCTCTGTGTATGAGAGACCCTTTCATGCAGTGGGACAGAATCTCAGGAGTCTCACAGATTTTTTCAATCCTGGCACCTTTACAAACAAGTGCTTTTTTTCTATATGTTGTAGCACAGTCAAAGACACAATTTATCCTAGACCCTACAAAATGGATGGGGTCAGGGACTTCAAGCTTCCATTATCACCTTCTCCATCTTAGGTATTGAACTTTGTAGCTGTGGTGAAAGGGCATACAAAAAAAAACAGTGTGGGTAATTTCAATAAAACTCTAGTGAGGGGGGAAGGGAAGGAAGGGAAGGAGACAGAGAGACAGAGAGAATTTGGCCCATGGAACTTAAGACACACCTTTAATTTAGCCAAGGGTACAATCCACACAAAATATGAAATCCTGAGGAATGAACATGGGTTTGCTGTTTACAGAGCTGCATATCCAAATAAGTATTTAAATACATATTTGTTGAGCTATAAGGGTTTTTTTTTTTTGTCTTCAACTCTGTATCCTTTGCCAATTCATACTTAATATGGCTATTTGCCAACTTCTGGATGAAATTGATACTAATATTCCACAGGGACCTATAAATCTTTACAATATCTCCGGAAAGTTGGAATCATAAACTATTTGCAAGAGTGAAAGAGTTCAGGACACCAAATGCAAGAGAAAAATTAAATTAAAGTTTTCATTTTCTAATGCTTGGAAGGCCTCCTATAATTCTTTGGATCCCGACAGCACTTTTAAAATATTATAGATCAACTGTCTGTTTCTGCTGATTCTACAAAATGCAACCATCTATAAACTTGAGATTCATTTTCTAGTTGGCAGTAAATTTTACTCCTAATCCACTAAGGTGGAAAAATGCATCAGTGTCAGACTAGGGTCTTGAATTTTTGAGTCTCAGATCAAACAAAACCAACAGAAAATATGGATAATGTTTACTCTGAAGATGGGAACTCCTCCCTTTGTCTTTCAAGTTAATTTCTGGTATGATCATGTACATAGAACGTGGGTTTTACTTGTTTGCCTTTCATTTTTCTCAGAGTTTACTCTAATGATAGTGCAGAGGGAAGATTTCTCTCCACATAACATCTTTTAAATCAGATCTTGTTTTGGCCTCAAATATCTATTAATGGGTACACAGTTCTCTTTGATGTGTTTGGCCCTATTTTCTGGAGGTAGGCATAAATTCTGGGGTTTGGATTTTCATGTACTATGCGAGGGGTCTCCTTTTGTTTTCTTTATTTCTTGTCCATGAAAGGATCTGTGAAGATATTATTTTCAGGTAGTGATTGGTCCTGTTTATGCCAATGACTCTAGTGAGCTTTGAAGTTAATCACCTTCAATACGTGATATCTCACAACAAAGTTCCAACTATTGTCTCTTTACCAGGCTTCTTCTGATAAGCTAGTTGTTTTGGTTATTTGTCTATTTGTTTTTAATCAGCCTATATTTATGCAATAGAATACTGAGACATACAGTGGCCCTCTATGGCCAGCTTCTCTCGTAGGCACCCTTTCCTTCGAGGCCGGAGATCCGGTAGATTTGAATAGGCTTGGGCCATTTTACAGCTCATTTCCCTCTTGTATTTTTCTGAAGTTCTGCCACCTCATGACTCAGGCTTATGCCATCAATTTCTCAGTTTTTCTAAACATATCTTCCCTTGTTTTCTCTAGAACATTTGACGTCTGTTTTTATCCCCAGGCTCCAAATGAATCTCCTGGACACAGCTGAAATTTTGCTCAATAAATCCCAGTGCCTCTCATCACTGCCACTATAGAATTCTTGCTGGTTCTTAGTTGGAGAAGCAGAACACAGATCACGTAGAGCTTTTTTTTTTTTTTTTATCTTTAGTCCTACAGCTGGACAGAAATCAATTGCTAGTCTATATTCTTATTTCCAAAAAAAAAAAAAAGAAAGAAAGAAAGAAAGAAAGAAATGGTGGGTGTGGACTTACTGTAATTATTAAGGATTTATTTTTTCTTTACTCTTGATCTTCTCTTTAAAAAGTAATAGCTGATCACACACACACACACACACACACACACACACACACACACACCTGGTTTCATTAAGTTGTTGAGAAAATGGTCACATTTGAAGCTGGGGAGACAGCTCAGTTGGCAGAATGTTTGCCAGGCAAGTGTCGTGAGGAGTGAGGATCTGGGTTTAATTCCCAGAACCCACATTTTAAAGCTGAGCTGGTGGTATGTTCTTGAAATCCCAGCCCCAGAAAGATAAAGCAGAGACAAGCAGATCCCTAGGGCTCCCTGACCAGCCGTCCTAGTCTACTTGATGATTTCTGGACCAGTTAAAGACCTTATATCAAGGAAAAGGTGGAAGGCATTCCAAGAATAATACCAAGATAAGGTTACCTTCTCGTCTCCACACATATATATGCACATAAGGGCATACATACACATATATAAATGCACCCGTACATATAGAAAATGACCATATTTTCCTACTCATCAGAGACAGAGTTTGGGAAAGTATTGCTAGCCTTCCAGTTGGGTTTATTATTTTTTTAATCGCCCTTGCTGTTCTCTCCTAAGTCCTTCATCATGTTCTCCTTGTCATCCCATATGTTATTTTTCCCTTCCATGGGCCCCTTGTCTTACAGGAAAGCAGGACATTTTGACAAGACTGATTTAATGCAGCTGTTGGGCAAAAGCTGCTGGAGAATGTCAGAGTTGAATGTCAGAAGGCTGGTTTCTATTACGGAGCTGCATACCCCTCTTCTTGACCCTTTAATCCAGAGAACAGACCAGTTTTTCTCTTAACATTTTCCACTTTCAATGTCTGTGGTTAGTAAGTCTCTGCGGGATGTTGGGCTACTTTTCAAGGACTCTTTATCCAGGCAGCTTCACGTTGGAAAATCTTACTCGAAATTTCCCACACCACTTGAATCCTGATGAGACCATGTGTTTTTCTCTGGCACCTGATTTGCATACTCCAGAGGATTTGCACTTCTATATCTCTTCTTTCATTTTGGGAAGCAATACGAATTTTTGAAAATGTCTTTTGGTACACTTTACATTCTCACTACGGTATGATGTTACTCATTTGATATGCCATATATGATTTATTTGAAACACACTGTCATCTAGAATAAATGGAACCAGAAAGGAACTTGCAGTATGCTGCGTGTATTAGACATGATATAACAATGAATTTTATTTAATAATGTTAACAATTTCTGATGATACTATATCATCACTTTTGAAATATTTATTATACAAGTGGTATCATTGATTACAGTGCAGTGCACTCCTCGACCAGCGAGGAAAGACGACCACCACCAGAGGATTCTTCTCAGATCACACTTTATTGTGGGAGCCTCTTGATTGAAGGGGAGAGCAGGAAGCGAGGGGGCCCGAACTACCCTAGCTGTCTGCTTATATAGGGAGAAGCACATACGGGCTTGCCATGATTGGTTGTCACCAGTCTGCTGACACCAGAGGCCTCGGGATTGGCCGGAGATAGGTTATGTACTGCGCATGAGTAGGGTGCAGCGCCTTAGCTGACAAGAGCATTACTATATATGGAGTTGTTTACCTCAAACCGTGAGGGAGTCAGCGCCATCTTGTAATGGTGTCCGCATTCGGCTCCCCACATTACAGGAAATTTAGGAAACCTAAAAAAAAGGATAAAATCTCTCATTCCTATTTCAAGTTTAAGACAGAAGATATTATACATTAAATGTGATATACTAGCATCTAATGTAATAATACAAATACAATAATATATAACATAATTTATAAATACCTCACAGACAGGCATGGTGGTGCATGCCTTGAATCCTAGCACTCAGGAGGCAGAGACCATCCTGGTCTATAGAGCAAGTTCCAGGACAATGATGACGACAAAAAGAAACCTATTTTGAAAAACCAAACCAAAAGAAAAAAAAAAAACTATTTATTTCACTAATCTTATTTTCTACAGCATTTCTTCATGGGAGTTTAGATATTTCACTGTTTCAAAGCACTGTAGTGTATATTTTGCCACATCTTTCATGGTGCTAGGAGCCAATTATATTTGACTGTAGCATATCCCATCAATTTATCTTTCAGATAAAAATAAGTATGCAGCATCTTACATGCATTCTACACAATATAAAAACATGTGTACTTTGCCCACTCTTTTATCGGTGCTGGGAGTCAATTATATTTTTCATCCTTTTCTTTCTGATAACCATGAAAAGTAATTTTATTTTGGTTCCTGTTTTTTTTATTATTATTAATGTCATTGTACAGCTTTTATTTTTTTTCTCTAAATGTTTTTCTCAAAGTGCCTTGTGTATATGGAATGAGATGGTATGTGGTTGTAAAGAGAACTGAGAAGCAGCTGAAGGTACGTACTGTACAGCAGTGTGCGTTCTGCATCCTGTGCTGCTATGTGCATCTGCAGTACTTAAAATGCAACTGTAGGGGAGACTTGGCCCTTTAAGTGCTTGGATACATTAAATGCCTGGTGATGATGATTTCTTAAACAAATTGGAAAGCCACATGACACAAAGTCAGAGAGAAGTTAGTATGAATTTCCCTTCCAGTGATTCTCAGAATGACGTCGCAATAGCAGAAAGGACGTGGTGGCATCATTTGCTGATGTTGATGGCAGTCACACAAGAACTGTGCTTGACAAGGCTTGGGGCAGAGGTTAGGTCCAAGGATTCTCTTCAGAATGGTTTTCTTTGCTTTGAGAAGCTCACACAGGCGAGTGTCCTCAACAAGTTTGTTTCTAGAAGAAGCTCTTCTCAAGATAGTAACATTGGCTGGCAAGCCTTGCCAAAAAAAAAAAAAAGAAAGAAAAAAAAAAAAAAAAAGAAAAGAAAAGAAAAGAAAGAAAATTCTACACTTGAAAGTGAACTTTCTGCCTTCAAAGCTCAAATTGCCAACATTGTGTCCCTACAGAAAGAAGCAGCAGAGTCAGAGTACAGGCAATGTGGATTCTACCACATGTATTACGTTAGTGTCACCTCCTCCACCCCTAGATCCCTTCTACTGGGGACCCATCAAAATGTGCTTTCTATTTAGCTGAGTAAAAATCGAAGAGAGCAAAATCCCAAATATGGTTGAGATTATTAATGACATCATATAAAGCCTCCATCAGCCAAGAGGCCAGAGCAACTGTAAAGCACAGGCCAGTGGAATCTGCTGCCCCTTATAGCAGGGGCTGTGAATAAGATGTTTGTTTATCAGTAACCAAGCAACCTGTTATTTAAGTAAAATAGTTAACTGGGAATACTTTGAGCGGGACTTACAGAAGTTCTCATACTGTGTTGGAGCAGAGTTTACATAGGAAGCATATGATGCTCACTGTTGAATCTCAGTATTGCTTTCTGTTAGGTGGAAAGCGGGGGGGGGGGGGGGGGGCAAGAAGGCTGCCTATACCTCATTGCCACTTAAAGCTGAAGAAGCTCATGGCCTTTCCAAGCAGTGACAAATCAAATTATTGAATTAAATCACTACTTAAGTAGAAGCCAGAATGTATCATCTTTCTTCAGCTTAATAAATGGTCTGATAAAGATGACTTGTTGCTAAGTGAACACCGCTTCCGGTAATGTCAGCATAATGGAGTTTAATTTTTTAATATTGTTTAAAATAGTCTTTATAGCAAAATATTACTGAATAGAAGGATAAATTTCCTGTAAGTTATTTATCATTAGTCAGAATGATGAATTACATTATGCAGTATAAAACTTAGTTATAATGGAGTATGTGTATGACGGTGTCATTATAAAATCATTACTCTGTATGCTAACTTTAAAATCAATTTTAAAAAAAGGATACTAGGGACATAACTCAGTCACCAGACTCCTTCCTGTAAGTTTGAGGACCTGAGGTTCATCACCCACAACTCACATAAAGGACCCCGATGTTATGGGGGACACTTTTAATCTCAGTTCTGAGAAGGCAGATTCAGACAGGAAAAACAAATACAAACAAATAAACAAAAAAACTCTAGGGCTTGGAAGGACTTCTTGTAAATAATCACTTTAAATTCCTTAAAAATTTTTCATCATTTTCTGTTTCTGATATATTTCTCTCTTGTTAATGGCAGATCCCTGGGGCTCGCTGGCCAGGAATTGGAAAGCTCCAGGTGCAGCAGTGAATTACTTAAACCGCTTTGGCTCCCGATGGGTCCCACGTGTGCTGCACCCACCCAAGAGCTCTCTAGATTCACGAATGAAACACACACAGACACACACAGACACACACAGACACACACACAGACACACATACAGACACACACACACACACACACACACACACACTAGCATAATGGCTGAGCATGTCTAACACTCCCCATGGCGAGCACACACTTTCCTCCAGTGTTCCTGGCTTAACACCTTTTTTTAAATTTGGATATTCTCTGTATTTACATTTCAAATGTTATCCCCTTTCCCCCATCCCATCCCCCTCCCCCTCCCCTTTCCTCCATGAAGGTGCTCCCTCTCCCAACCACCCTCTCCACCTCAGCACCTTGGCGTTCCCCTACACTGGGAAAACCAGCCTTCACTGGACCAAAGGCCTCTCCTCCCAGTGAAGCCAGACAGTGCCATCCTCTGTTAAATATGCACCTGAGGCCATGGGTCTATCCGTGTGTGCTCATTGGTTGGTGTTTTAATCCCTGGGAACTCTGGAGGGTTTGGTTGGTTGATAATATTCTTCCCACAGGGTTGCAAACCCTTTCAGCTCCTTCAATCCTTTCTCTAGCTCCTAGAGCCATACTGATACAGTTGAGGATGCTTGCAGCTAAAGGGCAGACTGAGCACGGGGTCCCCAATGAAGGCCTGACACCTTCTAAATCTGTACTTTATCTTTGCTGCCCTTCTAGGCAGTTCCGGAAGGGTCGAATTCCCTTTCCACCTACACTGTAGGATGCTTTCTTTCCTGAAGCTCTTAAATCTAATCCTCTCTCCGAGACATTCCAATTCTCTTCTCCTTCCTCTCTCTCCAGTCCCTTACCCACACAATCTAAAAGTTCCACCCATCTCCTCACCTGGCCATTGGCGATCATATTATTATCAGTTCAAGGCAGCTTGGGGCAGGGACCCTCAGTTCTGGAAGTGTGGCTTTGGGGAGTAGAAATGAGATAAAATATAAGAACCAGTTCCTAACAGCAGGCCAGTGAGAAATCCTGTCTCAAAACACAAGGTGGAAAGAGATGGGAGATTGATATCCCAAGCTGTCTGCAGGCATAGTCACCTGCATATATGCACAAAGTTGTGCATATACAAGAACGTGCATACACATGTTGGCATGCACACATGAAGAAAAGAGTAAAACAATGAGGTAAAGGGATAATTTGGCAGCTAAGAGCGCTGGCTGCTCTTCCAGGTTGTGAGTTCAATTCCCAGCAACAACATGGTGGCTCACAACCATCTGTAACTGCAGTCCCATGGGATCTGATGCCTCTTCTGATGTGCAAATGTACATACAGACAAAACAGCCACAAATATCAACTACATAAATGAATGTTTATAAATAAATAACTTTTGTTCTTATAATCATCTTTATAGAGGATGTTGCATGAATTTTTTATGCTTTAAATATATTAAGCCTCTGCCTTTATTATGTGATGCAAATGTTTTAATGTTTTATTAACCCATGTTAGTTATGCCTAATAATGATTTTCATGATGACATGCTCATAAATACACGTTATGTATTTCAGCCATTTTTTTCCCTACATTACTCTCCTAGGTCCCTTCCCACTTCCATTATTGTCTTTCCTCTTCTCAACTTTCATGTCTTTATCTGTGACCCAATAAGTCTCATTAGTGTTTACCTGAGCATAGGTGACAACTTGGGTACCTTACTGGTGGCCCTCATCGACCTCTTCCTCCACTGTATGTAAATTGTATATAAATCTTCATGAGACCTTGGGACCCCATGTGACTCTCTGTCTTCCACAACAGGGTGTTGGCAGGCCCCATCCTTTTTTTTTTCATTTTATTTCCTTTTTCCTTCACAATTCCATGCATGTATATAGTGTATTTTGGTTCTTTTCAACCCCATTACCTTTCCCCACTCCCCTGCCACTCCCACATAAGCCCTCTGTCTTTTCAAATATTCATCTTAGTATTGCTGTATCTGTTTGTTTTGCTTTGGAATTTGACAACAATTGGGTTTGCATGAGTAAACTCTGGAGAGAAATTGTTTATCAGAGCATAGGCAATGTTCCAATGTCTGTACCACTGGGGTAGGAGGAATGTGTCTCCCAGTAATCACTAGCTACCAACAGCTCTTACAGAAAGGGTGGCATCATGAGTCCCACTTTTATCCATCATAAAATGTTTGCAAAGCCCGTCTTGAGCAGATGTGGGGCAGGTAACTGCAACTGCTTAAATTCATGACTATAATGGCCACGCCATGACTTTTGAAAGTCAGTATTCCACAGTATGATATTCTGCCCCTCACTCCGGCTCTTACATTCTTTCCTCTCATTCTCTCTGTTGTTCCCTATGACGTGGAGAGACTGATACAGGTATCACATGGCTTGGGATACAACTGTCATTTATTCTTAGTACTTTGGTCAGTTATGAATCTCTGTAGTACCTTCCACACACTGCAAAAAGAAGTTTCTCTGACCAAAGCTCACAGCAACAGAGCTATTGGGCACAGTCATAAATACTCAGAAAGAAAGTTAACAAGTGTATTGTATCTGATTAGTAAGCAGGAGCTTCCCTACTAGGGCCTATGACCTCATCAGTCACAGGTTCTTGGCAAGGTTTATACTGCAAGGTATGAAATGAACTTTTTCCTATGAAAATGGTCTCAGATACAACCTGAAGAGTTGTTTATGCCCACAGTAGCAGACTTGTTGCCGTAGCACCAGTAAACTCAAATTGCCCAAGCAGCCAGTGTTTTTAAACACAGGGTCTGTAGCTGAATAAGGCAGTTGTTGATAATTCTCCCCCAGAACCTTCTATGGCACCTACTGGAAATTTGAGGACACGCCCACAGAGAAGATGATCCCTGCTCAGATCCACTGTACTTTCTCTAGAGCTGATAATCGAAGTTTCTTCAGTAAATATAGTCTTACTGTGTTTTTCTGGTAGGTTCCTAATAGCAATGGCAATTGTCTGTACTGTTCCAGGGCCTCTTTAATCAACACCTTGGAGTAAGACAACCCACCTCCAGCAACTAGGACTTTCATTTAATAACCTAAGCCTTCTGAAAGCAGTGCTATCCACTCATGTAAGATATCTCCGTTCAAATTTTCTCTTTAATTTCATTTGGTATTAGTTTATCAAGTATTAGATTTCATTACAGCTTTTTATACATTATTAGTCTTGGTTCACTCTTCCTCACTACCTTCTCTCCCATAGTTCCTTGCACCCTTTCCCACCTTCATCTATTCACACACAGTGTTCCTCCTTTCCCTTTTGTATCACATACTTCCTACCATGCTCCCTCATTGTTCCCTTTCTTGTTTCTTTGGCTCTATGTGCGTTCGTTCCCACCCCCATTGCCCATCATGGACTCTTACCTTCTGGAACCATAAACTCCAAATAAATCATTCTCTCCATAGGCTGCCTTTGTTGTGGTGTTTGATCTCAACAATAGAAAAGTAACTATTGTCAACATTTTAGTTTTTCCATATATAAAATAAATATAATAAACATAAAATGCCCTCAGAATTGTCC
This sequence comes from Micromys minutus, assembly GCF_963924665.1. Classification (NCBI taxonomy): domain Eukaryota; kingdom Metazoa; phylum Chordata; class Mammalia; order Rodentia; family Muridae; genus Micromys; species Micromys minutus. The sequence continues at coordinate 74,053,442 of NC_137970.1, read as the reverse complement.
TGGGTTTTGTGAGCTAATGTATATAAAATGACATCACAACAGCACTGCAGCTACACACCAAAGGAAAGATAAATTTGGGTAACTATGAATGAGAGAATGTTTGAGATTGATAATCACATATTTCTACAGAACTAAAAATTATTGCTTTGTAGCATTAACATTTTAAATATTTATTTACTTATTTTGTATATGAGTGCTCTATCTGCATGTATGCCTGCATGCCAGGGGAGGGCACCAGATCATAGTATGGATGGTTATGAGTCAACATGTGGTTGCTGAGGAATTAACTCAGGACCTTTGCAAGAGTAGACAGTGGTCTTAACCACTGAGCAATCCCTCAACCCACATTAATATATTTTAATTCTAGCCCATGAATTTGTTTCTGAGATGATCACACAAGGTACATTGATAATTACTATGACACTGTTTTTAATAGCAAACTTTTATAAACAGTATTACAGGATAACTCCATAAATTATAGTAAATTCTTGCTATGGAAAAGCATTTAAGAGAAATGAAGTACTATATAGACTAACTGGAACACAATCTAATACATTAAGGAAAAATAGACTGTGAATAATTCATTTTTCCTGTAAAAATAGCATACTGCATGTTATTTTGCCACAGGAACAATTTGAAAGAATGAATCCATATATTAACAAGTCTGCTGTTTAGGAGCTGGAATTATAGAGCAATTTTGTCTCTGTTGTAGTGGTTCAAGTGAAAACTGTTTCTCTTAGGCTGAGGCATTTAAATCTTTGGTTCCAGTAGTTGACACTGTTTGGGGAGGCTTAGGTGGTACAACTTGGCTGAAGATAGGCTTTGACTCTTGCCATATTTCAAGTTCAATTCTCTGTCTGTCTGTCTCTGTTTCTCTCTGTGTGTGTGTGTCCTCTCTCTGTGTGTGTCTCTGTCTCTGTCTCTCTCTGTCTCTCTCTATCTCTCTCTCTGTCTCTCCCTCCCTCCCTCCCTCCCTCCCTCCCTCCCTCTCTCTCTCTCTCTCTCTCTCTCTCTCTCTCTCTCTCTCTCTCTCTCTCTCTCTCTCTCTCTCTCTCTCTCCTCTGTATACCTTCAGTTGATCATGTACTCTCTCAGCCTCATACTCTGCTGTGATGCCTGCTGCTCCTTGCGAGGCTTCCCTACCATGATGAAAACTAGAAGTGGAACTGGAAGCCAGAAAAAACTCTTCCTTCTCTACATTGCTTCTAATCGTAGTATTTTATCACAACAACAGAAAAGTAACAAATCCAGAAGTATTGGAGTTTATAAAGCATGTATTCTTTAAAGTGTTCTTACCTGATTAATTTTAGATAGATTTCATATTTAATAAGGTATTTTCTCCCCCATGCACTCACTCTTCTCCTTTTACAAAAGCATTTCAGGATTGTCACCAAGGCTCCGTGGGTGAAGGTGCCTGCTGTCAAGCCTAAAGACTTGAGTTTGATCCCCTAGGACTCACTGGATGGAAGATTTAGGCAACTCCTGCATGCTGTCCTGGGACCTGCATGTGTTTCTTCCACCACAGAATAAAGCAATACAATGTGAGTATTTCTGCAGACATATTTAAAGTTTCACCGAATAGAATGGGTCATGTGCTGGAGCACACTTTTTAGACATTCAGAAATAAATGCAAATGAATTATTGTTTAATGTATTTAATTTGTAAACCCAATTAAAGTAAAAGTAAATTCGTTTAACATCTACATTACAAAGAGTTAGATTTATTTTTTTCCGAAAAAAAAAGCTTTTCTTACATCACATCTTTTTCCCTGAAAGTTGAAACAAACAATATATAGTATTTAGATTTTAAGTAAATATATTTTTATTTCTCTTCCATAGACAAAGATATAACATTTAGAGAGTTAGAAGGTAACTAAATGCTAGGAAGAAAATAATTTAAGTACAAAGATAAGGCATTACTATTTGATTCAGCAACAATTAGGTCATTTATGACCTTGGTGTTAGTAATTTTGTAGGACAGCTGGTGATAAAGGCAGATGTCCATGCAGGGCAGGCAAGCAAGTGGAATTAGAGATAATATGCAAGTCTTGTTAGTGCTGTGTCTGTAAAAAGAGGACAAGGAACAGGACAACAGCTGGAGGAGGGTGTGAGGTAAATGGAGAGCTTGTTTATTTCATTAGGTTTTTGCCTTTTAAATGACAGCAAGTTATTCATATTAGTGAGAGCATATTATTCATATCCAAATCCAATATGAAAAGAGCTGAAATAGAGTTGAAACTACAGGGGGAAAGATAATATATGGAATAGGGTCATAAAGGAGATAGGAGAGAGAAGGATCCAAACAAAAGATGGAGAGTTTATCAGTAAACAGGATGGGAAGGTGGACAAAGTCACAGGTTTGAGAAGACTGTGGAATGTTTGAACTGGTCACTTTAATAACCATCTTTTAAAAGGCAATAGAAAAACACAGAAGAAACATTAGGCACTATCAAATTTTGAGACTAAATCTTGAGGCTATGCAATTTTTTAAAGCACATTCATAAACAACACTAGATCAAATTTGGTTGATTTATTAGTGGATAGCAGGGAGTGGATAGTGATTTATAGTTTTTACTGATTTTTTTAAAAAATAAGAACAAAAAAGACAAGATATCGGAAGAAATCAACTTCGCAATTGTAAGGGCTGCTGTGGGCATGCAACAGAGCACAGCAACTTTTATATTTTAAAAGCCATCAAAGTGTGCCTGCAGATAGGAGAAAATATTCATCAACTATGCATGTGGTAGGATGTTAATATTTAGCAGTTATAAAGGACTACAAATTTTAAGTACAAAAATCATTCTATGAATAAATGGACACATTAAGAACAGTTTTCAAAGGAATAAACATACATTGTCAGTAAATTTTTGAAAAGGTGTCTAATATCCTTTGATATTTCATTTCACCCCACGTGGCTATCAAGATAAACAATAACAATAAAGACTGCCAAGAATATATAGGTAAAGAGGGCATCTTGGCACTGGTAGGAAGAATATAAACTGGGGTAGCCACTATAAACGGTAGTCTGAGACTGAACTGATAATGAAGGAAGCCTCTATGGGGCAGACCATGGCCCTCTGCATATGTGTTATGGTTGTATAGTTTGGTGTTCTTGTGGGATACCTACCAGTGGGAGCAGAGGCTGCCTCTGACTCTTTTGCCTGCTTTTGGAACTCTTTCCCTCATCTTGGGTCCTTTGTTCATCCTTAAGAGAGGACCCTAGTCTTATTGCAACTTGATAGACCATATTTCATTGATACCCCTGCAAGTTCTGCCCTTTTCTGAAGGGAAGTGGAGGAGGAGCTAGAGGGAAGAGGATTGGGAGGAGAGAAGGAGGAAAAACTGCAGTCTAGGTGTAATATATATAAGAAAAAGTAAAATATTTTTTTAACAAATTAAAACACTCTCCTCCAGCCGAGCAAGATGCCGAAAGGAAAGAAGGCCAAGGGGAAGAAGGTGGCCCCGGCCCCCGCCATCATCAAGAAGCAAGAGGTCAAAAAGGTGGTCAATCCTTTGTTTGAGAAGAGGCCCAAGAACTTCAGCATTGGGCAGAACATCCAGCCCAAAAGAGATCTAACACGCTTCGTCAAATGGACACGCTACATCAGGCCGCAGAGGCAAAGAGCCATATTCTATAAGCGGCTCAAAGTACCTCCTGCCATTAACCAGTTCACCCAGGCCCTGGACAGGCAAACAGCTACTCAGCTGATTAAGCTTGCCCACAAGTACAGGCCAGAGACAAAGCAAGAGAAGAAGCAAAGGCTGCTGGCCCGTGCTGGGAAGAAAGCTGCTGGCAAAGGGGACGTCCCAACTAAAAGACCACCTGTCCTCTGAGCAGGAGTCGATATAGTCACCACCTTGGTGGAGAACAAGAAGGCTCAGCTGGTAGTGATTACCCATGATGCAAACCCCATTGAGTTGGTGGTTTTCCTGCCTGCCCTGTGTCGAAAGATGGGGGTGCCCTACTGCATCATCAAGGGAAAGTCAAGGCTGGGGATCCTGGTCCACAGGAAGACATGCACCACTGTTGCCTTCACACAGTTAACTCAGAAGACAAGGGTGCTCTGGCTAAGCTGGTGGAAGCTACTAGGACCAATTATAATGACAGATACGATGAGATCTGCCGCCACTGGGGAGGCAATGTTCTGGGTCCTAAGTCTGTGGCTCACATTGCCAAGCTGGAAAAGGCAAAGGCTAAAGAACTCGCCACTAAACTGGGTTAAATGTACACTAAGTTTTCTGTACATAAATATAATTTTAAAAATTAAAACAAAACTAAAATTAAAACGACCACATTATCCAGCTCTATGTCTAGGCATAAGCCTAAAAGATTAAGTTAACATGCCACAGAACCAGTTCAGATGTCCACCAATAGCTAAATAGATTTTTTAATGTGCCTTTGCAGAATTGAGTTGTATTTATCAGTGAAGAAAGATGAAATCATAACATTTGCTCAGGGAAAATATGGATGAAGCTGGAGATCATTTTGCTTAATGAAATAAGCCAACCTTAAGCATATGTGGAATGTAGATTTGTGCACACACACACACACACACACACACACACACACACACACACACCACATATGGTAGTTATCTTTAATTGTCAAGTCAACACAACATATAATCAGCTAGGAAGACAGCGACAATGAAAGGTTGTTTCCATTGGGTTGGCCTGTAGGGGCTTATCTTTAATTGTCATGGAAAGATCCAGCCACTTTGGTGGCATCATTCCCTAGGTAGAGTCCTGAACTGCTAAAAGTGGAGTGTGAGGAAGGTAAGCACAAGGTAGCAAGCAAACAAATATGCATGAAGTTATTTCTATCTGATTTTGACCATCTAGTGCATTTGACTGGCAGCTTTAAGTTCCTGCCACTGTAATTTCCCTACAATAATAGATTGTAACCGGGACCTGTGAGTTCAAATATCCCTTTCTCCCCGGAGTTGTTTGTTGTTAGAGTATTTTATCATAACAGAATTGAAGCTAGAAATATCTTCGTGTATATATAAACACATGGTTAGGACACAAGAATGGAAAGGATTATAAGGGAAAGAAAAAGGTCAAAAGGGAAGGTCTATGGAATATATGTGTTGTGAAAACAGAGGGAGAACTACTTGGGGATAAAAAGGGAACTAGTGAGAGGGGAGAGACAGACACAACATCAGCAGTTAGAGAGTAAGACAAAATGTAATTGATACATGCTTTTAAACATCACAGTGAAACCCATTTCTTTGCATGCTAATAAAAATGGTTTTCAGTTTATTTTATTTCACCTGTATGAATATTTTGCCTACATGTATGTATGTGCAATAAGCATGTGCCTGTTACCATGAGAGTTCAGGAGAGGGCATCAAAAGCCCTGGAACTGGAGTTAAAGATGATTATGAGTCACCATGTGGGTTCTGTGAACAGACCCTGGGTCCTCTATCAACAAGTAATGTTGATTGCTGAGCTATTTCTCTAGTCAACTCCCCCTATGTAATGCTTTTAAAAAAAATGAAAGCAGTAATTTAAAAGGCAGAAAGGTAAAAGAAAAGGCAAATATTAAGTAAAACATTGTCCAATGAATCAAAAAACAAAGCAAGCCTAAATTCTAAGAATGTTTGAAATTGATCTTCTGTGTGAAAGTGTGGATAGTAACATAATTTAAATGACACTTTATATGCTGACATAGTAAATAGCAATTACCTTTTTAAAAGCAATCAAACTGTTTAAAAAAAAAAAAAACAGTGAGGAGAACATTAAAGTGATGTGGTTAAGAAAGGTTGTCCCTTCAACTAATTCAATAGTAATGGAGGCTGAGAGGAACCAGTGGGACTGAGATAAAATCAGCGCGCATTGGGACACTTGGGATATGAAGGTGACTCTGAGATAGTCATAATTTCTGGCTTATAAGAATAGATGACACCGCCAGCTCTTGGCTGAGATAAGGAAGGTGGGGGAGAGGCTGAAGGATAGGAGGAAGCAGAAATGATGAATTTGGTTCGGGAACATCTTGAGTTTGAGAGGATATTAAGGTGTAAAATGGGCTGTTTCCTATCAGGTCTGGAATGCAGAGCAGTCTAGAAGCTTGGGGCATAAAAATAAGAATGTTTCGTTTTAAAATCCATGCCTGCATTGAACCAAGAATGAATAAAAGCTCATTTAGAAACTACAAAATCATAGTAATTCTACTTACAAATTAAACTTAAGAAAATTGTACAGGACGTGCATGTGTGAAAGTGAATGTGCTATTGTGTGTGCATGTGTGTAAAACTAAAACCTTCATCTGTTTAAATCCATAACTTCCATATTTTCACATGGACTTGAATTCAGGGAATAGCTGCCCACTACATATTACAACCAACAAAGCCATTATAAAATGTAAAAGAAAAGTTCTAGAAAGTTGTAAATATGACAAAAGCACAACCATCTACATCTCTCTTCATCCTTCCTTCTCTACATCTGTCTCCTTTCCTCTCCTCTCCTCTCTTGCCTCCCTGCCTTCCCCTCTCACCGTGATGTGAGCTTTATCCTGCCTGCTCTCTCTATCATTATGAACCGAAACATCTGGAGGAATGAGCCAAAATAAATTTTCCCTCCATTAAATTAATTTATTTGGCTATTTTTTTCAGGGACAAAAGTCTGCCTAACATAGAAGAGATTCAAAAGAGCAGATATGTGAGGAGTCTAGGGCTTCCTTCCCTCCCCAGCTGATCCACCATCTGGGGACACTCCATTTGATCGGCTATTGGGAAGCTCACTAAAGCCTGTCATGGTTTGTTTTTGTTGATGTTGTGTTTTATAAACCTAGAGTATGTTTACTTTATTTTATTATCATTTTATTGAGTATTCTATGTACTTATATTTCAAATGTTATCCCCTTTCCCACCTCTCTCCTTGCTTCCATGAAGGTGCTCCCTCTCCCAATAACCAACTCCACCTTAGTGTCTTGGCTTCACTGGACCAATGGCCTCTCCTTCCATTGATGCCAGACAATGCCATCCTCGGCTACATATGCAACTGGAGCCATGGGTCTCCCCATGTGTGCTCAGTGGTTGGTGTTTTAGTCCCTGGGAGCTGTAGTGGATTTGGTTAGTTGATCATTTTGTTCTTCCCATGGGGTTGCATACCCTTTCAGCTCCTTCAGTCCTTTCTCTATCTCTTTCATTGGGGTCCCTGTGTTCAGTCTGATGATTAGCTGTAAGCATCCTCATCTGTATCAGTATGGCTCTGGCAGAGCCTGTGAGGAGGCATCCATATCAGGCTCCTGCCAGCAAACACTTTTTGGCATCAGCAATAGTGACTGGGTTTGGTGGCTGCATATGGGATGGATCCCCAGGTAAGGCAGTCTCTGGATGATCCTTTCTTCAGTGTCTGCTCCTGTATTTGTCCCTGTAGCTCCTCCCATGAGTGTTTTGTTCTTCCTTCTAAGAAGGAATGAAGCATCCACATTTTGATCTTTCTTCTTTTTGAGCTTTATAAGGTCTGTAAATTATTTCTTGGGTATTCCGAGCTTTTGGGCTTGTATCCACTTATCAGTGAGTGCATACCATGAGTGTTCCTTTGTGACTGGGTTACCTCACTCAGGATGATTTTTTTCTTTTTTTATTGGTTACATTTTATTTACATTTCAAAAGTTATCCCCTTTCCAGGTTTCCCTTCCATAATCCCCCTACACCATCCCCTCCCCCTGCTTCCATGAGGGTACCCCCCCACCCCCTCCCAGCTCCTTGCCCTTACAATTCCCTATACTGAGGCATCAAGCCTTGGTAGGACCTCTCCTTCTATTGATGCCCAACAAAGCCATCCTCTGTTATATATGCAGCTGGAGCCATGGGTCCCTTCATGTGTACTCTTTGGTTAGTGATTCTGTCGTTGTTTTAAATGATGGATTTACTTAATATTTATAATTGATTAAAAATAGACCTTTGTAATCAATTCAAGTTTCCTCTCCTGTCTTGCCAGTTGGAAAATGTGCTAAATGTTCTGTCTCTGGTCTTTCTAGTTACCAGGCCTCATCCTTGAGTCACATAGAAGACCTCAGCCACATGTCATCAAGCCAATATACAAGAGATATTTATAACACTCTGAGAAGTCCAAAAGTTTAGAGCAAAATAGGTTATACAATATTGAAGCTCAAAGTTGTTGATGATATATAGAGATTCAAAGGAAGTGGAAAACCTGTCATTCTCCTACACCCTCTGGGTGGGTACACATGGCTTCACATTTTCAAGGCAAATATGCTAATATGTATTACAGCTACAAATTTATAATACAAAATTGGCAGCTAAATGTATATATTGAAATAAAATACACAGCTAAATGTGTATATGAAAATGTTCATTTTTTCATGATTTCTACAATAAACTATTTTTATAAGAGCCTAAGATGACTTCATTGCCATTTGATTACACAAAATAAACACACTTTGATAATGTATAGTTCAGTGTCTTAGTTAGGGTTTTATTTCTGTGAAGAGACAGCATGACCATGGCAACTCTTATAAAGAAAAACGTTTAACAGTTCAGAGATTTAGTTATAGATTTAGATTTTCATTCTGGTTTACAGCTCTCAGGGCACACAACATCACAGAGGTAAGTATTCAAGTGTCATAAGCACAGGATATAATTAAAAAACACATGCTAAGTAATATGTTTGGTGTGGTAAATTTAAAATTAATTTGAAATTAAAATATAATTAGCAGTTTCCTTCCTGCAACTTTTCCAATGTACCTCTACTTGCTCTCTCTCAAATTCATGGTCTTGGTTTCTTTAATTGCTGTTTTATGCACACACACACAAACACACACACACACACACACATACACACACACACTCATAAGCCTCACTCCTACTCCTAAATATATAAATGAAGCCTTTAATATTTTTTTGTATGTCTATGATTTCAGAGCTGATCATTTGCTATCGGATAACCAATTAGCATGCTCTTCCCTGGGGACAGCTGTTTGTGTTCATCTTTCTTGGGTGCCTGTAGGTCTTTGTCTAAAGTTGAGCCCTCATGAGATTTCCCCCTTGCATATTTGCAAGTTTCTTGGTGTTATCCTGGTTCAGGTCTTGTTTAAGAAGCCATATTGCTGAAGCTTCATAGGTGTCGTTTCATTTTTCTAAGAGATGCAAGCTCCCAGCAAACTTAGTCACTTTTAAAGAGTGTATAATGTGCCTACAAAGAAAAATTTCCAAATATACACACTATAAGCTAGAAAGGAAAAAATAATTCTGCCGGCAAACTTTGGCAGTTGTATGGACTCTTCCACCCTTGCCTAAAGGAAGCCCTGTTGCCAGTTTAATTCTTTTAGTTTGTTTGTTTGTGATTGTTGAAAAAATGGTACGAGTCAGAAAAAAATGTAAAGATAGAAATTACTTAGAACTCTACAGCTATAGGGTATGTTTTGAAGACAGTGTCTTACACTATACACTGTGCTGTCCTTAAATTTGTGACAGTCCTCCTCTCTCATGCTGTTAAGACCTGGGTTATTGGCAAAAGGCACCATGCCAAGTCAAAATCTTTGTGAAACTCATGTATTGTAGAATTTTATAACTTAAAAGAAAATTTCCTGAGTTCTCTTTAATTATCAAGCCAGCAGAATTATTTTTTCCTTTCTGCCTGCTCTGGGCAAATTTTGGCAGTTGTTTTTAATGCAACTTGGTTTTGTTTTAGAAATGGACTGATGAGAAATATACAGGAGGAAAAAAAAAAAAACTTGACTAGCTGACAAGAGACCTAGCTGACTCAAATAGAGAAAATGCTGTAGATATCAACTGGCACTGGTCTGTGCCACAGACATGAAAGTGCTGTCTGCAAGTTAGAACAGTGACCACTCCTGACTTCTTTCCTTCTCCCTTCCATCTCCCATCCCTGCATGCCTACTCTGTGATATTCAAGCTGTCATTCTCACTATGGATTCCACGTAAATGTTCCAAGTACACTTGTAAATGTTTCTTGACTTATACCTGTCATGGGCCCAAGGAAAAACACGGTAATAAAAGATATTTTCTAAATGAGCAATGAGCCAGTGTGTACCTAGCCATTTAAATTTTCTTTAGCTGGGTGTAGACACCAAACAAAGAAACAAACAAACAAACAAAAAACATTGCTCATTTAATTGATAGGAAACAGAAATAAAATAGTAAAAACACCTAGCTCTGTCAGGCATGTAGTAAGTATTTGCTTAATTAAGTATTAGCCTAAAAGTTTCCACCTTGTGCATAAACACTCAGTTTTTTTTTCAGTCAAGTAGCTAAATCATGGCATTGAGAATAATACACCTATGATAAACAAAAGTAAAAGAACTGCCCTTGTCTACATTAGGCAGAAATGTCAGTACCATTTCTGTATTTTACAGTGCATTGTCTAACGAACTTGGTTGGAAAAACATCCTCATTCACATCCTGTGGGCTTAAGATGATTTTCTATTCTCTTTAAGACATGCACAGGAATAGGATGTCTGTATTATGTTTGAATACAAGAATGTTAAGGTCTTGTACTATCAAAAGATCAGTGGTAGTCAGAAAGACAAAGCATGAGAACAAAAGTCATGTGGTATTACCAGGTCCTAGAGTTTTTGATAATGTCAATATTACATTACTGTGGAAAGGACTTCATGTGGAAATTTGTTCCTGTAATTCATTTTATTACATGCTATCCAAAAGGCTTCTTCTTATAATTAAAAGACATATATCTAATGCTTACAAGAATAAGACAGAGCTACAGCACTTTGCAAAAAATAAATCATATCTATAAGAATGTCAATATAAAATGGGTGGGTAGGTGGGGAAGGACTCTCATAGAAGCAGGGGGAGGGAGGGTGGGAGAGGGGGTTTCTGGAGAGGAAATCAGGAAAGGGGATAATATTTAAAATGTAAGTTTAAAAAGGTATAAGAAAAAGCAAAAAAAGAAATGTAAATAAAATAAAATATCCAATAAAAAAAAAAAAAAAAAAGGAAATGAAGAGGATTCCCAAAACTCAGGCACTGCAATGATTTTCAAGCAGCATTTGTTGGCCATGTTAATGACTAGGTAACCATGGCAATCATTAGGTCTCTGAAATCAACCCATGTTCTTCATCACTAGAATATGCTGCCTCTTACTGTGCATGCCTAAGGAGCCTCTACTGTCAGGCTCTCCCCCAACAGAACTGGATAAAGATCTTAAAAAGAGACAGAAAGGTAACTACCTCTTCTAAAATTTAGGAATGCCAACAGTTCTTTCAGACATAACAAATACAAAATAACAAGGTGACAGACTCCTAGATCCCTTCACTGCCCAATAACACAAAAATATACTGAGCACAAAAGTCTTTTTTGTTCCACATCATATGATAAACATTTGGCCTCTATTACCTAAGAATCTTGATTGCCTCCACTCCTCCCTTCCATTTGCAAGGTGACGTGATTTTCCAGATAGATGATACACCCCTGAGTGCCTGAAAGCTATCGTTCATATCTGAATTTTATAGCACATACCTCACAGCCTAACTCCAGATCCAGAAGATCAACAATCACAGTGGAATTATATCAGGATAGTCTAGTTCCTATAGCTCAGTTTTGCTCAATTTAAACTCTTCCTCTTCTGCTTTTGTGCTCCAAGAATTTTCATTTATAGGAAGGACATCAATAATCCATTCATTGCCCAAGCCAGGTTCTTTCTCTTTGTCATGACTGTGGAATTAGTGGCTTTGTTAAAGAGGTCCAAGGAAGCTTGCCTGCCCTTCTGAGGTGTATGGACATAGAAGGTACCATTTATGAAAGTGAGCCCTCGCCATGAAGGGAATCTGCCAGTGCCTTGGTCTTAGACTTCCAGCCTTCACTTCCATAAGCAATTAATTTCTGTCTGTATATCCGTTTTTAATTATTCATCAAAGTGCCATATTATAGAAGCCCAAATGGATTAAGACAGTATCCAATATTTGTTTAGCTTTCAGAGCATTTAAAGTCTAAAATCTGTGTCTTTTTCTCCTTTAAAATTTTTGTTATGAAATGATGGAATAAGTTCTTGCCAAAGAATGAGTTTAGCTCCGTGTCTCTAGACACACATTGCATTATGATCTGGTGTGTTTCTTCATTACTGGTTTTATTGCTACCCAAGAACATCGTTAACTTTATATTGTTTGTAATAATTGCCTAAGTGTTATGAGTTTGAACACTGTGAGGATGAATAAAGCTACTTACTAAATCCATAGGTTACTAAATGAAAATCCTGGTGCTAGAGGTAGGTTACTACCCTGCAAAATCTTTAGTCAGGATCCTGGAGCTCCCAAAACAATACAGTCAGTTGCTGGTTTTGGTTACTCATCAGACCTGGATTATAAAACCCTATTGTTGAAGATACTATGCACTCTGGCATCAGGGCATAAAGAAATCTAAACGGAACTCAAAACTGTCAGGAGCCATAACTGGACAAGCTAATAACTAGCAGGCGATCATCCTGAGATGTCCTGCCTCAGATTATTATATAATTTTCAACTGGTTCACTCTTATTCAGCAAGGCTATAAGGGATTCATTATAGAAAAGATTCCTGCTATTAAAATGCCTTTTATGTTATTGTTAAACATATATAACAATCATTAAGCAATAGCACACTCCTTTGGAGCAGATATCTGCAGATCTACAGAAATGTACTGATTTGCAGTGATGCTATATAGGTAAATGGATGACTCCTTACGTCTTTATGATGATTCTGTAAGAATTCCTTAAAATTATAACTGATTATTACACTCTTTTAAAGTGAGATTGCCAGTAGGTCATTTCTGACAGTCAGAACTGCAGTGAGAACTCTGCCAGTCTCCCAAGTGTCACCAGTTAATTGCACTTAGATAGTAACCAGATTTTCTCCTACTCAGACCACATTCCAAGACGTTGTAAAACAATTAGGAAAAGTCATACAAAGGGAACTAACAATTTATTTTAGATTCTAGGAGAGAGGATAAAATACTGACTGGGTTACTCTATACAAAACTTCACTAATAAAGCTTAGTTGTGGTTTTAAACCTTCAGTGAACCTGTGGAGCTGAGACAGGTGACAGATGTTTAGCCAGATAATATCTCCTAATGAATGTGTAAACATTCTCATTGTAAACTTCTATTTCAATTTATGATTTGATTTTTTTAGTGAACTTGTAATGAACTTTATGGCATGTGATCATGTATGTCTGAGGACAAAGATGGGGGGGGGGTGTTCCATTTCCATTCCATTCCGTTCCCTTTCCATTCCACTCCACTCCATTTCATCCCTTTTTCCCCCCTTAGAAGAACTTTTTTCCCTTTCTGCACTTAGGATCTTTCCACTTTGCCTTTAGATAGCTTTCATGGGACACTTTTTAACTACTTAATAATAAACATTATGCCGCCGCTAGCCGGGGCTGCTCTCCCAAGATGGCGGCTCCTCCGGGCGAGTACTTCAGCGTTGGGATCAGGTGTCCTGCCGGACGTGCCAGGAGCAGCGGCTGCTGGGCGAGGTGGTAGCCTTCGATTACCAGTCCAAAATGCTGGCTCTAAAATGTCCCTCTTCCAGTGGAAAGCCCAACCGTGCAGACATCTTGCTTATAAACTTACAGTATGTTTCAGAAGTGGAAATAATTAATGATCGAACAGAAACCCCTCCTCCCCTAGCTTCACTCAGTGTTAGTAAGCATGTCAGCAAAGCACGGACAGAGGAGGAGCTGAGCCAGGCCTATGCAATCAGCGCTGGCGTCTCCCTGGAAGGCCAGCAGCTCTTCCAGACCATTCACAAGACCATTAAAGACTGTAAATGATAAGAAAAAAAACATTGTAGTCATGGAAGAAGTTGTTATTACACCCCCATATCAAGTGGAAAATTGTAAAGGCAAAGAGGGGAGTGAACTGAGCCACGTACGCAAAATGGTTGAAAAACATTTTAGAGACGTGGAAAGCCAAAAGATACTGCAGCGTTCACAAGCCCAACAACCACAGAAGGAAGCTGCCCTGTCATCCTGAGTCCACAAACATGGGGACTCTTCTAGTATCCAGCCACAGAGATGGTGGTGGTGGCTTCAGTAGAGGCAGACCAGGGGAGGGAAGGGATCCTATATTTCTTGCTGACTCTTATTAGGGTCAGTGTTTCAAAATAAATAAATAAATAAATAAATAAATAAATAAATACATAAATACATAAACACATAAATACATACATAAATAAATAAATAAATAAAACTAAACTTGAGCAAACACCCAACAAAAAAAAACAAGAGGATAATTTAAACATTGAATCATTACTTGACTAGCAGACCGGCCCACCATGTCCTTCACAGTCGTCTGGAGCAGTCATCTTGTTAGTTTTATTTTTGCAAGTTCCTTTTCGTTCTGCCCTTCACCTGTGACTTTCCTTCCCTAGTCTGTTTCTGCCATTCTGATTTTGTAAGTAAGTGGATATACTTGCCTTCTGAATGACTGAAAGAAACTTCTACATCTTTTCTTCCAAAATAAAAGTAACAAGCTGACTGTGATTCTGAAGTTGAGACCAGAGAGAGCAGAAGACAGAGGGTCTCGCTTTGAATTTTTCATTTTTTTTTCTTTGACTGTTTTTTCTTTTTTTGCACAGGGCATGGCTTGAATTAGTTTTATTTTTCTTAACTTTAAATATATATATATATTAAAAAAAATATATATATATATATGTTAAAATGTTCTCTAAGTGTTTTCTGCTTCTTGCAGGTCTCTCTTTTACTAGATCATGGCCACTCTTCCCACCTCATTCCTCTGAAAACAAAAATGTGTTGTTCTTTCTACCACCCAGAGCCCGACGATTAACGTGACTTAGTTCACAGCGAGGATCTCCTGCAGCCCTGCAGAGCCAGTGTGCAGACGGGATTTGGCCTTGAGGGTCCTGATGGCTTTCTGGTCTTTAACTGTATGTACCTGTCTCACATTCGGTCCCAACATCAGGACTCCCTCTGCCTTTGTCTTCATGGTACTAGATGAACTCTGAGCACCCTCCACTCCGGAGTCAGCCCCCCCACCCTCCCCCCCACCCCCACCCTTCCCCCCACCCCCACCTCCCCACCCTCCCCCCCACCTCCCCCCCCTCCCCCCCACCCTCCCCCGTGCTCTGCAGGAAGAACTCGCTTGCTTGGCACATCTCAGCTCCTCCTCCTTTGGGCTGATTCTCTCTTCTAAGAAACCCAGACCATCTACCCCAGTCTTTCTTAAATCTATGTCCAGAGCCTCTAGCCCAGGAACAAGCTGGAATAGCCTCTAGTTTCTCTTATGCGATCCTCTTGCTCTTCTGTCCCTCCTACCCCTGAAATCTTACAAGCTAATGACAGTT
This sequence comes from Micromys minutus, assembly GCF_963924665.1. Lineage (NCBI taxonomy): Eukaryota > Metazoa > Chordata > Mammalia > Rodentia > Muridae > Micromys > Micromys minutus. Next base: position 74,038,157 of record NC_137970.1, on the reverse strand, counting down.
TGTATGTGCTCAGCCAATGGGCAGAAACCTGGAAAGAATTTCTGGACTTTAGCCCACTGGTTTGCCAGGTTTGACTAACCTGTTGAGAGCTGAAACTGGTACTTGTTGGCCCTGCACCTCCAGGGTAGTCTCATGGGGCAGAGTGCCACCACCTGAATATCAGGCACTGAGTGGGACATGGTGATGCTCATGTGACTGGCTAGAGCTTTGGGATAGGGTGGGGCTAATTTTTTTTTAATTTTTATTTTTTATTTTTTTTGGGCCATGATCTCTTTTTCCTTCTTTTTTTAATTAAATAAATGGATCAAAATTAAATAATTCAAGCCCTGCCTTCAAAATGGAAAAAACTTTTTTTAGTATTGTCTAGCAAAAACAATAAACCCAAATTTTTTTAACCGTCAAAAAAAATTATAAACATTATAATAGCTTTTCTAGTGTCCATTTTTCTTCCTGCAACTTCTGACTAAAGGGCTAAAATTTAGAGCCCAGCAGTTTCAGCTGAGATAGTACAAAGTCTATTTACTTAATCCCTTGCTGTTTTAGAAAGAGGTGCTAAGTGCCAGAGGCTGCAGTTTCTGGCCTAAGAAGATCACAGAAGGCAGATCAGCTACAGTAGCACAGTAACTTAGACTTAGATAGTAAACTTTTTATTATATAGAAACCCTAAATATCTCGTAAGACAAAGTCCTACACCCATATCTGTATCTGGTAAGACCAGGTTTTACCCTCTTCCCCCTCAGCTGCCTCAAGAAGAACCCACCCCACGCCTGGGCTGTTCCCCGGCAGAGAAGAAAGCATCTTTCCTACAGGTTAGCCTTCACAGCGTTGGAAGGTGCTAAACAAGCTAGTGGGGAGGAATTATCAATAATAATCTAACCCATGAACCTTGTATGTTATATCACAAACCTGCAGGCAGATGTGCCCACTAATATAATAGTGATAAAAACATTATGGGGGTGAACAGCTTCTTTCTGATTGGATTTGAGACCACCATCACCCCCAACACATACAGGAGATAATCCACTTCTGGTACTGTAACGTGGGTTAAAGGCCCTAAGCTCTGTGGAGGTCATAGGCTCTACTGGGGAAGATACTGCTATTGTTTTGCTAAATAGACATGCTGTGTTTGGCGAATTTCCTTCTAAATGTGTATGTTTGTACCAAACAGATTAGTGTTGCTGTCAGATTTGGTCAGATGTCAGGGACCAGCTCTGTCAAACAACAAGTTCCCCAGGGCAGGAGCGAGGATTGAAAGAAAAGAGAGACAGTCAAAACTGTAACATGACTTCGGCCAGTTCTGAGGCTGAAGTGAAGCCTTCTTTATTCGGTCCTCTTTTAAACCACTTCAGTTACATGCAGAAAGATAACATCAGTTCTGAGTCAGGGAACAAGCAAGTTAATAATCAAAAATCCTGTAAACATCTTTCTGGAGGCCAGGTGTGATGATCAGGGACTAGAGAGGGTCCCAAGAGACAAAGAGACTGCCATACCTACCTGCTGTACCTGCCCTGAGTTACAATTCTAAGTGTTCTTCCCTGAACTTCAAATGCAAATGTCCTTAATCCGGACCAGTTTCCTGAGTATAGGACCAGAGTCAGATTTCTACCTTGACCAGCTTCTGATTGTCCATGGTGATGTAAAAAATACCAGCCGCCAACTGTCTAATGGTGCCAAAATGCTCTCCACAGTCAGAGAAATTTATTTTTGCAGTGTGTGGAAGTTACTACAGAAACTTTTAACTATGTATAGTGCTGAGAATAAGTGACCACTTATTCTCATAAGTGAATATTCATTCACAAGTGGGATATCTATATCACCCCTTCCAAGGCTCAGAGAACATTTCAAAAAGGAAAGAAAATGGATATAAAGGATGGAAGAAAGAGTCAACTGTTGTGGCATCTTCTAGGCATGGCAGATGACGTACCTTGAAGTACATACAGTAGAGCTGCAGTAAATTATTAGACCCATAAACATCCTGCAATGGAGAGGAGCTCATGAGGTCCCACTTCTCTCTGAGGCTATATAGTTATTTAATGGTGGACAGTGGAGAGAATAACCCCTTGCGAATATTCCTGTAAGCAAGCCTAATGAAACTTGTTAGATCACAGAAAGAAAGAAATGAAAGTAGAAGAGACAGAAATAAGTTTGGAAGAGTGAGGTACTCAATAGGAGTTGGAGGGGGGGCGAGGAGGGCAATAGATGGTAAATATGATCAAAACACACATGCATGGAAATGGCATAATAGAACCCATGTTAATGAATACATGCTGATAAAGTATTCAGAAGAACTATGAATTTGAGGTTTCTAACCAGACCATATAGGAAAAGTTCTGTTTCTGCTGTTATTTCTAACAATAGTCATTTAAATGCTATGAATTTTCTTTGTGTGAAAATTTAGGACAACAAGAGGACTGTCTGACTTTGTAGCTGTGAGTTATGAACATGATTGTTGCAATGCACTAGCAGGAGTCCCTAGCAATTGTAACTTTAACTAAAAGAAACTTTAACTAAAGCTATCATCCTGGATGCTTCTCTCACTTGCAGGTACAAGAACAGCTAGGACACCTAGCCAGCTGCCTTACAATTTAGAATGTATTCCCTTATGTCTCTTCCAATTGTATCATTTCCAGTAGGCTATTCTTTCAGCTTCCTATCTCCTTACGAATGAAGTGCTAATCATATCCAAAGATTATTGATTTGAAATGTACCCAAAGTTAGTATAGCTTCGGAGACCACAAGAGAAGTCAAGGCCAATGCTCAATTGAGAAGGCACTATTTGAGAACTAATTGTTCCTATGATTTTGGATATTATGAATCCAGCATCTGGCTAGGAGAAGAGTGATAGAAATTCAGTCTTCAAATGAGACTGCTTATATAATATATTTGGCTCACGTTGTTGAAATGGAGTAACAGTTACAACAAAGTCTAATAATAAAGTTGAGGTACTTAAAAATCTCTCCCTCCTACTATGTTATTAGCTGACATTTTAAGGTAGAATGATTTTGAATGATCAGCCAACTGCAAAATAGATTTCTGTTGTTCTTTTCATTCCCTGCTAGTTGAGGTAGAAATAATCCCATTCTTAAGTAGCTTCTTGTGGGCAATCAACCCACAGGAGGGGGATGCACAAGGTACGCTGTAGAGAGAGGCACTTGGAAGCATGGATGTTTAAGTCATTCTTTTTATACTGTGTCTCAGTGTATCAGGATGTCAGGATTCTTTGAAAACCAAAGCCCTGTTTTTGGAATACATCTTTATTAATCATCCGTATTGCTTCTTTCAAGCTTATGAATGTTTCAAGGCCCATATTCATCAAGCAGAAGCTGAAGATTAAAGAGAAGAGAAACAGCATGGAAGTAAATGAGAGACAAAGATTAGGAAAGAGAAGAAAGAAGGCAATAGAGTCGAATCAATGCAGAATACTTCACCCTCAAAAGTGAGAACTCTGCATTGTTGATCCTAATACATTTCCCAAATTAGTTGCCAAATTTTGGGTGCTTAAATATGGTAATTATGGCAAAGAAAATTACTTCCTTGCTTTAGTAGATTTTTAGATAAAATGTTCTAGGAGAGCAGTTTGTAGCTAATGGCCCTGGTGTGACTGTCTATTGGGTGGATTTTAAGCTGGAAAATATCTGACAAGCATGGTCTTTGGCCAAGAAAGACTGCTAGTCATTATTCCCTGGGGCATCCGTAAGTACCCAAATCTTCACTATAATAGGTACCTACAGAACAGAAAACGCTGGAACCAGCTGAGATGCTGAAGCAATCACAGCTTCTCTCTCTCTGTTCTCTTTATCCTGCCTCTTTAAGTACTGCTCTAGTCTTGACCATGCTCTTACTGGTTTGTTCATCTACAGGTCTCAAGAAAGGCTAACAGAGAAGGATTGCAGGTCCTACTGGAGCCTTGCCTCAGAGATTGATTCCAATTTAGGAGTGAGCATGAAGGGACAGCTTTCAAAGGAAGGAAATAACTTATATTGAGCCTCAGCTTGATCTCAGTTCGCCACATCAGGACACGTTATTGTTCCTTAACCTGCAAGAAAATCACTTCTTTTTAAAATAATCAAGCAGCAGAGCCTTAGTGGGTATCTCAAGAAAGGCAGCAATAAATAATAAGGCAAAACCTCCTTGCTCCTGTATCCAGCTGAGTTTTAGTTACAGGACAGCTTTTTTGTTGTTGTTCTTTGCACATATTAATTGTATAACTGATGACTTACTGAACTGGCTCATCTAGTATTTTTCTTATCTTCTCCCATTTTCTTTTTTCTTCTTTTTTTTGGCTTGCTTGTTTGTGAGTGCTTTGTTGCTTTGTCTTTTTCTTTTAAATAAAGTACAGCTCTGTAGCCCTGCCTAGAACTTGCCATAATCATAAGGACACTTCTCCCAAGTTCTCCCAAGTGTTGGGATTCGTCGCATGCCACCAGATCACCAAGTGTTAAGTCATATCTATAAATAAATGTATGATTTGTTTTCTGCCATCTAATTTTGCCATAAACTTCTTATCTTGTTCTCATATTTAGATTTGTTAAACACTACCTTTCAATTTTACTTATGTTTCTTACTCCTTTCTTGGGTTTGATTGCATTAAACATCAGCTTTGAGAACACTTTTTAATAGCATTGTTGCCTTATTCCTGATTTTGGTGAAAATTCTTCCACGGTGTTTCTGCATTCATGATTCTGGCTCTTGATTTAAAATATATTTATCAATATTATAAAGAATTTAGAAGTCAAAATCGGGCAATAAATACTCTTAATGTTCCCCTTTTTTGGTATCTATAAGGATGATCACACAGTTTTACTTCTAACTTTAGCTCTTGTTTTGACTGCTTACAACAGATTTTTTGATGCTGTGAGGTTCAGATTACTGACATTTAATGTATGAATTTTTCTTGAAAATTGTTTTTGTACAATATATTCTGACCATGTTTTCTCCTCCCCCTAGTCTACCTTGAGCCTCCCCTACTTACCTAACTCTACCCCTTTCTTTCTCTTTAGAAGACAAACAGGCACCTTTCCAGTCCAGAGAGAGGGTCAGGTGACCAACATCAGGACTCAGGACCTGCACGCAGACTGCTGAGCTCCCAGAACAGCCTCACAAGTGCTCTCCCACCTGAGGCCACGGTAAGTCTGCCACACACTCCTACCAACTATCCAGGGAGGAAACACCGAGAACTCTCCAAGCACAGATAGCATGGTGATCTTTGGGAACTTATTCGTTCCAACACATAGAGAGGGCTGGGTGACCCACATCAGGACTCAGGACCTGCCCGCAAACTGCTGAGGTACCAGAACAGCCTCATAAGGATTCTACCACCTGAGTCCACGAGAGAGAGCCAGGTCGCAGCCATCAGGACTCAGGATCTACCCACAGAAAGCTGAGTACCCAGAACAGCCTCACAATCACTCACAAGAGCTCATGGAGACAGAACTGAGTCACTGCCATCAGAACTCACTGCTTATATGCAAAGAGCCAAACACCCAGGAGCAATCTCCTTCCTGAGCCCACAGGCTCTCAGACCACAGGAAACACAAGCTGCAGTCAGAGATAAGATCACCTATAGTCACAGATAACAAGATGGTAAGAGGAAAGCTCAAGAACCCAAGCAATGGAAACCAAGACAACCTGGCAACATCAGAACCCAGCTCTCCAACCACAGCAAGTAGTGGATTTCCCAAAACACCAGAAAAACAAGATTTAGACTTAAAATCATTCTTCATGATGATGATGGAGATCTTCGAGAAGTGGATGAATAATTCCCTTAAACAATTACAGGAAAACCAGGAGAACACACATACACAAATAGAAGCCCTTAGAGAGAAAACACAAAAATCACTTAAAGAACTGCAGGAAAACACAACCAAACAGGTAAAGGAATTAAAAATGGAAATAGAAACATTAAGAAATCCCAAATGAGACAACCTTGAAGATAGAAAACCTAAGAAAGAAATCAAGAGTCATAGATGCAAATGTCGCCAACAGACTACAAGAGATGAAAAAGAGGATCTCAAGGGCAGAAGACAACATAGAAAACATTGACACAACAGTCAGAGAAAATGCAAAAACCAAAAAGGTCCTAACACAAAACATCCAGGATATCCAGAACACAATGAGAAGACAAAACCTAAGGATAATAGGTGTAGAAGAGGGCAAAGACTCCCAACTAAAAGACACAATAAATATCTTCAACAAAATCATAGAAGAAAACTTCCCTACCTTTAAGAATAAGATGACTATGAACATACAAGAAGCCTACAAAACTCCAAGTAGATTGGACCATAAAAGAAACTTTTCCCAACACATAATGGTCAAAACACCGAATGTTCAAATCAAAGAGAGAATCCTAAAAGCAGTAAGGGGAAAAGAAAAAGTAACATATAAAGGCAGACCAATCAGAATTACACCAGACTTCTCAACAGAGACTATGAAAGCTAGAAGATCCTGAACAGATGTCAGACAGACCCTAAGAGAACACAAATGCCAGCCCATGTTACTATATCCAGCAAAACTCGCAATTAACATAAATGGAGAAACCAAGATATTCCAGGACAAAAGCAAATTTACACAATATCTGTCCAAAAACCCAGCCCTACAAAGGATAATAGATGGAAAAATCTAACACAAGGAGGGAAACTACACCCTAGGAAAAGCAAGAAAATAATCATGCTTCAAACCTCAAAAAAGAAAAGGACACAAACATAATTCTACCTCTAACAACAAAAATAACAGGAAACAACAATCACTCTTCCTTAATATCTGTTAACATCAATGAACTCAAGTTTCCAATAAAAAGACACAGACTATCAGACTGTATATGTAAACAGGATCCTGCATTTTGCTGCATACAGGAAACTCATCTCAGAGACAAAGACAGAAACTACCTCAAAGTAAAAGGCTGGGAAAACCCTTCCAAACAAATGGTCCCAAGAAACAAGCTGGAATAGCAATCCTAATACTGAATAAAATAGATTTTCAACCAAAAGTTATCAAAAAAAAGATAAGGAAGGACACTTTCTACTCATCACAGAAAAAAAAATCTATCAAGATGAACTCTCAATCCTGAACATCTATGTTCCAAATGCAAGGGCACCCCCATTCATAAAAGAAACCCTACTAAAGCTCCAAGCATATATTGCACAACACACAATAATAGTGGGAGACTTCAACACCCCACTCTTATCAATGTACAGACCATGGAAGCAGAAACAGAACAGAGACACAGCCAAACTGGAACAGGTTATGAATCAATTGGCATTAATAGATATCTACAGAACATTTCATCCTAAAACAAAAGAATACACCTTCTTCTCATCACCTCGTGGCACCTTCTCCAAACTTGACCATATAGTCAAAACAGGCCTCAACAGATATAAGAAGATTGAAATGCTCCCATGCATCCTATCAGATCACCATGGACTAAGGCTGGTCTTTAATAACAACAAAGACAACAAAAAGCCACATACACATGGAAACTAAACACTGTTCTACTCAATGATAACATGGTGAAGGAAAAATGAAGAAAGAAATTAAGGATTTTTCAGAATTTAACAAAAATGAGAGCACAGAATACACAAACTTATGGGATGCAATGAAAGCAGTACTAAGAGAAAAACTCTTAGCTCTGAGCGCCTCCAAAAAGAAACTGCAGAGAGCATACACTAGCAACTTGACAGCACAGCTGAAAGCTTTAGAACAAAAAGAAGCAGATACACCCAAGAGGAGAGCACAGCAGGAAATAATCAAACTCAGAGCAGAAATCAACCAAGTAGAAACAAAAAGAACCTTAAAAACAAGTACTGACAAAAATATATTCATATAGTTTTATCCAAAAATGCTTCTAAATGTCTGTTTTTTAAAATAAAGTTGTTTAATTAAAAAATAAAATGGAAAAGAAAAGCCATGTTCTGGGAGTTACAACTCACCTTTCCTTTCCCATTTCATAATGATGTCAACATGTCTTTCCATAAACATATATCACAAAAGTTTTGCCCTCCATTTCATTTTAGAAATTTTGTGATTTTACTTTTACATAAAGATATATGATCCATTTTTTATGTAATTTCTCTATATGTTGCATGGTATGGTGTGGAGTTCCTTTATATATCAAGTCTGATTGAAAATATTATTATTCCTACAAAGAAATACTCTATACTAATATCAAAAATAGTTGTTAGTATACATTTGGAACAACTTCTTGATTCTCTGTGCTGTTAAGTCTACTACTCTGTCTGTATTGAAACCAATTCTGTATCAATGACATTAAAATCTTGGAATTAAAAAAAAAGAACTATTCAAAGAATCAACAAAACCAGAAGCTGGTTCTTTGAGAAACTCAACAAGATAGATAAACCCTGAGCCAGACTAACTAGAGGGCACAGAGAGATTATCCAAATTAACAAAATGAGAAATGAAAGGGGAGACATCACAAGAAAAACTGAGGAAATTCAAGAAATCATCAGATTCTACTACAAAAGCCTATAGTCAACAAAACTGGAAAATATAGAGGGAATGGACAATTTTCTAGACAGATACCAGGTACCAAAGTTAAATCAGGATCAGATAAACCATCTAAACAGTCCCATAACACTTATAACACTTAAAGAAACAGAAGCAGTAATCAATAGTTTTCCAACCAAAAAAAAAAAAAAAAAAAAAAGCCCCAGACCAGATGAGTTCAGTGCTGAACTCTATCAGACTTTCATATACAGATACTATCTAAACTATTCCACAAAATAACAAAGGGGACAACTGCCCAACTCATTCTTGGAAACCACAGTCATGCTCATTCCTAAACCACACAAAGACCCTACAAAGAAAGAGAACTTCAGACCAATTTCCCTAATGAACACTGATGGAAAAAAATCAATAGAATTCTTGCAAACTGAATCCAAGAACACACACACAACACACACATACACAAAAATCATTCATCATGATCAAGTAGGCTTCATCCCAGGGATTCATGGATGGTTCAATATAATCAAATCCATCAATATAATCCACCATATAAACAAACTCTAAGAAAAAAAAACCACATGATCATCTCACTAGATGCTGAGAAAGCATTTGAGAAAATTCAATACCCCTTCATGCTAAGTCTTGGAAAGATCAGGAATCCAAGGCTCATACCTAAACATAGTAAAAGCAATATACAGTGAACAGGTAGCCAACATCAAACTAAACGGTGAGAAACTTGAAACAATTCCACTAAAATCAGGGAGTAGACAAGGCTGCCCACTCTCCCCCTACCTATTCAACATAGTACTGGAAGTCCTGGCCGAAGCAATTAGCCAACAAAAGAAAGTCAAAGAGATATAAGTCAGAAAGGAAGAAGTCAAAATATCACTATTTGCAGATGATATGATAGTATACTTAAGTGACCCCAAAAATTCCAGCAGAGAACACTTATACATGATAAACAACTTCAGCAAAGTGGATGGTCATAAAACTAACTCAAACAAATCAGTAGCCTTCCTCTACTCAAAGGATAAACATGCTGAGAAAGAAATTAGGGAAAAGATACCCTTCACAATAGTCACAAACAATATGAAATACCTTGGTGTGACCCTAACAAAGCAAGTGAAAGATCTGTATGACAAGAACTTCTAATCTTTGAAGAAGGAAATTGAAGAAGATGTCAGAAGATGGAAAGATCTCCTATGCTCATGGAATGGAAGGATCAACATAGTAAAGATAGCCATCTTGCCTAAGGCAATTTAAAGATTCAACGCAATTCTCGTCAAAATTTCAACTCAATACTTCATAGAGTTGGAAAGAACAATTTTCAAATTCATCTGGAATAACAAAAAACCTAGGATAGCAAAATCTATTCTCAACAATAAAAGAACTACTGGGGGAATCACAACCTCTGACCTCAAGCTATATTACAAAGCATTTGTGATAAAAAAAAAATTGCATGATATTGGTATAGAAAAAGGCAGGTAAAACAGAATTGAAGACCCAGAAATGAACCCACACATCTGTGGTCGCTTGATATTTGACAAAGGTGCTAAAAACAATCAATGGAAAAAGGACAGCCTCTTCAACAAATGTTGTCTTAACTGGCAGTCAGCATGCAGAAGAATATAAATCAATCGTTTCTTACCTCCTTTTACAAAGCTCAAGTCCAAGTGGAACAAAGACCTCTACATAAAACCAGGTACAATGAAACTATTAGAGGAGAAATTGGGGAAGAGCTTAGAATACATAGGCATAGGGGAAATTTTCCTGAACAGAACACCAATGGCTTATGCTCTAAAATCAAGAATCAAAAAATGGGACCTTATGAAATTGCAAAGTTTCTGTAAGGCAAAGTTTTGTCAAGACAACAACAACAAAAAAAATAAAACAGATTGGGAAAGGATCTTTACCAATCCCACATCTTATAAAGGGCTAATATCCAATATATACAAAGAACTCAAGAAACTAGACTCCAAAGAATCAAACAATCCTATTAAAAATGGGGTACAGGGCTAAACAAAGAATTCTCAACTAAAGAATATGAAATGGCCAAGAAGCACCTAACGAAATGCTCAACATCCCTAGTTCATCAGGGAAATGCAAATCAAAACAACCCTGAGATTCCACCTCACACCAGTCAGAATGGCTAAGATCAAAAACTCAGATGACAGCAGACATGAGAATGATATGAGATTTATTGTGATATGCGTGAGATGACTAGGATTTTATGAAATGATGCTGGAACTGAGGGGTGATGGAAGGAAAGATGCTTCAATATAGGTAGACAGAGAACGTGGCAGAAAACAGTGTTTCCAAATATAACAGGGATACTACATATTGCACAGGACCTATTTATACTAAAGAGTATGTGTTGTTTACCTGAAATTCAAATTTAAGTTTGTCTTGAATATTTACTTGCTAAATCTGGCAGCCATGACTGAGTGATAAAGAAAAGATTCCATGACTCAGTACATAGTACTTTGGACAATTTGAGTAGTTTTGTAGCTGAAAAAAATATTTTGAATAATGAGGGAAAACATCAGTGGTGGAAGAACATTTAGTGTTCATAGTTTTTTTTTTTTTTTTGGTAAGGTTAGAAGTTTATGTTTATTTTCTTTTATGGCTGGGACAATAATAAGATTTTCTGTGAGATTACTGATTTTTTTAAAGATTTATTTATTTTGTATATAGTGTACTGCCTGCATATATACCTACAAGCCAGAAGAGGGCACCAGATCCCATTACAGATGGCTGTGAGCAACCATGTGGTTGCTGGGAATTGAACTCAGGACCTATGGAAGAGCAGTCAGTGCTCTTAACCACTGAGCCATTTCTCCAGCCCTTGTTGCTTTTTTCAAAGATAGAAATGCGCCTTCCTTTGTTTCTATCTTCTTGATCTACTCACTGAAATAACAAGTAGATAGTAGTAGAGTAAGATGCATAAAATTATTTAGAGAACTTGCAATTATTTTCTAAGTGATATGGACAACGTCACACAACATTCCTTACGGAAGCAATTTTTTTTAATGCTAAGAATTTAAGGCATTTTTTGAATCAGACGTTATGTCAATAGTCTGTTATTTGTTATTTTTTTTTAAATTCACTTTGCATTAAGGGGAGAAAATATAAAGTCGTCGATAAGATAAAACTGTAGAGTTCCAAAGAGGGGAAAAATATGTGTTAATTTAAAAAGTTTATGCTTCTAAAGAGTACCATCTATTTGGAAAGTTGGAGGTATTTACATTCATTAAATTATAGTATTAACTTCTAATTGATCTTTGATTTCTCTAAACTTCTTTGCTCTTTCTATCAATATATAAATATGGGCTTATGGAAACTAAACTAGATTCCTATTGTTTAATCTGAGTATGGTGAGTATTTAGTGACAATTTTACATTTAATTGAGTCATATAACGCTTTAGAGCTAAATTTTCATGTTCTTTTTATTATAATCTCATTTTTCCCTTGAAGCAATTGTATTTCAAGTGGTCTTTTTGAATCTTTAAAATTGCAGCAGCTACCTGCTACACATACAAAATACACTTCCTAACAGCAAACCAAATCCAGAGACTACCGTCTTTTGATGTGAGGAAGGTAAAACACAGATCCATCCACCATCTGGTTGGTGACTGCTTCTTTCCCTGTGGCAGATCACATGCCACAGCTCAGCGCTCATGTGACTTGCCTCTGTGAATCTCTGAAGAGTCAAAAAAGAGGAAAATTGCTAGTATTTTTCATTGGCTTACATGTGTGAAGGATGCTGGAGAAAACAAATGTCCCTTTGCAAGCATGTTGATCCTGTTAGAAGAGGGAGTATAATTTGATTGTGTTCTGAATATGCCTTCTAGAGCAGAGACTAAAAATATAAATAAATAAACATATTCAACCAGCAAAAGAACTTCCAGCTGGTCTTACTCAAGTATAGCCAACTGACAGCTCTGCCCTTGCATTTTTTAAGAGCTATAGAGAAATGTTAGTCCTATTTCACTGGAGCTAGAGTGACAGTGGAAAGGTGACATATAAATGTGACACTGAAGTCAAGAGACAACTTTGTTCTTCAAGAAACATTAGAGTTTACAACACAAGCTTGCATCGTGCTTATTGAGTCATTGCATTAAAACATTAGGAGTTGCTTTCATAACTGGCTCCAAAGTCATATAAGGGAAAACAAAAACAAACTGTCACAGCTGTATGGATGTATATCATGGGATAGCTATGAACTTTTGAGCCTGAATCTTATTTTTTAGAGAATATTATAATAATCTTCATATGAAATAGGCAAGAGCAAAAAGACTGTAGATAGCTGTTTCGGGATGCCCAGACTCCTTCAAACTTGCTGTACTCTTATCTCTAAAAACATTTGCACAGTACCCCATTCAAAAGTCACTGTTGTGTATGACAGACAAGTATTATTACCAATGCCAGGCATAGTTATGTATGCCTTTAATCATAGCACCTGGGGGCAGAGGTAGGCAGATCTCTGATTTACATAGGAAATTCTAGACCAGCCAGAAAAACATAGTGATATCCTGTCTCAAAAACAAAAACAAAGCCAACTATATTAATAATTGTAAGATACCCCCCCAAAGAAAAGCAAGTTCACAGACAGATATAAAAAGTGTAAGCCTGAGAAGTACCTAAAGATATGTTCAACATCCCTAGTCATCAGGGAAATGCAAATCAAAACAACCCTGAGATTCCACCTCACACCAGTCAGAATGGCTAAGATAAAAAACTCAGGTGACAGCAGATGCTGGCTAGGATGTGGAGAAAGGGGAACACTTCTCCACTGTTGGTGGGGTTGTAAACTGATACAACCACTCTGGAAATCAGTCTGGTGATTCCTCATAAAAATGGACATAGTACTGCCTGAAGACCCAGTTATTCCACTTCTGGGTATATACCCAAAAGATGCTCCAACATCTAACAAGGACACATGCTCCACCATGTTCACAGTAGCCTTATTTATAATAGCCAGAAGCTGGAAAGAACCCAGATGCCCTTCAACAGAGGAATAGATACAGACATTGGGGTACATATACACGATAGAGTAGTGCTCAGCGTTAAAAACAATGACTTCATGAACTTCCTAGGCAAATGGACAGAACTTGAAGCTATCATCCTGAGTGAGGTAACCCAGTCACAAAAGAACACTCATGGTATGTACTCACTGATAAGCGGATACCAGGCCAAAAAGCTTGTAATACACAAGAAACAATTCACAGAACTTATGAAGCTCAAAGAGAAGAAAGGCCAGAAGGTGGATGCCTCAGTCCTTCTTATAAGAGAGAACAAAACATTCATGGGAGGAAATAAAGGGACAAATAGAGGAGCAGGGACTGGAGAAAAGATCATCCAGAGACTGCCTCACCTGCGGATCCATCCCATATGCAGCCACTAAACCCAAGCACTATTGCTGATACCAAGTAGTACTTACTGGCAGGAACCTGATATGGGTGCCTCCTTAGAGGCTCTGCCAGAGCCATACTGATACAGAGGAGGATGCTTACAGCTAACCATCGGACTGAACACGAGGACCCCAATGAAGGAGGTAGAGAAAGGACTGAAGGAACTAAAAGGGTCTTCAACCCCATGGTAAGAACAAAATGATCAAGTAACCAAACCCACCACAGCTCCCAGGGACTAAAACACCAACCAATGAGTTCATATGGAGACACCCATGGCCCCAGGTGCATATGCAGCTGAGAATGGCCTTATATGGCATCAATGGGAGGAAAGGCCTTTGGTTAGACGAAGGCTCAGTTCCCCAGTGTAGGGGAACTCTTGGAGGTGGAAGAGGGTGGTTGGGAGACAGAGCAACTTCATGGAGGCAATGGAAGGCGGAGGTGGGATGAGATGGGGGGAAGAGGATAACATTTGAAATGTAAATACAAAGAATATTTAATAAAGATAAATAATAAAAAAATAACATCAAAATTTGAAATAAATGTGCTATAGTTAAAAAAAAGAAGTATAAGCCTTTCACAGACTTAAGTTATTTTTTTTTCTTTTAAGAATCTAGTAGGTAAGTCAGGCATAGTAGTACATACTGCTAATCCCAGCACTTGGATGGCTGGGGCAGCAACCGTAAGATCAGATGGGGTTATACAAGGAGATCCTGTCCCAAAAAGAGAAGAGAGGATATGAGAGGAAAGAAAATCTAGTAAATAATAAATAAAATATGTTTAAAATTAAGTCAACCTAATTTTTATTTTGAGCCTGCCATTTACACATGGTCACGAAAAAAATGATAATAATTGATTCTTGTGCGGTGTACGTCCCTTCCCTTTAGTACTGTATTTAGGCACAAGTGCAAAGCACTGGGTGGGAAGCAAGGACTGACTGTAAGAAAACATCTAGTCCTAGATAGAAGTTTGGACCAATGTCCCTTAGTGATGCTGGTGAAAGTCTTTCCTGTCTTGAATGCCTTTCAGCTCTACTACCTCTCTCAGATGCCTCTTCTCCAGTCCAAGGCACGAGACTCTTAAAGGTTGTCCAGGACCTCATCATCCTGGGCTCAACGTTCTCTCATTTCTTCCCTGGCTTCTGAGCTTTCCTCATGTCCTCTCTTTCTTGGTCCTCTTCTCTTGGGAAAGGGGGGGGGTTTCTTTAAGCTTTTTTTCTTTTTTTTTTCTTTGGGGGTACCGAAGGATTGAACCCCAAACCTTACATGTGCTAGGTGAGTGCTCCACTGCTGAACCCAGTGGCTCCTTAGAATAACAGTCTCCCTGTTCTTAGAAACACAAAAGAAACAGGGACCCTTTGCTGCAAACTCTCATTGGGATATATGCATCTGTTTGAGTGACAAAGGGGTAAATGAGTAAGGTGCCAAGGAAAGCAGCAAGAATATAAAGATGCATAACTGTGCATATATTATTAATATGGGTGAGGAAGCATTAAATGAGCTAGTACAACCCTTGCATCAGGCCTAGGCAATTTTTTGCTCTGCCTTCATTAAGAGGGGAGGATTTTTTCATGTAGGAAACCTCCAGTGCTCTCTTTCAAGCATCAGAGCAATAGAAAGATAATGAGGACAAGTAGATGGGCTGCAGAGGGGGACCGAGAGCCAGCTGAGCCCCAAGCTCATGAATGTGTAAATGAAGCCCCTGAGCACCCTGTCAGGGGAATTTTCTGCAGTGGCAGCAACAGCAGCAGCCTCAGCAAAAACAAGGACCTCCCTGGTGCAGCAGAGAGTACCCATGATTGAGGTGTGAGTGAGCAGCAAAAGGATGTGAATTAGAATGATGAAGAATTCAGGGATTGAAGGTGCTATTAAGAAAGACATTATCCGCAGGTCCAGACTGAGGGAAGATTAGGGCGATATTGGGAGTGCCTTCCTGTCAGATAGTAGGCATCTTTGTCTAATGAGAAAAATGCTCGATAGAAGAAAGTGTTGAGATTCAAAGAGATAGGTTAAAGTATGGTTCCTTTAAGAGCTGTAGTGGCTACTGGCATGGAACATAAATTAAGGAAGACTTTTGGTGAGCAGATTCTTTTCACTATCAACATATTATCCTTCCATGCTACAAGTGTAAGGTCAGCTCTCAACCCAAACTGCCTCAGAGAGGGCTTATCATAAGTATCCTATAGAGCTTGACTTTGTCAGTTCTAATAGCAAGAATCCTACATCCTCTACTACCACTCAATGATCAAGATTGGGGAGGACAAAGGCCTGAATGGGATCTTGCCTGGAGACACCACATAATTTAATGATTTCTAAAAGCTTTACCTTTTGTTCTTTTGGCTTTGTTTTGTTTTCCAGAGTTCACAGTGAGTCCTCTTGTACAGTGCATAGTTTTCTGATGTTTTCATAGTGCACGTAAGCCACAACTGTATGACTTTTAGATTCCTCTGTTGTATCTAAGTCAACAGATACTTTCTATATGATCACTGCATCCCAACTGTACTTGCATGGGACTGTATAAGGAACACTGTTCAACATGTTCTCCCAACATTGACTTAATACTCACAAAACCCCACTGAGGTATAAATTGCCACAATCAACTGTTACTTCATTGATTCTTTTAAAAGGTTACCTGACAGCACAGAGCCGGCAGAGAGCAGGGCAAGTAGTCCAGCTAAGGAACTGTCACAGTGAGTCACTTCCTGTTCGCTGTCATTAGCTGCTTAACCATCAGAAGAGCTGAAACTACCACAAAAGCCCGAGGCATGTTTGTGTAACAGAAGTACACAACTCCTTTAACTGGGAAGTAAAGTAACAAAGGAGTGTCTCAAGCAGATGGCTGGCCATTCAAAGCTCTCTGTCTTCAAACACCAGCTACTGGACTAGGGAGCAAAGTTACACAAGCTTTCTTCTGCCAAGTTCACTGCCCAAAGCATTCCAGTGGTGGTCCACAAAATAATATTCTACCTCAAATTATAAGCCAACAGGTACTGAGAATATATTGTTTAGCCAAGATGCTAAAAGGTTAGTCAGATCCCCTTTAAAACCAATATTTTTATTAACTCTGAGAATTTCATACAGCGTGCCTTGAGCACATTTTTAAAATCCAATTTGTGTTGCCCAAGGATTCTTTGTATTGGAGCCTGCCCTGGAGTTTTCTCTGCCTATCAAGGGTCATTAAAAAAACAAACCAACAAACAACCTGACACCTCACCAGCAGCTATTAAATGCTAATAGCCCTTCAGCTAGTGGAGGGATTTCTTGCCTATCTTCCCCTCTCTATGGGGGCTTTGGCTGACCAGAGCTTGTGCATGGGTCACAATCATTGTGTACAACTGCCCTGCTGTGTTTGGAAAACACTGTTGCCTTGACATTCTCAGCATCAATCTTTTGAGTCCTTCTTCCACGAAGATCCCTGAACCTTAGAAAGGACGGGTGTGATGTGTTTAAGTTAGTGTTACAAGGCTTGGCTTCCCCAGAGACTCTAAGATGTCTAAAGAGCTGAGTCATTCTGGACAGGGACCTTTGAATGGGGAAAGTAAGGTGGGTAGTGCTTCAAGGCAGTGCATGCAGTAAGTGACAATTAACTTTACACAATGTATTCATGGATTTTTTTTGAACACAGAATTCTTACTTCTTGAAAATGCTTGTGGAAAAGCATGCGGAGAACTCTGGTAAATGAAGGGAACCACAGGTAACATCAGCAAAAAGCTGGAACCAAAGAAAGCATAGAATAAAGAAGAGAAAGGAGAACAAGAAAAGGAAACCTGGAAAGTGAAATTTTAAACAGTAAATGTCTGTTCGGTTGAATTCTTACATCCAGGCTTACTTTTGTAATTGAAAACAATAGTAAAATACAATTTAGATAATCAGTATTTTTTTCAAGTTTCAGAGATTTATTCATCAGTGTAATAAACTCCAAAAGAAAAAAATCAACATGATTTCATGCATTCAAAGTATTTTCTGCTTAAGTGGAAAATTGTGCGGATGGCTTCTGAAGACCTTCATTATAAGTAGCTTTCCAGGTAACTTCACAGTTCAGAAGTCTGGGCCTTCTTTCTTCATTTTGCTGTAGTCCACATTCACTGAATAGAACTTATATTGTTCACTGGGACCCAGTTTGTTCCAGGGCCCTGGGTTATTCTTCCTGTCCCAGCTGACATCCGGATTGAACAAGGCTAAGCGCATCACATGCAGTGCTGCTCCAGTGCCCCCTGCTCCAGTAAATACGAAGAGAAGAATAAAGTTGGGATGCTGTTCAGCTTGCCGGAGGATCTGGCAGACCATGTTTAGAGCACAAGCCTACCTACACTGAGAGAGGAGAAGATTAGGCTCTGTCTTTTTTAAAAGGCAATTTTCCCCAATAATACACTATAAACAATTAAGCAAAATGCTCTTGCATTAGAATAGAGTAGGGAAAAGGTAGAAGGAAGCATCCTGTGGCAAGTTTATATTCTCAGGTTTACTTGGCTGTAGAGCTCCTTGTCTGCAGTTTCTGTATTATAGAGTGTTATAGTAGCCTATAGTCTGTAGTATGTAGTGCTTCCCTGCACTATGCATTGCTTAGTATAAGCAAGAAAGCCTTCTCCAAGTAGCCCGGAAGAAAGGACTCACTGCACTCCTGAGCCCTGTGGCTTCTCAGAAGAACAACCAGTTTTGCCTTTCTCTATAGGTCCTCTCACAGGGTTTGAAATTATGGATATAATGTCCTCAACAGCTCTCAGAAAGTGTCACAATGGAAGCTCCACTAATCAAAATATACTGAGTTAGGAGTAGCTGTGAAATCACAAGGGAACACACATTTTAAGGACATGAAAATAAATTGAAAAAGACATTTCTGCAATAGAGACATAAACGAAAATCATTAAAAATGAAAGTAAGATAACTCACACTAATTTATACAGGAAATTACAGAATTGATCCTGCCAAATCTTCAAAGAATAATTGCTATGAATTCTAGAAAGCAACCCAGGAGAAAATACTGATTTCATGAGGTTAGCTTTTTATTCTGATACCAAAATCCTACATAGGCAGGACCAAAACAGGGATGGTGTTTAAGATTAGTATTTTTCTTGAATCTAAACATGAACATCATTATCAAAAACAGTTAAAAAAACAATATATGAACTGGCAGCAGTCACAGCAGTATTCCTAAGACCTGTTCAAGGCCATCGAGACCAAACCCAGCCTGGACAGTGGACTTAGCACATAGCTCCACCCCTAACTGTAGAGCAAGTGGTAGTTCTTAGCTTCTGGGAGAGGAAGGGTCAACTTTCTCTACAAGTGGAGCCCTCAGTAAGTTCACCATGTTCTGGTGGAAGACCACATGCCCAAGAAGAGTTTGGACTGAACCACTTAGTCTTAAAGGTTGGTTTTTAAAGGACACGAAGATGGGTGGAGTGGATCTGGGAAGAGATGGGGTAGGGCGGCTGAATATAATCAGAACGTGTTTAAGGATCTTTGATCTTTCAGAGAACTAATTTTAAAAACTAGAGAGTATCTGCAGCTTTTTAAGTCATCATGTTTGGCTTAACTCTTGGTTCCTGAGCTATCTAATCTCTAGCTCTTGGTTGCTCAAGCAGTGTTGGGAATGGGTTCTATCTCATCGAGTGGGCATTAAGTCAAATCAGTTATTTGCTAATCCCACAAGCTTTGTGCCACCATTACCCTAGTATATCTTGCAGGCAGAACAACACTGAAGATAAAGGGTTGGTGGCTAACTGGTGTGTAGCATGCACAGTACCTTTCTGTATCAAAGTTGGCTAGCATGTAGGGGTGAAGGTTCTATGTAGTTGGCACCAGTGTGACATCTTCTTATTTAACAAATTGTGTAGGTGTTATCTTCAGCAATAGGGTCTTGCTTTCAGATTACAGAAAGTAACCTATAGTCTTGATAATAACCTGGGTTGTTTGGGGATTCCCATGAGGCCCCTTTGGCCAAAAACTCAATTGGATATAACCCAATCCTGGCACTAGAAGCTTTTTTTGGTGACAAGAGATGGTCAGTTGGGATTCTGTCTCTCCTATTATTTGGTGATTTCATTTAGAGCATCTTGATACATATTGTATATATTGTATATATTTTAGGAAGTTTCTACTGTATTAGGTTTCTGTACTATCCCTCAAACATTCCTTAATGTTAACTGTCTCTCCTTATATTCCTTCCAACATCCCCTTGTCCCCTACCCTGTCCTCCTTTCTTGGTCCTCCCATTCTTGTGCCCATATATCAGCTATCTATTCTATATCTGTTTCCTGATGAGATCTGTATGTTCTCTCTAGACCCTTACACTATGCCCTACCCTCAATGGTTTTACCCATTTTAGCTTGGTAGTCTGTCACAGACTTCATACCTAATACCCACATATAAGCAAATATTCATCTTTCCAGATCTGAGATACCTCACTCACTTTTCTATATACATCCATTTGCCTAGGAATTTCATGAAGTCATTGTTTCTGATAGCTGAGTAGTACTCCATTGTGTAAATATACCACAATTTATGTATCCATTCCTCTGTTGAAGGACATTTGGGTTATTTCCAACTTCTGGCTATTATAAATAAGGCTGCTATGAACATAATTAAGCAAGTGTCTTTGTGGTGGTATAAAGTATCTTTTGAGTATATGCTCAAGAGTGATGTAGCTGGATCTTGAGGTCGATCAGTTCCCATCTTCCTGAGTAACTGCCATATTGATTCTCCTAGTGTCTAAATTAATTTGCACTCCCACCAGCAATGTGTGAGTGTTCCCCTTGCTCCACATCCTCACCAACATGAGCTGTCACTTGTTTGGTTGATCTTAGCCATTCTGACAGATGTATGATGAAATCTCAAATTGGGTTTGATTTGCATTTCCCTGATGGTTAAAGATATTGACAATTTCTTTAAGTGCTTCAGCCACTTGAGTTTCCTCTATTAAGAATTTTCTGTTAAGATCTGTTTCTTTATTCCATATTTAAGTGC
This sequence comes from Micromys minutus, assembly GCF_963924665.1. NCBI lineage: Eukaryota > Metazoa > Chordata > Mammalia > Rodentia > Muridae > Micromys > Micromys minutus. Next base: position 74,017,327 of record NC_137970.1, on the reverse strand, counting down.
ATTATTTGGTTTCTTGATATTTAGGGTTGTTGTTGTTGTTTTCATGTTTTAGATATTAGCCCTCTGTCTGATGTAGGGTCAGAGAAGATCTTTTCCCAGCCTGTCGACTGCTGTTTTGTCCTATTGACAGTGTCTTTTGCCTTGTTGAAGCTTGATCCCATTTATCAATTGTTGATCTTAGTGCTTGTGCTAACAGTGTTCTGTTCAGAAAGCTTTTTCTCATGCCAGTGAGTTCAAGACTATTTCCGAGTTTTTTTTTTTTTTTCCAATTAGGTTCAGTATATCTAGTTTTATGCTGAGATCTTTGATCCACTTGGAGTTGAGTCTGTGCAGGGTGATAAGTACAGATCTGTTTAGATTATTTTACATATAGACATCCAGTTTGACCGGCACTATTTCTTGAAGCTGTTGCCTTTTTCTTGCTTCTTTAAAAAAAAATAAGGTGTCCTCAGGTGTGTGGATTTATTTCTAGGACTTCAATTAGATGTCACTAATCAACATTTCTGGAATTTAAGAATTGTATTTCATTCTTTAACAGTTTTACAAATATGCTAATAAATGTATTTCAAAAAACATGCTGTGGGTGTATATTACCAGGAGACCACTTGTTTAACTTGTATGGGGCTCTAGGTTCAATCATCAGCATCAGAAAAGCTAAAAGAACATGTTTTAAAAAGAACAAAAAAGGAAAAATACATAGTGATGTAAAACATCTTTTTCTTATTTTAGATAACATTTTTTATCATAAGTGATATAAAGATAGGAGAGGGAATTATGAAAGGGGAGGTTCAAGTAGAGAGGGGGATGGGAGAGTAGGGAGAAGAGAGACTTGGAGGAGGGGTAACTAACACTTTTTGTTTGAAAAAGCCACACAAAAATGTATTTCTTCATAATCTTCATATATAATTATATAATTTATATTTAAATATATAATTTGTATATTATATATATTTAATTGGAGATATCCTACACAGGGAACTATGATTATGCCAGATGCTTTGAGTTAACAAAGTAACTAGTGCCAGGTGTGGGGTATACCCCCTTCTTCAAAGGTGTTCTGGATACCTAAAAAGCAACACATCTATTATTACTATTGCTATTAGCTCCCACCAATACTATTGATGAAGACACCACACATTTTGGGCACAGGACATGGAAAAATCAAGTTGGTACTGAGCAAGAAACTACTTCCCTGTTGGCCAGCTTTCGTGTACTTGAAGGTGCTATACAGATCACTTCTGGCAAGAATAGGGTTTGGGGAGTGAAGGTATATGTATCTCATGAAAATCTTACCCATCTGTGTACTGTAAGTAGTAACTAGTGTGGCAAGATGTGACTGTCTATGAAACGCCAGTATTGTTGGGAGGTTACTAACTGGTTGGATTTAAGACCCACTCCAGGTCTCAAATAAATGTATGTCTGGTACTGTAAATCTGGTTGACAATCTACTATTAAGGGGATCATAGTGCCAGGAGAGAATCTATAGCTATTATTCTGCTGAATGAAAACATTGTCAAACTGTCCCCTGACTTTATATTTAGTACAGCTCTTGGATGTCATTAAATCTGTAACAGGGACATTGTATTCATGAACTCATAATCCTCACAGGATCTGCATATTATCAAGCCAGGCAACATCTAGCATGAAGTGACAAGGAGTTTGTAGACCCCAATCCCAACTGAAGAGCTATGAATAGTTGATGGCTTATGGAAATGAGAGTCAATTTTCTTTAAGGGCATGACATTTCATTAATGCCAAGCTACCATAGATGGCTCCACAGCCAGGAGTATATGCACGACACAAATTGAAGTTGATAGGTTATTATCTTTAAATAAAAAGAGGAAGCATAAAGTTGGGAGGGTTGAAAGGTAAGACTTCATCTGGAAAGAATTAGAGAGAAGGATTGGTGTGAATAGGATCAAAAGACGTATGAAATTCTAAAAAGAATAATTTTAAAACAGGACAAATAAATGTTAAAACTTTTTACATTTAAGAATATATTTTATTCTTTGAAATGTTCAAATACTTATAGTAAATCTTGAACATATGTACCCCTAATTTCTCCTCCAATTCTCTCTGGGATCATCCCAGTACATCTCATTCCCAACTTCATGTCTTCTTCTGTTACTTGTATGTCTTTGACTCAATGAATCAAGTTAATGCTGCCCACGTGCACATGGGTATGTCACATGCATATAGTATGTTGCCATCCACTTGGGCATGGGCAATAGCCAGCATCCCCATCCTCCTCCTCAAAATGACTCTCCCTCTCCCAGCAACCATCACCTACCAATATCTCCTCGGGTAGAGTCTAAGTCTCGTGAGCTCTTGTACAATCCATGCTAGAGTCTCAGCTGGGTTGAACTTGTGCATGTCGTCACAGTTGCTGTGACTCCATGTATGCAGTAGCCATGCCACATCCAGAAAACAGTATTGTACAGCACTCCTCCCTGTCCCCCAAAAACTCGTACTTTCTTTCTGCTTCCTCCCCTGCAATGTTCTCCGAGCCTTACAAGAGGCTGATATAGGTGCCCCATTCACAGCTGAGGTCTGTCGCTTAGTCTCAGATCCCCAAACAGTTGTTTGTTTCTGAGTTAACTGCTATCCAATGCAATAAGAAGCCTTTCTGACCAAATGGGAGCAGTATAAAGCTACAGGTATAAAAATAAAGATTTTGGTGCAGTTTGACAGTGACTACTTAACAAAACAATAACATTAAATTCCCCTTTAGGGACTATAACCTTCCTGACAATAAATTTGGGGCACGTTTACAGTACCAGCTATGAGTTTCCTTCTATGGGATAAGCATCAGATCCAATCAAGAGGGTGGCTGATTATCCTCATTTAGTTTGGCCACTATTACACTACTTGTTGTCAGGTCAGTATTATTGCACTTGAGGTGCAATACTAGATAATTCTGTTGTTGGCTTTTCAACCCCATTGGCTTGCATGGCACCTCCAGCATTCTGAAAGCCAGACAGCAAGGAGTAAGTTTTCTAGTCAGTCCAAGTTTGATTTCTCTATGTCCTGAAACTAAAGTATGTGGTGTATTCAGCAATGGGGTCTTACTATTTAATTATGGTGGGTAACTCAGAGCAATAATAGCTTGTGTTGTTTGAGGTGCCCATGGGACATCCCTGAACATAACTCATAGGGAAGTAACTTATGTCTGCACTGAGAATTTTATTTAATACCTCATTATCTTCTGGAAGGAAGATTGTTCATCCATGTGGGGTACTTCTGTTCCAACTTCTTTGGCTTAAAATGATACTTTTTTAATGATACTTTTAATTAGCTTACAAATAACATTTTTCATAAAATATCTTCATACATACTTAGTTTGGGTTAATCCACCCCTACACCTTTCTTCTTCCATATCCTTCTGCCTCCAATGCTTAAATTTTACAAGTACATTATCAAGCTATTTATGAAATGTTAAGAAAACTGACTTTTGACATACCATGGAACATCTTATTGGTTGAGAACATACTTACTTAAGCATATAATCTGGATTTGTGTCCAAGCCCTCTTTGTTATATATAATTAGCCAGTGCTAATTCCTTCAAATTCCATTCTTCTTTGATAAAACTATCATAATAGTGGTGTCCCTCTCATGGATTTGTGGTAAACATTAAATTATGCCACCAGAGTTCATAAAACAATCTTTGTCAGATATTAAAGGAACATTACATTATTTTTTAATAAAATAAACTTCAAGGTAATGTCAAAAATACAGAGACTAAGAGGATAATATTTATCATCTCTTTATATTTTTTAAATACTAAATTGCATGAAGATTTATGGTACTGTGATCAAAACCTGAGGTAGATATTAAATATCAAAAGGTAATGGTGAAGATGGATATGGTTTTCAGGGGAGGGACACTCTGTATTCGTCACAAAGTCTCAGATAGTCACTAAGTTTGCAAAATTGTTCATTTTAGAGAAGCTGCCTATCTAGGAGTTGTCTGAAGTTGTTTCTAAATTTTGAAGATCACGCAAGGCTCTAATGTGAGGAAAATCAGAAGACAATTAACGTCAACATGAAAAGATGTTTGGCCAGTTATCCATTGTGACAGACGGACTTGACATACATCGGAAGACTTCTCTTTGTTCCCCTAATAGCAGAGAGTTCATCATTTTGATGTGTTGGAAAGAACAGCTCCCCATGGACACAAATTTTCCAGGTTGTCCTCTCCTTTATCACCTAAAGTTTACAGTGATGGGTTATTTGCAGCAAAAGTTTAAAAAAGTATGACCAAAGGTTCAATATCTGTTGACTCAGTGACAAGGTATCTTCAATATTATGTGTTTATGGTGTTCCTTCCAAGAACTACATTATTGCCCTAACACTCCGAATTAGCCCCCAGGGTGTTGGCTGCCAGTTCAACTACTGCTGAATTTCATAGGAATCTATCTTCTTCATTAGATTTGACTCTCTGGAGTCTATGTGGGTGAATGAGGGAGTGCTCCTATAAAGCTAGAGGAAGGGACAAAAACTGTTACATTAATGTTCAACTGAAGTAACTACTCTCCTCATTTCTTTGAGTTTTCCTGTGTTTTCTCTCCTCTTTATCTCTCTTCCCCATTTTATATGAGAAACATCCTTTTTCCTTTGAGTTCCAGAATGACAAAACCGCATGGCCCAGTTGGTTTAAATGCTTGCTACACAAAAAAGGATTCAACCAAGTTCAATTTCTAACAACAAGGTAACAATCTGGCACTGTGGTGTGTACTTGTAATCACAGTAATGGAAAGGTCTCAGAGAGAGAGATCTCCAGAGCTTGTTGATCATCTAGCCTAGCCTAATTTGAAAGCCCCAGGTCCAAGCTGCCAAATGTTGACCTCTGGCCTACACATGCATATGCATACACATGTACACACATGAATATACACATATCCATATAAACACACACACACTAAGAAGACAAAAACTAAAAAGAAAAAAATAGATTATGGTTGGACAAGGTGGCACAGGTCTTTAATCCCAGCATAGAGATCTCTGTGAGTTCAAGGCTAGCCTGGTATACATAATGAGTTTCAGGACAGCAAGTGATACGTATCAAAAGAGTGTTTAAGATAAAATTCTAATACCAAATAGTCAGCTATAAAAACATACACGCAAATATATATTCTTTGCTATTTTTTTTTCTTTAAATCTTTTCTCCCAATTCCAAAAAGATAATCAGGTCCATTGTACTTTTTAACTCCCAAGGAAGCTGAGGTTATAGGGCTGAAAATAATTGTCCATTGTCCGTCAACACCACCCTTCCTGGCTTTTGTTCACTAAAATCCTGAGTTCCTAGGGAAGATTATGCTTAAAGATTAAAGGGATGAGCCAGAGGTGATTGAAAGACCAAGGGAAATGAGAGGAGCTGGAAGAACTTCCCAACACTTGGAAACCAAAGCATTCTACAGCAGAACCTTTGGAATTTACGAGTGGTTCCCAAGATTCTTATCAGGAACTCAGACAAGAACATCTCAATGATATAGTTAAAAGGACAGGATCTATAGATCCAAACTTCCAGTCTCAGTAAACAATGTTGGGAATGAGCCTGACTCAGAAATAGTGCAGTTCCTGGCCTTGTGGAATGACTAAAGAATAGAGATGTAAAAACGGAACTCCACTGTTTTCCAGCTTTTCAATTCTGATGAGATAAGAGAGACCCTGGTAGGAAGGAGAGCTGACCTTGGTCAACAGTGATTGAATAGCCCATCAGTCAAGTGGGCTAGAAGCCTTAAGTCAAACTGCATTTCATATATTGAACATCATAGAGTGGTGTACCTCTTATGCTTCCAAGCTTATAAAGCAAGGTTCATATGAGCTTCATATGTTTTCATGAAAAGACTTTCTAGGAAGCCATACTTCTAGATAAAGGAATTATGAGTGCTTGTATTTTTTTCTATTTTGTTTCTCTTTATTTTTTCAGTTGCCCTGTCATAGGTAGGTAATTAAATACTTTTCAAAGTTGTATAAAACTCACATTAAAAAATATGTTTACATTTTCCTTTATAACTTACATTCATATAAAGTGTACATTTTTGTGCAGTATAGAGCAGGAAGTGGAGAGAAATAGTTGAAATATCTCAATATGACACGGCCTTGAGTTTCACACAGAACTCCACAAGTTACTGCTGCTCTCCAGGATTTCCTGGGGGAACACTCCCAGGGGATACTAGAAAGGAAGTGGGAAGAGCAGGGTAACAAAGAAGCTAAAAAAGCAATAAGATTTCAGAGACCGTGGAAGCCTCCACAGCATTCTCAAGAGAACACTGAAGTGTAAGTTATGCCTCAGAATTTGGCCAAGGGAAGTGGCTTTTTATATCTTGAAATTAGTCACCACCTATGGGAGCCACTTGGTGGATATAAGTCCCCCAGTATTTCCAGCTTCCTACACAGGCAGGTGAAGCAACTCAAGTAACACAGGGACACAAGGCAAACAGCCCTTAGAAGCCAATTGCAGTCAGGCATAGTGGGCGCAGGAGAATTAGGAATACAAGCCTAGCCTCAGCTACATGCAGTCTTGGCTGTGTGAGATCCTGTCTTAAAACTCCAACAGAAAGCAATGCGCAAAGAAGGTGGCAAAAGTGCATGCACACAAGAGAATGGGATAATGGGCTCGGATCATCTAGGATGAGGCCATAATAACATGCTTCTACTTCTTGAAGTCACTGCTCTGTCTGCTGCCTTTATTACCTACATTCACTCTTTATTCTCTCCCCCTTCAAATAGTTAACGAATTAGTAGTTTGTCAATAAAGTCTATTTTCTCTTTCTATTTAAATTTACAATTATATTCATTACCTTCTAATCTCTTTTAAAACTTAGATTTAAACTTTGTAGTTCTTAACACCATGCACCATAGTTTACTGTGTGGATATTTATTATATTTACTGTTTATTTGCTGTTTCCCTTAACTACATGTAAGCTTGGTGAGGGTACAGGGTTTTGTCTGCTTTTCTGTTTCTTATGAAATTTGACACCTACAGCAGTGCCCAGGATGAACCAAGTAGTTGATATATGCTTGTTGAATGATTTACGGGATAAATTAAGAGTTTTTTAACAAAAAAATAATATTGTAAAAAAATCAGAGTATATAAAGAATACCTCAAAGTCTATCACTGAGTGGAGTTGACAAAATAATTCTTTTATATAGAATAGGTAACAAGTTTTGAAAGTCCATAAAATAGTAAAGTTAGTGTCTCTTGTCTTTTTTCTTTTTCTTTTTTATTACCATGTACTAATTTTATATAATAATGTGTTTGATTATGACATTTGTATAAGTTTTGTCTTAATTTGCTTTCTATTGCTGTGTTCAAACACCATAACCAAATGCAACTTGGGAAGAAAGAGTTTATTTCAGCTGACACTGAAAAAGTTCAGCATTGAGTAAAGTCACAGCAGCAACTCAAGCAGAGTCCTGAGGCAGTAACTTATGTAGAGGCTATGGAAGAATGCTACTTTCTGGTTTTACTCCCTATGGCTTGCTCATCCTGCTTTCTTATATTGCTCAGGACCATCAGCCTAGGGATGGTAACACCCATAGTGAACTGAGCCTTCTTTCATTAATCGTTAATCAAGAAATGCCTCCACAGACTTGGTGATAGGCCAATCTGACAAAGGCTATTCCTTGATTGTGGTTTCGTCTTCCCAGATATGTCTTCCTAGAATTGTGTCAAGTTGACCAAAAACAAACCAGCATGTGAGTGCGCAATGTACTCTCTATTATCCTTTTATGTTTTCATTCCTTTCCTGATGCTCCCTTTCCTCTTCTTAACTAGTCCTCCTTCTCCTTTTATGTCTTTTTTGTTTTTAGTGAATTAATGAGTTTAGTTAGGGTTACTTATAGAGCAACTTACTAGTGGCTACACCACCGAGGAAAATGTGTGACCCTCTTTAGCAACCATTAATAGAAAGTGTAATAGAAAGCAAAAATAGAACCTCAAGAAGAGCCTATGTTCTCTCCATAGGAAATGTTGATTGGTCCAGTCCTGTGCAGGTAATCACAGCTGTTGAGAGTCCAAGCATGTACCAGAGTTATAAGTGGTCAAGAGTGTAACAGGCATTTCCTACCCATTAGAGAGTGTTCCTTAACACTCGCCCATTCTTCTGGATCTTCTATTCTTTCTATGTGTTCTTCCATGATGTTCCTGGAACCTTGGATGGGGAGATATGTATGACCTGTTTGTGGCAGAGCACTCAACAAACTCTTACTCTCAACACTTTGACTATTTATGAGTCTCTTTAGTAACTGCTACCAAATCAAAAAGAAACTTCTCCAAACAAACCTGACCGCAGCACTAAGCTATAGACATAAACATAAATGTCGAGAGGCAGTTTCACAAGTATATCATGTCTGCTTATCTGAGTGACAATAAGAAGTTCCACCATAGATCCTAGAATTTCCTCAGCCTAAGGCTTTTGGCCAGGTATGCAATATCAGATATGAATTCTCTCTCCTGGAGTAGGCCTCAAATCCAACCAGAAAGTAGTTATCTACTCCTATAATGTGCCATTATTGCAAGTGAGCACATCTTTAAAACAGGGTTTCAGTATGTAGTTCTTGCTGGCTTTGAATTTACTATCCTGTTTCAGCCACTTGAGGGGTAAGATTCCAGAACTCTACCACCAACCACACTCAGCTTATGCTTTCTTTTTGGTCTGCTTATACAATTCATTAAGAGGTATACTAATTTTTTTTTTTTTACTTTTATTATTAGTTTGTCTGTTTTTCATTATATTTATGTTAAATTTTTATTATGCTTATTGACATTAAGTGTAAATTCACTAATTAACTGTAGGATAGTCTGATCAAATTTGTTATCCTTTAAAAGTATTTATTATATGTGAATGTGGATGTACTGTGATGTATGTGTAGCATATGTATACAGGAACCCAAGAAGGTCAGAAGAGAGCATTAGATCCCCTGGAATGGAAACTACAGATGGCTGGGAACCAACATGTGGGTGGGTGTGGGAAAAGAACTCTGATCTGCAGCAAGAGAGACAAATGCTCTTAACCATTGAGCAATCTCTCCAACCCCTGAATTTTTCAACCTTTTAAATGGCCTTCTGTATCTCTAGGAATATATTTTCCTTTAACATCTTCTTTGCTGATAATAACACGAAGATTTTGGGGCTCTGACATGTTCTATATTTATTCTGAAAATTCTACAAGAATATCACTAGTCTCTTCTATATCCTAGGAACACCTCCCCCATCCCCACTATGTTCAGTACCAAAGAAACTTGCTCTAGGAAGAGGAAATTGCTATAATGCTTTTGGCATTGCACCTTTATTAAAACATGTCTCTGTTGGGCTCATTATAACCAGACAGCGTCTGTACTTTGTCTTCTGTTCCTCATGCCTCATTAGCCTGTGAACATTTTATCTTAAACTCAATAGTTTAGTAAATGTCCTCAGGGTAAAAAGAGTTTCTGTGCTCTTCTTATTTATTAGATTTTTTCACTTTGACTTAGATTTGAAACTTGCCAATTTCATAGGGTTTTGTCAACCCTTTGGTAATCTTAAAGAGTTTTAAAATATTCTATCAAGCACTTTTCCCATTGCTTTTAGTATGAGGCATGATCTGAATAATCAGAAACAGAACTCTATTATTTATCTTCCTTTCATATGAACATGAGTTAATAGAATACCCCAAAAAAGTCATGTGAGAAGTACAGAGAAGTATAGGGATGAAACGCAGAAAGGAAAAATTAGTTATGAATTTGGACCATAGAAATAAAGTAAGGTAGGCATAGTGATGCAATGACATTTTTATGCCTCAGAATTTATGTTCTATAAGTTTAATCCACAATATCACAATATCATCAGCTAATTAGGTCATGTGAACTTCATTCTCATTAATGGATTAATGTTGTTTATAAAAGGCATAATGCTATATAATCAATCTCTTCCCTGACCATTTTCTTGTCCTGTGATGAATTGCTTTGCTATAAATCACCTGATACAATCTCTCAGCCTTGGGCTTCCCAGTCTCCAGATCCATGATCAAAATAAACTTCATTATAAATTATTAAGTCTGTACTATTCTGTTACAGCAGCACAAAATTAACTAAGGTAAGAAGGAAAGACCAGGAAGAGGGTCAAAAACAGTGAACATCTCAGTAAATTCAGTGGATTACAGTTCCCAGTGGACATGGAGAATGAGTGGGCTAAGAAAATTCAAAGTAGTGACCAGGAAAGATAACTCTTGAAAATCAATATTTTGGACTTGGCAGCAGTATTATCGGTGATAAGGTCTAAAGTGTGATAAATGGGAGTAGTTAGCTAATGTGAGATATAGGTAGGAAATGAGAACATTGATGGATAGTTTACATGATGTTGAAATCATCAAGAATGGTAAGATTAATAGGGAAAAGAGAAAGCAGGCCTGGAAGCAGATGAATCTTGAGTGAATGATTCAACACAGCAGTGGAGCAGTGCTTTGGCCTAGGAGTTTAAGACTGAATGGAGCTGACACAGTGAAGATGAGAGGTTGACCTGGGAATGGTTGGGAAGAGCTTCAAAAGTGAAAACAAACATAAACCCAAACAAGACACAAACCCAAACAAGAAGAGTTTTTTTATAGGTGCCATGATACCACGAGAGAGGAAGAAAACCAATGAGAAAATGCTGTAATTCACCCCTTGTCTAACTTATTCAATTAGCTGGGTACTAAACAGTTACTGGCAATCAAGTTTGCCAGACCATGTGGGTGCTGATGAGGTGACACTGATAATTTGCTAGTTATCAGGTTTAAGAGAAGCTGCATTTGATTATCCTTTTGGGAACAAATAATTTGGTGTAGCTCACATGCTGCCATGCCCGTTTGACTTGTCGCTGATCCTAACATGTTGCTGCCTACGTGTAAAAATTGAATTTGGCAATTGTCCAGTCATGAGGAGAAGCACATAAATTTTCATTAAGGATAGCTAAATGTAATTTTAAAATTTAATTACACAGCTACAGTAAGCAACATTGGGTGGTATTGTGTAACCAGGGACTTACAGATCAATAAGACAGGAAAAAGAATCTAAAATGCACACAAACTTACATGGCTAATTGATTTTCTAGAAAATAATTAAAGTAATTCTGTGGGAGTAAGACACTTCAAAAGTGATGTTAGAAAATCGAACATCCATATGCCAATTTAGAAAAGACCTTAACTTTCATTTCACACCACATAAAAATCAACTCACAATAGATCACAGACCTAAATGTAAAATTTTAAAAAGCTAAAAAATTGTAGATAGAAAACAGAAAAAAAATCTTGATTCTAGATTAGAAAGGCATATGGTTTTATATTCACTCTAATAGTCCATGTCTTTTTTTGGTGATAAGAGTTATCAGTGAGTGTAATTTACTTTAAAATTGATATGATTTTGTGTTATCAAAATTTAAAAGTACTACCCTGTGATTTAAACAGTTGTGTTAAAAGAATGAAAAATAAGCACAAAGCAGGGGAAAATATTAAAAACCTTGTATCATATTAACTGCATATTAGAAAATCATAAAGAATGCTTAACATTTTGTCATAAGAAAACAACTCAGTGCTAAAGTGAAGGAAAATAAAATCACAATAAAATTATACTTATGCCCTAAAATGTTATAATTTACAGGTTATTGGCACAAGATGTTAGAGATGATATTTTGCAACTTGAATACGCTTGCATTGCTAGTGGGAATGTAAAATTATAATGCATCCACTGTGAAAAAGTTTGGCAGGTCATGAAAATGTTTAACAGAATCTAATTTTTTCTTACAATTTTATTTTTAAAAAAAGAGAGAGCTACATGTACATATTTTTTAAAGCATTTTGGCATAAAACTATATGAGTATCAGAATCTAATTTTTAAGTGATCTAAGAATCACTCACTCACATAGTAAATAGAACGCCACAAACAACAGAATAGTTTAAAAGAAGGTGGAAATTTGCATATGCCAAAAGAGGAAACTTACTAAGAACCCTAAACATTCTAAGAAATACAAGTGCTTCAGAGGCTGAGGCAGAGGACCAAGGTGTAGTAGTTTAAGGTCAAGTCCCTCCCCTCTTACCCACTAACCTCATAGAGATAACTCTTAGCTGAATACAAAAAGGATATCAAACTCTTAGCTGATATCAAAAGGATAGCAACCTCTTAGCTCCCCGAAGAAGCACAGACACATCCTGATTCCAAAACCTCAGAAGAGGTCAAGGAAGTAGATCCACTAGTGGAATACTTACTCGCCCAGCATGAACAATACCTACAGTCTGATCTTAGACGAGGTGGTGCATCCTGGAATCTCAGCACAAAAGGGAGAGGCAGGAGAATCACCAAGTCAAGGTTGTTCCTCAGCTGAGACCCTCTCTCAAAGCAAACCTCTCTCTCTCTCTCTCTCTCTCTCTCTCTCTCTCTCTCTCTCTCTCTCTCTCTCTCTATCTATCTATCTATCTATCTCTCTATCTATCTCTATCTCTATCTATCTGTCTATCTCCCTCTCTCCCTCTCTTGCTCTCACTCTGTCTGTGTGAGTGTGAGTGTGTGTGTGTGCGTGTGTGTGTGTGTGAGAGAGAGAGAGAGAGAGAGAGAGAGAGTTGAAAATATAAAATATAGCTGAGTGTAATGGACCATTTGAGAGACTGAGGAGTGTGAATCTAAAGGAAGCCTGGACCACCAGGAGATACTCTACCTTAATAAAGAAAAACCACAAGCAAACAATCAAAAAGGAAAGAAACATATTGCTCTTGAAATGATACAAAAGTCTTTTTCACACCACGTGATAATATTTGACTTCCGCCATTTCACCATCTTGATTTCCTCCATTTACAAAATCTGGCTTCCTGCAACCAGCTGAGCTACTTCGTGGGACCTGGAAATCCAAATCCCATTATCTGGATCTCCAGGCCCAACCATTCAGCCTAACTCCCCATCCATAGAATCAGAAGGTCACAGAGAGTTCATTTGGATAACTTTCCAGCTCCTACAACTCAGTTTTGCTCAATCCCATCTGCTCACATGCACACTCACACACATTGAATAAAAAAATGATGTAATAAAACTTTTTGAAAATGTCCCCAACAAGCCACTCCTTTGGGATACCATTTGCCTCCCTTGCTCAAGCAATATCTCCACTGAAATCTGAGCAGCCTTTTGTGTTGTCAGATGCTCATGGGAACAGCCCATGTACTTGGCAAATTTTCCTAAATTCTGAATTGTTTCCCCTCTAACCTAAAATTCAATAGTTGGCTTCCCCTTGCACTGTGTATACAGTCCGAACAACCTACCCATACCACACAAGGCCTTCATGGAGCTGACATGTCCACTTCATCTTCCCTGCTTTGGCCATACCAAACTACCCTAAATTCCCATTCTGTCTTACTTTTGAACGTTTCACTTCTGCCTAAAACATTGGTTCTCAACCTGTAGGTCGAAACCCTTTTTGGAGTCAAATGACCATTTTACAGGGGTTGCATATCAGATATCCTATATATAAGACATTTACATTACAATTCATAACAGTAGGAAAGTTACAGTTCTGAAATAGCAAGTAAATAAATTCATTGTTGGGGGTCACCACAACACAAGGAACTGTATTAAAGGGCTGTAGCATTAGGAAGGTTGAGAACCACTGACCTTAAACATACCTCTATGCTTTTTTATCAACTAGACCCATTCAACCTTTGCTGGACTGTTTGTTTGTATGCTGTAGTTCTGCCTGGATTGACAGAGTGGTCATGGTGTGTTACAGTCCACTATTCACATACAATGTGACAGGGTTTTAAATGTTTACCTTTTAAAGAGAAGCTTTATTTTCAGCCTGTGTGTGTGTGTGTGTGTGTGTGTGTGTATGTATGTGTGTGTGTGTGTATGTGTGTGCATGGGTGTGTGTGTGTGTATGGGTGTGTTTGTATGTGTGTGTATGTGTGTGTATGTGTGTGTGTATATATGTGTGTGTATGTGTGTGTATGGGTGTGTGTATGTGTGTGTATGTGTGTGTATGGGTGTGTGTGTATGTGTGTGTGTGTATGTGTGTGTATGTGTGTGTGTCCATACTTACCTCATCAAATCTATCTTCCAAAGTTAAGTTCCTTTCAATTCAATATTACACACAATGAGCTGCCTCATCAGTTTAACAGGATGATATTATAATCTATTGATAGAAGCAGATGGGGAGTGTCTTAACTACAGGCATTTCTTTAGTTACAGAGTATGCTTTATTATTGCTCAGTAATGATGCCCAGGTGTGGCATGAAATAGTAATTCAGGCCTGGGTTATAGCAACATCAGCGCCTACAGACTACTCTTTCTGGCCCATATGATAATGTCCAAGATCCTATGTTAACTGTTCTTTTTTTTTTGCAATATTTATTTTAATTTTTGGTGTTTATATCATTTAGAAGCTTTTTTTTTTTATGTTTACCCTCTCATCCATTTTGCATTATAATAAGTACTCAGGCAAAAGTGTCTCTTGTCTTAAATACCTAGCTGAAGTAGGTGACATTGTTTGTTATTCTGATTTTTTTTTCTGGTGCAAGAGATCAAACTCAGAACGTTCCATGTGCCAATGAAGTGTTCTTCTATTACACTATACCATCTGTCCCAGGTTTGATTTTCTAAGTGTTGAAAACGCCACAAAGAACAAATTCCAATTTATAAATTATACCTTTTTTAGCATATACATATTATATAATTTCCATTAGTTTAAGTGAAGTGACAGGTAATTAATCATCAAATTGTGAATTCATTAATAAGTGAATAACACATTAATGAAGTCATTGTTATCATCAGCAGGCAACCAAGACACAGTACCCTTTGGGGAGACATTTCATATGGAACCATAACAATTAGGCCAAATTGCATAACTTGGTTTCACAAGCTAGTAAAACAATATTCTCACTCATGTAGTCTCTCTCTTTCTCTCTGTGTCTCTCTCTGTCTCTGTGTATTGTGATATGTGCATGTGTGTGTCTGTGTGTGTCTGTGTGTGCACAAGCAGAGATCAGACAGGAGTGTCTTCCTCTATTGCTCTCTGTCTTCAGCCATGATCTTTCACTAAACTGGAATTTTACTGTTCGGGCTAGGCTGGACAGTCAGCTCTCAGGATCCTTTTCTCTCTGCCCGCTCAGACTTAGAGAAGTGCACAGTCATACTTGGCTTTTTGCATGAATGCTATGGACTCAAATGGAGATCCTCATACTTAGAGAGCAAGCTTTCTTATCTCCCATGCCACCTCCTCAGGCTCAGGACTTTCTTTTCCCTGTAAAAGTGTGCTGTTGTTTTAGTAGTTACTTATTCCAAAAATTTTTAATTCATATATATTACATATATGGAATATATAAAGGGAATATATAATACATATTAAGCATATGTATATATAATAATATACTTTTAAAATTTAACATTAATTTTTATGATTCCTGTTTTTGAGAGTGCCTTTCTGTATAACACAAAATGTTCTCAAAGTTGCTTTAGATGTTCTCAAAGTTGCCTTTTTCCTATTTGTACATCCCAAGTTCTGGTATTACAAGCATTTGCCATCATCACAAGGGTACAGTATATTCCCAAGTGCTCTGGTCCACCTTTCTTAAATTCTGGAGTAAATATAATCTAAAATTCACTGAATGAAATTTTGTCTGGTGGATCTGCACACATAATTAAAACTTAGTAGTTCTTGATTAGCATCAAAACTCTACACTACTAATTGCATTCATAATTAACTGTTTCATTAATAACAACTCCAGAGGTTTAATATTAAATTTTTCATTGCTTCTATACAAGAAGTAATTATTTCACTTGCAGGATGAGACACATCAAAAACATTTAATAATGAGTTAATTTTGAAAGTTAAATGAATAGATACTTGGTAAATCTAAACTAATAATCATGAAATGTCTTGACATAGAAGGCCTCATCTGATCAAGCTGCAGTTATTGTTTTGTGGATGGGTTTTTAGTTATTTGCCCTGTAAATTAATATAGTGAATAATAACATTGTTGGTAGTTATTTAAATTTCAAGACCTGTTTTTGAACTTGAACTCTTTTTGAATGGCATCCAAAGAGAAGGAAGAGTGTCTGAGCAGCATTCTGTCTCCATGACCAATAACAACTTGATACTTTCTATTCCAGAGAAAGCCACAAGGCTGTTGCAAAACGCATAGGCCAGTTCTGGATGCTGTTTCTGGAAACACAAATGACAGGTTCCTTGTAAAAGACTGGCCTGACCCACTAGACATCTGACATGGAAGTCTGCATATCTCAGCAGTTTGGTTTGGATTCTCCAAATTCTTCTTGATAAGATTTTTACTCTATGTCCAAAGAACAATTGACTCACTATAAAAATCAAATAGAAATAGGTGAAAGATGCTTTTATGGGTGCTCATATCCTTTGGAAGCCCTTGATCTAGATAAAAGAGAAGCATGTCTAGACTTGCATCCTGCTCTTCTTGAAGATGGTATTTGTATTTTAGAAAAAAAAAAAAAAACTTTTCTAAAAAATTCCCCTCTAAAAGCATGTTTTGGATTAGTAAAGTAGAATTAAAGTCTAGACTATAAAGTTATGTTTGATGTAAGAATTTAAATAAATACTTTTCAATAAATATAGACCTCAGGGAACAAATTCTGGGTTTGGTTATATGGAATATGTGCTCAGGAATAATGAATTTTCCTTACCACAAACAGTGAGGACCACCGTACAAAGCATCCTACACATTCCCAATGAATTTTAATCACCTTTATCACCCACCATTGGAAAAAGCAAAGTTTAAAGGTACCTGATGTGTACTGTGTTAAAAGGTTTGCCTTAAACATAAGTGACAGTTGTTCCTGACTTTGATGGCATGTTGCCAGACACTTTGCAAATTGCAAATCAGATTTCCTAATTGATCAACCACGTTGTATCACATTTGAGTAGTAAAAATATGGTTATGTGACAAGTTATGCTACTGAAGAAAATAGATCATTATTTTGGGCTTGGGAACTCTGGTTTTACAGACATATTTTATAGACTCTCATGATGTACTCTATATTATGCTATATTATTTAATTGTCTCAAAACACTAAAGGGTATTTATTATTTTTAATTAAAAATGAAACAAGTGAAAGGGGTAGGGAATAAATTGGATTACAGTACAATTATTCAACATTTAATTATTTTAACTGGATCTATGCTTTAAAATGAATAAAAGAAATCAAATTATCCGTCACTGTCTAAAAAACTTGGCTAACTTATTTATACTTTTCTGAC
This sequence comes from Micromys minutus, assembly GCF_963924665.1. Taxonomy (NCBI): domain Eukaryota; kingdom Metazoa; phylum Chordata; class Mammalia; order Rodentia; family Muridae; genus Micromys; species Micromys minutus. The sequence continues at coordinate 74,000,103 of NC_137970.1, read as the reverse complement.
TTCATCTGTGAAGGTGAAAAAAATAACTTGTATTTCAAGAGACAGGAATTTCTCCATAGTCAAAAAAACCCCTTTTTTTCACAAAAGGGTTGCAAAGAAGCAGAAATGGCTCTAGTAAAAAAGGAGATGCCTATGCCCTACTTTAACAGTGTCTCAAAGACGTAACAATCCTCAGAGAGGACAGCTGTGAGATATGTCTGAGAGATTGGATCCTAAAGATGGCCATTACAACCTTAACACAGATCTCTATTCCCCCAGCCTACAGAAAAAGTAGAACTAAGTTTGAAATGACTTTGCAGTTTGGAACAATGGTTTTTCCTGGTGTTCTGGCTTGTAAAATTTAACAACAAACACGTCATGAGAAAGGAAAACACAGGAAGAAAGGAAGCTGTTTTTTTCTTTTATGTTAACAATATGAAGACTCAAAGTTTAAATTATCTAAAACACTATCTTTATTCCCCAAGAATTCAGGACTACCATGTAGATTTTAGGTGTATACATGGCCCATTAATGTAGCTTGGACCCTTTGCCCCAATGCCCTTTCATTGTCCCGACTTACCTTGAACTGTATATGAATGAAGGACATATGGTGCAGTTTTAACCTCTGCAAAAACTGTTCTAAATATATCAGAGTCACATATCTCATGCCTAAATTTCCTTCAATATCTGTATTATTCCCTAATCTCATTACGTACAAAATGCAGGTTCAGTGGGTGCTAAATTGCATAGATAGTTCTCATCTAAAATTCACACAGTGGAGGGGATGATTCCATTCTCCATTAAAGAAGAAAAGCTAGCCTCTGAAGGCCACTTTTTATGAGGTAACTAGAAGATTAGTGAAGCTCAAGCTGTTTCCTCTTTCCTTTTATTTGTGGATAAGCTGGCCATATCCAGACAGACTGCACGCATGAAAAGACTCCAAAGATAGCAATGCTGAAATTGAATCTTCTGGTAGTGGGTTGGAGGTACGTGGATAGAAAGCTCATTTTCATTGCAAGAGTGCAGACTGACTAACTGTAGTAGGTAAGGTAGATGCTACTGGTGTACCTTCCAGATTCCATTTACTAGACAGATGCATCTATTTGCTAGCTGTTCTGGATGTTGGCTGCTAAAGATTCATATTTGAAGAGCTGTCAGAGCCTCTTTGTGGAAACAAAGCCCCTTACTTCTCAACAGACATTACCCATGTATTCTATTGCTCTCAGAGGCTATAGAAGCCTAATTTCCTTATCTCAAGATGGATCAATCCCTTCATGTCTTTCATATTTCAGAGTTTCCTTGGTCTCAGACTAATTCTACACTCAAGCTGGACTGTGTTTATGCTGAGCTTCTTTCCCTGTTCTAAGCTGCTACCTCCATATATGCTCACGTTAGAGCACTCCTTCAATAAATCATTTTCACAAGAATCCTTATCCCAGGCTTTACACCTTGGGAGTCCTACCTTAACATACCAGAAACTCATTTATTCTGTTTCTGTATGTGATCTCATTTCATTTTTTCAGTAAAGGCAACTGTTTCCTTGGCTATAGAATGCACTTCACCAAGCTTGTTTCTCCCAAGCCCTAAGGAAGAGTTTTTCTTTATATTAAAATAAAAATATCCCTATAATCACACACACACACAGACACACACACACACACACATACAAGCAAGCAAGGAGAGGAGATATCTATGACTCCCTTGAGCAGATGAGCAGATGAAACCTTTGTCCTCTTCCTCTACAGCCCAGAAAATGCTAGTAACTTAATACTGATGGCCATACGGTATACTTGGCAAGCTAGGTCCCACATAGGCTCCCAAGCTCCCTATTCTTTCTACACCTAGCTCATTGAAAACCTTGTAGACATTGACTGATAAATAGTCTAGCTGCAAATAGTGTGAGAACGTATACCCCTATGTGTGATGATTGAATGGAAGCCCAGACATCCCCCTCCCATTCCTCTGCTCCCTGGAAACATCTTCCTTTATTCTGCCTTCTTAAGTCACCAACTATTTCTGCTGTTTACATGGCCTTCACTTGTAGGTGATAAGAATGAAATGAGAAAGATGTAAAGTTGCCATGGACCCTACTGGGAAATGTTAAAGCAGTCCAAACTTAAAATTGTACTTCTATCCCCCATCCTAAGATGCCCGTAGTCTCCCATCAGTACTTAACCTCACAGCAACCTGCAGGGATCAGAATCAGGATGGGTTTCCTCCTCTTCTTTTCACTCCTCCATAGGCCACAGTCATATAACCTCCAAAGCATAGAATTGTTGCCTGATCAAGAATCTCTGTCTATCAGAGCCAGAAGTGGTTAGATGACTACAAGAAACAATACTTTCTACATAGCTCAGAACGAGTTGCTCATAAAAACTGACAATGGCTGTGACGGCGTGCACAAGACCCTCAAAAACCCAAGCCAGAAGAAAAAAAAAAACCTTCATTGAGAGAGAAGATGGGCATAAAGTCCCACTCTTAGCATAGGAGCTATTAGTAACTGAGGGGCGGGGAATCAGTTTAATTTAAGATTGAAAACCCTGGTAAATGGAGCATGTTCCAGTGGAAGGCTTCATGTACAAGAATGTATCGGCAGTACAAATTGGACTAAATATTTTTTAAATAGACCATACCAAGTTGGGTGTGTAGGGAAGGGGGTGAGGAATCTGGAGAAGTTGAGGTAAGGTATATAATAAGTATGATCCAAAGACAATGAATGAAATTCTCAAAGTATAAAAACATAAAAGAGGCTATATCTCTAGTGAATTCAGGTCCTAATTTTTTTTCCTGGCCCTATTAGCAAAAAAAGTGTGACAAATACAACCCTTCATGTTTTCTCACCCCCACTGCAATACACTGTATGGTCTTTGCAGTCATGGCAAAATATTCTCTGATAACTGGAGGAGACAGCTTTATTTCTGGCATACAAACTGACTAGGAAAAGACTCATTAGAAAGTTTAGGTTTTACACAAACACACACACACACACACACACACACACACACACACAGGAAAATTATTCTGTCATAAAGAAGAAATCGTGTCACTAAATTGGATGCCAAAAAAGGTGGATGGAACTGAAAATCTTTATGTTAATAAAAAATAAGCAAGACTCGAAGAGATAGATATTGCCTGTTTCCTTGCAAATGTGGAACCTAGAAGAAAAAAAAAACTGAACGGAAATGAAGGACTCTTAGGGAAGAAGGAGATGAGGGAGGGAGGGAATAAAAGAGGGTGACTGACATGCAACTATGATTTAAGTATATCATATGCACATATGAAAATGCCACAGTGAAATAAATTGTTCTGTATAATATATACAAATTATATGTATTTTTATATACATACATAGTTCAGCTTTTGTGAGGAGCTAGGGATGAACCCAGGCTCTTGCACATGCTTTGCAAGGACACTACCATTGAACTACATGCCCAACCCTTTAAAGCTCACCTTTGGCAAAATATAACATTATGAGGGTTATATGGTGATATGTAGGAGGAGAGAATCTCAAGCAGAAAGGCAAACAAATACAAAGGCTCTGTGAAAGGCATGTGGTCAGTTTGGCCCAGGCATATCAAGGAAGCCAGGATGACTAAAGAAAGGAAAGATGAGGCAGACTATAGTAGAGTCTTGTCAGTTGTGTAGGGAGGATATTTGTTTTTATTTTAAACAACTCAGGAAGGAGGCTTAGCATTTACAAAAGTGTTAGCATGTCCAGATGTGTTCAAAATATACTGTAGGACAATGAAAGTGACAAGAATGACTGATGTAGCTTTATCACTCTTGACAACTGCAAATTAATAGAAAAAAGAAATCTTATAATCAAAGTATTTGAGTCTTAGGGATTGAACCTAGGGCCTTATGTTAGTAGGCAAGCACTATACCGCTGAACTATAACCCTACCTCAGCACTTAGTAAATTAAGCCAGTCATTTTTAAAATCCCAAACTATTAATAAAATAATAAGAAGGAAACTTCATTTATGTAGTAAAGAATTATATATAATTCAATGACTCCTTTGCTGATTAAATTAAATTAGATATAAAAGAAAATATCCTTAACCTGATAAAGAATACATGAAGCAATCTGACTTGGCAGATTTATCACTCCCCTGTGGGCTACCAAGACAATGGACTTAACAAATTCCTTCTATTCATTGATAATATATCTGAATATTACTTTTTGTGTGATGCTAGTAAGCATTAGTAAAAATAACCTTGAAAAGAGATTAAATCAGAAATAACACGTTTCACTAAGAGATAAAACAAAAGGAAATAAAATAAGGATGCTCTCTGGGATGTCCTGGCCAAACAAAGAAAGACAAAGAGAAGGAAGCATGGATGCTAGAAAGGAGAAAAGGACAAACTTATACTATATCTTTAGCTTTCACAGTAGTTTGGATTCTGCATATATAAATCAAGATTATGCATTATATTGGCATTTTGTTTCTGAAAGTATAATATGGGATGAGAGTATCAACTAATACCACCTCAGGTTTAGAAAAGGTTATTTTAAACCTTTTTTAAATATAAAAGTCAGTTCTATTTATGCCTTTCTATTTTTAATAAATGTTTCCAAAGATATAAATAGGTACTTCATAGTATATATGGTCTTGACATTAAATCTTTGTCCCTCTGTCTTTTCTGTGTAATGGTATGTTAAAAAATAAAAACAAATCTTGCTTTTTTAATAATAATCAAGGGTGCTCATCCAAGCTGTCTCTTGATGGAAATTGGATTTTTCAATCAATTACCTTGGCTGAACATTTGGATGATAATTAGGGTTAGGGGCCAATATCTGAGAGGTGGATCACAAACCCCTTGAAAACCTGTTGAGGTCAAGGACCTCTCAATCCCACCTTCTAAAATCTACTTAGACCCATACACAATCAAAAGTAAAACCTTTAGGATGAATATAATTTTAGATGGACCACAGAGTTAGCTAAGTATCAACAGCAAGGTTAATAATCAGTGTGGTCGTTGGGCATTGAAGTTTGGGTCTGGACATATACTTGGCTAAGGGACCACCAAAGTGGATGATGAATGGTGGTTATTTTTGCAGCAATCCTAGGATTTTACTGATTGCCTTGATGCTGAGGTGTCCAGAGGTGAAGAGACCAACAGGCTGTAACTTTTAGACCAGGTAGTAGTAGTAGTACAAGGAGTATTAAAGACAACGTTCACTGTGTAAAAGACTCTGCATTAAGCTGATTTAACAATGGCTTCCTCCCAGCAATCATTTCTGTATTCATTGAAATATTCAGCTCCGGAGACGGGTGAGAAGAAAAATCTATTCCATGCGTTGCCAAGTTACCCTGAAGAGAAGAAGGGTAAGGAGCTAAAGACATCCGTCCATGTGACCACTTTGATGACCTGTCTATTTTGGGAGTAAGCAACATGGTCAGACGTCTGCAGGCAGGGACTCTTTAGATGCTCAGGAGTGATCAGCAGGTCAATGGAACTGCAGCTTCTACCCTTCTGAACAGAGCAAGGAGGATTTTACCTCCCTGGACCCATCACACAATTACATGTCTTAGCCTTGAAGCATCTTAAAGAAGAATTACTAAACTGGAACCTAACCAGGGACAGGTGCTCAAATTTGTCATGGTTACAGCCATAAATTGCAGGAGATTCACACTGCAGTAAGCAACAGCAAGGTCATGTTGAATAAATGGGTTTCTCTAACAAGAAAAGATCACTTAGGGATTCAACTTAAAAGCCATCCCAGAAGAGAAAATATAGAACATTATTTATCCCAAAGAAATAAGGTAGGGCCACAGAATGCATCTCCATAGATCAATTCACAGAGCATATGGAAATATATTTATATTATCAAGAAAAATAGGTTTTAAGATGGTCAAATACTTAGCACGCTTTAAAATCTATTCCCCATGTGGCCAAGAGCATTCATTTTCTATGTGATAAAAATTAAGCAAAATTAATGTGAGAGAAATCTTCATTTTATGCAAAACGTTTCTGTTCATTTTTGCTACTATTTCCCACACTGGGTTCTTGTTTAATTGTGTCTTCTTCCTGTAAAACTAAAGGTGTAGTCACAGTTTTTAAAACAAAGAAGAGGTCTCCCAGAAGTGCAAATCTCACAGCCACTCCACTCCTAGCTTCCTCTTTGGTATTTGTCCCTTATCTATTTACACAGGAGCAGAAACTCAATGGCAAAGGAAATGGTCAAAGTAGGTAGAGACTGGACGATAGAGAACAGAGGGAAAACCTCGGAGTAACCCAGGAAAACCTTGAGATAATGCCACAGGAGAAAAAAAAAGAAACAGGTAAAAAATGTCAACAGTTCTCCTAGTAACAAGTAGCTGCTCCTCCACAGTAACAAGAGAAAGCAAGTTCATACAGGGAGAGGGGCTACTTAGGGCCTCAGAGGTTACAGAGGTACTGATTGACAGGACCCGCTGTGGTGGGATGAGGTAGGAGCAGGATAAAGGAGGGGGCTTGTGCTCTTGGTGGGAGTGGAATTCGGGGACCCAAGCTTACTGGTGATGAGGCTCTCACGTGACAAAGAGCTGACGTGGGCAAAGGTACTTAAAGCCTTACAGCAATTCCTGCCATCTTCCTTCGGGTACCAAGACTATTAAAGCTGCTGTCTACCAGGCGAGACGGAGAAAATTCCCGCAGAACTGGCCAGGTGAGTATTAGAATGGACATTCTCTGGACCCGGGTGATAGAAATAGCCTAGGGATGCTGAAGGCCAAGGCCACCGGCGTCTCTGCACTCTCTGCGGGCCAAGGTTTTGGGATCTCCCGGCGCAGCGGATTTTGGTGGGCGGCGGGGGAGGGGAGGAATGGCATGAAAGGAAGATCCGGTGTAAGAAAGAAACCGCTTGCTTCTCCCCCAGCTGTTTTGCGGTTTTCTTTTGACACTTGGCTAGGCTCCCTTCCTTGCCGCGCTGTTTGGAGAGGAGGGGCCAGGAGAGATAAAACGTGGTAGCGTATTACAAGCCCAGCAAAGGGGGTTGGAATCAGGCGACCGGTGGGACTTGGAATTTGGAAGCAGTGGGTCTTTTTTTCACTCCCACCCTCCCTTTTCAGACACCTTGCTGCCACAACCCTGCCCCCCTCCCCTCCCCTCCCCTCCCAGCCCAGCCCCCTTCCCTTCTAGGGCGCTAGGAAATGGGTGTGCCGGCTTCTGAGGGAGAGATGGAGGATTTGACACTGTTTGGGCTTCGAAGCCTGGAGGACCCTGAGAGAATGTGGTATTAAACCGCCATGATAACTGCCAAGCTGCTTTCCAGACACCTGCGGCCCGCACAGCCCTTCATCCTGGTCTTTTCGGCCCTGAAAAAGGAATTCGGGTACGCGGGCCAAATAGAAATGGCGGTTGTCTGGGGATTTGGGATGGGGGTGGGAGGTGGAGCTCAGAGCAGAGAAACCACAGAAAATCACGACCCTGACACTGAGGAGGCGGGCCTAGAGGCCCTGGCTCTGCAGGCCAGAGCTGGGCCAGGAAGATGGGGGGGGGGGGGGTGAAGAACTGCTGAGCATAAGCGGGGAACGCTGGAATATTTGGCAGAAATCCCCCCTGCTGCAGCTTAGCCAGCTCTCGCCTTGCCCCCTCCGTTTTATTGCAGCAGCAGAAGGGGTGTGGCGCTGTGTCTCAGAAAAATGGCTGCCAGAGGTGGGGCGAAATTGGAGGGGGCGCTCAGACCCGGGGGAGCCTGCGCAAATGTGGGGGAGGGGACTGGAATGGGTGGGGTGTGAGAGGCTAGAAGAATTAAGGGAACTGAAAGGTGGAATTCTTTGTTATTGTGGTGTGCAGAGAGGAAAAAGCTAACCCTAGGACTCTTGTTCTGGACGCTGCTATGTCTACCAGGTTCTTAGGCTGTCCCTGCAGTCTGTACTTCTGCCCTTCAGCCCGTCCTCAGCATGAAGCTCTGTCTGAATTAGAGGAAGGAGAAAGACCTCTGAATTCTTGCAGGTCAGTATTTGGGGTGAGGTGAGAGATGGTGGTCCTTGGTATGGGTGTAGCAGAAGCCAGAGCATAGAACCAAAAATACCTTCCCCTGAATCTTTTCTTTCTTTTAGACACCTTTGTCCTGGACTGCCCTTTTTGTTGAAGGGAAGGGGGCGTGTGGTATCTGTCTTTGTAAGTTTGAGGAGAATAGGAGCCCTAAGGGGTCACTTTTGACTCACCAGAATGCAAGTCAGGGGAGAAACAACAATCTGTCTACCCAAGGTTCAAAACCACCTGTCGTCTTCCCACAGATCCGCTACCTTTAGGCTCTGCAGCTGCAAGCACAGTAGAAATTGCTCCTGATCCCTGCAGGCCGGTATGTACAGGAGCACTATCTGAGGACATTTGAATGGGAGGAGGGGTATTATAGGTGAATCTCAAATGGACCCCTCTCTGCCAGGCTTCCATATTATCCCCTCCCCATTTGGGAACAAATAAATTATGGGTAGTGGCACCAGGAAGATGAAGTAGAGTCAAAGATACAACATGCAGCTGGCTAGTCTCTAAATGAGCAAGTGCAGGCTTTGACACCTGTATCCCCAAACTCTTCTAAGGTTAAACAAAGGAAGCCTAAACCCCGGGGCCCCACATGGCTCTCATTCGTAATGTTTATTCCTACTAGGTGCAGCTCAGCTTGCAGCCTCAGAAGGACTTTCAGACCTGAGATTGAGAGCCTCACTTTGACTGGTGTACACATTTCACTTGAGCCAGTTCTACAACCTGGATCAGAGCATCACTCCAGGTGTACCATGAGCCGAGCTCGGGATGCTGGCTGTGTAGCTGCTGGGATTGTGATTGGGGCTAGTGCCTGGTACTGTGTCTACAAATATACTAGGGGGAAAGACCAGAAGAAGAAGAGACTGGCCAAGCCCAAGAGCCGGGCCTCTGTGGGTACTGGAACTAGGGCTAGATCTGGGCTAAGAGCTGGGTTCACAATTGATCTTGGGCCAGGATTCAATCCCCCAACCCCAGTCAGTCTTGAGACAATGAACAAGGCCCAAGAAGAAGCAGCCAGTCTTGCCACAGCTGTAGCAGAAGTGGCACCAGCTGCACCCAGTCCTAAGGTTCAGAATGGGGCAGAAAGTAAGGTCCAGGAGCTAAATGGGATTGAGGCTAAGATGGAATCCTTGGTCATGACTTCAGCTGCCAATGCAGTTACACCTCCTCCCAAGGTAGCAGGGGCTCCCACTGCTGCAGAGGCCCCAGACATGGTAGGGGGTCCCAAAGTGGTGGAAGTTCCTAGCACCACAGAGGCCTCTGGGGCAGTGGCATCCCCTGGGCCAGCAGTATCTCCGAGGGTAGCACAGTCTCCTGGGCCAGCAGTACCTTCACCATCAATAGTGTCTCCTGGGCCAGCAGCAATTCCCTGGGCAGTAGCGCATCCCGGGGCAGTCCAGACTACCGGGCCAGCAGCACCTGCCATGGCAGTCCAGTCTCTTGTGCCAGCATCACCTTCCTGGGCAGTAGTAGCACCTCCTGGGGCAGTCTACATCCCTGTGGCAGCCCACTTTGCTGGGCCAGCAGCAGCTACCAGGATAACCCAGTCTCCTGGGACAGTGATACCTCCCCTTCCACCTCCATCATCTGTGCTTCCCAGGGGAGTCCCATCAGTGCCTGCCAGAACAGTCCAATCTGGGACAGCAGTGCATCCTGTGGCAACCCAATCTTCTGGGGTAGTAGTGCCTCCTAGGGCAGTTCAGTATTCTGGGACAGCAGTGCCTTCCGGGGGACCAGCAACTCCTAGGGCAGGAGCATCTACCCAGAGAGCAGCAACCACAGAGGTCCCTAGGGTGGCAGCACCTACTGAAGCCACAGAGACTCCTAGAACAGCAGCATCTGCCGTGGTACCTGAGGCTTCTCTGCCCGTGCATTCTGGGGCTGCAGAGACTCCGGGGTCCTCTAAGACAGCAGCCACTGGCAAGAAAGCAACCCCTGGAGCTCATACTGGGGCTATACCTAAGGCTGGGGCAGCCACTGGAGCTGTACCCAAAGGCGGAGGCAAGGGTGGAAACAAGAACCGGAGTGGAGGCAAGGGCAAAAATAGGAAGAACAAGGTTGAAGTGGATGAATTGGGGATGGGTTTCCGTCCTGGTGATGGGGCTGCAGCAGCTGCTGCAGCTTCTGCTAATGGAGGGCAGGCCTTCCTAGCAGAGATTCCTGAATCTGAGGAAGGGGAATCTGGGTGGACTGATACAGAGTCAGATTCCGACTCTGAGCCAGAGGTCCAGCAGAGAGGGAAAGGGAAAAGAACCATTCCCATGCATAAGCGCCCCTTTCCTTATGAAATCGATGAGATTCTGGGTGTTCGAGATCTCAGGAAGGTCCTAGCCTTGCTTCAGAAGTCAGACGATCCCTTCATTCAGCAAGTAGCCCTGCTCACCCTGAGTAACAACGCCAATTATTCATGTAATCAGGAAACAATCCGAAAGTTGGGAGGCCTCCCAATTATTGCAAACATGATCAACAAAACTGACCCCCATATTAAGGAAAAAGCCTTAATGGCCATGAATAACCTGAGTGAAAATTATGAAAACCAGGGCCGACTTCAGGTGTACATGAATAAGGTGATGGACGACATCATGGCTTCTAACCTGAACTCAGCAGTCCAGGTGGTTGGGCTGAAGTTTTTAACGAACATGACCATTACTAATGACTACCAGCACCTGCTTGTCAATTCCATTGCAAACTTTTTCCGCCTGTTATCTCAGGGGGGTGGAAAAATCAAGGTTGAGATTCTGAAAATACTTTCAAACTTGGCTGAAAATCCAGACATGCTAAAAAAACTTCTCGGTACCCAAGTGCCATCATCATTTAGTTCCCTGTATAATTCTTACGTGGAATCAGAAATTCTTATTAATGCCCTGACTCTCTTTGAGATTATCTTTGACAACCTCAGAGCAGAAGTTTTCAACTACAGGGAGTTCAACAAGGGGTCCCTGTTTTACTTGTGTACTACATCTGGGGTGTGTGTGAAGAAAATTCGAGCCTTAGCCAATCACCATGACCTCTTGGTGAAAGTGAAAGTTATAAAGCTGGTAAACAAATTCTGATTGATCTGTGCCCTCAGAACGTGTGATCTCTCAGTTTGACAGTCTGGAAGCATTTACAGTGAGACACTATTGCGTTTCTACTTGTGTGTGTAGTACAGGAATTATTCAGCTGCCAGTTTGAATAATGTATTATTCAGAGTGATGTTATCTGTGATAGTCACCAGCTTTAAGCTGAACCATTTTCTGAATACCAAATAGTCCTTTAGTCCTGTAGTCCTTTAGTCCTGTGATTGGAATTGTGCTGCTTGGGTGGAATATTTTCCCTGGTCCTCTATGTGAACTGATAGTAATCCTGTCCATGAATGGCCTACTCAGCTCTTACTTGTTTTGACTTGAATTTTGTCACCAAAGACTTCATATGTGTACCATCAATAAAGTGTATGTTGCAGATGGCAAGACGTTGTTCTGGTGGTTTAGTTAATTCTGGCTGCAAAGGTAAAGAACTTGAACACACATGGACTGCTAACAGTACCTGGGCATAGGCTCAGGGTCAGATGGTTTGTTATCTGGGACAATGAGCAGAAGATCAATGAAGGATGCACTTAAAATTAGCCTAAAGAACAGCATAGAAGAGTGGCCTAGAAAGATATGACATGGGGTAGGAATTCCTATGATAGCAAGGACGCAGAAAAACAGAACCTGTGAAAGGGTTGATAATGGTAAAATAATCATTTAGGGTGAAGTTCTTTTTGTTTGTTTTTAAGGTCATAAACCTTCAGTTTGGGTTCCAAAATATTCTGTGATTCAAGATGTAACAAAACACTTTAAGATATATATGAATAAAAGGGAAAACGGGACTGGTATATAGCTTACATTGTAAAGTTCTTGCCTCACAAGTATGAAGACCTAGGTTTGATCTTTAGAACCCACTTAAAAATGCTGTGTGTGATACTGTCCACTTGTAACCCTGGCCCTGGGGGTAACTAGACAAGAAGATCCCTGGGCCTCACTGGGCAGCTAGTCTAGCATAATTGAGCTCCAGGCCAGTGAGAGACACTGTATCAAAGGAGGAAGGGAATTCCTGAGAATGATACCTCAGATTGTCCTCTGGTCCCAAACATCTGAACACACACACACGAAAAATAATCTGGTGGCAATTGCAAGATGAATTGAAGCTTAAGGATAGAAATGAGCAACTGTTTGAAAGTTATAATACACTTATGAAAGATGAAATGAGGTGGTAATATGACACAAGTGCACACTAAGGCATCCTTGCACACACACGCACATCACAAGCATGGGCACACATGCACATGTGTATGAATGCACACGTGTGTGTGTGTGTGTGTGTGTGTGTGTGTGTGTGTGTGTGTGTAGACACCTGACAGGTTCTGACAAGGAAGGGCTTTTCCAGACAACTATGAAGACCATATAGTGACCAAATTTCATTTAGGATGGGAAAAAAATTGGAACAATAAAAGGACTTTTGGTGCTGACCCCTGGTAGGATTCCCAAAGCTACATAGTTCAGCTCCTTTGTTTCTAAGTACAAGTTCTTTCGTCTCTGGCTGACCCAATTAATCAAAGAAGAAAGAAAATACAACGATACTAAAATATTTTCCAAATGCAGTCTGCTTTGCTGACATCCCAACAAAATAATTTATGAAGCTTTGGGCTCAATCAACTAGCAAAACACACACACACACACACACACACACACACACACACACACGTGTGGGGGGGAAGGGAGTGGGGGAAGGGAGAGAGTGAGAGTAAGAGACAGAAACAGATGTATTACACATCATGACTAGAGATAACATCACCACATTAGCAGCAGAAATAGATGTGATATATTTTATAGTGTAACATAATTTAATCATCTCATAATGTGTACACGTACTATAACATGATTTAGTGCACAGGAATGTAATCAGTATTAATTCAGCTAAAAACCATTAAAACTAATATACTTATATACAAACATTAAACTTGATTGTCGCCAAAAGGCTGAGAAGGGATCTATACACCCATTAAGAGACACTTTTTTATTATTGACTATTTTATTTATTTACATTTCAAATATTGTCCCCTTCCTGGTTTCCCCTCCACAACCCCCCCCATCCATCGCATCCCCCTCTCCCCTGCTTCTATGAGGCTGCTACCTCACCCACCCCTTTAACCTCTCCGCCTCACCACCCAAGCCTTACTCTACCCTGGGGCACTGAGCCTATACAGGACCAAGGGCCTCCCCTCCCACTGATGCTAGATAAGGTCATCATCCTCTGCTACATATGCAGCTGGAGCCATGGGTCCCTCTATGTGGACTCTTTAGTTGGTGGTTTAGTCCCTGGAAGCTCTGGGGGAGTCCAGTTAGTTGATATTATTGTTCTTCCTATGGGGTTGCAATCCCCTTCAGCTCCTCCAATCCTTTCCCTAACTCTTCCTTTGGGGTCCCTGGACTCAATCAGATGGTTGGCTGAGAGCAACTGCATCTGTATTTGTCAGACTCTGGCAGAGCCTCTCAGGAAACAGCTATATCAGGCTCCTGTCAGCAAGGACTTCTTGGCATCAGCAATAGTGTCTGGGTTTGGTGTCTGCAGATGGGATGAATCCCTTGGTAGTGCAGCACTGTGTTCATAGCAGTTTTATTTGTAATATCGAGAATCTGGAAAGAACCCAGATGTCCTTCAGTAGATGAATGGATACAGAAAATATGGTACATACACACAATGGAGTGCTACTCAGCTATTAAAAACAATGAGTTCATGAAATTTGAGGGCAAATTGATGGAATTAAAAATATCATCTTAAGTGAGGTAGCCCAGTCACAAAAGAACACACAAGGTATGCACTCACTGATAAGTAGATGTTAGCCCAAGAGGTCAAAATACCAAGTTTCAACTCATAAAACATATGAAGCTCAAGAAGAAGGAAGACCAAAATGGCTCAGATTACCCAAGATACAATTCACTGACCACATGAAACTCAAGAAGAAGGAAGGCCAAAGTACAGATGCTTCAGTCCTTCTTAGAAGAAACAAAATAATCATAGAAGGTAGAGGGAGGGAGGGACCTAGGAGGGAGAGAGGAGGGGAAGGGGAAAAGTGGGGGCAGGATCAGATGTGGGAGGAGACTGGGGGAAATACAGAGGGTCAGGAAATTTAACAGGCGTGTGTAGCAATGGGGGATGGGGAACTGAGGGCAGCCACCAGAAAGTCCCAGATGTCAGGGAAGCAAGAGGTTCCCAACGGGGAAGACATTAGTTGAAATACCCTACAAAGGAGATACAACCTATGGAGACCATATCCAGAGATAGGCATGGCCCCCAGTTGAGTGATGGGGCCACCCACCCATCTCAAAAAATTTAACCTAGAATTATTCCTCTCTAAAGGAAATGCAGGGACAAAGAGTAAAGCAGAGACTGAAGGAAAGACCACCTAAAAGACTTGACTTTTAAGTTAATGACACATTTTAAAGGTTCACATAAGTGGACATTTTTTCAGATACTTAGTGTGAATATTTCTATGTATTCCTCACATAAATTGGGGTCATATTGCACATCAGTAGCTCTTAAGGTGTAGCCCATAAAATATTGCAGGTTGCTGAAAATGTACGGTCAAAACCACTCTCAAAATAATACTAACATGTTATTTGCTGTTTTCACAGGACTGACATTTGCTACAAAAGCAATGAGAAAATTGTCAGTGTCACAGAGGGAATCAAGACAGTGATGTCAAACTATACTAGTAGCGTCTGCATTTTTTTTAAAGTGGCATACTCAAATTCTTAAAATCCAGTTTTATTTTGAAGGTTTAAACAAAGTCCTTGTTCATTATGAAATGACACATGATAACCCTCGGTTCTTGAGTACTAGTCTTTCAATTATTCTATGCGACAAAATAGGAAGTGCGTGTGAAACACTGTGCTGATAGCTTAAGTCGGTGAGTGGTTTTCTTGAAGAAAATTATTTATGTTGGTTGTTCTCAACCAGTCGGTTGTGACCCCTTTGGGGGAGATCAAATGACCTTCTCACAGGGGTCACCTAAGACCACCAGAAAACACAGATACTATTTACATTACACAGATATTTACATTACAATTCATAACAGTAGCAAAATTACAGTTATGAAGTAGCATGAACTGTATTAAAAGATTGCACATTAGGAAGGTTGAGAACCAATGATCAGTAATTTAAGTTGCTCACTGAAATAGCTATTGGTCCTAGAACATCATTTTTATGTAAGAATAATTGAATTAGCTTTTTGCCAGGAGACATCAAAGGAGATGGATGTGACCAGAGGCCTGGGTGGCTCGGGTAGAAATGTCAGTGGGCTCCACAGTGCCAAAAGGCCAGTGACCAGGGGTGGAAAACCCACACCCTGGACACAAACACCACAGAAAGGAAAAATCCAAACAAGTCTACTGTCATCTCAGTGATTAGAACTTGCCTGGTTACTTCAACTTCTGAGCGGTGAGCCTTCAATGCAAGGCTGACAAAGAGAATGTTGGGAGAAGGAGAGAGAAGGAGAGCCTATCTCCAAAACACAGTCTACTTCCAAGGAGCCCAAACCTGCCATACAGGCAAAGCGTGAAACCTCTCTTGATTTTTTTCACCTACAGAATGAAAGTTCTCCCCTGGCACTGCATTTCAGATCTGCCCATTCTCTACCAGGTCTCTGCTTTCCTCCCTCTTCTCCCAACTATCATTAGAAAGAACCACATATCCACGTGCAGATCGCCTTCTTCTGTACTTTCTCATCTTAAACATACCACACAGCATAGCTCTCCTGTTCTTTCCCTAGCTTACCACACTAATGCACAACTACCTTCTAAGTCAGGGATCATGTTGAAGATCAAACGGCACCAAGGAACTCTTTAAGAAGTAACAATGACTTCTACTGACTTTCAGAAATCTAATATACTGTATGGTATACCTTCATATAAGTCATTTTTTCAGTTGACCATAGCTTTAATGTGCTCAGAACCAAGAAAAAAACAAAACCGGCCAGGCAACAAAAATAACTGTTAAAAGAAACAGAATCTAGACAGTGAGATGCTCAAATGCTCAACAGACTTAGGCACTTGCCACCAAGCCCGATGGCTGAGTTTTATTCCACAGGTTAAAGGACAATACCCACTTCTGCAAGTTGTCCTCTGACCTTCATACATACCTTGTGCATGGCACCTGCTCCTCCATACCATAAATGTAATGCTTAAAAAATAAAACTAAACTGTACTGAGCTCCATGCATTAACCCAGAAGGAAATCTCTTGATGTTCAATTCATAGTCTACTCACTTTAATATACATAGTGTATATGTATATATGTAAATCCAAGAATGCACATCTATATTCTCCCCTTTGAGATTTTAGTTTAAAAAAATTAAACACAGGGCAAAGTTAGACAGATTCATCTACACAGCAAAAAGGAAGAACTGACTATTTAACAGAGGAATAGAAAAAGATGATAACAATGTGATAAGATTCATAACTGCCTAAATCTGAGATTAGATAGCACAGAGACCTAACTTAGCGTACAACAGAAGTATCTGACAATATGGATGAGTTTCAGTGCAAGGATGCTCTCAACAATCCTTAATAGTACGTAAGTCAGTGGTCAGGAAAAGACACCGTTTACCCAAAAGGTAAAACAGATTTATTGTCAGTGAACATTCAAGATGAACTGTCACATTTGCTTTTCAAGTAAAAAAGCAATTGTAATTAATTGTTCATAAAATAGGATTATCTGGATGAATCCCCACTAACACTACCCTTTGACTCTAAATTATTCCTAGATGGTATTTACCTTAAATAACCATAATGTTATAATTTCTATTTATCAACTCCCTCTAAAAATAGTTCCTAAGCAATAAAATAAATATTAATCTCAATTAGATTAAATTATCACAAATACCTATCTAATGAGGTCAATTTTCATGTAGATATTGTATGAAAAAAAAAAAGAAATCAAAAGGAGAGTAAAGGACATGACTCCTGGGTATGATGAAGTAGAAAGTTTATTATACGTGTTGGTGAGAACCTATCCAGAAGCAGACACATCTGGAAGACTCCAGAGTGGTCATGACCCTCAGCTATGTGAGGACACAGGGGAGGGGAAAGAGAAGTGGGGGAGAGAAGATCCTGGTGCAACAGCCACGAGGGCAAACATACAAAAGGAGCCGGTAACCAAAATGTCTGGGTTATCCATGAAAGAGCCTCTGGAGAAGGGCAGCCCAGCCCCTGGGCTGGAAAGATCGGGTAGTGGGTAGGTTGCCAGCCATACCTTGGAGCCCAGTATTGAGGAATGCTCGGGAAACAAGGAGATGAGGTTCCTTTTGATATGTTAAGTAGACACCTCTACCATTTGTCCTGAGTGAATGCACACATACAGATACATATCTGTTAGAAAGTTATCTCTATGACCTTATGTTGTTTCTGAATTTAAGTCTGTTTATACCTTTGCAAATATTTTATGGAAAAAAAACTTAATAAAAACCTATGTATCAAGTTAAAAAACAAAAAAAGAATAAATGAATTGTTTTTTTTTAAAGAAAGAATAAGGAAAAAAGAAAATGTGGTATTTATACATAACAGAACATTATTTAGCCATTAAAAAAATAACATTCTTAGAAAAATGAATGGAACAGGTGGTCATTGTGCAAAGTTAAATAAACCAGATTTACAAAGACAAACTCCACACATGGAGCTAAAAAGAAGAAGAAGAAGAAGAAGAAGAAGAAGAAGAAGAAGAAGAAGAAGAAGAAGAAGAAGAAGAAGAAGAAGAAGAAGAACTTTCATATAATCTGTAGCTTTTCATACTTATAAATTTGGCAGGCAGAAAAATTCCTTTGAGGAAAGCATTTCAACGTACTTTTCCCCAACAATAAAATCTTAGCTTTTAGGGAGAAAAAAAATGGAGAACTAGAATGCTCGCCTATAAGCTTGACTGCTTATAGTACTTGAAGATCTTTCTGGGGACATTAGTCATCGTAATGAAAGTAGTGGCCTTTCCATCCTTCTAGGGGAGAGCTGAAGGAAGCATTGGAGCCTAACATTGCTCTTATCCGGTTTTAGTGGTGTTGCCTCATGATCATTCAATAAGTAATAGCATTGCTGTGATGGGAACAGACTCGTTAATGAGAGCCTGAACAGATGCCAGGCCTGCCACAGTCATGTCTTTTTCTGCTTGACTTAGGATTAACATTTGAGCTCATACACTAAAGATGGGTACATCAGCATCTGTTTGCTTAATCCCAGTTGCCGAAATATTTTAACCATCTCCCTTTGCCCTGATTGGCATTGGAATCTCTCTCCTCCTTGAAATGAAACCCATTCTGCATAGACATATGTATCCAGGTCTTTTGAATGTGCAAAAAAAAAAAAAAAAAAAAAAACAAATATAATAGACATCCTATTTTGTAAAGACTAGATCTGAGTCTTGAGTCTTAAATCATATCCTATGTAAAAGTCAACAACACAAAGTAGATGTTTCTGAAGCTTAAGACATGTAGTTCATATTTAATTTTGTAAAATAATAATAGGCACTAGAAATTGGGCTTCAGCTGTGTATTATTCTATTATTTCTGAAGTGTAGCCAGTGAAATATTCCTTACAAATCAGATAGGACCAGATATTTGTTTCTAAGAAAACTGAGAACCTATAGTAAAAACAATTAGTAGGCCTGAATAGGGGGTTCAACATAAAAGATGAAGAAATTAAGGAAACTTACTCTAAGAATCCCTTCCACTTGGAGTTGCCAAACAGACCTCCAAGGGAATGAGTTTCAGAATTAGGCTTCTTCAGGCTTCTTCATTGCTTAATTGCAATATAAGTTGAATTTGCTACCTTGCCAGATCTCCTCAGTAAAACAAGGAATCCTGATACCTGAAATAAGTGATCCGGGAAAGCCCGAGTCTCTTTGGGCTTTTACCAAATTACTTTCCAGTGAGCCTTAATGAGGAGAAAACTGCAAAAATGGATCCTATGAGACTCAAATTCTGAAAATTGAAAATACCTTAGGTTTGAGATTAAGACAGAGCAATATAAGAAAAAAAAAAAAAAAAGAGGAGGGGCCTAGAGAAATAGTTCAACAGTTAAGAGCCAGAGCTTCTCAACGCTCATAATGAGCATCACATTAACTGTCCATAGCTCCACTAGCTCCAGACCTTTGATACTCTCTTCTGGACTCAGGGGCCACTCAAAGTCACATGTATAGACCCACATGGACACACACACACACACACACACACACAAATGAAAATATTTTTAAACTTTTTATGTGTTTGGAAAGTTTGAACTACATACATGTCTGTACACTATGTAACTGCTTAATGCCCTGGTAAGCAAAAAGAGGGCATCAGATCCCCTGAAACTGGAGTTGATAGTTGTCAGCTGCATGTTGTTGCTGGAAATTGAACCTGTGTTTTCCAAAAAAGGAGATAGTACTCTTTTCAAAATTTTTTTACAGTCCAGTCATTGCCCTCCCACGGTTCCTCATCCGATTCCTCCTCCCCTCTTTCCAAGAGCATGTCCCCACTCCCACCAGGCCTCAAAGATCTCTAGGGTTAGGAGCTTCTTCCTCTTCTCCCACTGAGGCCAGACCAGGCAGTCTTCTGCTGTATACGTGTCAAGGGCCTTAAATCAGCTCCTGTATGATGCCTGGTTGGTGGCTCCGTGTCTGAGAGATCATGGGGGTCCAGGTCAGTTGAGACTGCTGCTCTTCCTATGGGATCACCCTTTTCTTCAGCTTCTTCCAGCCTTACCCTAATTCAGCCACAGGGGCCTCTGGTTTCTGTGCATTGGTTGAATGTAAATATCTGCATCTGTCTCAGTCAGATACTTGTTGGGCCTCTCAGAGGACAGCCATGCTAGGCTCCTGTCTGTAAGCTCACCATAGCATCGGTAATACTGTCAGGCTTTGGAACCTCCCCTTGAGCTGGATGCCAAGTTGGGACAGTCACTGTTCCTCCTTTCCTTCAGTCTCCTCTCCATTTATGTTCCTGCAGTTCTTTTAGACAGGAACAATTCTGGGTCAGAATTTTTGATGGTGGATTGGTAAGCCCATCCTTCCACTTGATGCTCTGTCTTTCTACTGGAGGTGGACTCTAGTTCCCTCTCTCCACTGTTGGGCATTTCATCTAAGGTCCCTTCCAAAAAAAGGAGATAGTACTCTTAACCTCTGAGTCATGTCATCTCTCTAGCCCCATAAAAATATTGAAGTCACATACTATGTTTCCACTTTTAAAATATTTTTTTAGCCTGGAATGATGGCACATGAATTTAATCGCAGTCCTTGATGAGCAGAAGCAGATCTATCTCTGTGAGTTCAAGGCCAACCTGGTCTGCTTACATAGTGAGTTCCAGGACATCCAAAACAAATAATGAGATCTGGTTTGTTTGTTTGTTTGTTTGTTTGTTTGAAATCTTAAATTCTCAAAATAGAGAGAAGTGGAGTATAAAGCCAGGAATCCAGGGTCCAGTGCAGTGAGAATCTTTGCAGCTACAAGGATGATGTTTGCAGTGGTGGGCTAGACCTGTGATACACCTGTGTCCTGATTGCAGCGGTATGGGAAAATGTCACAGTTATATGCATGTTTTGTTCTAGCGTTAGTTTTATAATTTTGATATTCTACAATAATTCTGGGTAACTTAAACACTGAGAAAAATGACAGGAAAATAGATTTCTCTGTACAGTTTGTGCAATTTCTTGTAAATATATAAGGACTTCAAAATAAAAGTCATTAAACATTACTAGAAAAATCTTAAGGTGCATTCAATAAAATGACATCAAATTTTGAGCAAAAATATTTCTCAGTATAATAGTGCATGCCTATGTTCGAAAAGACAGGAGACGCTGGAGTTCCAGGCCAGTCTAAGCTAGATAGCAAGTTCTAGATCCTCTCTCAAGACAGTAAATATTGTTCATACTACAGTAGATAGCTCAATACCAACATGTATGTAGGCAACACTAATTGGACTTAGTAAGTTAAATAAAGACATGAAATTGGGCAGGGGATGTAGAAAGAAGGATCTAAGAGAAATTGAAGAGGTCCAGATCATAATAAAATGTGTTCATGGGTAAAGGAAAAATAAAACTAGAAAGAAAACTCTTACAGAACTATAAAAAATACCATCAGATAAATCACACAGAATTGAACATATTCTTTCAATCTTTAAACATAGAGAAGAAAATACACAGCAAAGATACAGGATGCTGAACATTGCAATCAACAAACTGATTTAATAAAAATACACAGAACCCAATAAAAGTAAAGTATCCTCTTTATTTAATCCTGCAAAAGAAGGGATGGAAGAATTGAAGGATTCAGAGAGCTCAAGGATACCACAAGAAGACCTACAGAACAAACTAACTTGAGTCCACAGGAGCTCACAGAGACTAGACCAGAGAGCATGCCTGGGACAGACCATGGTCCTCTGCATATATGTTATGGTTGTATAGCTTTGTGTTCTTGTGGGATCCCTAACAGTGTAATCAGGGGCTGTCTCTGATTCTTTTGCCTGCTTTTGCCTTTACTGCTGCTGAGTTGCCTTGTCCAACCTTAATATGTCTTACTGAAACTTGATATGTCAAGGCTGGTTGGTACCCATGGGATGCCTGCCCCTTTCTAAAGAGAAAGAGAGGGAGACTGGATTGGCACAGGGGAAGAGGGGAAGTGGGGGAAAGGGACTGGGAGGAGAGAAGGGAGTCCCTGTGGTCAGGATGTAAAAAAAATAATATCCCCTGTTAAAGTAAACATTTACAACTGGTCATGAAGTTTGGCATATGCCAATTATCAACAAATTCAAATAATATCACAAAAAATAGCTTTTTGGACCAAACCACAGTTCAGATAAAAAAGAGAAAAAAAATGAGATTTTATTTTTAAATCTATGATCCAAGCTGAGCCTAATGGACCAGGCCTATGAACACACACACAGAAAGAGAGGGGACAGGGGAAAGGTGAGACATGTATCACCTAAACATCAACCCACACTCTTCTGGCCTTTGTAGGCACCAAGCATGAATGTGGTACGTATACATACACGCAGGCAAAACACTCATACAAATGAAAAAAATACATCATTTTTAAAAGAAATGGAAAGGAAATGTTCCCTTTTCCAGCAAACCTTAGGGGAGATTTCTCCTTTTCAGTGGATTGAAGTCAATGAATGCAAAAAAAAAAAAAAAAAAAAAAAAACTTCAAAGAAAATATGGTTGGACCATCCAGAAATAAGTTCAAAACACAGTTTCGACCCCTATTTCCTCAGAATAAAATGCCACAGATTTCTAGGAAATTACTGGGGATGAAATTGTGGGCATCATTTGTGAATCGTTAGAGCATGGTTGTCAATATAACTCTGCTCTGATTGTTGAAGAAAGAAGAAAGACAAGAAGGAATTTGAGGAGGTTATGTTAACACTAGCTTGGAAGTCTTATGGCGGGTGGAGATGATCAAAAATGTCAAGTGGCATGTATGTGACCACCCACACTCCCTAAAGTTTGTATGTGACCACCCACACTCCCCAAAGCATGGGGAAGAAGGAGTTACAGAACTCAGGCACTTTGGTACTCTCTGTTGTCAAACACTTTGAATTTGTTCAGAATTGGCTTCTCATTTCTACAGAATGTACCCATATTTTTAAAGGGGTGTGTATGTGTGTGTGGTGTGTGCATGTGTGTAGATGGGAGACAAACTCAGTTGTCAGTCCTCACCTTCTATATTCAGACAATATATTGTTTGTGACAACATGTGCTGGGCTAGATAGCCCGTTAGCTCTGCTGACTCTCCTGTGTCTGTCTGGCACACCACTAGAAGACTGCTGCAATCACAGATATGCACTAATACCTTATGTAGTATGCTGGTTAGTTTTTGTCAATTTGACATGAACACAGACATAACTAGAAAGAAGTAATCTCAACTGAAGAATTTCCTCCATCAGATTGGCCTGTGAATGTGTCTCTGGAGGCATTTTCTTGGTTGCCAATTGTTGTATGAGGACCCACCCCACTGAGAACAGGGCCATCCCTGGGTAGATGGGCCTGGGCTGTACAAAAAAAAAAAATAGGAAGCCAGGGAAATCAATCCAAAAAAGGAGCAATACGTCGTTGTCTCTGATTCAGTTTCTGTCTTGAGTTCCTTCCTTGGTTTCTTGACCAAGCCAGCTCAGTCAGTCAACAGGGTCTCAAACGAGTGCATGAGAATTGAAAAAGCAAAAGTTAGACAAAATTGTAACAGTTCCAGCCCCTACTGAGGCTGAAGCAGCTTTATTTCTCTCCAGCCTGCTTTTATATCATTCTACGTACATCCAAAAAACAAGGTCAGCTCTTAGATCAAAGACAGACAAAGTAATCAAGTGAAATAGTAAACATGGAGATCACACAAGAAAGTAATCAAGCAGAGTAGCAAACAAAAGGATCACACAAAATAATAAGTAAAGCAGTCAGCAAAGAAATCACATAAGGTAGTAATTTAGCAAAGTAATAAGCAAAGCCCCATGGTCACTCTTTCTGATATTCTTATCTGAGCCCACTTCCTTGTTTGAGGTCAGTGACAAATTGCCAAATTCTTAGAAGTGTCACCAAATGTTCTCAACAGTTTCTCTCAATGAAGGGTTATAACAAGTAAGCAAAATATAAGCCCTTTCCTCTCCGAGTTGCTTTTGCTCATAAAAACAGAAAAGCAAACACATGGGTTCTGGAGAATCTGAACTTTACAGCAATTACTTTTAACAACTAAGCCATCATCTCTCCAAGCTGTACCCACATCTTCTATAATCGATAACCTCCATAATGTCCTTAGAAATGGCATTTTCCTAACACTTGGGGAAAGAGAGAGACTATACATGGTACCAATCGGTTTATGTACGAAATGTTCAGAACTGTTCAGAAGAAACCAATGAACAGACATCATGACCACTGTGCTAGCCTCTGCATGGTATATGACTCTAATTTCCTGAACTCAAAAAGACTGGAATATCAATGTGTGATATGTAAACTTTTCATTTCCAACCCTCTTAGATTTATTTATCTCCAGTTTGAGGCTATAGAGTTGGCCTCAGAGGTCTACTAGGACATCTCTGTATTTCTTCTCCTCTGAGTGGTCTGGTCTCTGAGAAGGAGAAAAGAGTCGGGTGCTTTAGTGTTGAACATCATGGCTTCAGCTCCATTGTGGAGACTACATGGTTTCCAAGAAGTTTCCTTGTTGGGAAAGTTTACACTTTTACTACATTTAAACTATGCTATAGAGATTCTGGAGAGATGTCTTGAGTAGCGAGAGCTCGCTGTTGGGCTGGAGAGATGGCTCAGTGGTTAAGAGCACTGACTTCTCTTCCAAAGGTCCCGAGTTCAATTTCCAGCAACCACATGGTGGCTCAATCTATAATGGGATCTGACACCCTCTTCTGGTGTGTCTGAAGACAGTTACAGTGTACTTGCATAAATAAAATAAATCTTAAGAGAGCTTTCTTGCAGAGGACTAGAGATTCCCAGAACTCATAATGGGCTCTTCATAACTACTAATAACGTCAAAACATCAGAGATCTGACACCCTCTTTGGCCTTCCACATTCCTGTAATCCCAGTACTGAGAGAGGTGAAGTTGATGAATTGCAAATTTGAGACTAGTCTGAGCTACATACCTCTCCCTTATGTCCAAAATTGAAAAAGAAAAAAAAAATACCAATACTTGGTGCCTCTTTTATAAAAAGATGCTTTTTGCCAGTTGCTACTAGCAAGTTCTAGCCTCTTACATTCAGATTAGGCATGAAGTAGTGGTATTTTTTTTGTTGTTGTTATTTGGTTTATTTGGTGTCTTTTGTCTAGACTTCTGCCCCCTCCAGAAGTGTTCTCTTTTGAGTTTTAATGTCTTTGATGTCTAAAATCATGTGATAATTTTAATCTGTTCTTTATAAAATCTTTGTAAAAATTGCCCTGTGCAGACTTTGATCTTTAATTTGCATTACTTTGTTGTGATGATAAGAATTTGAGGAGACTGTAAAATGTTTGAATCCCTTGTGCTATTTTAAGCCTATGTTAAAATATTTAAAGGATTAAATGAAAAACTTAGTGATTGAAATTTAAAAAGCAATTATATTTTTCCATTGCTTTTGGGTTCAATAGTATGTGAATCCAATAAGGTTTTGAATGTGTTAAAAATAGACTTCAGTATTTAATATTTAATATATATATATATATATATATATATATATATATAATTAGCCATGCATGTAAACATAGGCCTGTTTTGGATACCTGCTAGTGTTAAAGATATAATTAAAACCACTAATATACCAAGTTTTTTTAAAATAAAATGATAATATGAAATTATGATACTAAGTAAAAACCATTCTTAAGGGGAAATAATTTAAATTTTATATTGTATCAATTATCCAGAATAGGCAAGTATACAAACTCAGGCACCCAGGCTTCTTCAATCTCATAAGTCAGCATGTTGCTTGTCATACAAGAAAAATAACCACTGTGTCCCAGAAGTCATCCACACTACTTTTACTGACAGTGTTTTGCCCAATAATCTATATACAAGACAAGTGGAGAATATAAGTACACAGATCATTTGGTGAGCAGCATCTATTCCTTCCATACCACAGTAATAACGGTATGGGAAAGATATGTAGATAAATGGGAAATCTTATAGAAAGACTTAAATAGAGAAGCAATAAGCTGTGAAATTGGCAACACAAATCAATAGGAAATAGATGGACTATTGAGTGTGTACTGGTGGCAATGACTCACTATTCACCTCTTCCTTGTACCAAGTATATGAACTTGAATTATAGAGGATGAACAATCTAAATGTGAAAGCTAAAATATGAAACTAATTTTAAAAAATACGTGGGTTGAAGAGATAGCACAGTGGATGAAATGCTTGCCGAGCAAATATGAGAACCTGATTTTGATCCCACAAAATCCACATACAAAAATCTGGATGTGATTGCACATGCTTGTAACCCAGTACTGGATTTATGGAGGCAGGAGGATCCCTGGGACTCACGGTAAAGCCAGCTTGCTCTGCTTGGAGTTCTAGGCCAGTGAGAAACCCTGTATCAAATATTAAAGTGGATGGCACCTAAAGGCTTGAAAGTCAAGCTTGTCCTCTGGCTTCCACAGACATGCTCACACATATGCACTTGTACACACACACACACACACACACACACACACACACACACACACACACTCTATTCCCTGCCCTACTGATATTTCTAAGGTTTAGCTTAAAGAATTTTTATCTACTTCTAAGACATAAAGATATATTCCTATATTATTTTTTAGTTCACTCATTAAATTGTATGTGGGATATATATATATATATATATATATATATATATATATATATATATATATATATTTGTGTTTGTGTTTGTGCTTGTGTGTGTTTGTGCATGTGTATACAGGTGCATATGTGTGAACATGCATGTGGCAGCCAGGGGACATGTTCAAACACACATGAAAAATAGATACAAAAAACCAGAAGACTAATAAACTTGATTAAATGAAAATAATTTCTGTTAGATAATGGATGCCATGAAAAAAAGAGGTAAGAGATGACATATGGAGAAAATATATTTGCAATAACTTTAATAAAGGGTTAATAACTGACATAAGTAAAATACTCCCAGGAAAAGAAAACAAACTGCCCTAAACTGATAAAATGTATAAATTATACCTGAGGGAAAGAAAACCAGAATTTTCTCAGAGGCAAATGAAGAAATGTTTATATTCATTACTAATCAGATAATCAGCAACTAAATGCAGTTAATTCATATTTATTTTGCTAGCAAAGCTAGAAAGCTGAGATATATGAGCAGCCCCTAAGGATGTAGATAGAAGAAAAAAACTTACTAGAATTTAGAGGGAAAGCGCTATTGCAAAGAGCAATCTTGCAGTACTTCAATTAATTATACATATACTCTGTGGACCAAGAATCATATTCTTCTTATATATGTATTCCAGAGCACTTCTCATATAAATACACAGGGAGATATGCATGAAGACATACTGCACAGAGTTTAAGGTAATAGGGAATTGGAAGCTGACTAGATTCTGTCTTTAGGAAAATGAAGAAGTAAATTAAGGAAGATGAACACTAATACATTATTCAACACTAGAAGCCAGCAGGTGGGTTGCAAAAGCAGTCATTACACAGTCGTGGGGAAAGCTTTCTAAGTGAAACTCTGAACTACAGCATCTATCCACTGACAAGGACTCAGTATCAGTCCTTGAACTTGGGTTCCTAAGAGAAAGCAGGAAAAATGAGAGAACCAGGAGGCTCTCCTACAATGTTCAAGACCTACGGGGAAGGCATTGTTCAATGTTATGAAAAGGCATGATCTAGGAGTCTGACCTTAATGCTTGCTTTCCAGAGTGGACAGTTGGTTTGAATCCCATTTCTAGGTGCTGATCTGACTCCTAGGTTCCTCTCTTTGGATTTAATGTCCATGCTTAGTAACATCTCTCATGTCCCCTGGCACCATAGGATGGAGAGGAGAGTTGCCGATGAGAACTGGAGATAGAACAGTGTTGAAATGGACATGATGGTGATCCTAGAATCAGTGAACAAAAAAAAAAAAATGTGCTTCCTTCTCCATATTGCCAGGTAATATCGTTCCCTGAAAAAAAAAAAAAAAGCCTGAAAAATCAGTTTGCTCTCATCTTTACAACAGGACACACAAAACAATGTGGATATTTTCATTTAAAAAGATATCAAGATGGAGGTAACGTCACATGCTGCCTACCCTGATGGCCTGAGTTGGATCACTGTACCCCAGAAGACTGAAGGGGAGCAACTGCTGCAAGTTGTCCTCGGACCTCCATACTCATACCAGGGTGTGTGTGAGTGTGTGTGAGTGTTTGTGTGTGAGAGTGTGTGTGTGTTAATGATGACAAATTACCATGCTCATTCCCTCTTCATGACCCTCAGATATGCTGACCCTCTGTTCTGCTTGTATTGTCTGTCAGTGATGAAAACAGTCTCTTGTCTCTTATTTATGCCCCCCGGGGGAGGGGCAAGGGGAGTAGTAAGATTCTGTTATCTTCTGGAACAATACAAAGAAGCTGTCTCACAGTTCCTTTTTTGGTAGTGGAGACTGAACCTAGAACTTCTTGCATGCCCCAGCCTCATATTTCTGAAGCAGCTTAACAGCACGATGAGTCCAGAAGTGACGAGATGTATAATGGAGGAAACTGGAGCTGGGAAGTAATGTAAATCAAAAGAGAAATCACCCAAAATGAAGCACTCAAAGATATATGTACTTTATGCTTATGGTAACTAGTAAGATTTCAATGCATACTATCAAACCTTTAAAAGAATCAGTACTGACAAAAATATATTCATATAGTTTTATGCCAAAATACTTTTAAAAATCTGTACATGTATCTCTCTTTTTAAAATAAAGTTGTAAGAAAAAAAGATAAAGTGGAACAAGGTATAAAAGGGAACTTAGTGTCAGGCCTTGGAACCTCCCCTTGAGTGGGATCCTACTTTAGGCCTGTCACTGGACCTTCTTTTCCTCAGGCTCTTCTCCATTTCCATCGCTGCAGTTCTTTCAGACAGGAACAATTATGAGTCAGAGATTTGACTGTGTTAGAGCAACCCCATTGCTCACTTCATGCCCTGTCTTTCCACTGGAGGTGGAGTCTACAAGTTCCCTCTCCCCACTGTAGGGCATTGCATCTAAGGTCTTTGCCTTTGAGTCCTGAGGGTCTCTCACCTCCCAGGTCTCTGGTACATTCTAGAGGGTCCCCCACCTCCTGAGGTTGCCTGTTTCCATTCTTTCTGCTGGCCCCCAGGGATTCAGTATTGCTTCCCCCCCACCCAATACTTGATCATGTCCCTCTCTTCCTCTCCCTGTCCCCTTTTCCACCCAGGTCTCTCCCTCCCCACTCCTGTGATTGCTTTCTTCCCTCTCCCAAATGGGATAGAGGCATCCTCACTTGGGCTCTACAGTTTGTTAACCTTTTTGAGTTCTGTGGACTGTATCCTGGGTATTCTGTACTTTTTTGGCTAATATCCACTTATTACATACCATACATGTCCTTTAGGTCTGAATTACCTCACTCAGGATGATATTTTGTAGTTCCATCCATTTGCCTGCAAAACTCAGGATGCCCTCATTCATAATAGCTGAGTAGTATTCCACTGTGTAAATGAACCACATTTTCTGTATCCATTCTTCCATTGTGAAACATCTGGGTTTGTTTCCAGTTTCTGGCTATTATAAATATGGCTGCTATGAACATAGTGGAGTATGTGTCCTTATTGCATGATGGAGCATCTTTTGTGTATATGCCCAGGAGTGGTATAGCTGGGTCTTCGGGTAGCACTATGTCCAAGTTTCTGAGGAACCTCCAGATTGACTTCCAGAATGGTTGTACTAGTTTGCAATTCCACCAGCAATGGAGGAGTGTTCTTCTTTCTCCACATCCTCACAAGCACATGCTGTCACTTAAGTTTTTTATCTCAGCCATTCTGTTTGGTGTGAGGTGGAGACTCAAGTCATTTGCATTTGCATTTCCCTGATGACAGACAGGAGCCTATCATGGCTGTCCTCTGAGAGGCCCAACAAGCAGCTCACTGAGACAGATGCACATACTTGCATCCAACCAATGGACTGGAGTTGGGGTCACCTGTCTTTTAATTAGGGAAAGGCTGGAGGAAGCTGAGGAGGAGAGCAACCCTGTAGGAGGACCAGCAGTCTCAACTAACCTGGACCCCTGAGGTCTCTCAGACACTGAGTCACCAACCATGCAGCAAACACCAGCTGATCTGAGGCCCCCAACACATACAGCAGAGGACTGCTGGGTCTGGACTCAGTGGGAGAAGATGCACCTAACCCTCAGGAGTCTTGAGGCTACTGGGAGTGGTGAGGCCTGGTGGGGTATTGGGGGGGAAGTAGTGGAGACATTCTCTTGGAGATAGGAGGAAGGAGGAATAGGGTGAGGAACTGTGGGAGGGAGGACCAAGAGGGGGCTAAGGACTGGACTGTAAAAAAATAAAAATAATAAAAAGGGGAAGTTAGAATGCACGGCAGAAATATATATATATATATACCTGGAAGTAATCCTATTAAGGAAAATGTAATATTTGAAGAAATTGTGACATACAATTTTCAACTGCTAAAGCAAGACATCAATCTTTATAGTGAGCATGTTAGTTTTCAGCACGATAAAAGCAAAAGAACCATATATTGTGGTGTGGCACAGTATATCTGTAATGACATTTTCATGAATTTAGACAATTTAATATTCCTCTATAAACAACATCCCCTCATGCAAAGAAGGCAGAACATGGAAAAATAAGAAATATTGGGGGATAGGAAAACAAGAACAGACATTTACATGTAAAATACAGTATTTTGTCACATATGTGTATGTGAAAATATTGTGTATTTCAATGTTTAATATGTTTTTAAAGACATAAAAAAGTCATCATCAAGAAAAGAAAGAAACAACCTGCCCTTCAAGATTCCAGCCTGGAAGCACATCACTGTTCAACAGTCTACTGCGCATGTCATCCCTCCCTTACAGATTAACTGTGTAGTCTTTCTTCCTTCTAACTATGCCAAGGCTGGCCTTGGAGATCTAAACAGAATAAGCTGATAGGAAAATGGTATCGTCTACTGGTCAAGCCATAGTCTGTACCCAACTTCCGTACTTGTTCCATGATTCCTCCCCAGTTCCCTGAATTCCTTTGAGAAACAATTAAGTGAGCCTCCAATACTGACCCACATGGAGGACTGTGCTTACATGAAATGCAGAGGCTTGGAAGGCCTTGGGATCAAGAGAACAGATCATTTATAGGTAAGAGTCTAAAAGTATCTTTTGAATGTCTTAATCTGGTGCTTAAGCATCTCTGTATATGTCTAAGAAAATGGTGTATAAGGTGAAATATCTGTACAATAATTAAAAAAAAAAACTAGAAGCACCGAATTGTTTTCATCTAACTCCTAGTTCAGCTTGTTGTATTAAGAGGCTATTCATATTACAACACTTATTTATATTATCTTCCTATGAATTAGGAGTATTGGAAGAGCCATACATTATTTTTAGCTAAAAAAAATTGTAGTAACACGCAAAAGAAATAATTTAAGCAAAATTTAATTTCTGAGATTAAAATAAATCATGATTTTACATGCCAGAATAAATTAAAATGGGAATGCCATTACTGAGAAATGAGTATACAGCCAAGTACAAAAGTATGAATAATGAAAATTTTAAAGAAAAAATATGCTTATAATAGAAAACTGATCTAAAGAGCTCAACAAATTGACGAGTTCCTACATTGAGTAAAAGATACAGAAGTAACAGACAAAGAAGTAATTACATTTCACCAGCTCTAAATAAAGCCATGTGGCTTAAGAGCAAAGAGCACACAAAGTTCTAGACAAGATTCATGTGAGAAGTTTAAACGTTTACAAGAATCATTACCAAATCAGCAAGATCAATAATAATGTTACAAAAGATACATACAAAGGAACAATTAGACAATCGCTGATCATCCTGGAGGCAAAGAGTGGAAAGATAGTAACCCCCAAACAGGATATCTGGTCAGGTCCTCCTCAGAAGTCAAATTGAAATAAGATATACTCAAATAGCAAATATTCAGGAGGAAAACAATCCATATCTAAATTATCATGTGTAGCAGTTATTAAGCACTTTCTGCCTACCAAATACTGCTCTAAGCATGCCACATATCTTATGTAAGCCTTTCAACAACCTTCTAAGATTGATATTATTATTTGCTTCATTTTACACATAAAGAAATGAAGGTACACAGCATTTAACAACTCGCCCAAGAACATATGGCATTCAAATGAATAACTTGAATTCAGTAATCTTTATCATTACAAGGGCACAAATTTAATCATTCTAGTTACTTATACTTTGACCATGCTGTTAAATGAATAAAAATACATGAACATGGTCTGGAATTAATGGAATTATGTATAGTCGTGGCCTCTTAAGAAACCAAAGTTAGAAATAAATAATAAAAAATGAACATAAAAGAGAACTACCTAATAAAGTAACAGTGAACCTCAAAATACAATCAAAACAAAATCAGAAACCACATGGAAAGCAAAGAAAAGAGTAGTGTACCATGTCAAAATATATGGGGTATGATTAAGCTATACTCAATGATTTTGTGTTTACAATCTTTGCTTCTTGACATAAGATACTACAATGCAGCAGCTCAGTCTAGCCTGCAACACATAATGCAAATGATGATTACCTTGAACTCCAGAACTTCCTTTCTGCATCTCCTAAATGCTGGGCTTGCAGACATGAGCCACTATACCTAGGTGAATAGTATTCTTCATGACCATTGCTATTTCATATACCATGACTAAGAAGGAAAAAAAATCACTCTTTTGAAGAATTATATATGACTATATAGGGAATGTTGCAATACCTCCACGATAAATCATTTGCCTCCCATGCAGAAGACAATGAGCTCAGTTTTAGTACTACATAGAAAAGGGTAATGAAACAAATGCAAAGAAGAAAGATCTAAGTTAAAAGCATGAATGATGTGTAGTGTTACACAGCTGGAATCAAGCACTCCAGAGGTGCAGTTGAAAACATCACTATTACACAATGGGTTTCAAGTCATCCCAGCATGTATGAAGCCCTCTTTCTCTCTCTCAAAACAAAATGTGAATAACCAAGTAAACAGCTGTAGACATGATAAATTAAAAACTGTGCCACTGCAAAGAGTAATTTTTAAAAGGGGGCCTATAAGTATGATTAAGCAAAATCATCATGGAAACAAAAGGCACACAAAATATGATGATAATAAAAGGTAGACCCTGTCCATGCTAGCATGTCTATTGTTGTCATTGTTCAGCTCATGTTTAGTCATGTCGGTGAGACTTTATGTGTATAGCTTCTGACATCCCAAGCAAACTCCATGTTGCCTAAGTCCTACACAAAGAACTACAGAGTGGGAAAAATAGTCATTTCCCCAGGGAAGAATACACCAATTTATAATCCAAATCCAATCATTACTAATCCTGAAAACATGCATACAAAGAACATTATACAGACTGAGCAGGCTATACTTATGTATTTAGGGATATATGCATATACATTTACATACACATATACCTATATAACAATTAATGGAAAAAAGAACATGAATTGGAAAGAGAGTATAGATATGTATATGGGAGGGTTTGGAGGAAGGAAAGAAAAGGGAAAATAATATAATTATATTATAAACTCAAAAGATAAAAGAAATGTTTTTAAAAGGTAAAACACATATAGAAGGGTAGAAACACAAAAAGAAATGTAATTAAAATTAATTTTACTGAATTTGAAAATCTAAATGTAATACATCACTTCCTAATAAGTTCCAAATTGCTAAAATTAATGAAAAAATAGAAAAAATAACTAGACCAATTACTATAAATAAAATTTAGAATGTGATTATAAATCTTCCATTTTAAAAGTAGTAACCAATGGGCCAGGCATGGTTTACACTTTTAATCCCATCACTCAGGGGTAAAAGCAGTTGGGTCTTTGTGATTTCCAGACCAGACAAGGCTATATAGTGGCATATGCCTTAAATTTTGATTTTTTTAAAAAAAAAATAGAGACTCAGAACACAAGGGAGAATGAAGCTGGAGTGGAAGTGTATGAACTAAAACTAATAATTTATTTTTAAAAGTCACAAGGAAATCTCATACTTGATAATAAATACAAATTTAAAGAGTTTAGATACTGGTACTTAGCATGGGTGAATAAAGCTGCTCCTAGAAGCAATAAGTTATTAAATAAATAGCCCAATGCTAGGGGTAGACTTCTTCATTACAAGCTGAAGCCTCCGCAACTATTGCCATGGCTGTTGCTTGCCCATCAAAACTAGAAGGCAAGATCCCATTGCTGAAGATGCAGCATACCTCGATTGCTGGACATAGCCCTATCAAGCTGATATAGGGCTGGAATCTTCCTCCCTACTGGCCAGGGCTAGAGTTCCAGAAGGAATTGTGCAGGCTGCTCAGGCAGACTTGTCATCAGCAATTTTACTTGGCTATAAATCCTGTATGCATCATCCAGACAAGATGAGGCCACTAGTAAAAGAGCACCAAGTCTGTTATGGGGTATAATTAACCACTTTCTGGTTAGGTTTAAGGTGGGCTCTACAGGAGGGAATTCATGTCAGTTACTATAAATCTGGTTGAAAGCCTGTGACTGAGGAGGTCATAGGACACAGTGGTGGAGCTACTAATTTTGTTTTCCTGAATGAGCATGACACACGTGTTAAATTACGTTATAAATAACTTTGTTTGTATTCATACGTCAATGTTCAGAGCAGGTTTGGCCAGAGAAGCTTCTTTTTGCAGTGGGCAGCAGTAACTGCAGATACTCAATCTAATCAAATTATTAACAATAAATGACTATAAAAACACCTACTCGTAAATAAGACTGCACATCTCAAAAAAACATGGTGGAATAGGTAATAGACAGAAAGTAAGAAGTGCAGCATTGGAGGTTCCTGAAGGCTTGGCGTTGGAGGCTTGACACTGCTCCAGCATCTGGGGGATGAGGGCTGTGCAAACCTAATGCCTTGCCTCAGGCTTGGGAAACTGCTTGGCCAACACTGCATCTCCATCCAAAAACTCCAGTAGAGGTTTTGGGAAAAAGAGAGAAGGCTGAAGATCTGTGCTTTTAAGAGATAACTAGAAAACTACTGGTTACCTCGGAGAAACATTGTGAAGATGAGCTCATGAGAAGGAGGTGTCTGCAGAAACAAATTGAGTGACATAAGATGAAATACACAAAACATAAAGATGATTAAATGTACTACTCAGTCCCCAGAGAATGGCCCGTGCCATTGCTCACTTGGTTAGAAACATAGCTCTGAGTAATTAATATTTGGTCTGTGTGCTCCATCAGAAGGAAAAGGTGATTTAAGAGCCAGAGAAAGAGTAGAGCACTGTGGTGTGGAATGCTGACTTCTAAGCATGTTATGAGTGTTGCACTATTGAAGCCATACTGGCCGTGACTACCTGCACTACACCTCCATGACAAGCTACATCAACATCACCCTATCTTCAAAGAGAAAAAGACTTATGGGCCTTAAACCATCCCTGAGCGTGTATATGCAATTAATGGTTGATGGATGAGAAGTCTGGCAAATGTGAGGCTAAAGCTCATAACCCTGAGTTTTGCAATCATGCCTATTTTTGAAAATAAAGATTTTTTTGGTCTTCTATCCAATAAGAAAACATTAGCAAATAAATAAATAAATAAATAAATAAAGTAAAATAACTGACAGGCCAAGTCTGTCTAAAAACGAGGTAGGCTGCCCACAGACCTTCTCTCTCTGTTCCGACAGAGCCAATCTCTCAGTCTCATCCCTAGTTCTATAACAGAGGACCAGTGGCATCCCTCACACTGCCCTCATCTTCTGTGGATCTCACAAACCGTCCCCTCCTAACTTCCCCCCAACCCCTACATACCTGTTCCTTTGTCTCAGAGCGCAGCTGTAGCAGGCACTCCCTGATAACCCAAAGGCCTCTCCTCTAAGGCAAGAAGTAGTCTGAAGGTAGACCACAGCTTTACTTCTGTTTCTGAGATCCAATTGCCCCAGTCTCATCCCTAGCTCTGCAGCTGGAAACATGCTGTGGTCTCTCTTTCCTCTCTGACCCCATCCCCAAGAAATCAAAAAGACCATCCCCAACCTGTTTTTCCACAACTCATTCCTGTACCCTAGCCTCCAACAACATCAGGCATTCCTCATGAACACACCAGCTGAACAGACAAGGAAAACAGACAACACACTCACTTCTTGGATATCGAGAGAGGAAACAGACACAAAGTAACAAAACACCCACCCAAAAGACAAATCCAGAATCGGTACCTATACCTTAATTCATTCCAAACCCAGATGCTGAGATATCAGCATAAAAACCCAATGGCCACAATAATGTCCCCATTAGATAAGAAAAAAACCTATTTACATAGATCTATAACCTCTAGTTTAAAAAAATAAAGAGAGGCAGTCATTAAAAGTTTCTCAGCCAGGGCCAGATACGCTTAGCACAAAATTCTATCAGAACTTCAAAGAAGAGTTATTGCCAATACATCCCAAATTATTCCACAAAATAGAAACAGAAGGAACACTGCCCAGTTAATTTTGGGGACCATAGTAATACAGATACCTAAACCACACAAGGACCCAATAAAGACCTAGGATTATAGACTAATTTCCATTATGAAGGTAGATGCAAAATTACTCAATAAAATACTTGCAAACTGGATCCAAGAACACATCAAAAAGATCATCCACCATGATCAAGTAGGCTTCACCCCAGGGATGCAGAGATGGTTCAATATACAGAAATTAATCAACATAATTCACTATATAAACAAACTCAAAGAAAAAAACACATGATCATTTCAATAGATGCTGAAAATGCATTTGACAAAATACAACACCCTGTCATGTTAAAAGTGTTCAAGAGATCAGGAATTCAAGGCCTATACCTAAACATAATTAAAGCAATATACGGCAAACCAGTAGCCAATATCAAACTAAATAGAGAGAAACTTAAAGCAACTCCATGAAAATGAAGGACAATATAAGGCTACCACTCTCTCCCTGTATACTTGGTATAGTACTCAAAGTTTTAGATAGAGCAATAAGATAACTAATAAAGGAGATCAAGGGGATACAAATTGGAAAGGAAGAGGTCAAGGTATCACTATTTGCAGATGATTAAGATCCTAAACAAAAGTGACCCCAAAAATTTTATGAGAGAGTTCCTACTGCTGATAGACAACTTCAGCAAAGTGTTTGGATACAAAATTAACTCAAAGAAATCAGTAGCCCACCTTTAAACAAATGATAAATGGGCTGAAGAAAAATAGGGAAACAACACCCTTCAAAATAGTAACAAATAATATGAAATACCTCAGTGTAACTCTAATCAAGAAAATACAGGATCTGTTTAAGAACTTCAAGTCCCCAAAGAAAAAAATTGAAGACCTCAGAAGATGGAAAGATCCCCCAATGCTCATGGATTGGTAGGATGAACATAGTGAAAATGGCCAAAAGTAATCTATAATTCAACACAGTCCCATCAAAATTCCAACACAATTTTTTATAGATCTTGAAAGAGAAATTCTCAACTTCATATGAAAAAAAATAATCAACCTGGGATAGCCAAAACAATCCTGAACAGTAAAAGAACTTTGGGAGGTCTCATCCTCCTTGACCCCAAGATATACTAGAGAGCAATAGTGATAAAAAATTGCATAATATTAGTACAGAGACAAGTTGATCAGTGGGATTGAATTGAAGACCCAGAAATATACCTATGCACTTATGGACACTTGATTTTTTCTATTTTTTCATAATTTTTTATTAGATACTCTGTATTTACATTTGAGATGTTATCCCTTTCCCCCACCCCACTCCCATCCCCCCTCCCCCTCCATTTGCCTTCACAGAGGTGCACTCCCTTCTGATCCCCCTCTCCACCCCAGTGCCTTGGCATTCCCCTACATTGGGAAAACGTGCCCTCTCTGGAACAAAAGCCTCTTCTCACATTGATGCCAGACACTGCTATTATCAGCTACATATCCAACTGGATCTATTGGTCTTTCAATGGGACACTTGGTTTTTGGTAAAGAAGCCAAAACCATGCAAAGGGGGAAAAGCATCTCCAACAAATGGTGCTGATCTTATTGGATATCTGCCTGTAGAAAAATACAAATAGGGCCATATTTATCAACCTGCACAAAACTTAAGTCCAAGTGGATGAAGGACCTCAACATAAAACCCAAAACACTAAATCTAATAGAAGAGAAAGGGGAAATAGCCTTGAACACATTCGTACAGGAGACAATTTCCTCTACAAAACACCAATGACTTATGCTCATGAGCAAGAATTGATAAATAGGATCACAAGAAACTAAAATGCTTCTGTATGACAAAGGACACTTATCAATATGACAAAACAGCAGCCTATGGATTAGGAAAAGATCTTCACTAACCCTACATCTGACAGAGGTCTAATAACTAAATATATAAAGAACCCAAGAAGTTAGACCCTAACAAACCAAATTACCCAATTAAAAATGGGGTACAGAGCTAAACAGAGAATTTTCAACAGAAGAATTTCTCATGTCTAAGAAGCACTTAAAGAAATGCTCGGAGTTCCAGGGACGCAGGCCTGGTGAGACTGCACTTTGAGTAGCCAGGGCGCAGAGAGGTCTGGGCGAAGCACATAGAAAGCGTCCCCCACCCCTGGTTCAGAGGAGCAGGAACTCTACCATAGGGACTCAGTTTCCAACCGGAAGGCCCTTGTGTGAAGACCAAACGCTCAGGCCATTTGCCACCAGGAACAGTGGAGACCCAGGGACACAGGCCTGGTGAGACTGTGAAGCAAGTAGCTGGAATACAGAGAGGTTTGGTACTGGCGTGCAGAAAGTGCGTCCCCCCCCCCATTGGTTAAGGGGAGCAGGAACTATGCCATAGGCACTCCGTTTCCACCCGGAAGGCCCTTGCATGCTGACAAAACACTCAAGCCATTTGCCACCAAAAACAGTGGAGATCCAGGGTCACAGGCCAGGTACACGAGAGAGACGGGAACCAATCACTGACAAGACCATGTACAATCACAGAAAACAAGATGGCAAGAGGAAAGCGAAAGAACTTACCCAATGGAAACCAAGACAACATGGCATCATCAGAACCCAGCTCTCCCACCACAGCAAACAGCGGAATGCCAAACACTCCAGAAAAAGAAGTCTTAGACCTGAAATTATACCTCAAGATGATGATGGAGATCTTTAAACAAGAACAGGACGAAAAGCATAAGAAAATAGAAGCTTTTAAAGAGAAAACACAAAAAAACACTCAAAGAAATCAAAGGACTAGAGGAAAACAGAACCAAAGAGATGAAGGAATTGAAGAAAGAATTTAAAATGGAAATGGAAACAATAAAGAAAACACTAAAAGAGACAACCCTAGACATAGAAAACCTAAAAAAGAAATCAGGAGTCACAGATGCAAGCATCTCCAACAGACTACAAAAGTTGGAAGAGAGAATCTCAGGGGCCTAAGACAACATTGAAAACATAGACAAAACAGAGAAGATGCAAAAGCCAAAAAGCTCCTAACCCAAAATGTCCAGGAGATCCAGGACACAATAAGAAGACCAAACCTAAGGATAGTAGGAATAGAAGAGGGTGAAGAATATCAACTAAGAGGCACAGTAAATATCTTCAACAAAATCATAGGAGAAAACTTCCCTACCCTTAAGTATGAAATGACCATGAGCATAAAAGAAGCCTACAGAACGCCAAATAGAGTGGACCAGAAAAGAAATTCCTTCCAACACATAATAGTCAAAACGCCAAATTCCCAAAGCAAAGAAAGAATACTAAAAGCAGTAAGGGAAAAAGGTCATGTAACATATAAAGTCAGACTAATCAGAATCACACCTGACTTCTCAACAGAGACTATGAAAGCTAGAAGATTCTGGACAGACATCATGCAGAACCTAAGAGAACACAAATGTCAGCCCAAGCTGCTATACCCAGCAAAACTATATCAATCACCATAGATAGAGACACCAAGATATTCCAGTACAAAACAAATTTACACAATATCTGACAACAAACCCAGCACTAGAACGAGTTATAGGTGGAAAACCCAATACAAGGAGGGAAGCTACATCCTAGTAAAAACAAGAAAATACCTAAGCAAGAAAACCAAAAGAAGAAAGACACACAGGCACAATTTTACCTCTAAAAGCAAAAATAGCAGGAAACAGCAACCACTATTCCTTAATATCTGTTAACATAAATGGACTCAATTCCCCAATAAAAAGACATAGGCTATCAGACTGGATACATAAACAGAATCCAGCATTTTGCTGCATACAGGAAACTCATCTCAGAGACAAAGACAGACACTATCTCAGAGTAAAAGGTTGGGAAAAAACCTTCCAAGCAAACGGCACCAAGAAACAAGCTGGAGTAGCCATTCTAATATCGAATAAAGTAGATTTTCAACCAAAAGTTATCAAAAAAGATAAGGAATGACACTTTTTACTCATTACAGGGAAAATTTGTCAGGAGGAACTCTCAATCCTTAATGTATATGCTCCAAATGCAAGAGAACACATATTCATAAAAGAAACGCTACTAAAACTCAAAAAATACATTGCAGCGCACACAATAATAGTGGGAGACTTCAACACCCCACTCTCATCAGTGGACAGATCATGGAAAGACAAACTGAACAAGGACACAGTGAAACTAGCAGAGGTTATGAACCAATTGGAATTAATAGACATCTACAGAACATTCTATCCTAAATCAAAAGAATACACCTTCTTCTCAGCACCTCACGACACCTTCTCCAAAACTGACCATATAATCAGTCACAAAACAAGCCTCAATAGATATAAGAAGTTTGAATTTACACAATTGAGTACTACTCAGCTATCAGAAACAATGACTTTATGAAATTCTTAAGAAAATGGATACATCTAGATAATATCATCCTGAGTGAGATAACCCAGTCACAAAAGAACAAACATAATATGCAGTCACTTATAATTGGATACTAACCCCAAAAACAACTCACAGACTATATGAAGTTCAAGAAAAACAAAGGCCAAAAACAAAATGTAAAATCATTATGCTTAATCTTTACACAGCAAGAAAATTTTGACTATTTCCTGGTTACATCTTGTTTTACATGTACTTTATGCTCATTATAACTAGTAAGATTTTAATGCATACTATCAAACCTTTAAAAAAATCAAGTACTGACAAAAATGTATTCATATACTTTTATGCAAAACTTCTTTTAAAATCTGTACATTTATCTCTGTTTTTTAAAATAAAGTTTTTCAATTAAAAAAACATTGTGATACCTTCTGAAATACTTTTATTTTACAGTATTTTTAGCTATACTGTATGTTTTTTTCATAAATTTAAGTACATTTTTTCAACATGTATGAAGAATTGTATTGGAATTTCAATGATAATTTCTTTAAAATATGTATATATGATTAAAATACCCTTTTATATTATTAATCTTAAAAAATGCTCTAAATCCTTAGACATTAGGGAAATGCAAATAAAAATGACCCTGAGATTCCACCTTACACCAATCAGAATGGCTAAGATAAAAAACTGAAGTGACAGTACATGCTGGTGAGGATGAAGTAAGGGGAACTCCTTCATTGCTGGTGGAATTACAAACTAGTACAACCATTCTGGAAATCAATCTGGAGGTTCCTCAGAAAATTGGAAATAGTTCAACCTGAAGACCCAGCTATACCACTCCTGGGCATATACACAAAAGATGCTCCACCATGCAATAAGGACACATGGTCCACTATATTCATAGCAGCCTTATTTATAATAGCCAGAAGCTGGTAAGAACCAGCTATGCTTCACCAGAGGAATGGATACAGAAAATGTGGTTCATTTATACAATGGAATAGTATTCAGCTATGGACATCATGGATTTTGCAGGCAAATGGATAGAACTAGAAAATATCATGCTGAGTGAGGTAACCCAGACAAAAAAGGACATGCATGTATGTACTACTCACTTAATAGTGGATATTAGACATAAAGTACAGAATACCCCTGATACACCCCACAGACCTAAAGAAGTTGAACCAGAAGGAAGGCTCAAGAGAAGATGCTTGAATATCTCTTAGAAAAGGGATAACACAGTCATGGGAGGCAGAGGGAGGGAGCTGGGTAGGAAAGGGGTTGGGAGGATATTGTGGGGCTTCAGGATCAGGTATGAGAAGAGACAGGAGAGGGGGGCCAGAGGGACAGGAGAATAAATGCAAATCTGAAGCTGCTGAGGTGGGGTATGGGATTGAATTTCTAGGAATTCCCAAAGATCTAGGATGGGTGTGGCTCCCAGAAATCAATGCAGTTGACCTTAGCCAAATTGCCTAACACTGGGGACAGGGAACCTGAAGAGGCCACCTCCTGTACCCAGGAAGGACCTCCAGTGGAGGGATAAGGACACCAACCCATCCACAAAACTTTTGACCTACAATTTGTCCTGTCCAGAAGAAACTCAGGGACAAAGATGGAGCAGAGACCAAAGGAATGGCCAACCAATAGCCAAGCCAACTTTAGACCCATCCCATAGGCAAGCACCAATCCCTGACACTATCAATGATAATTTTATATGCTTACAGACAGAAACCTAGCATAACTGTCCTCTGACATAATATGTCCTAGCATAACTGAGACTATCCACAGCAGACTGAAACAGATGCAGATACCCACAGCCAAATATTGGACAGAGGTCAGGGTCTCTTGTGGAAGAGTCAGGGAAAGGCCCTGAAAGGATAGGAACCCCACAGGAGTACCAACAGAATCAACCAACCTGGATCCCCGAGAGTTCTCAGAGACTGAGCCATAGACCAAAGAACATACACAGGCTGGACCAGGCACCTAGGCCTCCCCACTCACATGTAGCAAACATGAAGCTCAGTCTCCATGTGGGTCCCCCAACAACTGAAATGGGTGCTGTCCCTAAAGCTACAGCCTGACCCTGGAGTCTGTTCCCCAACAAGACTTGTCTGGCCTCAGCGGGAGAGGATTCACTAATCCTGCAAAGACTTGATGTGAGAGGGTGGGGATACA
Source organism: Micromys minutus (assembly GCF_963924665.1). Taxonomy (NCBI): domain Eukaryota; kingdom Metazoa; phylum Chordata; class Mammalia; order Rodentia; family Muridae; genus Micromys; species Micromys minutus. Next base: position 73,957,504 of record NC_137970.1, on the reverse strand, counting down.
CACAGGGGGAACTCGCTCTCAAATGAAAATGGGAGTAAGATAGGAGAGAGGGGACCAGAAGGAGGCAGTGTTTGGGATGTAAATAAATAAATAATACATATGGAAAATGTGCAAGAAGAAAGACAGCAAGATAAAGGTGAGGATGGGGGATGGGAGGAAGGTATGGGGTGTGTGAAAATATCAAAAAGGTAAAACAAATCCATAATTTTGCATTTTTATTTTAAAATAAAGCAAAAATAAATAATTATAACTGGTTGTTTGAATGAGAATAGCCCCTATAGGTTCATGTGCTTGACTACATGGGAACAATTAGGAGGTCTGTACATATTGTAAGAGGTGTGTCTTTGCTGGTAGGTTTTGAAGGTTTAAAGGCCTCTTTGATATGTTGTTTTATAGTACCAATAAAAAGTAACTAAGATAATAACCATAAACAATATCTATAACAACCTTAACTCAAAAACCAAAAGAACATTTTGAAAATGATAAAACACAGGCACAGAACTCAAAAGTGTGACAAGAACAAGCAATGCTATGACCTAATAGAATTCCATGTCTTAGTTACTTTTCTATTGCTGTGATAGAACAGCATGACCAAGACAACTCATAGAAAGAGGGGTTTATTGGGGCTTACAGTTCTAGAGGAACGAGTCTATGACCATCCCAGCAAAGAAGCATGGCTGCAGGTAGACATGGCAATTGGAGCAGCAACTGAGAGCTCATGTCTCCAACTGCAAACAGAAAGCAGATGGTGCAGTGGGAAGGGTGGGAAGCTTTTGGAACCTCAACGGCCTGCAGTGACATACATCCTCCTACAAAGTTAATTTTTCCTCAAATAGCCCCATTAACTGGGGACCAAGTATTCAAACATGTAAGTATTCTACATGTAAGAGGGACATTCTCATTCAAACCACCATGTTCCACAAAGGCAAAAATAATCTAGGCAGGAATTTTATCAATATAATTAATTGAATCAAAATCAAAATGAAAACCAGTGAGATGGCTCAGCAGGTAAAGGTACTTGCTGTTCTGAGGTTGAGCACCAGGATGTACATGGTAACACAGAAAGAGCTAACTTCCCCAAGTTGTCCTCTGATGTCCACAGACACACCATAGCATGCACAACTCACACCCATACCCAAAACCAAACCACAACGTACAAAATAAATCAAACATAAATAAATAAATGGCCCATGTGAAATTCTCAAAGGCGAAAAATGCTATTTAAGAATAAATAAAGGAGAAAAGATAGATAATCCTGTCGATATGTTGAAAAAATATAAGTGAGAAAAACAGCAGCTTATCCTAACAGGCAGCAACAGAAATAGACAGGACTAACAGGTATTGAAAATATCTTTTACACAAAGTCAAAACCAATCCTCACTCCAACTACAAAATGCCAAACAAACAACAGCATACCAGAAACAAGTCACAGTCACCATTAACCTTCACTTTCTCAGCTGGACAGTGGTGGTTAGATATCTTTTATCCCAACACTTGGAGGCAGAGGCCAGCCTGGTCTACAGAACAAGCTCCAGGACAGCCAGGGCTATTATCACACTATTACACAAAGAAACCCTGTCCTGTAAACAAATGAACAAAAAAGTATTTTCAGAGATTATACCTATCATCAGAAGACAAGGAAATAATTAGTATAAATTGAGAAAAGATATAATTATTATAATCAATATGATTGTGCTCCAAATACAAGGAACTATCTTACAAATTAGAAGATTTATTTAAAAATTAGAAGTGCTCATACATAAGATAAACAGACAAAAACAGTTACTTCCCTCTGTCCTAGCACGCTTTCAAAGCTGACACACTGACATCCCTGGTGCTAACACGGATACTCTTTTTAATACATTTTGTTTAAAGGGATATAAATTACAGTTCCATGAGGAAATCAAGAGGTCCCAGTGAAAGAGTGCACTAGTCACTCTAATTCAGTAACATCATTGGGAATGCTTCTTTGACATTTAGTTTTTTCATTATATTAATTTCTCTGGTTAGGTATACACCCAAATGAATTTTATGAATTTACATTTCTAATCAATCCAAGTTTTATGATAAAAGTATTATTTTATCTGATAACTGCACACCAAATGTCTTCATTCATAGTACACAAGGTTTCTGGAGTGGATGGACTATTTCATGAATCAAAAAAGGGGCAGTTTTTAATCACTAGTGCCAAGGGATAATAGAAAATGTATAACAACTCACCAGCTTAGAAGATTGAATTAATTAATGATCAAAATTCCAATCTCTCAAATACTCTTATTCAATTCCTCCTTTTCATATGTCCAAGAATAGCCACTAGCTTGTTTTTAGTGAAGTGTCCTATGCTTTCTTAGGTCACTTTTTAGAAATCATGGCATCTCCATAGTCTTCTTGGCTTTAAACATTTTTTTTGTAATACACACAAAGAACAATGAATCTCAGGAATCACGACCTGATGCTATTAATTCCATCCTTTATATTTCAGTGATGCACACTGTGAATGCAGTGCATTAGTGCTCTATCAAAAGCAGGGTGACAATAAGAAGAAGAACATTTTAGGATTCACCTATGACTAATAGCATATGAAAACTCCTGTCAAAAATGGCAAAATGGCATAGCTGGTATTTGAGGCTAGAGTTAAGAAATAAAATTACATCTCTACTTTGTACCATTCACAAGCATATGCACCAGAAAGATTTTTTTAATACAAATACACAAATATATGGGGTAGGGAATAAAAGCTTGAAGAAAACATTTTAAAATTCTTTTAAACTCTTATGTGCAAAATACTAGCCCACGCATGAAAAAAGACAAGAGACAGGACGACTGGAAAATGTCAAACATCCACAGAGGAAGACATTATGATGTAGGGGTAACTTCTGAGAATAGAACAATACAAAAACTGAGTTCATTTGCTGTTAAAATTCTGAGGGTGAAACTTTAGATAAGATGGAGGAATAAGGACAGCTCATGCCATCTAGTAAAGGAAATGAATAAATTAATAAAATAAATAGGAGAAGCTGTTCAAAGAGAGAAAGAAGAGCTCTGAAAATTCACAAAGCTAATGCTAGACTAGCTAAAAGTTACCAAGAAAAAGATGACTACTCCTGATGTGGTGGGGTAGCTCAGCAGCTGGGAGGCTGAGACAGAAAAATTAAAGGGTTCAAGGCCAGTCCCAATGACACAGTGAATCAGGGATCAGCCTGGAGTACATGAGACCATAAATGGACAAAAGGAGGGTGGGGGAGGGAAAACAAGAGGAAGTAAGAGGGAAGGAGAAGTAAGCCAAACCAAACATAGCTCCAGGGGAAAGGCTCTGTAGTGGGGGAAAGAGAACCAGAAACCTCATCCAAAAGGTATGTTACATAGTCCAAGGTAAGAAAAACAACTGTCAGTTCTACCTCCAGGACAAGCCCAGGGCTCTCATAAGTCTTAAACCTAGATTCATGTTTCAACAAGACAGTGATGTCTCTGGTGTATAGGTCATAAGGAGAGAGAGATTCCATTTTGTCGTTATGCGACTTGTAAGGCAATGAGCAGCCGCCATCTTGAGGAAGAATCTATTGTTTATACATTACCATATGTACCTGAGAACAGGGAACCCCAAAACTAAAAGGACAACTAGAATCTGAAATATCATGACCAAAGAAGCACTTTCCCATGACATATTATAGTTCATATCTCAAAAATGTTAAGTAAAAACAATATTAATAGCTTTAAGGGAAAAAGCTATCTTACTTGCAAAGGTAAGTAACACAAATTTGAATCATATCTCATTATCAAAAAAGCTAAAAATGAAAATAGCTGGGCTGGAGAGATGGCATAGTAAAGAGTTAAGAGTTAAGTTCCCAGCACCCATGTTGGATGGAGAACAACCTCTAATGCCAGTTTCAGTGCATCTGGTACCCTTATGGCCTCTTGTGGGCCTGCATATAGGCACCTGCATATGTGTGACGTACATCAAGCTACATGCATACAATACATTTTCACTTTAAAAAAAAAAAAAAAGACCGAACAGCAGGGAATAATATATTTTAGTTTCAAAATTTAAATCAATGCCAACCAAGTCTGTCATGTTCCCATCAAAGGTACTGTTTAAAGTGATAGAGAATAAGTATATTTCAATTTCAAAAGCAGTACAAATTAAGGCCACTATGACACTAAGCCAACACTAGAGAAGATACTTAAGTGGTACTACACACAGAAAAAGAAGATATAGTCTCAATTTTGAAAGTACAACAAAGAATACATCTCATGAAGGGAACAGATGAACAGAAGAAAGGTAGAAAGGAATCCATCATGTCCAACATACAAAAGTAGCATCCCCTAATTCCAGTCAGGAAAAACAACAACAACCTATCATAAAAGCAAACAACAAAATCACAATAACTAAAACAGTTCTCAACAATTGCCTTAAATAGATATCGCCTCAACTCGCCTACAGAAAAACTACATTTTAATAACAAAACAACAACAAGCAAGCCTATCCATGTATTATCTGTAACAACTATATCTCCCACACAAAGAGACTGGATACTGAAAATCGAGCTATAGAATTCAACCTGTCAAGAAGATGGATGCTAAAAGTAACATAAAATAGCCAATCTACTGTCTGACAAAATAGTTTTCAAGGGAAATTTGATCAGAAAAGATAGCAAAATATACCAGATATATAAATAAATAAAATACTTCAACAATTGACCCTTACAGTTGTAGATAGATAGATAGATAGATAGATAGATAGATAGATAGATAGATAGATAGATGGATGGATGGATGGATGGATGGATGGATGGATGGATGGATGGATGGATAGAGAGAGAGAGAGATAGACATAGATAGATATGCACAAATGTTAGAGCTCAAAAATTCATAAAACAAATATTAGGATAAAAGATCACATAGAGCTCTGACTGCCTCATCCACAGGCCTTTCTCACTCTCTAGAAAAGCTCTCCACCCAGCCTTTTATAGTCTCAAAGGGTAAAATCCACCTGATTCTTCTTCCATATACCAACCCCTAACCCCAAATCTATACCTATACTCCATCTTTGGACCAGGACGCATAATATATATAACAGCCAAGTTCCTTGTGTACACCAGAGTTAATTCCATCTAAGGTATATCTAATCTCTAGGCCCAGCCCAACCTGCATATTTCATCTTCTACCTAGTCTCTTCAGTCCAAATCAGGCATAAAACTAACAAAAGAAATCTACATGACCAGATCTCATCACAGAAGGTATCCTCAAAAACCCAACAGTCCTGTAAAAATGTTTGACAATATCCCTAATAAACATAGATTTTTAAATGCTCATTAAAATAATTGAAAACCAAATACAGATTTTACATCAAAAAGAATAATCTACTATAACCCAGTTGGCTTTATCCCAAAATACAAAGAGAGTTTAATATATGTAGATAAATGAACTTTAAAAGCAAAAATCACATGATCACCTCAATAGATGTTGAAAAACATCTTTGGTAAAAATCCAAAAGCCCTTCATGATAAAAGTCCTAGAGAATATATGACTAGAGAGAAAATACCTCAACACAATAAAAGAATGTATGAGAAAATGATAGCTAATATTATCCTAAATGAAGAGAAACTTGAAGTAACCCTTGGAGGTCAGGAATGAGAGAGGGATATCAACTATCCCCACTCCTTGTACATATAGTGTCCAAAGTACAATAAGCTCTGTAGCAATAGGGCAAGAGAAAGAAATTAAAGGAAAATAAAGAAAGAAGTCAAGCTATCCCTGCCAAGGATGATACTATACTGGAGATATCCTCAAAATTCTCCAGTAAACCTCTAGAAACAGTAAACAAATTCAGCAATGTGGAAGGACACACAATCAATGTGCACAAATTGATACCTTTTTTTACACCAACAACAAACATACAGAGAAAGAGGTCATGAACATAATTCCATTCACCATAACCTCAAAGAAAATAAAATATCTAGGAAAAAAACGAACTAAGGTGGTAAAAGGGCTGTACGGTGAAAGCTTTACACCTCTGAGGAAGAGGCAGAGAAAGACACTAGAAAGTAGAAAGATGTCACATGTTCATGGATTAGTAGATTTAACATTATGAAACTGACCATTTACCAAAACCATTTACAGATTCAGTGAAATCTCAATCAAAATTCCTGTCCTATATTATTCCTTACGGAAAGAGAGGGGGAAGAAAAGGAAGGAAGGCAGGAAAGGCAGCAAGGCAGAAAAGAAAGAAGAAAGGGAGGGAGGAAAGGAAGAAACGAAGGAAAGAAGGGAAGAAAGAAAGAAAAAGAAAACTCTTCTAACATTCATATGGAACCAGAAAAGACTCCTCTCAATTGTCTTCTCTGAGCAAAAAAAAAAAAAAATGGTAGAAGCATTACCATTCTAAATCTCAAGCTATATTACAGAATCATAGCAATAAAAAAATGGTACTAGCACAAACGCAGACATGTAAATCAAAGAAACAAAATCAAAGACATAAATCATAAATACATTGGGGATTTAATATTTGACAAAAGTGCCAAAAACATATGGAAACAAATGGTGCTGGTTAAACTGTCTATTTCCATGAAGAAGAGCGAACTTAGACCTGCATCTATCACCTAGCACATAAAATAACTCCAAATGAAACAAACTTAAACCTGAAACCCTGAGAGCCCTCGAGTAAGACATAGGCTGCACCACACGATATAGAAACAGGAAGAGACTTCCAGAATGAAACTCCATCTGCCAAGAATTGGGCCCAACAGTTTCTAAGTGGGACTTCATATGGCTAGGTACTTCTGCACCCCTAAAGGCACAATCAACTGGGTGAAGAGAAAGCCTACAGAATGGGAAAGAATTTTCACCAGCTATACATCTGACTGAGGACTAACATCCAGACTATATAAAGAGCTCAAAACAGAGTAAAAAACTCCATTAAAATGAATCTTTTGAATCTGAGCAGGGAGTTCTCAAAAAGTAAGTAAAAATGTATAGGAAATATATCAGAACATGTTCATTATCCCTAGCAAGTAGAGAAATAAAATTGATATCTGAACTTATCTCAGTCAGAATGGAAAAAAAAAAATCAACAAAACAACCAGCAACAAATGCTGGAGAGGATGTGGGGGAAAGAGTTACTCTCGATGAAACTGCAAACTGGTACGCCCACCCTGGTAATCAATGTGGAGAATGTTCAAAAGCTAAATATAAATATAAATTAACATATAAACCAGTCACACCACTGTGATATGTTCAAAATAGTCAATATCCTACTCCACAGATATGTTACAAATATGCTCGGCCATGTTTGTCTAAGCACAAAAGCTAGGAAACAGAAACAACCTAAGTGTCCTTCTGCTGACAGATGGATCCTGAAAGTGTGGTGCCTATACACTATGGGATTCTGTTTAGCCATAAAGAAGAATGAAATCATGAAAGCTGCAGATGAATGGAGGGAGCTAGAAAAGATCATATTAAGTGAAGTAAAACAGACTCAGAAAGTCTAACAGCACATGTTCTCTCATTTGAGGTTCCTAGCTCCAAATGCTCAGATGAGTATGTACCATGGAGTAACTGCTGAAACCAAGAAAGGAAAAAGGGGCTCACCTCACCGTTGGCAGGAGAGGAAACAATAGACTGAGCAACAGCAAGGTACAAGTGATCTGGAGGGAAAAGTGGGGGAAACAGTGAGGTTTAATAGGAAAGCAGAGGCAAGGATACAGAGGGCGGGAGGAGGGAGGTGAACATAACAATAGAACATACCCTAAGAAGTTTTACTATCAGCTACCTAAATAAAATCTCTGTAATACAACTTAGTCTATGTATAAATATACATATATAGTTTAAATCAAATTTTCCCAGCTGGGCTGACAATACTGCCTCCCATGAGCCAATGTGAGGTTTGAGAAACCCTTTTGAGTAGTTAGGAAGCACTGTCCATGAACTTCCCCCAAACATTACAGGCTTTACTGCTATTGCCCCCAGTGGTCTCGCAGGGATAGAAGGAAGTTCCATATTGCTGAAGATACTCTGCACTTTAGACATAGAACCCAGAGACACCTGAGCTGGAATTAATCTGAAATCCTCCTTCCTGGATGTCAGAAGATGTCATGTGCTATCCAGCTATGATGCATTGTTAAAGGTGAGTCTGTATTTCTGAATTTTTAGCAGCCAATATTTTTCATTTATTTTGTCATAAAAGTACTGTGCACTAATGTTTTCCCTCTACTTCAGAAGCATGTAGGCAGGCAAAAGTTGTAATTATGTTTGAAGGGAACTGTACTTTAGCTTTTAGTCACACTTACTGGATTTAGCAGCAGGGCAACATCTATCTCAGATATGATGCACCAAGCTATCTTACTTAGACTGTACCACTACTTATCTAAATTGGGTAAGTTCCATGAGGGTCAAATAAGCAATACAGTTCTGTGATAATTTCAATTGTGGTCTAGATATTATTATCTTGGGAGAAAGAATGTTCAGGGCAGCAAATTTTATGAATCTGGTACATTCAATTCTACTTCTCACAGTAATAAATTCTCATTCTGGGTTTTATTTTCCAAAGGACGTCCCACCATATTTGATAACATTTTATGGCCTCTACAAGCTCAGCAAGGCTCAGTCAATGAGGAGGCTGCAGGCTCCAACAAAGCTGGCTTTATTATAGTTCCTCTTTCACCTTTCAGGATGCTAATGGTCAGCCCACTCTCAAGGGGGTGGGGGTCAAATTACATTTGCATGAGCCTCTGCAGACAGTTACCCCTCCACTAGGGCTTGCATCCCTGGCTTCCCTCCCTCCTCCCACACACATCTTCAAGTACACACATTGCCCAAACTCTCAACACAGGCCTGACAAGGCCCCAGGCAAGGTGAAGCCTGTGAAGCACTGTCAGTTGTAAGTGCCCCTTTCCTGTCCCCACCTTGCCCTCAGCCTGAGCACACAGATGATCTAGCAATAGAGCTGAGATTGCTCTGAATTAAAGACAAGGAAGAGCCACAAATTAAAACGGACAAACCAGGGACAAGCTTCAGCCTGGGATGTGGTGTAAACGGCGTGCAAACAGCCAGCATAGAAAAAGTCTTATGTGATCACTATGTTCAAAGTCATTCTCAACAGAACCACACAAAACCAGAGTCCGGAACATGTCATGCATGTTACCTACATCAATTGTCTGCCCCACACTGGAGTCTCTTTTGAAACAAGGCAGATGAAATATGAATTAAAGAAAGAAAACCTGTTTCCTGAGCCTTGAAAGGTTATGCATTGTGGGTGGTGGGGATGATTTATAACCAACTGAACTCTATTATCACAAAATTATCTTTGAGTGCTTTTGTATCAGCAGAGATCCTAAATGTGTTTGATGAGCAAACCCAAAGGACAGAGTATTCTGGGTGTCTTAATACCATCCCTAAAAGAGGAGAAACTACTTCCTGACCTGACCCATGAGCTCTGCAGACCAGTCACAGCCAGGATCCTGCTCTTCCTAAAATGGTTGAAAGATGCAACCTTTGGGGGAAATACTGGGACACCAGGAAGTGGCCAAGCCTTGCCTCATGCCTGTCTCGATCAGCACTTGCCCATAGAGCATGCTACTCATCATAAATTGTACCAGGCAGGGAAGCATAAAAAACATGCAGAACACAGAGGATAACAGCAAGCCAAGAATACCTCTTCAGCCTTTGTTCTGTTCAAGAAGAGTTCCAAAACAAAGGAAAAAATCATAATTCCTTTATAGCCACTTCATGACAATTATTGTTGTACATAAAACACACCCCCTATGAATGGCATTGTGTCATCAGAATTAAAGGTACCACCCTGAAGAGCAGAACCCCTCAGACAGTACTGCTGATCATCTCCCAGGGAGAAATAGAGACTGAAGTGTGAGGGAAGGAGAGATGGAGTGAGGAAGGGAAGGAGGGACAGAAGGAGAGGAAGAACCTGGAGTAACGTGAAGAAAGGGAGCAGACGATACCTACCACACTGGGGCTTCTCATTACTCCATTTAAGGTCCTTTGCATCTTGGCATGGCTTGATCGGAGTGCCTGAGTGTGTCCATTCTATATAATGGAGTTAAGGGACAACTTTGTACTCAAAGCTACTATTTTCTCAAGCATCTCAAAGAAGCAGTTATTTTCCATAAGAAAACTTTAACAGGATGGTTCAACTTTGTGCATCCCTCCCCAGCTGCTAGTTGCTCACCTAGTCCTTTTGGGCAGTCCCCTCCGGACTGACGCTAGGTCCTTGTCCTCTGTCTTTGTCTAACCCTGGTCATGTCTCCCAAGTTCTTATATGCAGCCTAGACATCTTGGCAGAAATATTAATTCATTCAAATGACAACGAGGTATGTGAGTATCACACAAACACCTCAAATTCCATTTATTTAACTAGATCTGCCCTCACCCCCATCAGAGTAATTCTTTTTATCTTATTTAGTAGGGGCAAGAAAAAAATCTCTCACCATTTCTTATCATCTCATCTTTATAGCGCTATCAAATGAGTTCCTGTGCATGAATGACTTAGTAGGGTTACCATCCAACTTGAAGACAACCAGTCCCTGGCCCTACTCCAGACATCAGAGTACATATGCGAAAACCTGGAGCCAAACCTAGATCATAACTAGACAGAAGGCTGCCACATTTCCTGGTTTCACATGCAAAGCAGGATGGCATCCTCACACCAATAAGAAAAATACCACGAAGACTGGGAGATCATGACTGAGGTGACAGCTTTAGCCCTGGAACAGCTGAGAAAGTATTTCCACAGTTTCCTTGCGGGAATAACAGAACTCTACACAGTAATCACTTAGTAAATGTTAACCTTTATTATTATTATTTATTAAATGACACTGAAACATAGCAGAATGCCCCAGCAAAACAAACGTCAACCAAAACCCACCAAAACTACGTTCTGGGTACTTAAAGGTACTCACATTTCTTAAGTAACTGCCGCTCTATGCCAGAATAATGTAGATACTTTGCATAAATTCTCTCATTTAAATCTCACAATCAGCCTTATCAGCCTCTATCACTCTGAAGAGGGAACTTCAAAGCACCTCATTTCGGGCCTAACAGTTTTCCACTCAGTACAAATTCAAATGACTCAGATGCTGCTCTCCAGTACATTCCTTTTCCCAAACCTTTCCTAAATATCAACATTAACTTGGATAAACAAGAAAACATAGATGAATAATAAGTACAAAAAGTATCACTCATTATCTTCCATCCAAATATAACTCTTAATACGTACTGGGTATATATAATTCCATAGATTTTAGTGTCTTTTAAAACATGGCTTACCCCCCCCCATATGTAATCATATTCTGAATACTGCTCTCTAACTTACCTTGCTCACTTAACAATGTGTGATAAATATCTTTTTTTCTAGCAATACTGAGTTGCATCAGCCCATTTCTCACACAGCATGGGCATTCTTCATTTAGTCAGTTCAGTGTGTCAGACACTGACGTTGTTCCCCCACGTTACTACCTTAAGACAGTGCTGACAAGAGCGGCCTCACACATAGCACTCTTTGGCCAATTATTCAGTTATCCCCTTAGGACAAAAGGTTTACATATTTTAAGGCTTAACGATATGTATTGCCAAATGCCCACCACCAGAGTCGGAAAGGATCCATTTTGCTACACTCTCCTTGATGACAGACACATTGTGTGTGTGGGACATTTATATTGACCCCAGTTCTTTTCTGGTTAAAAATACATTCAAGAAGCCTTCTGCAATGTGCTTCACAGTTTTCTAGATTTGTTTAATGCTATTCCCCACACCTTAAGACTGCTGCTTTGACTACCATGAAATTCCATAACTTAATGCCTTTCTCACTACATTTCCCCTTGACTCTGGTCTCATGGAATGCAACAGATTTCTGTACCCCGTTCAGGGCTCCCTTTCAATGGCTCTGTTCTCCCTGAAGCTTTAACCCAACTCATATAGCCACCAAAGCCATTGCCTCCTCTGTGTCCTGAAGGCACACATCTGACAGAACGTATGCTCTAAATAATCTTGAGTTTTGTGGGGTTTCGGAGGTGTTTTTTTATTATTATTATTATTTGTATGTTTCTTGTCTCTACAACTAGATTATAAACCAAAAGATGGGATAGTTTCTTTCTTCTTCTGGTGTTTCTTTCCAGCATTCACATACAACTTTATTGAAGATGCACAAATAAAATCAATGCAAATGACAGAAAGGAGCCTACTGGGGATGAATTGGTTCACTGTCACTTATGGGGAGGGGACAGTAAAAAAAAAATGTTTCAATGTGGGCAGCAAGATAAAATGCATCATGTTTCAGGACAAGTAGTGATATCCATTCATTAAACTCAAACCTGAAGACAAACTTGGTTAAATAGCAACATCAATGGTACAGTACGATATTCATCATTCGAAATTGGCGGCTGAAAGGGTTCCTTTGCCATATAAACAAAGTGGAGAAAAAGAATACTTTACAAGGTGTGTTGCTGCTACACTACAAAGCCACCAAGTTATTCCTGGCTCTTTGGGAACATCCGTTCAGTCAGTTTGGCCACAAACTTTCCAACCTTGACTCTCACCTGAAAATCATGGCGGCTCTCGATTCCCAGAACTTTATCAGCACACACTTGAAATTCTTTTAAAAAGAAAAAAAGGGAGCCCTCGCTAAAGTGATTCTGAGCAGGCTCGTTTTCTTCCCATTTGAAATTGTCACTGATATTCTCAAAAATGATCAGAAGTTTAAGGATAACCTCTTTGGACTCCTTCTTATTAAAGAGGGAGCCCAGTGAAGACGGCGCCTGAGCCCTGAGCAGTTCTCTAGTCATGGCTGGATTTTCAGCCAGATTCAAAAGGAGTTTCAGAACCTGAAGTTTGGTTTCTTCATTCCCTGCTGAAAATAAACGAAAAAAGTCTGAAATGGAATTAGCAAGGATGTGCTGATACTCATTAGTAACAGTCATGTTGGTAAGCAATCTGAGTCCAGCCAGCTGCACTGAGGAGTTCAACCGGGAGGTGATTGTGTCGTCACACACCTGATTCATGTATATCTTAAGCCTGCGCTGATTTTCAGTGTTGACGCTCAAGTTATTTAGGACAATTAAAGCCTTTTCCTTAACAATGGGATCTCGAGTATTGAGAATCTTTGCAACAATTGGGAGACCACCCAAATCGCGAATAATATCTCTATTAAATGCATAAGCAGCATTGTTACCCAGAGCGATTAAAGCTGCTTCAAGAATATAAGGCTTTTCAGACATCTCAACCAAACAAAGTACTTTTTGTAACTCTTGAGGAGACAAAACAGTATCGTCTGAATTAGGAGAAGCCCTTTTCTGAACAGCTCTTCGAGCCCTGGTAGCCCTGGCTCTTGCCCTGGCTCTAGCTCTGGTCCCTGCTTCAGTGCCAATCCGGGCCCAAGGTGGGTACCAAACTATACTCTTGCTCTCGTTACTGTCATCATCATCATCAGACCAGTCATTATACCTGGCCCCAGAACAGTCCCCAGCATCATCCACATCACCAGCGCCACCCTCAGCCATTTTCTCCTTGTTCTGCTTTCTTCCTCGGGTCAATCTATAAATGCAATAGCAGGCTCCAGCCCCAATCACCAGGCCTGCAGTCACCCAGCCTACTTTCCTGGCGTAGCCCATGCAACCGTCCCTGGCAACGGCAGGGACCAAGAAATAGAGTAGTCACTCAAGATAGGGAAGGAGGGCTTCGGGCCTGGATGAGGCCTGTGGAGAGTGGTGTTCTTCAAGTCACTTCAAGGCCACAGTAATTGGTTTCAGAAGCAAACCTAGAAATGGAAGAAAAGAGGGTTTGGCTTTCTCTCTCTGCTGCTCCACACAGACAATTGCTCTGTGAGGCAAGAAAGTACTCATGGAACGCTGGATAGGGAATATAGGTTGTTGACAGAGACCTCTATCTCCCTCATTTTACTCTCCCCCTGCATTCCTCTCCCCCCCCGACCCCCAGTTCACTCTTGCCCCTAAGCATAAAGGCATCCATAAGTATTTCTGGGCTCTCATCCATCACAAGCTCCCGTGGTACCCCATAAGGTAAGCACTCTTGCACTGACCTCCTTAAAACAGCAGCTTGCCCCTTCTTCCTTCCCTGTGACTTATGCCACGCCCAACAGTCTTTCTGATCTGCCGAGATACCAGAGCAGTGAAAAAAAAAAAAAGATGAAGAGAGAACTTGACACATCCAGTGTATATTTATTTGATGCTTTCCTAATTTACCATCCAGGTTGTCAGATTTTGGTTAAACCTCTCTGTGCCATCCAAAACACGAACATGCTGTGCCCCCTCCCTGGTCTGAAATGGGTGGACGCAAGGAAACGAAGTAGGATTGAGTGAGCCTGGCCAAACCCAAGCTGATTTCTAACCCCTCCCCCATTCCAGGCCGCCCCCACGCCCACACCGACCTCCACTGATCCGGGGGAAAGTTCCTCCCTTGGTTCAGGCAGTGCCACCTGCTACAGCAGACCTGCAGGATGACAGATGGAAAACATGGACACTAAGTGCTGTTGAGAGAAAAGGATTATGAACAAACTATCTGATAGGTTTTCCTTCTGTCATCCTGCCCCCCACCCCCACCCCCAGGAGCACACCCATATACCCAGAAACAGAGAGAAAAGGGGAGGGAAGGAGGGAGGGAGACAGGGAGACAGGGAGGGAGGGAGAGAGAGGGAGAGGGGGAGAGAGAGAGAGAGAGAGAGAGAGAGAGAGAGAGAGAGAGAGAGAGAGAGAGAGAGAGAGAGAGAGAGAGAGAGAGAAGAGAGAGAAAACGCCATTTCTCCACAGTTCGGGGAGTATGAGAAACACATTTAGATTCAAGTCTAAACGTAGATTACCTTTTCTGGTATTCCCCCCTTTTCTACCCCCACCGCTCCTACTAGGGTCCCCAGATGGTCTTACCCTCAAGTCGACCTTCACCGATCTGGTTAATTTCCTTCCTCTTCTCTTGCCTGGCGTTGTACCGCAACCTACGGAAAGACTGGCCACCCGGGAGAGGCTTGGACTCACTAGACACAGAGCCGTGGTAAGGAAGACACGGCCACGGGCAGAAAGACGGGAAACAGCCGCTACTGAGTGCTTAGTGGACGGACCAGTCCCCAGAGAACGAAACTCTTTCCTAATTCGGAGGCCTGGTTGTGTAAAGGTTTCCCGCCTGATAGCCGGCTCAGGGTTCGGCTGACACATCACATTGTGTACCCCACTACGCTGTACCCCGTGTCCAGTTTTTCCCCTCTGGCACAGTCCTGGTGGACCAGGGGCCAACACCCAGGCTCCCTTTCCGGATTGCGGGCCTCCGCTCACAGCAGACTCCCATCTCCGGATTTCTGGATGCCTGCCCAAACACCCCTCTACTCACTGTTTTGCAGCATCTAAATGGGCTGCGGGCGGGACATATATCTTGGAAAGAGGGGCAGCAAGTGGGAGAGACGACGGCGGTGGCTCTGGACCTGCGACGGCCTCCGCCCTCTACCGTCCACCACCCCCACTTTTATGGAATATCCCAGGCACTGACCTGCAGGGATCCGGGACAATTCCTTTTCCGCCTCCTTCTTTCCTCGGCTGCAGGCCCGCCCGCCCTCAGGGTAATTGGGAGCTGGTACTCAGACGGGAACAACGACCAGGACAAGAAGGACTTCTGCACACGTCAGCTCTTGATCACGTGAGAGCGACGTAATCCACCAACTCGGATCCCCACTTTCCCCTCCCACCAGCAGTGCGGCAGAAGAGGACCCGCCCCCCTCTTTTCCCTCCCCCATACTAGGCCTTGTTACTCTTTCTTCTTTGCGGCTAATCCCATCTTTTTCAAGTCATGCTTCCCTTCCTCCAATTACCAGAACAGGACAGCATCCTCCCCTGGGGCTACTGGTCACTTGTACTTTTAGTTAATTGACTCTTTCTTCCCTAGACTCCTGGGATAGCAGCTTCGCCCTCTGTCTCCCTCTTCCCAGCTACAAATATCTACCATATCCTCTGAAATATAATCCTAGACCTGAAATGAGTTAGTCACCAGAAAAGTAAACCTGGAAGGAAAGTGTTTCTTTTTCTTTCATAATACTTTTTTTTGTTTTGTTTTGGTTTGGTTTTTTGGGTTTTTTTCTCCTTGACTTCCCTGCTCACAGCCTGCATTCTATTTCTGAGGGGGGGAATACAATAATGATATTTTCATCAGGGAAAAAAGAAGGGCGGAGGTGGGAGATCATTGTTGGGTGATGGCCCCATGTTTCTCACTTGTTGGAAAGTGTTACCTACTTTCCTCCCTGGAATGTTAATGTCTTCTGGGGCCTATCACATAACACAGCTGAATGAACATAGCACATCGTGAATGAACTAATCAGCCAGCCTGAGAATATGTAAACCTTCTGACTAAGCCACAAGCACTGAAAGGCACGAGTTAACCAGGAGAAGGCTTGGGCTCTCCAAAGCCAGGAACAGAAACGATTCAGGGGAAATCAAGTGTGTACAATAAAAAGGCACACTAGTGATATGCAAAGGACATTATGAAATATACTGAGGTACAGATAGAGAACAGCATCTGCAAATGAAATCATATTACAGGGGCACAAAGACCAAGGCAAACTTGACTGAACCTGGCATCTACCAATTAGTGCAAAACCATCGCGCCAATTAGCTGGACAAGCACAAGAATCCACTTGCGATGCTAACTTTCAAAAATAGAACAGGGAATAAAGTAATTACATTCCCTCCTTGTTTAAGTTAGCCAGCTTTGTTTTCAGACACTGACTGCCACACAAGGTTAACTCCACACATAGTACAAAAACAAATAATAGAATACAAAGTGTAACACAGCTTTCCAAAACATGAGCTCGTCAGCGAGAAATCTCCTGTTCGTTTACATACAAGGTTGGTATCTGTGTAAAACTTTCAAAATCCACAGAAAACCTGGGAGTACATTAATAGTCCAGAGAGTTGAGGAGCAAGCTAATCTCCAGGAAATTTTATGTCAGTGTAGCTTCTAAAAAGCAGAATTGAAATGATTGTGTACTTAGTAAACTGAACTGAATCAACTCTCTGTCTCTGTATTTATAGAACAGGTACAACAAATACTTATTCATGTGTGAAAAGGAGGCATTAGAGGAAACCGTTGCTAGTTCTGACCCTAGCACTGACTGGAGGAGAGGAAAGTCTGCCTAAGGCAAACATTTCATCCTTAGTAAATTCATCCCTGTAATACATGAGAATACTTCAGACTTCCTCAGCTAAAAGTCACTTTGTAAGATAAGCTAATGTCTTTGTTCTGATTCTAGGTTCATCAAGCAATCTTCTGAAGTTGTGACTTCCCAAACAGTAGCTGACCTACAGGAAGAGAATGAACAGGTAAGACAGGCAGAAATCCCTTCTACTCCCTGACATTTGTATTTCTCAAGGTAAATTCTTCAGTTGTTACTCCTGTTGAAATGTAACATTCACTGCAGCCTACTTAACAGGGAGAGAATACAAAGACTGGTGAGTTTGAACATTCAGATCTGGATGTGTGTGTGTGTGTGTGTGTGTGTGTGTGTGTGTGTGTGTGTGTGTGTGTGTGTGTGTGTTTAAATGAGTCTTTCATTGACAGAGCATCTGCTCTGAGTTTATAGTCAAAATCCAGGGTAGATGGTGCACCACTCAAGACCACACCCTGAACTGTGTGTGCAGTCCTGTGGAATCCTGTCAGGGAAACCAAGTAGCCTTGGTTCAAAGGGCATTATTAGACATTACTATTTTATACTGTACCTTTCTAATGATTGAGTGATGTAGAAATTACAGCTAAGGCATGTGGTGGTAGGCAGGTCCCCAATATTTCTGTGAGAGTTAAACAAAGGTTTATTATGTAAAATAATTAAAGGACACTATACATTAGGACTGGAAATATGGCTAAGTGTTTAAGGACTCATGTCGCTCTTGCAGAGGACTCAAGTACGGTTTCTAGCACCCATATAGGAGTGACTCACAATTACTTACACCTTCAGTTTTGGGGATCTGACCCTCTTCTTCTTACCTCCACTGCATGTGGTACCATACAAACTAGGAACCTACATGTACACATAAATAAAAACTAAAGTAAAAAAAAATATTTAAAGTAAATCACCATTTCAAGCAATTTGCATTTTATGCTAAAGAAAGGCATTTCACATCTAACACGCTCTGCATTTCCCTAGCAAAAACATGGGTACTTTGCCCAAAACACTTCAAATGGAAGCTTTCCTGCTATTTTTTTTAATCTGGAAATAAAATAGGCATAAACCCATCGTCTTTCAGTCTCTCTCACTTAGACCCCTGAAAGTTGACCTTACTGTTTAGCATTTGTTCTGTCTTAACCAGACTTGGATAAGCTGCCTGTAGTAAGACAATCTTAACTCAGATATAATAACCACATCAGGTAACACAGCAGCAAAAGTACTCTAGCTTTTCAAATGCCAACCTTCTCTTTTGTCTCCCTCCATAATGCATAGTGTTACCAACCGCTGGTCCATTTTTATTTTGAGGTACTTTATAAGTCATGTGTTATGTGTGGCCAGTAAAAAGGTTTCCTAGGGAAGTAACTTGACTGGCTTTGCTTTGTTTTTACAGGCTCTGAAAACATTACACAAATTTGTATGGGGACTTGCTTAAGCATTTTCCTTTTTTCACTTTTAAGACATTGTATCAGATGTCTATAAGTCCCATTCAAAGGATCTGTGAGTGCCTATAAAGGAGAACAAAGTGGCTTTTGAATCATAGACCCTGTGTTTGTTAGTAAGAACTATGAATTAAAGTAACAAAGACATAAAATAGCTGAGAAAGTTCATGCTCCTGGGGTTTAGGAAATTTTAGACAGGGAGTCAATTAGAACTAGAAAGTCCTGATAAACTGAGAGAATGGTGGTCTTTTTCTTTTGTGCTATATGCTGGAATGACTGGCTGATATACCAAAGGGGGGGGAGGGATTTTGTAGCAAGGAGGAGAGGTAGACGTGAAGCTTTTGTCCTTGAAAATAAATTCCCATTGCAGAATCATCTGCCTTTATCAAGCTCGATTTCTTTGCTCTTCCTAAAGTGTATATTCCAAATAAAGAGTGTCTTGTGTAAGTTCATAGCAGCCAAAGGCTGAAGGCATGATTGAATCTGAGTATTCTGTTCATAAATTTTCAAAGGCAGGATTTAGTTACCTGAGAAAACTAAATAATCATAAAAGCACAGCATGAAAGCACAGTGGCCAAAACAAGAGAATTAAAGGCAATGAGAGAAAAGGTGGGATATAATCTTGGCACATGAGTCTAGTGGTCAGGAAGACCAGAGAGCAGTGGCTGGAGAAATGGCTCAGCGGTTAAGAGCAAGTGAGGTGGGGTGGTTGGGAGGGAGCGCATCCTCATAGAAGCAGGGGGAAGGGGTATGCGAGAAGGGGGAACTGGGAAAGGGAATAGCATTTGAAATGTAAAGACATAAAATATCCAATAAAAAAGAAAAAGAAGTATTTTTAAAATAAAAAAAAAAAAAGAACACTGACTGCTCTTCCAGAGGTCCTGAGTTCAAATCCCAGCAACCACATGGTGGCTCACAGCCATCTCTAATAGGATCTGGTGCCCTCTGCTGGTATGTCTGAGGACAGCAACAGTGTACTCACATACATAAAAGTAAATAAATCTTTTAAAAGGAGAGAGAAAGAATATCAGAAAGCAAAGATATGTTCCGAGTTTCTGGTATTTGCCAACCAGGCATTATGGACTCCCTAGCTCATTTCCTGCAAGGGCATCTTCCACACAGAGGCCCTTCACAGGGAAGGCTTATAGCTGCCAGTGTCAAATTTCAACATTCTAAGAAAGAGGCAGCCTGGGGGTCTATATTTAGAGTATGACTCCCAGTAGTGAACAGGTGGTGCCTGGGGACTTACTCCTGCATATTTGGTCCCTGGGTTCTGAGGGGTTTGGAAAGAAGGCACAGTGAAGTTATGAAAAGGGTCTTTTTCTCCTAGGGAGCAACTACTTGGGGTCCTATACTTTGTTCTTCTAGCTATGTGAGGGAAGAGAAACTGTTGTCTCCAGTGTTCTTATAATCTAGTCATCCAAAGTCCCTCGTTCCCATTGTCAGTAGAAAATGCTGAAGACTCACCTTTCATATTGTGGTAGATGCATGGTGGAACTCAGCAGACCCCACCTATCAACTCTAACTCTCATCTAATTATTAGACTTCAGGGTGGTTTATAGGCTGCCTCCTGGAACTCCAGAACGGAATTTTAATCCCTTTTAATGAAAAGCAGGCAATCCGCGGGGTTACTAATTTTAAAGTCTAAAACCCAAGTTGATGACTCAATAAAATCTAACTTTTGGGTGAGTCTGAAAGTCACGATTGAACCTTGTACAAGATCCCAATCATCTGACACCTGTGAGTTCACTCTGGCTAAAGAAAGGGACAAATAAATGGCTCGCTCATTTAAAATGATCAAAAGTTAAATATTGGCCCCATTACAGACCTATTTATGTGTCATCAATCCTATGGAAAATGTGTTGGTTTTGTTTGTGAGGTTATGTTTCAAAACTAAGATTTTATTTTAAAGCTGCTGTTTAGAAGAAAATATTTCCAGCGTTGCACTAAATAACTTTGTCAATTCAATAAAGTCTTGCTAGTAACTGGAAAATCTTAATTACTTTTTTAAACATACTTTTAAAAAGGTTGGAATTTGTTTATATATCCCAGTGGAAATAGCTTTATTTTGACCTATAGTTACAAAATAATAGTCTATCAAGTAGGAAAGATGAAATAAAATATAAGTGGGTTAAAAGTGTTAATACAAATTGTTCGCCTATCTGTGTTTCCTTTTCTGACCCCTCTCTCCAGTTCTGCTGCAGAGAGTGAAAATAGGGATGGGCATTAGGGAAAGGGATGCAGGAGTTTGAACACCAACGAATAGATAAGACATTTACCCCAAGAAGAAAGTGTGAAAGCACAGAAATTAGGGAAAGGCAAACGCAAACATTATAGGGAAACCGTAACTTCTGGTTTCTGGTATTGTTGGAGAGAAAAAGGCTAACAGGGCCCCAAGTATTGGGGGAGGTACGGAGCCTACTGGCTCCTGCCGCACTGCTTGTGGGAGTGGAAATTGGGGGCTAGAGCTCACTGGTGACGTGGCTGTCACGTGACCAAGAGCCGCCTAGAGCCGAAGTCCTGTTAGTCGCCTCTGACTGGGTACCAACCCCCTATTACTCTGCAGGCGCGTGAAGGAGAAGGAAACTCGCTGGGACCGTGCAGGTCGGTGGAAGCTGCTTGGAAGGCTATGGGGGTGGGAGAGGGCCAAGAGCACCTCGCGTCCAACTTTGGCTAATATGGACTATGTCCCTTTCTCACCTACTTTTTAAATGCCTATCCCCGGACCGGCATCCCACCCTCGGTTCTTTTAGTAGGGAGAAGTGGCAGGCTTCAGGTTGGGGTGAGGTGGGTGAACGGCGGTTGCACAAAATCCAAGCAACGAAGGGACCCCTGATCCAGACACCACGTCCCGGGTGCTGGTCAGTTCACCAAGCACTCCGTGCCCTCGGTCCCCTGTCTGTTATAGATCTCCGCTGGAGCCGACACTGGAGAAGAAGCAAACTGCCTTGGTTGGAACCTTGCTGCACGTTTGAAGGTGGGATTCATCCCGAACCTAAGGTTAGGAGATGTGGGGGGCTGGGATCTTTGCGGGTCAGGTCCGAGTCGCCCTCTCCTGGCCCCTTCTTTCTCCACACCCCCTCCCATTTCGGTGCAGGGAAAGGGGTGTGGCGGCCTTTGCTGGGGAAATGGCGGACGAGGAGGGGGCGGGGAGGCCCTCGTTAGCAAAGTCGGGAGGGTGTGGGAAATAATTTGTTACTCAAAAATCCCAAATTCAGAAAAGCACCAATCGGTGTACTTCTATCTGTCCAACTACACTTTCAGTTCTCCATTGCTGTCTTACATGGCTTTTCGATTGTCCTTCTGGCAGGCTCGGTCCACCCACCTCCGTGGAGGGAGTACAGCAGAAGCCACGAGAAGAAAAAAGGAATTCACTTGGGTTTTTTTAGAGGTTAGTTAGAAAACATGCAGTGTTTGGGGGATGGGGTGGGTAGGAGGAGGAAAGAAGACGAGGGGGGGTGGTAAAGGAGCCTACATGAGGGCTAGCTGCTCCTTTCACCTGCCTGCCAATCAAAAGCCTCAACTACTGTCTATCTTTGAGAATCCTGGAAGCATAAAGGTAGATCCTGAGGGTAGATATGGGACGGCAGAAAAGAACAATGATATTATTCCCTAATGATCCAACTTTCTCAGTGAGAATTCGAACGCCCACCTGTCTGGGCAGGTACGGAACCCAGTCACAGCTCAGAGCCCAAAAGCTATTTCTCTCTCTTAGATTCACCACAAGAAACACCGAAGCCTAGGAGAGGCCAAAGATTACTAGCCTGCACCATTATTCACACATCCCTTGAAAGTTCTCTTCAATCAGGTGAAGAAAGAGCCTCTGCTTTCTGGCCACAAGGCTCACACAGCTATAAGCATGGGTCGGGCCAGGGAAATGGGTTGGATGGCAGCCGGACTGATGATTGGGGCTGGGGCCTGTTACTGCATGTACAAACTGACCATGGGAAGAGATGAGGGGAACGAGTTGGAAGACGAGGAGGAAGATGAATGGGAGGATGAGCAGGATCCAGATGAAGAGGAGGCAGACATTTGGTTTGATTTCAACGCAATGGCTCGACCCTGGAGTGAGGATGGGGGCTGGGATGAACCTGGGTCCCCAGGTGGGACCGAGGACAGACGGTCAGGTGGGGGAAAGGCAAAGGGAGCACACCCAATCAAGCAACGGCCATTCCCTTATGAACATAAAAACGTATGGGGTGGACAGAGCTTTAATTCCTTCAGTTGTCCGGACCTGAGCAAGTGTGTTTTCAAACAAAAACAGAACATGATCATGGTGCCCACAAATGCTGGCTTTTCCCTTGGCCACGATGTCAGGAGGCATTTGGCCAGCCTCTCAGTGGTTGGAAACAGGAGTCCCAGCCCCCAGCCCACTGTGAGGGAGAAGGCTTTGTATGCCCCCGAAAACCCAAACAGCAGCATTGAAAATCAGGGCCAGATTAAGATGTACATCGATGGAGTGTGTCGAGAGACGGTGTTCTGCTGCTGCAAGTCATTTCTGCAGCAGGCAGGATTAAGTCTGCTAATAAGCATGACAGTCATTAATAACATGCTTGCCAAGTCCGCTTCAGACCTGAAGTTTCCTTTGCTATCGGAGGGGAGTGGATGTGCAAAGGTTCAGGGTTTGGAACCACGGATGAGTTTGTCTGAAAAGCCAGTGCTGGCGGGGGAAGTGCTGGCTGCCCAAATGCTTTTCTCATTCATGTGCCTCTTTACCAGAAGTGGGAGCAGAGAGATGCTCGTGGAAGCCATCTCCCCTTAAGTGGCTGTCTCAGGAAGAAGGAGACCGAAGCCACCCAGAGCCGAGCACTTTACTGAGAGCAAAGAGGCTGCAGTGGGTGCTACAGAGTCTTAGCCAGTCAGCTCCAACCAGGGCGAGAGTCCCTTCCAGTCTCTAAATGAAGGGACACACTCTCCTTGGCCAGGCAGGGCTCCCCCAGAGCTGTGGGCAATGTCTGGGTTTTGTAGTCTGCAGGTAAAGTGCATTGTAAATTGCTCCCTCACAGCCTTCTCTATGCAGTAAAGGGTAAGGGGAATCCTCGTGGCCACTGGCTGTGGATAACTAACATCAAATCGCAGCATCAAGATGAAGGGTAAAGGGATCCCCGCAGCCCTGGCTGCGGATAACTATCAAATCTCAGCATCAAGATAAAGGGTAAGGGTATCCCCGCAGCCACTGGCTGTGGATAACTTACATCAAATCACAGCATCAGAGAGAGAGTGTCTTCGCCCATGGTGATCTCCCTGTGTAAGCTGGACCACTTAACAGAAATCACACCCACATGTGAGCTTGTGCCAAACACCCTTCTGCAGCTGCTTAGGTTGAAGTCTTTCCTCTTTCCTCCTTCCTCCACTAGCTGGTGGATGGCTAGCATGTTAAGCAAGAAATGCACTCCATTGGTGTCCATTGCAGTGACTGCCCCTCTGAGTCCCCAGTCCCTTCCCCTCACCCCCAGTGTGTATCCTCAATAAACTGTGTGCTTTGACTGACAAGACAATTAAAAAGGGGCACCGGCCTCCTCTTTGAGTTTGCGGCCTGCACAGACATGGTGACAGAATGCACCACAGAGTCCAGCTGTCTGGGCTCCTGCTCCCTGAGGACAGGGCACTCATCAGTGCTCCCAGGAGGCAGGGGCAGAAAGGCACTGCTGTGTTTAGGAGAAGCTTCAAGAGAGGGCCTCAGGGGAGGGGGGTGGGCAGGGGTACCACGTGCCGTGGGTACAGAAGTAGAGAGGGCGATACCCTTGAAGCAGGCACCACGGGATCCTGAGCACAGGAAGCCCTTAAAGCAGACGTCTTCTTGACTGGCCTCCTTGGACTGAAGGTCTGAGTGCATGGCATGTGTCTGTGTTCCCTGCAGTGTCTCTGTCACCATCTGTGCCCATCTGATAAAGGGTTCTCCTAGTAAGGATCGCCCCTTGGCTGACTCCAGCTTCCTTTCCTTTCCTCTGTCCCCCTAGGATGCTGTCAAAACCACTTCCTGCACCCTTCCTTCCTCAGGACCCCAAGCACTGCTTGCTGGCAGGGCAAGAGGGTTGGCAGCTATTCCACTTTGGGGGAACCTCCTTTCTTCCCTAGCTCTTCCTAGGGGTGGAGCATCCAGAAACTCCCCACAAGGATAGTGGGCAGGAGGATGCTGTCAGTGCTGGTCAGGACCTGCCTGCAGAGACCCACTCTCTGCCTCTGAGATCCACACACCCACCCGTGCAAGGGAGAGCTGGGCCCTGTGTGTTGAGCCATGCCTGCAGGCCTGCCCAACTCATCTCCCTCACACAGCCCCTCCTTCCCCTTTCCAGACCTCTCAAGCCCCCTTAGCTCCTGCCTCACCCAGGCTAGCTGCTCCGCATGCTTGCCCTGTGTCAGGCACCAGATGCCTTCCCAGAGCCATGGCAAAGCAGGAGACACACCTGCTTTTTCAGTTAGGGGCTGCTACTGCTGCTGCACAGGAGGCGCCATGTCCTGGTCAATGACCCTAGGGTCTGTTTTGAGTCCCTGTGTCCTATGTGCTAGTGCTCTGTGTGCTGTCTTCTGCCTGCTCTCCTCCATATGTCTCTCCATAGCTTTCAGTTCCTCTTCTACCTCACACACCATTTGAGTGCCAACCCCCCTGCTTGTAACCTGTTCCGGGTACAGTTTTTGGTGACCGGTAAACTGAGGCACCTGACAGGCCCTTTGATCTTACTCTGGGAAGTTGTCCTAACAGAAGTGGATACTGTCCATCTGAGTTCCTGGAAAGTGGATGAGACTAGTATCCTGTGACTTTTGCTACAACACACAGCCATCAGGGGGTTGTGCCTCAGGCTGTCTTGGCTGGATGAGGGACCCTGTTGTTTCCCAATAGCTGCTGGTGGATATCCCCCCTTTGAGCCTATCAATCCATCCTTTGGTTGGCTGATGTACATTCATGAAGGATTTGTGTACACACCTGTATCCTATCGTCCTTGGTTCAGCCTGCCTGTCCAGTGCTGTCTTCAGTGACAGCTCACTGCTAGGCCTCTAACCTCAGCACAGAGGCAAGGCAGAGAGGCCCCTGTCCTTGCTTATGCGTCTGGCCCAAATTAGCATGCACCTTCCTATTCCTCTGCACATCATAGAACTCCAAGTTCCCAATCTCATGCTGTAGTCCAGCATCTCCTAGGCACCTGAGGCTTGAGGACTGCAGATTCCTGCTGACTCCAGGAGGGCCTCAGAGACTTCTAGCACAGCTTCGGAGCAGCTGTGCCCCAGGAAAGCCACCTGGTTCCAAAGCATCTCCACTACATGGTCCTGGTACACGTCGCCACCTCCTGTTCATTTACTGGAAGTGCCCGATTGTAAACATTGCTAAGATGGGCATGCCAGTATGCTATCACTCATAGCCTGACAAGTCATGATGTGGGGTCTAGGTAGGAGACCAGATTCAAATGCTGCTTCCAATCCAGGGGGCGGCATATGAAATGAGGCATGGAACAAGACCACTGGGATGCCCATCCTGTTGGTACAAGATCAAAATAGCTCCGGATCACAATATGTACCTGTCTGCTGCTAGGCTTTCCCACCACAGTGAACTTGATCCTCTGTGCTGTCCTTGCCACTCCTGGTCTACAGAGCTGTCCTCTATCCTGAGCTGTCCCCTCAGTCACGTGAGCTTGCTGCAGACTCCCTTCCAGGTTCCGAAAGAGCACTGGATTTGCTGCCTTCTTCTCCTGAGTACCTTTGTGTGTGGTGCCAGAAGGCATTGTTTCTGGAGCCCTCCTCTGCCACCTGTTCTCTTTGGGGATTGAGTGCTTTGTGGCCTCTCTACACCGTTTCCTGGAAAAGCAAACAGGATTGCAGACATGCAGTTGCCACAGAGATAAAGCATGGGGGCGGGAGTGGACAAATATGTTTTTGTTATAACCTTTCATAAAAATGACTTACCTTGGAAACAAAAAAGGTACCAGTACAATTAATTATGTCTTTTTCTCTGTGTGTTGCTATATTTTTTAATGTGTCCTCTAAGGCTACATTACTTTGGCTTGTATACATGTCCTTTTTCTGTTGTTCATGATGGGAACTGCAAGTACAAACTGGAAATGACCAAATGTTTCAACAACCAGTTGGCTACTCTCAAAGAGGATGGAAGGGGTATCAATGGTTCATTCGATGCAGTTATTCTGCAAGTATTTATTTTCCCCAGAAGTACACAACTCTCCCTAAAGTCTCCTTCATTTTATCTTGTGTATTTTTTTCCACCAAACTTCTCGGGCGGTAGAGTAACCTAAACTAGTTCATCTTGTTTCTCAGATCATCTTTTTTTAAGTCCACTAGCAAAGTCTGAATTAGTATAACCATCAACATTCTATTGTTCTTTGTTCTTACGTATGTCTGTTTTGAGGGTCACTGTTAATGACAGAACAGCATCATGACAGCTAAGCATTCCAAACAACAGTGTCATACCATCTTCCCTAGAATAAATATTTCGTTTCACCAAGACCAACTCTCAAAATGTAACCTCATATCCAGAACTTTATCCAGGGCCTCAATTTGGACAGCAGATGAAGTTGGTAACCTCCTCATCTGTGAGTGGGAATAGAGAGGTAAGGGAGGATGGCAAAGGCATGTGCCAGCCTTGTCTCAAAGCTTGAGCTCTCTGTCCCCATGTTGGACTTAGTAGTTCTGCAGCTTTATGTCTCTCACCATAGAAAAACTTAACCATAAGGCTTTTGAATTTCTAGGAACATATATGGACATATCTAATACCTACATCTGCTAAGGAATTGATTTGAAGGCAGGAGAGAGACATGAAATTAGCCGTTTTTCCTTTTATCCCCTCTGTCCTGCCCATAAGGTTCCTCTCTTATAGAAATTTCCTTTAGTGCTGAATTCTTACTATCTTGTAGAAAATATAAGTCCATAATAAGAGCGTTCCAAGGCTAGTTTCAGACATGGCAGGTTTAATAAGTTAGGAAAACTCCCACTTGATGATTTATGAATTTTAAAAGTTACTATTGAGGCTTCATAAATGCTGACTAATATATACAGGCAATGATTTGTTTCTCCTTAAGATTGTTATTTTAATGATAAGCTTGGCAATGAATAATGAGATAAAACAGGGGTACATGGGGCCAGATTGGAAATCAGGATATTGCCCTATATGTTTATCTCAATCTTCAGAGGTTCAGAAAAAAGAGAAATGAATGTGGAATGACCAAATTACAAAACATGCACCAGACATCTCACATAACTTGATATGAACAAGGCTGGGCAATAACAGATCACAGTTTCTTCTATTGCACTTTAAATTTAAATGTGCTTTTTGTTTAACTAGACAATTCATTTGTTACCCATATTAGGGTCAGGAGCTCTACCCTGGCAGCCTTAAAAAGCTAGGCATACTCACCCACCCTAAATAAGCCAATTAAAAGAGCCCAATTATTAATGAAAAGCAGAAACAGAGATTAATAATGAAAAGCAGAAACAGCCTTAGGCACATTGGGAAGAGTGACAAAAAAGACCTACAGCATCTCTTGCCAAATCTTTCTTCAGGGTCTTTAAGGTTTAAATGGAAGGCGAGTGGTGCATAATTAAGCAGTCCTCATCAAGGTATGGTCCCCTCACTGTCCCTGATCCACCATTATCTGGAGTCCAGGCTCTCTTGTAAGGTGAAATGGCAAATTGTGAGCACTGTGTGAAATCCCTTTCCTCCCTCTCTGGCTGGCATCAGGCTTCATTCAGCCTTGTTCTTTCCCCAGCTTGAGATTTCTTTGGAAGTCTGGATCTCTGGGGTGCCTTGTTTCAATGGTTCAGATGGCCAGAATGAGGGACTCTTAAGAATATCTCATTTGCTCTAAGTATGCCAGTTACACACCTATCCTGATAACTAAAATTCCCCCCAAATGATGTATTATACATCCAAATCTCCCATTTTCTTTCTTTTAGCAATATTGAATTCTTCCCGTAAGAGAAAACCCTGTTGTGCCACAACTTATATATTATTCCAGAGACACAGCATATGTACATATACATTTTAGACACACACAGGCAAACACATACACTTGACAATACATAAATAACCTTGCCATTCCTCACCCCACTGCACAAACATCTTGATTTTTTTAA
This sequence comes from Micromys minutus, assembly GCF_963924665.1. NCBI lineage: Eukaryota > Metazoa > Chordata > Mammalia > Rodentia > Muridae > Micromys > Micromys minutus. The sequence goes on along the minus strand of NC_137970.1, from coordinate 73,928,821 downwards.
TAGCCGAATGGTATTTTATTGCATTAATGTATCTTTATTATTTGGTGACTCGATTATTTGTGGGTATGTGTTTTCTATTATGAATGCTACATTACTGGCTAACTTCACACGTTTCTTTCTTCCTAGTCTCTTTTTATTCATTTAGTCTTCATTGATTAAATTTTATGTCTTGGGCTGGAGAACTGGCTCAGCAGTCCAGAAGAGCATTGTTGTTCTTGCTGAGGAAATAGGTTCAATTCCCAGCATCCACACAGTTACCAACCATTCACTTGCAGGGTACCTGATGCCTAGGGCACATACATGGTGCACAGACATACATTTAGGCAAAACACTCATACACATAAAATGAAAATAAATAAGCCTAAATTTTAAAATTCTATTTCTTAGTGCTTATCTTTGGAATATTCCATATATTCCATATATACCTATAGCAAATGGCATCCCTTGGCCCCAGTTATTAAAAATGAAATTTGTGTGTTGGAATTAATTCTTTTTTTTAAGGTGTGCACTTTTATTAAAATGGTCTCAAGTCAGTGTACAGGCCAGCCCTTGCTGCCTCAACACCTCAACCAATAGCCAGGGAGACCAAAGCCTTCATACATCAAGTTGGGGGACAAAAAAAGAGGGGGCCACAATGGCTGACCATTCAGAAATTAAAAACAAAAATGAAGTATTAAGGCGGAAGATTTAAAAAAAATTTTGCAGTAGATAATTTACACAGAAGCAATGCTGTCACCTTCCCCGGTGTGGACTCAGGGCATGGACTCGGCCATCCTCCTCTTAGGAGTGGGGGTGGCTTTCGGGAGGGTGAAGGACTTCCTGTAACCACAAATCTTGGATACTTGGAAGGACTATTAAAAAACAAAACAACAACAACAACAACAACAAAAAACAATGTACAATCAAAGTCCTCAGCCACATTGTAGAACTTTGGGGGATGTTTGCTCCAACCGACTGCTGTCGCCTTCACTGTTCCAGTTTTTAAATCCTGAGTCAAAAGCGCCAAAACAAAACTTAAAAAAAAATTTTCAAAGAAAAAAAAAAAAAAAACAAATAAAGCCATGCCAATGTTGTCTCGTTTTTTTTTTTTTTTTTTTTTTTTTTTTTTTCTGCGCAAGTTAGGTTTTGTCAAAGAAAGGGTGTAAAACACAGCTCAGTAACAGTCCGCCTAGAAACATTTGCGGTGGAGAATGGAAGGTCCAGACTCATCGTACTCCTGCTTGCTGATCCACATCTGCTGGAAGGTGGACAGTGAGGCCAGGATGGAGCGACAGATCCATAGAGGTAAAGACCTCTATGCCAACACGGTGCTGTCTGGTGGTACCACCATGTACCCAGCATTGCTGACAGGATGCAGAAGGAGATTACTGCTCTAGCTCCTTGAAGATCAAGATCGTTGCTCAGGAGGAGGTCTTTACGAATGTCAACGTCACAGTTCACGATGGAATCGAATGTAGTTTCATGGATGCCACAGGATTCCATACCCAGGAAGGAAGGCTGGAAAAGAGCCTCGGGGCATCGGAACCGCTCATTGCCAATAGCGATGACCTGGCTGTCAGGCAGCTCATAGCTCTTCTCCAGGGAGGAAGAGGATGCAGCAGTGGCCATCTCTTGCTCGAAGTCTAGGGCAACATAGCACAGCTTCTCCTTGATGTCACGCACGATTTCCCTCTCAGCTGTGGTGGTGTAGCCACACTCGGTCAGGATCTTCATGAGGTAGTCTGTCAGGTCCCGGCCAGCCAGGTCCAGACGAAGGATGGCATGAGGGAGAGCGTAGCCCTCACAGATGGGCACAGTGTGGGTGACCCCGTCTCCGGAGTCCATCACAATGCCAGTGGTACGACCAGAGGCGTACAGGGACAGCACAGCCTGGATGGCTACATACACGGCCGGGGTGTTGAAGGTCTCAAACAGGATCTGGGTCATCTTTTCACGATTGGCCTTAGGATTTAGAGGGGCCTCAGTGAGCAGCACAGGGTGCTCCTCAGGGGCCACACAAAGCTCATTGTAGAAGGTGTGGTGCCAGATCTTCTCCATATCGCTCCAGTTGGTGACAATGCCGTGTTCAATGGGGTACTTCAGGGTCAGGATACCTCTCTTGCTCTGGGCCTCGTCACCCACGTAGGAGTCCTTCTGACCCATACCCACCATCACACCCTGGTGCCTAGGGTGGCCCACGATGGAGGGGAAGACAGCCCGGGGAGCATCGTCGCCCGCGAAGCCGGCTTTGCACGTGCCGGAGCCGTTGTCGACGAGGAGCGCAGCGATATAGTCATCCATGGCGAACTGGTGGTGGGTGTGGACCGGCGACGGAGGAGCTGCGAGGAGACTGTGCTCGCGGGTGGACATGTACACTCGACAGTTGAAATTAATTCTTATTCTTTTTTCTTCACTCATTTTTAGTTATGTAACTTCTACTCCAAGTTTATCACTACTTTATTTGGTCTGTAGCCACATCACATTCGTTTGTGTCTTAGTCCTCTATTAACAGAGAATTTACACTGGTTGGTACATTTTTAGGTAATTTTTGAGATTGTAAGTGCATTATTAACCCCTCTATGCACCGCCCCCTTGCTCTCCTTCAAATCCTGTTCTCTATTACTGGCACTTTTTTTTTTACTGTAGTTTGTTTCTTCCTTGTGCTTCTGTCATTTCCGTGACTGTTAAGTTTCCTTTTCCACATTTCCCCCCAAGGCCTGACTGTAAAGATTTCACCGTAATCTTATCTTACCATCTTTTTCTGAGCTCTGGCTTACTTACGTCATTTGTGTGAGCTATTTAGTGACAGTTTTCACCTAATCTAGGGTCACCCTTTTCAGATACATTTTACATCTACTCTGTGCTTCCTGTGTCCCTCTCCTTTGCTCACGTAGGACCTCTGCTTACTTCCTGTGGGTCCCATCGCCATTCCTTACATTCAGAAATGGTGGCTTTTCTTGAACAAGGTCCTTGAAGAAGAAGGCTCATCAAGGACATTTCCTTGATATGAAGTATCTGAAAGTTAGCTGCTGAGCTATCTGAAACAGTCTCCTCGGTCCTGCTAGTATGAAGCTAGCAAGGGGACAGATTACTTTCCCAAACTATGACCTATTTTTCTGATGTCTAATTTGGACTAATTTATTGTTTCTTGCAAGCGGGCAGAACCCATCCAGCTTCTGTTGTTAACTGTGTACATGCTTCTTGCTTCTGTTTGTTGCTATCGTTGTTGAGATTTTTATTACTAATATTTTTTTATGAAGGGTGCAAACATCCTCTCATTTTCAGGCCCCTGAAGTTGTCTCACGGCTGACTCAGAGAGGGCAGCTTGAGGATTTCTGGGAGATTAACCAGACTATCAAACATAAAACCACTTCACCAACCTCTGGCAACACTGTGTGATGGAGTTGGAGCCCAGTTTACTGAGAGGCTTTAGAAAGGCAAACGACACCTCCATATTTTCTGCCAGTCTTCCTGAGCTTTCTTACCACAAAATACAGGAACAGAGGTCATCCTAACAGCTTCTTCTGTGCTTGCAACAGGCTTTCTGCCAACTCAGAGCAAGAAAGATGACATCAAAGGTGCTTAAACCACCCACTGCAATCTTATTTGAAGCACTTTTCCTATCTTAATTCTCATAGCTGTTGTCATACGCCATTAGATTTCCTGTTTCTTTTGGCTGCGTTGCTGTTGTATATTAAGCCCCATGAACATAAGAATAGAGCTTGTCTATGATTGATTTTCCCTTTCCTGGCAGCACAGAATCACACATGATTTTCTTCCCACTTGCACTGTCCACTGGTCCATCTGAAATTCTGACTTGGGATGGAGTAGTTGACAGAACAGAAATGGTAAAGATCAAAGTGGAAAATATGCTACGCCATATTTCAAGTATTGGCCCAACTTGATACCACTATTTAGAGTGTCAACTTTTCTGAACTTAATTAGTTTCTTCTAGTGCAACAGTGCTCAATTGTTGGTGATTTTGCTTCTGTGGGGAGACATTTGGTAGTGTCTGGGTATGTCTTTTAGTTGTTGCAAAAATGAGAAAAAGATGCCATTGACTTCTTGCAGGTATAAACTAAATATGCTGTAGTACATAGGACAATCACTGTGGGAAAACGCAACAGCTGTGGAGGGGGGTTGTTCATGTGTATAGTGTGCATGTGTATGTTCAAGAGCATACGTGGACTTGTGCAGGCCTGAACTTGACATTGGATGTCTTAGTTTATTATCCTTCACTTTATTTATTAAGGATCTCTTGCTGAACCCAGAACTTGCCAATTCTGCCTACTCTGTCAAGCATTTCTTGGGAATCCCCTGTCTCTGACTCTTGAAAGCTAGGACTATAAGTGGCCACCATACCTGCAGGGCATTTACATGGATTTTTAAAAATCAGAACTCTGGAACTCACTCTTGCAGTGCAAGTACATTATCCACTGAACTCTCTCTTTTTTAATTAATTAATTAATTTTTACACTCAAGATTTTATTCCCCTTCTGGTCCACCCTCTGACTGTTTTACATCTCATACCTTGTCCCCTCACTCCCTGTCTCCAAGAGGATGTCCCCAGCCCACCAACTCCTACAGATCTCTAAACTTCCTGGGGCCTCCAGTCTCTTGAGGGTTAGGTGCATTCATACTCTCTTACTCCTACTCCATCAAAATATTCTTTCCTTTTTCTTTCAGGGTATATTTTCTATTACCTTCTTCTGCCCCCTCCCACTTAAGGTTTCTAACTCTTCTTGTGGTCCCCCTTCAGTTTCCATAAGTAAACATTCACAGACAGACACACATGCGCATTTGAATATAAATGAGTACAGGTACCTGTGGAAGCTAGAAAAATGTGTCAGACTCCCTCTAGATGGAGTTACAGGAAGCCATGAGACTCCTAACATGGGTGCTGGGAACTGGAACTCAGATCATCTACAAAAGCAGTACACGTTTTTAACCATTGAGCTATTTCTCTCAGCCCATGTTACAACTTTTTGACAACTTGTTCCTATTGTTAATATATAGTGACCTTCATTGTCTCTTCTGAATACTTTTATCTTAATATCGACTTTATCAGTTATCAGAGTCGCTATGTCAGCTTGTTTTCAGCTTCATTTCTCTTAACAGAGTGATTTCCAATGTTTGATTCTAAGTCTTTTTGTCTCTTTGCCATTAACAAATATTTTTGAATACTGTTGTATTCCAGAGAGTGCTCAGAGAATTTGGCATTCGGTAGTGAGCAAAACAGAGGTGACTTTTGTCATACAAATGAAGCGGTCAGTTAAAATAAGTATGATTGCTAAATTGAACTTGAATGTATATACAATTCAATTTCATAGACATCCACCAAATTGTATTTCTTTTGCACTTTGTGGAAGAATAATCATCGTTATTTCTGGAGGGGGAAGTAGTTCTTTTTACCAATTACCATCGCCTGTATTTCATATTGTGTCAGCCTTCACTCAGGTCACATGCCTGTGTGAACTGTCATCCTCAGAGCGGACTTGGAAATAGGTTTCTAAGACTGTGTAAAATGATCCCAGTTCTCACGCTGAATGGCTGAAGAATGAGCTGAATTATAAGCTGCTTTTATAGTCATCTAAATAACTTTTGCTATTACCACTGCCTGGAGTTGAGAGTAGAAAGCTTGTTTCTTTTAGATCCTAATTTAAAAAAAAAAAAAAAGTAAACTGGAACTCACCCGCATTCATATGTACATAAAAAAGAAAAGCTCAGTGCATTCTTTCCATTGGAAGGGCAAAGATCTCCTTGATTTAAAAACTCCTGGGGATATCAGTTGGACCAAGACACCATCTGGTATTGTTATTTTACTTTAAGCATACAGTCAGTCGGGAAAGCCAGCAATGAGAACTTAAGACGTTCCTGATTTGTGGGAGGATTGTCTTCATCTGCACTCAGTTACCTAAACTGTCCTCGGAGCCATGTCACTGTGGTCTGCTTTTCTACTTTGCTAATGGCAAGTCAAACACAATGTGTAAGTCAGCGACAGAGGCGTGTGAGTGTGTTGTATCCTAGGGATGTTTGTCTGTGTCTCCCTGAGTAACTTAGGCGTCTCTCAAGCCTGACCCATCATGTGTGAGATGGTTAGATCCTCGGAATACCTGAGGTTGGCTCTTCTTTTAGTTCAGTCTACAATAGTTGCTTGGAAATTTCTAAGCTCCAAGGTCAAGGGTATTATGACACTTTGAAAAACTGTTCTCACACTCAAGACTCAATAGATAATTTTCTTTATGTTCCATCAAACACAGAACTTAATTAGCTGCACTTTTGACAACAAGCACAATTTCGCTTAGTGTATCTGTTATCTATGGCTACATAAGAAGTACTCCAAAAGTCAGTGGCTTTGAACAGTCATGGTAATTGCTTTTTACTTCATGGGTCAGTGATTTGTGCCAGGCTTACCTTGTTAGTTCTGCTCTTGTTGCCTGAAATTGCTTTCCAGGGCTGGAGTCAGCGACAGATAAGACCAGGGCTGCTTCCTGCAGCTGGGATTGCCATAGCTAGCAAGTGGAAATAAAGAATGTTTAAAATTAATTTTCAGAACAATTCATATTTTAAGTTAAGGCTCATTCCACACATTTGTGAAGCACATGGGCGCATGCCAGCATGTACACACACACACACACACACACACACACACACACAGAGAGAGAGAGAGAGAGAGAGAGAGAGAGAGAGAGAGAGAGAAGAGAACTGGAATAAAATTTATCTGATGTTCAACTGTAATTCAAATTTAACTGGATGTCCCTTATTTTATCTGAAAACTCTGTATTTGTGTCCTCAGAATAGATCATCTCTGCTCTGAATTGCTCCAGAAGCCACTGACAATTGTGGGCAGCTCCACACATGGTAGCTTCAGAGGAGAAAGTGTGAACGCCTCGTTAAAAATTCACTCTTCAAGCCACTTCTTGGGATCTGTTTGCCAAAATTTAAGCTGATCAATGCAAATCCCACATTTCAGCTCAAGTCCACCTGGGAGCAGATGAAGTGGTGATATGGGTGTCTCACTGGGAGCCATTACTGTTTCGTGTTCTCCAGGACCCTTCGAGCTGTTTCATTTCCTTTTTTTGCTAGCGGGTGACTTTGAACTGTTTATTGGCTCTAAGACAATTGCATACATGAATATGCTTCTTTTCTCATAATCCATTACCCACCCTAATCCCTCTCTCACTCCCCCTGGACCTTTCCATATTTCCAACAAGTCCCCTTCATGTCTTTGTGTGTGTGTGTGTGTGTGTGTGTGTGTGTGTGTAATCGAACACTGGTATGCATAAGCATAGGTGTGGAGGTTACTTCCAGTGGCTTCAACCTTGAAGAAAAGGAACTCTTCTCTCCCTCACCTGCCACTACCAGTAGCTCCTCAGCCAGAAGTGGGGCCTCATGAGTCCCCCCCACCACCACCTATGCTCAACGGTCAATGGCTTTACTCTTGTGCAGGTCCTGAGCAGGTAAGCACAACCTCGTTGAGTTTGTGTGTGCAACAGACATGCCATATCCAGAAGACAGCCTGCACAGCACTCCTCCCCATCCTCTGCTCATTCCGTTCTTCCCTGAGTTTCCTGAGCCTGGGGAGGAGTGTGATGATGACGTGTTTATGCCTGAGCACTCAACAGTTAAATTATTCTCAGTACATCTGCTAAGTATGGCTCCCTGCACTGACCACTGCGCATTGCACACTGAAGCTTCTTAGAGTAAGGCAGAGGCAATAATCTATGGGCATAAACACAAACATTTAGAAGGCAGTTGGACAGCATGTTCATTTAACAAAACAAGAATAATAGGTTTTACCCTAGGGCTTATGACCTCCCTGGGAATTTGACCAGGCTTATAGTAGCAGGTATGACCTCATTTGACTTTATCTATTCTGGTTTTTCTGGTCTCTAGTCATTTCCCAACATCACAATTCTTCAGATGTTTGTGACTTCATCCTTTGAGTCTTTTGTCATCTTGCTCCACTTTGCTCAGGTTAGTCAAGGCTAGGTTTGGCCAGCATCTTAGAAACAATTATTGCTATCTCGTTTGTGGTCATTAGTTCCTGTATTCTGTATTTATCTTAGACTAGATTAATAACTTTCTCAGAGCACAGTCTCATATGTTTCCTAAGTGAAGATCCATAGGATGTAAGTTTTATGGGTACATCCATTCCTGATATCTCCCCACATACAAGTGAAGCCCATAGATTGTAGAGATCCAATGAATGCTGATCGTGTACTCGACCACCAAGCCTCCTGAAAACACATTCATTGTTATGAAGTAACCTAACCAATAGCATTTTTAGGGACAGAATACTAGAAGGAGACATATTCTTAAAGACTTAAAAGTATTCATGTGAGCTGGAGAGATGGCCTAGCCATTAAAGGTTCACAACCAAAAATAAAAGTACTCAGGCACTGACATTCTATAATCAGTGTTATGACTTGGAAGCGTGATGCCAGTCTGATTTGCAGGTGACTTTCCACCTACTCAGAGAAGCTTTTAGGGTTATTTTTCAATGTTAATTTTTTTGAAATATTTAGTCAAGGACACTCTTTTCCTATTTGTATTAGGCATACATTGTACCTTTCCTTTTAATAAAAAGGGGTACAGGGAAAATTGTGGTGATATAAATATAAATCATACCTAATTAACCACAAATATTAATATACTATAATATTTCATTATACTCTCCAAAAATAATTAATAAAATGGAGTTACATACATTGGCAGGATTACATTTTTTGATATTTCTTCCCAAGTGTAAATGCTACTGAAAAATTGATGCATGTCTTTCAGTAAGCCATTTTAATTTTTCTAAAAAATATATGCATATAAAATAATATATAGTGTTCTTTTAGATACCTAAAATTATCTAAATGTCAATTTCTTGTATCTTTCTGCAAATTGGGTGTTTTGTTCAACATAAGGTACTAGAGAGTTGTCTTGACTGATATACAGAGATGCAGTACACACATTTTTACTGTTATAAATTTGATTGTATAAGCACATGACATATTTCTTACGCATGAGCCTCCAGTAGACAAGAACCTTTTACTGAAGCGCAGCACATTCATATCAGAAAGAAGACAAATATTCACTATGTCATCAACATCATTGTTCTAGAGGTTCTTGGCAGTGCAAAGAGATAAGTAAAAGGAATGAACTATTGGATAGCAAGAGATAAAACTGCCATAATTTGTAAACTATGTTTATCTACATAAGTCAGAGAGAATAAAGAGGCAAAACAGTAAAAATGGTGAGTTCATGGAAAGAACCTGATGACAGAATAATGTTAAATGAATAGCTTTTCTATCAACCAAGAATAATTGCTGCTTAGTACATTTATTTTTGAATGGGAAGGGAATGTATAAGAACAAAATTTTAAAGGAAAGGGTCTTGGTAAAAATTTCCTTTTGTTTGAATATGCCTAGTAGCATTTTTTAAAAACCTAAGTTTCCTTTTGGAGAATATTTCATAGATATTTGACATTACATTAGAATATATATACTGGCATGTACTAGAATAGAAAACAGCATTATGATGTTTATGATGGCAGCATGGCACAGCATTCTGCAACTTAATAAGCCTTAAAGACACAAGTCTTTAACAAAGGAAAGAGACCAGTACCTGATCTCCCATGATATTAAAGTCAAGAGAATGAGGCTTCCTACGCTTCCCACAGGCTGCAGTATATCTGAGAGAGGACCTAGGCAGAGGCCTGTGCATAATCACATAAAGGAACCCCCTCACCAAAACACATGCATGAGGTCACTCAGGAAGTTGAGGCTCTTCAAGCCAATTAGAGTAGCCTAGGACAAATGAGTATGCCTCCACAAAGAATGTCAAGAAGCCAGAGACAAAATGCTGGGTTGGTGAATAAAGATACCACCGCAGGAAATGAGTGGACTACTCAATCAGTGACAGCGGAAGCATCAAATGTCATACTACTATAGCTCATCTCGTTTGTTCTCTCTTACTTTTCGAGAGAGTCTCCACATGATTCTGGCTGTCCCGGAACTCATTTTGTTGACCAGACTGGCCTCAAACTCACAGAGATCTGTCTGCCTCTACCTCCCAAGTGCTGGGATTAAAGCCATGTGCCACCATGCCTGGCCTAACAGTATACATCTTAGCAGATCCATAAGTCAAAAGTTGAAATAAGAAAGCACAAGATAGCTGAAAAAAATGAAGGGGGAACATTCTACAATCAAAGAGTGTCAAAAGACACACACACACACACACACACACACACACACACACTGCCCTCCCCCGCCCCCAATTCAGAAATCAAGGAAAATATAGCTCCAGGTCTGGAGCAAAGCTGGGGGAGACTGGAACATCTGGAAGATATGAAAAGACGAATGGCACATCTTGCACAGCGGGGGAAAGATGCTTTTCTGCAAGGCCATGAGGGACTGAGTCACTTTCCTTCTGAAGCTCAGACTATAAGCTCAATTTGTATGTTGCTAAAGCCAGTAGCAGTGGAGTTGTGAATAACTTCTCATAGGCTGAAGTGAGTCTTGAGAGGCTTTCTAAAGTAGAAGATTGGAACATTCACAAAAGAAACCCTCCCCATAAGCATAGCTTCACAAGTTCACAAGAAAAGCAGGGCTAAGAGCAACCTGAAGCTGTCTGCTGCGAAACCTACAAATCTCCTTTAATCAAACTGTGCTAATGGACAGAGATTGACTCGGTGATGGCAATACTGGTCCTTGAGAGGCACTTAAAGGTGAGTGCTGTGGAGGCAAAACTGCTCTGATTGTGACACAAAGGGGTTCAGTAAGAGGGCACCTTTGCAGAGTAGAAAAAATGAATATGAAAGCTGCAGTCCTGCCCTGTTTCCAGGGAACTGAGGGGACAGACCTCAAAGCACACTCTCCCCAGGGACAACAGGTGGCAGGGGAGGGCTCTAGAATGAGTGTGAATAAACAGCACCTTCTGGTACCACATACAAAGGTACTCAAGCAAAGAAGCAGCAAAACAAGGGCTCTTTCAGAAACAGGAAGGCAGTCTGTAGGGGGCTCATAGGACAGAGGGGACAGCTCATGCATGATTGAGTTCAATGTTTGTGGTGGAAAAGCCTACCAGCAGACTGGTATATGTTGTACTCCAGAGCTATTTTGATTTATTACCAACAAGATGAGCATCCCAGTGGTCTTGTCCAACACCTCCCTTCATATGCCCCCAGGATTGGAGGCAGCATTTGAAACTGGTCAAAGCAGGGAACTCAACCAGCAGCTACTGAGAAAAAGAATGGGTCCCTCACCTAGCCAAAGGAGCCGGAGGCACAAACCCCAGATGGCTATGTGTTGTAACAATAATCACAGAAAACTGGTCTCATCCAGTTTCCAAAAACTTGGATGATCAGTATCCACTTCTTGCTGGACAATTTCCAAGAAGCAGTCCAAGGGGCCTGGCAAGCATTTACTGGTCACCAAGAAATTGTACCTGGAACAGGTTACAAGCAGGGGGGTTGGCACTCAAATGGTGTGTGAGGCAGAAGAGGAACTGAAAGCTATGGAGAGACTTATGGAGGAGAGCAGGCAGAAGACAGCACACAGAGCACTAGCACATAGGACACAGGGACTCAAAACAGATCCTAGGGTCATTGACCAGGACATGGCGCCTCCTGTGCAGCAGCAGTAGCAGCCCCTAACTGAAAAAGCAGGTGTGTCTCCTGCTTTGCCATGACTCTGGGAAGGCATCTGGTGCCTGACACAGGAAAAGCATGCGGAGCAGCTAGCCTGGGTGAGGCAGGAGCTAAGGGGGCTTGAGAGGTCTGGAAAGGGGAAGGAGGGGCTGTGTGAGGGAGATGAGTTGGGCAGGCCTGCAGGCATGGCTCAACACACAGGGCCCAGCTCTCCCTTACACGGGTGGGTGTGTGGATCTCAGAGGCAGAGAGTGGGTCTCTGCAGGCAGGTCCTGACCAGCACTGACAGCATCCTCCTGCCCACTATCCTTGTGGGGAGTTTCTGGATGCTCCACCCCTAGGAAGAGCTAGGGAAGAAAGGAGGTTCCCCCAAAGTGGAATAGCTGCCAACCCTCTTGCCCTGCCAGCAAGCAGTGCTTGGGGTCCTGAGGAAGGAAGGGTGCAGGAAGTGGTTTTGACAGCATCCTAGGGGGACAGAGGAAAGGAAAGGAAGCTGGAGTCAGCCAAGGGGCGATCCTTACTAGGAGAACCCTTTATCAGATGGGCACAAATGGTGACAGAGACACTGCAGGGAACACAGACACATGCCATGCACTCAGACCTTCAGTCCAAGGAGGCCAGTCAAGAAGACGTCTGCTTTAAGGGCTTCCTGTGCTCAGGATCCCGTGGTGCCTGCTTCAAGGGTATCGCCCTCTCTACTTCTGTACCCACGGCACGTGGTACCCCTGCCCACCCCCCTCCCCTGAGGCCCTCTCTTGAAGCTTCTCCTAAACACAGCAGTGCCTTTCTGCCCCTGCCTCCTGGGAGCACTGGTGAGTGCCCTGTCCTCAGGGAGCAGGAGCCCAGACAGCTGGACTCTGTGGTGCATTCTGTCACCATGTCTGTGCAGGCCGCAAACTCAAAGAGGAGGCCGGTGCCCCTTTTTAATTGTCTTGTCAGTCAAAGCACACAGTTTATTGAGGATACACACTGGGGGTGAGGGAAGGGACTGGGGACTCAGAGGGGCAGTCACTGCAATGGACACCAATGGAGTGCATTTCTTGCTTAACATGCTAGCCATCCACCAGCTAGTGGAGGAAGGAGGAAAGAGGAAAGACTTCAACCTAAGCAGCTGCAGAAGGGTGTTTGGCACAAGCTCACATGTGGGTGTGATTTCTGTTAAGTGGTCCAGCTTACACAGGGAGATCACCATGGGCGAAGACACTCTCTCTCTGATGCTGTGATTTGATGTAAGTTATCCACAGCCAGTGGCTGCGGGGATACCCTTACCCTTTATCTTGATGCTGAGATTTGATAGTTATCCGCAGCCAGGGCTGCGGGGATCCCTTTACCCTTCATCTTGATGCTGTGATTTGATGTTAGTTATCCACAGCCAGTGGCCACAAGGATTCCCCTTACCCTTTACTGCATAGAGAAGGCTGTGAGGGAGCAATTTACAATGCACTTTACCTGCAGACTACAAAACCCAGACATTGCCCACAGCTCTGGGGGAGCCCTGCCTGGCCAAGGAGAGTGTGTCCCTTCATTTAGAGACTGGAAGGGACTCTCGCCCTGGTTGGAGCTGACTGGCTAAGACTCTGTAGCACCCACTGCAGCCTCTTTGCTCTCAGTAAAGTGCTCGGCTCTGGGTGGCTTCGGTCTCCTTCTTCCTGAGACAGCCACTTAAGGGGAGATGGCTTCCATGAGCATCTCTCTGCTCCCACTTCTGGTAAAGAGGCACATGAATGAGAAAAGCATTTGGGCAGCCAGCACTTCCCCCGCCAGCACTGGCTTTTCAGACAAACTCATCCGTGGTTCCAAACCCTGAACCTTTGCACATCCACTCCCCTCCGATAGCAAAGGAAACTTCAGGTCTGAAGCGGACTTGGCAAGCATGTTATTAATGACTGTCATGCTTATTAGCAGACTTAATCCTGCCTGCTGCAGAAATGACTTGCAGCAGCAGAACACCGTCTCTCGACACACTCCATCGATGTACATCTTAATCTGGCCCTGATTTTCAATGCTGCTGTTTGGGTTTTCGGGGACATACAAAGCCTTCTCCCTCACAGTGGGCTGGGGGCTGGGACTCCTGTTTCCAACCACTGAGAGGCTGGCCAAATGCCTCCTGACATCGTGGCCAAGGGAAAAGCCAGCATTTGTGGATTTTTGTTGTTGTAGTTGTTTTCCTTGAAGGGAAGCACACTTGTTCAGGTCAAGTATTTAAGGCACACATTTTGTGAACCTGGTAGTGGTGCCACACATCTTTTACCCTAGCCCGTGGGATTTAGAATCAGGTGGATCTCTGTATTTTAAAGCCCGGCTGGCATACAGGGCTACACAGAGTTACCCTGTCGTGAAAACAAACAAACAAATAGAAAATAAGCCAAAAGAATAAACAAACAAAAACAGAAAAGGTGATAAAAAGTAATTGCATTTAGATTTCCAAATATCAACTTCTCAGTGGGTCAAATTGTGATTCTTGTTTATTCATATGGTATTCTCTTTGTGACTTTCTTAAACCTTTCACAAATGATTTAATTCTTTATCAACCTCAGATCTTCGGCTTTCTTTCAACCTTGAGTTGAGCCTGCCTTTCATCACGCCTGTCTGAAGCTACCCACTCCTCTGTTCCTTCCTTAATTGGTTTCTCCTTTACTGTATTGGTGAATGCACACCCTTGCCACTCCAAGACCTGGCTCACACACCCATTTTCCATGGTTCATCAACCAAGTACATCCATTTTCCGTCAAGTCTCACAAACTGATCTCATTCTTGACAAGTTCTCCAGTTATATTATTCTAGGACCAATATTATCAGGAGTATCTTCTGAACAGAGTCTCTTAATGCCTGCCCTAATAGCAATACAGCTTTGCCATAATACTGTGCATCTTTCAAGAAGCACTTGCTAATACCAAATCTCTCTTCTTCCCTCTCTCCCTCTCTTTCATTCCTTCTCTTTCTATCCTTCCCTCTTTCTCTCCCTCCCTCACTGCCTTCCTCCTATTCTTCCTTTCTTCCTTTGTTTCACAATTAGAATTTCCAAATGTTTCTCTCTGAAATTTCCCCACAAGTAGAACACCTGCTTTTCCTGGTAGTTGAACATAACAGAGTGCTGGTGTGTGTGTGGGGGGGGGTGGGAACAAAGGCTGCGAGTCAGAAACAGTGCTGCTTCTGGATCCTATAGTCTGACTTGTCCCACCCAATTCCACGCTTTCCCTGGGATACCACATTGTGCTGAGGGATTTCCTTCCTCCCTTCCCTAGGTTATCTACAGGAAAGCAGACAAGAAAGAATCAACTGTGGTGCATGCACTTCCATAGAAGGCTCAGGAATGTTCCATCTCGAGTTCAGCTTTAGAAGTTTGCCATTTAAATCCAGTATGTTAGATCCATGCATGACGATATTATTAATTTAAA
This sequence comes from Micromys minutus, assembly GCF_963924665.1. Lineage (NCBI taxonomy): Eukaryota > Metazoa > Chordata > Mammalia > Rodentia > Muridae > Micromys > Micromys minutus. The sequence goes on along the minus strand of NC_137970.1, from coordinate 73,913,806 downwards.
AACCCCTTATTTTGTACAACATAAGTGTATTCACACAACTGAATGGAAGGCAAGTATGAAAGAGGTACAGTGATGTATGCAAAAATATAAAGGAACCCATTAGTTTCTGTGTAAACTAAATAAAATGGAATTATCGTCTGCCTTTAGGTTTTCAGCCCATTGTCCACCTTGTTTTCCAATCAGTTTATGACCTGGATACTCCTCCACAACTGCTCAACTGATTTGCTCTGCTCCTTCCCAACCTTCGTTTCTATACTACAGATGCTGGCCCTGTGTTCACAGAACCAAAGAGGACTAGGATCAAGGGTTGTCTGGAAATGAGGGTGGAATAGTAGGTTCTGATATACAGCTTAACTTCACCATGGATCTTCTGATCGGTTCAAGCCAAGTTTGTAACAAACTTCATTAGCTAGAATCAAACATCCTGAAGATGACTTCCTCTTCCCTTCTCTTGGTTTGTGCTGCCCTCTATAGACAGACACACAGAGCAACATCACATCGGTGTGAAAAGCATCAATGTTTGGAACTGGATGGGAAAGTAACAGATTGTACCTTTCACTAATTTAGGACTTTGTAGCACATTTCCCACATATCAGCTCCAGGTTCTCCAAACCAGCCCTGCCCCCATCCACTTTGTGGATCGTTTACAGGATTAAAATGAGCTTGATCCAGGTGTAGGAGTCTATGGCCCAACTTTGACCTTAAGTTCCCAGATAATCTTTGTTTTCATAACAAACTGTTCATAACTAGAATGCTTCCTTTCTTCTTTATGTGACTATAAAAATCATGTCACTGAGACCACTAAGAACTGATCGCCAGCTCTTGTTCTTGCAGCCTTGCTCTCCCTTCTACCCCTCCTCTTCCCCTTCCCTTCCCCCTCTCCCTCCACATGCTCATGGCTGGCCTCTTCTCCTCTTCTCCTCTACTCCTCTATTCCTCTCTTTTCTCTCTCTGTCTCTCTCTCTCTGCCTCTACTACCCTTTTAACTCTCCCATGACTTGAATAAACTATTCTGTACAAAAAAAAAAAAAAAAAAAAAGGCTTATCGCCAGATCAAAGAACTTTGCTTCTCTACAGTTCTGGGTCTCCTAAGATCCATGCCCTGGTTTCCAGTCTCCACTCCCACCAGCCTGTCTCTCCAGGGCTGGGATTAAAGAAAAGGCAACCACACCACACCTGACCCCATGCTACTTTTTCTCAGAGTATTTTATTATAGCAACAGAAAGTAAAATAGAGCACTGGGTAAATTAATGTCCCTCTCCCGAGTTTGATGGTACACACAAAATTAGTCACAACCCGCTTGCCTAAAACAGAAATCTCTGGAGCCAATATCTGTAGGAGCACTTCAACAATCATTTTGGCAAACTGGGTATGAACAAGCTGGAGAATAAAAACTCCTAGACAACAACCCCTCTTAGAGAAGAACAGAAGAATCGATCTCTCCCTCCCTCTAAAGGAAAGTATTGAAGGTACATTTTAATTGTTTTTGCCTCAAAAACTCAATATGTTTTCTCATCGAAAATAAGAGGAGGGCTGGAGAAATGGCTCAGTGGTTAAGAGCACTGACTGTTTTTCCAGAGGTCCTGAGTTCAAATCCCAACAACCACATGATGGCTCACAACCATCTGTAATGGAATCTGACACACTCTTCTGTTGTGTCTGAAGACAGCTACAGTGTGTGTATATATATATAATAAATCCTTAAAAAACAAAAAGAAAGAAAAGAAGAGGAAAATTAAAAAATTCATTTATGTTTTAGGGCAAGGAGAACCAAAAATAGCAATTATAAAGTATTGTCAAAGTGTTAATAAGTGCCAGGCATAGAGGCGGGTGGATGGATCTCTTTGAGTTCAAAGCCAGGATGGTCCACAGAATGAGTTCCAGGACAGTCAAAGCTGTTACACAGAGAAGCCATGTCTCAAAAAAAAAGTTAGTTTTCTATAGCCAAAGGTTGAGCATGATGCCATCTGACCCAGAGCCAGCTCCAGAAGTTGTTTCCTCATGAAAAGCCTGAGGTACTGGGAGGACTCGGTTCACACCTTGGAACTCACTATCCAAAAAACTCAGATGACAAAAAGCGCAAATGTCTTGCGTGCAATAATTCTTTCATGAGGAAGTGTGGTTGTTTAATCAAAATAATTGAAATAAAATGGCAGCATCAAATGCTCCTAAATCCCATTCATACAGAAAATGCTCCTAAATCCCAGTCATACAGAAAAGCAGTGGTAGATGGAAGATGCTTTCAGAAGCAAGTTTATTGGAACTGCAGGAAAAAATCAAAGCTTTACACCAACTAGGGGAAGCAAGAGAGAATGGAGAGCTAAACCTCAGTAAAGAACTTAGTGACAGTCCATCTAACCACAGGCTCACCCATGCCTCTGAGGTAACCTTAAAGAAACCCACCCACATTCTCTGCTGGTGTTCCTAGTCCACCCCCCCAAAAAAAGAGCAGAAGAGATTAAATTTATAAGGATCTATGGTTATGACTTTCTAAGATTCCGGTGACTCTCTGAAGAACCTGGTCAAGGGGCTTGCCTTATTTTACCTAATTCAGCACACTCCCAAAGATAAAGTGTCTATTTTAGGGACATTCACTAAAAATTGTCTAAAGGCAAATATATTTACCTATTGATGTTTAGGGTGTAGAATAGCAATGAAGATTAACAAAATACATTGCATATTGGTTGAGAGAAAATCCTGGAGAATAAGATGCTTTGAACAAGAGGACCTTGGTAAAGCTTCAATCTATTTCTGAAATCAAAATGCATGCACAGGGAATTCTTAGGCATGCATATTTTGTCCTAATACTCGAAGCAGAAGCTGGTAGCTTTCTCTGAGATTGAGGCTGGCCCACTCTCTACAGGAAGTCCCAGGCCAGCCAGGGACACCTAATGAGAATAGCCTGATTAGAATAACAACTACAACAACAAAAAAAGGCCAAGGTGACCCTAGGCTCTCACCTCTGACTGACCTTTAGGTATAGACTGTGAAATATATACAAAGTGAAGCCAAGGGAAAGTTCTAAATTATGTAAATTGTTTTAAGGTGTTCCTCCAACACACAAATGGAACATTTTGGTTTGGTTTGCTTTTCCTTGGTTGCATGAAGGAAATCTTGATTGGCTGGAACATCCACTAAAGTAGCCACTGTCAAAAAAAAAAAAAAAGGACATAATCTTTTTAAACTGGTTTAGTAAAATGACTAAACAACACCAGCAACACCAACAAAAATCACCCTAACAAATAGCAAAATAAAGGCCCACAAAAGAAGCAGAGTCTTGTTTCCAGTTGCCAAAGTAATTGTAATTAGTTGGGGGGGGTGTGTCTTTATTTTTTGCAATGCATGAAACATGAGACAATCTGGACTTTACACAGGAAAACAATAAACTGATACCAACCTTCTGGAGGAAGCCTGTGCATTGGATTTGTTAGACAGAGACTGCAAACCCATGAATTTAATATGCCCAAAGACGTGAAGAAGACCATAAAGAAAGGAAACCATTAGAATGCTTTCAGCAAGCCACGAAATTGGACTGAGATGGAAATTGACAAGGGAGGAGGAAGAGAAGGAAAAGGAAAGGAACAGGAAGAGGACAGAAAGGGGAAAGGAAGGAGAGAGGGGAGGGAAGTAATCAGGAATTGAAATTTTCAATAATTAGAGTGAAAAAATCCTTAGAGGGCTAACAATACACCTGATTAGGCTTTTTTTTAAGTTGGTGAACATAAGGCTGGGCAAATAGAAATTATGAGTAACGGGCAGCAAATAGAAGAGAGGAACCAGAACTAAGCCTGACAAACATATACATGATGGGAACCCAGAAGGAGGAGAGAGAAAACAATTGTAATCCTAACTACTCAAGAAACTAAGGCAAGACTATCTCATGAGTTCAAGTCCAGCTTGGGCTTCAGATAGCATTCAAAATCAGCTCTAGCTACTTAGTGAGACCTTACCTCAAAGTGAGAATTTAAAAGAGGCCTGGAAACATAGCTTCATCTCTTGTCTCTCAGGCATAAGACCCTACTTTCAATACCTCATATAAATAAATAAGTATAAATAAACAAACAATCAATCAAATGATCTCCATTACTTTGAAAAAATTTCAAACCAGGACGTTTTAAATCTGATAACTCTTCTGGCACCCATGGGCACAACACGCTCATAGTGCATGAACACATATGCAAGCAAAACATCACTGCACATAAAATAAAATATTTTTTAATGAGAGCTCTTTGTATATCAGGATAGAGACATCATTGTGTACTTGAAAATTGAGCTACACAACCTTTTATCAATGCTTGATAAAATGGTATGAAACTAATCATATCTTCAAGATTTAACATACTTTATAGTTATTATAATGTCTATTCTTTCTTTATAATGCACATATTGACAATATGTATACTATATCCTGGATAAGACGACTGGGCATCAAATTTTATAATACTCAAATGTACTGATATGCACATGTAATGCTTCCTGGGGAAATGATAGAGATAAGTACTTCAGTTGTTGACTCCAAAAATTTGGTCCAGGCCACTTTTATAAACGAAAGAATTTTCAAAGCCCGAAGTATAGTGGATCCCATCTTGTGGTCCTTACACAACCCTTCATAGTGGACTCATAATGTGGTAGGAGGAGGGGCCCCTGGAGGACTGAAAAAGAGAAACAAGAAACCACCATGTGGTCTGGTTAATGTCCAGCACGAGCATGTGTGCAAGCTGTCACGTACTCAGCTAACCATATATCACTACTGCAGCCTTTGCCCTCCCTTCTTATTCTAGTCTAAAATACTCAGACACATGTATTTAACTAGAGGGCAAAGAAACAAAAAATAAATGTATAAAAGCTCCACTCTTTGGATCGTGAGGAATTTGATCCTTGAGGGCTAATATCCCCTGGGCCTTGTTATATATATACACTAAAACTGTTTCCCAGAACACAACTTGGCTATCTCTTCCTTTGCTTCATGCAGTAGCATGATTTTGGGTATAACATTTCCTGCAAAGTTCAATTTATGTGTCACCTCAGACCCATTTGACTCGACCTCTGTTCCTGGTTAACTGTTTACTTTCTGGCCAGAGATACAGAACAAAGATTCATCCTGTTTGTACATTTCAAGAACTATGGTCATTGCCACCCTGGTTCCAGCTATAGCTTGAGGAGTCACACGACAGAGTGTCACCTAACAGGAGAGTAATGGAGGCACAAACTGGCATGATCTCACCCATGGACATACAAAAGAGTTAATGTCCTATAAGGCAGACTTTCACTGAGAGACCAGTTGCTCATGAAAGCTGACAGAGGGCTGGGAACATGGCTTCAGAGTGCTTGCCTGACATATCAAAAGCCCTGGGTTTGATCTCTAGAACCACACATCAAACACACACACACACACACACACACACACAAGCAGACTTGCACATGCATGCATACCAGGTTTTGAATTCCTTCTACTCACAGTGTTCTTGGAAGTCATGCCCTAATCAACTCCGCTGAAGGAGTACCTCTAGATGGTGACGAACTCTTATGTTTGCTTTCCATGCAGCCTGGTCTTAGTTCCCGTTTATCTTCACTCATGTTTTCTCAAATTGCATAATCCCACCAAGGTGTCAGCAGTGAAGCTTTTGTTTTCTATTTTCTAGTCCTGAGCTAAGAATCCACCAGATTATTAATTTTTAATGAAATAAAGCTCTGTGGCAAAAGATAGAACATTGCTGTGCCTCTACAGTAGCAAACATAAAAATGTTTCAATTATGGAATAGAGTAGCATGTCATAAATAACCAAGGTCTGATGAAATATAAACATTGCATCCATAAAGTAAGCCCCTTTTCTAGAAAATTGTATTGAAAATATATGTTGACTTTGTAATCTACATGATTGGATACAACCAAGATTTTTTTTTTAGTTTTGTTTTATGTGTTTGAATATTTTATCTGCATATATGTCTGGGCATCACATGTTGCCAATGGAGGCTAGAGGAGATGTTGGGTCCCCTGGAGGAGATGTTGGGTCCCCTGGAACTGGAGTTACAGATAATAATTGTGGGTGCTGGGAATCAAACCTGTGTCCTCTGGAAGAACACCTTCTCATCAGCCACATAACCAATATTTTAGATAAAAATATTAAATAAATATATAAAAATATATTTTATAGGATTTTTCAGTATGGCCAAAACCTAAAAGTCATAAAGAGAAAATAAGGAAATATCAATCACTATTCATTTCTTCAAAAAAAAAAAAAAAAAAACCATAAAGTTAATGAAGCAGATCTCCACCAAACCTCCTACTTTGATGGGAGCAATATATCCAAATTGCTTGAACACCAGACCCTTAAATAAACAACCCTCTATGATCTTTGATCCCAATCTACATTGATCTTAGGGAGAAAATGTTCTAAGCAGGAAACATTAAGAACCAGTTGTTCTTATTAATTCTACTTCGCACAGTAATAAATTCTCATTCTGGATTTTATTTTCCAAAGGACGTCCCACCTTATTTGATAACATTTTATGGCCTCTACAAGCTCAGCAAGGCTCAGTCAATGAGGAGGCTGCAGGCTCCAACAAAGCTGGCTTTATTATAGTTCCTCTTTCACCTTTCAGGATGCTAATGGTCAGCCCACTCTCAAGGGGGTGGGGGTCAAATTACATTTGCATGAGCCTCTGCAGACAGTTACCCCTCCACTAGGGCTTGCATCCCTGGCTTCCCTCCCTCCTCCCACACACATCTTCAAGTACACACATTGCCCAAACTCTCAACACAGGCCTGACAAGGCCCCAGGCAAGGTGAAACCTGTGAAGCACTGTCAGTTGTAAGTGCCCCTTTCCTGTCCCCACCTTGCCCTCAGCCTGAGCACACAGAGGACCTAGCAATAGAGCTGAGATTGCTCTGAATTAAAGACAAGGAAGAGCCACAAATTAAAACGGACAAACCAGGGACAAGCTTCAGCCTGGGATGTGGTGTAAATGGTGTGCAAACAGCCAGCATAGAAAAGTCTTATGTGATCACTGTGTTCAAAGTCATTCTCAACAGAACCACACAAAACCAGAGTCCGGAACATGTCATGCATGTTACCTACATCAATTGTCTGCCCCACACTGGAGTCTCTTTTGAAACAAGGCAGATGAAATATGAATTAAAGAAAGAAAACCTGTTTCCTGAGCCTTGAAAGGTTATGCATTGTGGGTGGTGGGGATGACTTATAACCAACTGAACTCTATTATCACAAAATTATCTTTGAGTGCTTTTGTATCAGCAGAGATCCTAAATGTGTTTGATGAGCAAACCCAAAGGACAGAGTATTCTGGGTGTCTTAATACCATCCCTAAAAGAGGAGAAACTACTTCCTGACCTGACCCATGAGCTCTGCAGACCAGTCACAGCCAGGATCCTGCTCTTCCTAAAATGGTTGAGAGCTGCAACCTTTGGGGGAAATACTGGGACACCAGGAAGTGGCCAAGCCTTGCCTCATGCCTGTCTTGATCAGCACTTACCAGGATCCAGCTTAACTTATCATCATCCTAAATAAAAATCAAAACATCAAAGAGAGATTAACCCCCCCTCCAAAAAAAAAAAAACCCTGAATTTCTTTCTTGAGAGTTACTAAGAGATTTACTTCTCAGATCCACATGGCATATTAAATTGTGGGCATATTCAAAGAGCCTGAGGCAAGGGAAAAGTGTATAGACAAAACAAGGAAGATCATAACTGATGGTTTCTAACAAAAATTCATGGCATTGATGATTAAAGTAGTTTTTGTGTCAGGTTCGGCAGCATCTGTGCATGCTCATGGTCCTGGTGATCTTCTGTAACAGCTTCTCTCAGGCAATTGTGAAAATCCTTTCTAGTAACCTGTCAGCCCCATTGACATTTTATGAATTGTTATATAAGGGCCTCCTCTTTAATCTTACGCAGGCTCATCAACCTTCTTTTGGAAGCTCTATCTGCACTTCTAAGCTTTTCTTCCACCAATCCACCCTCAATAACCTTCTGGCCTTCTGGATCTTATTCTTCAAGCACAGCCTGTTTTGGTTTTTTTTTTTTTTTTTTTTTTTTGGATATTCTCTGCATTTACATTTCAAATGTTATCCCTTTTCCACAAGAGCACAGTCTTCTTAAGTCCCCGTTTTCCAAAAAAAAAAAAAAAAAAAAAAAAAAAAGAAAAGAAAAAAGAAATTCCCTGGGCATCACTGTATACAATAGTTTCTGCTGCCTCTAAGCGAGGATAGGAAGCATTCACTGATGCCTAGAAGCTCTTCCAGATTGGTTTGTTTGTTTGTTTGTTCTGAGACAGAGTGTCTCAGTATATAGTCTTGGCTGTCCTGGAACTCCTTCTGAAGACTAGGCTGGATTTGAACTCATAGTGATCCGCCTGCCTCTGCCTCCCAAGTGCTGAGATTAAAGGCCTACACTAGCACTACCTGTTGACTCCTTCAGATTTTATAAATGTACACAGACTTTAAATTGAAGTATTGTCAGATATGGTGTCTCCAAACCGATCCTGAACCCAAGGACAAAAACAGTGCCTTTTTTCTTCTGCTTAAACATAACTTTATTGGTAAAGCACAACTCTTAGATGAACAAATTTAAATCAATACAAAAGTATAGCTTATTTATGACATATAGTTACTTCAATGTCAGTTTAGTTAAACAATAAAAATATTTCAACCTAGGTAGCAAGTTGAATTAAGAAATGCTTTCTTTGTGCACGCTCTAATATATATTTGGCATACTTAAAATGGCTCAGTCTAAAGCCAGCATGGATGGCTATTGATAATCTGTGATACTCACTATTCCTAAATAGCAGCTCAAAGGATCCCTTTGCTACCCAAGAGCAATGAAAACCCAAGAATTTACAAAATGCATTGTTCCCACGTGCAAACTTAAGAAACATCCCATCAGTGTTGTTTGAAACAGATCTCAGCTTATAATTTGGTTAAGACTTTCAGAACTTTCACTTTGACCACCAGATCCTTATGACTTGCTAATGCTTTGATTTTCTTAACACATACTCCAGACTCTTTAAATAAGAAAAATAGTGAGCTTCTGCTGAATTCTTTCCTGGATGATGCAAGCCCTTCACTTTTTATGTTGTCATTTATATTTTCAAAGAGGGTAAGAATGTTAAGAAGAATCTCTCTGTCCCATTCTTTATTAAAGAGAGAAATCAATTCTGATGGTACTTTACAACTGACCAGCTCTCTTGTCATGGCTGGGTTTTCAGTGAAGTTTATAATTAGTTTCATAGTCTGTATCTTGGTGAAGTGATTTCCCAGAAATAACAAAGCAAAGAAATCTGGGAAAGAATAGGAAAGCAAATGTTGGTAGTGATTAGTCACAGTCATGTTGGTTAGGAGTCTTAGTCCAGCCATCTGGACAGCTGAGTCCAAGCGACAAACCATGGTATCATCACACACTTGACTGATATAAGTCTTAATCTTGCCCTGATTTTCAGAATTAACACTCAAGTTATTAAGAGCATTGTAAGTCTTTTCCCTAATAATGGGGTCTCTTGTTTTTATCAGTTTTGCAATAATTGGGACGCCACCCAATTCACGGATGGCATTTTGATTAAATGAATATGCTGCATTGTTACCCAGGGTGACCAATGCTACTTCCTGAGTAAAAGGGTCATTTGTTCTCTCCAGGATATTAAGGACCTTTTGAAGATCAGGGGCGCTTAGAATATCATCAATTTTATATGGAAAGCTGAACTTGCCCCTGCGTACAGGCCATGCTGTGGCTGGAGCCTTGTTGCTCTTGCTTCGGTTCTTTCTCTTGACTTTCCCACTTGTCCTGTTCCTAGCCCTAGAGCCAGTCCTTCCGGGGTGGCAGCCTCCACCCCTACCTCCTGGGCAGGGCAAACCTGATGACAGAGTTCTATTCCTGGAGATATTAGGAATCCTTATGCCTCTGCCTGCCTTTGCACTTGCCTGTTCCTTTAGAATCTTGAAAAGGGCCTTTGCCTTAGCTTCTAGGCCACCCCCACTCTGGGATTCTGAGTGCACTTCATTCTTTGCACCTGGACCTTTCTCAGGTCCCACATTCACCTCAACCTTGGACTTTGAGTCATCTTGAGGTTTGGCTCCCGCCCCTACCCCAACATTAGTTTTAAGTGCTTTCTCAGTTTTGCCCCCAATTCCTGGTTTGCCACTACAAGACTCTTTTTGCTCTTCCTCCTCCTCTTCCTCATCTTCATCATCCCACAACTTCTCATTCTCATCTTTTCCCCAGGTCAGTCTGTATACACAGTAGCAGGCACCAGCCCCAATGACCATGCCCGCAGCCACACATCCAGCTTCCCGGGTGCGGCCCATGGTACAGCTAGGGTGAATCCCTTAACCTGGACACAGAGCTGGCTTATTCTGGTCCAGAATATTCCCAGGTCAGGAGCAAAGTCTTCAGACTCTGCCAGTTAGGGGCAGATACAGTGATTCCTAGGGGGAAAAAAAAGGAAAGATTAAAGAATTTTGACTTGTCCAATTGTGACATAAATAGACTTAATTACCTGCCTACAAACATACAGAGATATTAGCTAGCATTTGGGGCTTGGTATCCTCATCATTATTCTTTTCCTTTATCTGGAAACAATTTTGGAAGTTTTCCAAACACCCAGATTCTCTAAACTTATGTTCTTCCACTCATCCCAAGAATGTCCAATTGAATATATTTATGTTGTATTCAATTTTATATATATATAGCCTATGATCTTTACCCTTGCAGATGTCCTGAGTCAGGGTCACAGAGACACTGTCACATACACCCTCAGAGATCCAAGTAGTCCCTTCCTCCTTTCCAGCCTCTTGCAGATCTGCAAATAGAAGGACACAGAGGTTTGAGCTGAGAATTCAAGAACCAGATCACAGACGGGACATATATCCATCTTCTCAATTCCCAGGCCCTTGTCCTTCACTACTGTGTTTCTTACCTTCCTCCTTGTATGATCAGTCCCCTGTCCCATCCTGTCCTCTTGCCCCCCACTACTCTGTCACTTCTTTCAAAGGTGACAATACACACCCTTTCTTGTAAAGAAATAAACAGCAGTACCTAGAAATCAGATAGACTTTAAGTGCATTTGCACTTACTCCGACCCACCCAACTATCTTAAAAAGACAGCCTCCTCGATCTATTGAACAGTAACATCAATTTCCACTGCTCTGAGAAATTTCTTTCCTCCATCGTCTCAGTCCCTGACTTCTTCATACCTAAAGACTAACAAATCGGGTTCCTATTAGACTAAAACCAACAATGACTGCACCATACAGTATTTTATAATAATGTCCTCCCGATCTCCAACACACCCCCACCTAACCATCTCCTTGGTTTCTTATCTGAAAGTAAGTTCAGGACTAAAGTAAATAGATGGGGAAGGGGGATGCAGAGAAAGTCTGAGTCTGTCCACTCGAGTTCACAGTCACCATTATTCTCTACCCCACTGACCTCCAAACTGTCCTCACACTTCCTTGGACCTACTTGATTCTGGAAATTTTTCCTACCTTCCCCGCTTCTCGGTTTAGACAGGTCTGCGGGCTCGAGATCCACAGATACAGGCACCTAAGCAGAGACAGAGAACACGAAATTTATACCATTTAAATACTAGCTTTCCCAAATCTGGGGACCTCCTGGTTGGTCAGACGGATTTCGTGGTTTTATTTCTCACCTGCCCCCAGTTCTCTGGACTCCGCTGACAACGGCCCAGGCGCTATACTGCTACATCCTGGCACTCCTCTTTGCGGTGGTCCGCCATTTTTTCCAGCAAAAACCACACCCCTTTGCAAGCGCAGGACTTGGGGCGGGCCCAGCGACGATGGGAAAACTCGCGCTGTGGAAGAAGACCACAGATCTCTTCCGTTCTCCCCAACCCAGCCCACCCCCGATGCCAGCACACACACGCCCCTTTTTCCTGTACAAGTGTGAGAACAGTCCTTTTTCCTGGGGTGGGAGCAGGGAACGACGGACACGTCGACTGCCACAGTCAATAATAGCCCCGAGTTATAATAAAGCCCTAAGCTATATGCAGGCCGACAACAGTCTCAGCTCAAGACTGACATGCAGAAATTCGATGCTGATTATTTATTTGCTCCATAGGTGCTGCACCCTACTGGATGGCAGAGGATAACCATCTCACTGCCTCAAAATTCTGTCTTCACAGGATCCGTGCACCAACCCATACTTGTCCCCTCCGGATTCTAAGTCCTTACATGTCAAAGGCTCCCTGCCCCAAATCCTCATTCGGGGTCTCTCCTGGAATCTCTTCCTCTAAGATTCACCGCCTCCCACCCCCAAGAGGATCTGTGGACATTGCAAGTGCGTGAAGAGAGCAGATTGTGTCGCCGCTGTAACCGCTACCCCACAGTACAGCCATCCCCCAAACATCACCCGTGCAGAACACAGACTTGCTGGCATCCAGGCAATTACCTTCTTCTCCTCCTCCTCCTTCCGCAGCAGGCCTGCCTGCTCTCAGCAATAACACAGAGAGAGAAAACACTAAGCGTCGACCAGAATTAGAAGGAGGTCTGCACACGTAGGCTTCAGCTCACGTGAGGGGTACGTCACCAGTGAGATCAGGATTCCAACTACCACTCCCACCAACACTGCGGCAGGAGGCAGCCTTTCCCCTTCCTTCCCTGCCACACCAGGTCCTGCCATTCATTTTCCTCTTTGTTAATCCCCAAACCACAAGGAGCTTCTTTTGTGGTTGGAATTTGCCTTTCTATGGTTAACCCAGAGACACAGCTTTGGTCCTTTCTTCCTCTTCCAGAAACAATTATGGCGTTTCTTTATCCCCACCCCAGAAGCTTTTCTCTTCTCCCCCTTCCCTTTCAGCTGGGAAGATTCTGCATCTCCCCCCCCCCCCCCCCACAGTCTTATACCAAACATAATTTCAAAAAAGGAAAAACCAGCCTTGCTTTTCCATTGAGGATATAAAATTTTGTTTTTCATTTGTGTGGAGAAAACTTTAAGTGGAAGAGGAAAACCCAGTGGACTTTAGTAATTGCAGTTAGACACACACACACACACACACACACACACACGAAATATTTCTACTGATTACAGACAAATAATTGATATCATAATGCACTAACTTGTTTGACAATCAAAAACTGGAATTTTTACATGATTTATAAATGAACCAACGCTCTAAAAAATAACCAGTGGTTAAATTTGGACCATCTTATTCAAATTGCTGATTTATTTTGATTTATTTGTTTTCTACTTTTGGCTCAACTTGCAATTTGGTAAAATAGAAGCAAAAACAATCAGCCCTAACCTATTGAATGAAAGGAAATCATGTAGTTAAGTCTCAGCTGATTGCTACAGGAAAGATTTGATGGTCATTCTAAACACCTGCCTCTGGATTAGATTCCAGTCTGCTAAAGCTGAGACAGCTGAGACTGAAAAAGGAGACATTTGCCTTGCCCTACCAAGAAGTGAGGAATGTGCCTCGATCCCACATTCCACAGCCTTTCATCCCTATGTTCAGGCAGCTGTTTTTTGCCCAACACACACACACACACACACACACACACACACACATACACACACACACTCACTCACTCACTCACACATGTAACCACAATAGTATATGCCACGTTTATTTATATAACAACTGGAAGTAAATATCTTTGGTTCCTTCATGTCTTTCTCAAAATTCCCAAAAAGTATCTAAGCACTGTACAGAAGAACTTCCTCTTCCCACCTACCTCTGCCCTTATCCCTGCTGCTCCTGCTATAGCTGGCCAGGTCTCTCTGCTCTCCTCAACCCCAGGACATCCAGGTAGAATCTAACCTTATCTCAGGGTGACTGCAGACACATTCACATCCGCACTGATGCCCCCTCAGTCATGTATTCCTGTGCCCACTAACAACACTGAACACATTTAATCTAGATAGAACAGGCATTCTCACCTGGCCAACTGTTACGTGACATTGCTTTGAGACTGTATGCATAAGTGTGTTCCATTTCAATAGGGAGAATAATCAAAGCACTTACCAGATCCTTACAAAAGTATAAACAACTGAAGAACCTCTAATCCCACATAGTCAGAAAAACATAGAGACAGACAGATCTCATAGACTTATTCATTCTGTGGAAACTAATTTGATTTTCTTTAAATATGCACAAAAGTGCAAAAAATATAGAGAAGATATAAAAGTGCCCTGTAATGCCCTTGCTACCATAAACCACTTCTAATAATTTTTGTGCAAATATAAACACTTGAACAACCTACAGAAAGAAGTTGATATTTGATGCAGTACTTTCAGTAAGCCTGCACTCTAATTTGAGAACTGACAGTTTTTAAATGAAGCCTCTCTATAAGAGATTAATAACCAGAACACACAGGAACTGAAATGGTTCAGTGATAAGGAAAAATAAAATTTAAATAAATAATCCAATTACTTAAGCGGACAAAGGATCTGAACAGACATTTTATTTAAAGAGATTGAGATGGCCTACAGATTATATGAAAAAATGCTCAATATCAAGCTGTGACAGCATCTAATTTTAAGCATGAATGGCTATTATCAAAAAGACAAAAGCATCTTTTAACAAGAATGTTAAGAAATTGAAAGCATCATAGGCTACTCTGATAGAAAAAATAAAAATGGCCAAACTATTATGGAAATCAATATATGGTTGCTTCTAGCAGTCAAAAATGCAGGTAAATCAAGTCTTAGTTATGTTTCTATTATTGTGACAAACCACTAAATCAAACCAACTCAAGGAAGAATTTTCAGGGAACTGAGGAAAGCCAAGAAAGAAGCTCAAGACAGGAACCGGGAGGCAGGAACTAACTGAATCAGAACACAGAGGAGTACTGCTTTTTGGCTTGGTCCATGGTGGGTTGGATACCTATACACACACACACACACACACACACACACACACACACACACACACACACACACAGCCCTGGATGCCCCACCCACCCCCATATCCACCAGTAATTAAGAAAATACCTGGGGGGGGGATGGGAGAGGGTAGGGGAAGGGGATAATATTTCAAATGTAAATACAGAGAGTATCTAATATAAATAGATAGATAGATAGATAGATAGATAGATAGATAAGAAAGTTTTAAAAAAAGAAAAGAAAATATCCCCCACAGACTTGACTGTAAACCAGTATGTTGGAGACATTTCTCAACTGATGTTCCCTCTCCCCAGATATGTCTAGATTTATATTGGGTTGATAAAAACTAACCAGCACACATATGCTCTAATGGTTTCATACAACATGAGAGAGTGGTATTTGGCCTTAGAGAAAGAAGAAACTCTTACGTGATGATATACATGGCTTTTAGGAAGACATGTTAGGTGAAACAAGCTACCCAGAGAAGGACAAATGATGTGTAATTCCACTTTTAGGCAATGTCTAAGATAGTCAAGCACAGAGGCACCAAGAAATTGACAGGGGCTCAATGGAAGGGAAAATAGGGATTGTTCTTTTTTGGGGGGGGTGGATTGTTCTTGAATAGGTAAAAAAAAAATCAGTTACACAATATGAATAAGTTTTAGAGATCTACTGAATGACATTGTGAATAAATGGACAAAACTGAAAATTACAGACAATGCACCATAGTAATAATTTATTATTATAGAGAAAACTGTGAGAAGCTGACCAGAAAACTTATAATAAAAAAAAACAAAACAAAAACAAAACCCTCAACAAAACAAAACCAAACCAAAAAATTAGTTTTATAACTCATTTGCCCAAATCATTGCGAATTTTATATATCAGAAAATGAAATAAAATGGCTTACATGGATTTTATAATTTACTCCCAAGCTATTATTTTTCTACTAGCTGATTAGCTACTAGTCCAAATTGTTATTATCTGCTACATTCATAAAAAATGTACATTTCAATGTTATGATATTTAACAGTTTCTTGTTATATATTCTTATTGAATCATAATATTTTAAATATAAAACAACATTATTTATGCTATTTAGTGAATTTTGTTTTAAATTTATCTAAAATTAATCTTAATGTTCCTAACTACTTAAATTGTCATGTTTCTTATGTCTTTTTCCATTTCTTTATTTTTTGTATTTTTCTGTCTATTTTTATATGTGTCATGTAAACACTACACAGTTTAGCTTTTTATAAACTTAAAACTAAAAGTCCTTGTATTTTAATTGGGAGATTCAGTCATTCATATTAATTATAATTGCATTTTTGAAGCCTTATCTCTGACTTTCCCCCCAGGGGAGAGCGCGAACGCAGTCCCCCACTACCACAAATTATGCCGTTGAGTTTCCAGAATTTGTATCCCTGACTTCTTATGTTGTGCTTTCTGTATGTTCTGTATCTTGTATTATTTTTGTTGTATCTTTTGGGATCCACCTCACATTCTTTTGCCACTGGAAGATTCTACATTGCAATTTTATTGGTAGCTACAATTTCATTTACATGAAACATATACACATATTTTCCCAATATCACAATGTAATCACTATAACTACCACAACCTGCAGCAAAATATTATCTTAAAGATTTGTTTTTATTATTTTTAAGTGTGTGTGTGTGTGTGTGCTCATGTGAATATACATGTGCACATAACTGTGCATGTGTATATGACTGCAGGTGCCCTCAGAGATCATGGGTCTCTGATATCCCTGGAACTGGATTTACAAATGATTTTGAGTGGCCAAATATGGGTTCTGGAACGCAGGTCCCTGCAAGAACACTAGGTGCTCTTGATTGCTGAGCTATTTCTCCTGTCCAAGGTATGTCTTTCAATATGCTTTCCATAATTTCAATTCCAACTTATCTTGGGTATAATGTCACTGTAATTTTAGAAGTTCTCCCTTAGCAATTGCACCAAGCTTCATAGAATATTGTTATTAAACATGACTGACTGGCTGTTTACAATATTGTTGGTTTACAAACTTTTTTTCTTTAGAACTGTAAAAGTAATTGCTTCATTATTTTCCAGCATACAATTTGTCATGTAAAAAAAAAACTCAATTACAATTTACTTGCTATTTTTAAGCTGCAATTTTCCCCTCTCTGAAAACTTAACAGGGATTTATATTTTTGTGAACCTAAGAGATTTCATCAGGATACATCTAACCAACATTTTTATTTGTGGTTTTGAAATTCTCTTACTCAGTATTTGGTAGTTGATTTAGATGTACAGAATCAAGATCTTAAGAATTCTTTTGTACTTTCTCTTTAAAGTTTAATGAGCTTTAGATAGATATTGAATTGCCTGGAACTAAGACCCATGTTCAACTTTTAGAAGTTTTATTCTTTCAATTTAGGAAAAATTCTATGATTAAGTGTCCCAAATAACTAGGTTTGTTTTCAGCCACATACAAGAGAGGAAAGTTAGCTTTTCTAGTGAAGTTTTTTATCAAATCATATTTCAAATAGGCAAAACAATTTTTACATCCCCAATTTCTGTTTTCCGAACAGTCTGTTATCGCTCTACTTACAGAGTTTCCTCTTACGTTTCTCTAAAAATAGAAAGTAGATAGCCTAGCAGGTACAGTCCTTGCTTCATAAGCCTGGTGAGCAATCATGTAAAGGTTGAATTCTACAGAGTGGTCCTCTGACCTCTACATGTGTGCCATGGCACATGTACTCCTGAGTCACATATAATACATACACAGTGATAATAAATAATAATGATATGCTATATTATATGATAATTATAATAATAACAAATGACCAGGTCTTTAAAATTCTCTTACATTTTCTTTGAACTATGACTTCTAATACCTTCAAACACATTAAATGACTTTAAGACTTTGCACAATTTTACCTTCAGCTGAGATGAAAATTTATTTATAAATAGAATAAAGTTTTAAACTCAAACAACCTTCAATAGTAACAATCTTCTTTTAAAAAGGAAGTAAGAAAATAGGAAACCAGACTGAAGAGATGACTCAGTGGTTAAAAGCACTGACTGCTCTTCCAGAGGTCCTGAGTTCAATTCCCAGCAACCACATGGTGGCTCACAACCATCTGCAATGAGATCTGATGCCCTCTTCTGGTGTGTCTGAATACAGCGACACTGTACTTATATATAATAAATAAGTAAATCTTAAAAAAAATAGGAAACCAAAATAAATATCTTCCTAGAAGAATCGTAGAGATTGGTGCCACCATCAAAGATATAATGAATGGGTAATGGATCCCAACATACCCCACTTAACTTACCTATTTGGCCTATGTAGAAAACAGCTTCGTAAATTAGGCTAAGTAGAGATTGTAAATGGAGCTGCTACTGAAGACTTGCTCACATAGATTGAGGATATTAACACATCTCTTAGTGACTTGTATGCAGCTGTTGATCTAGAAAACGGTATTTTCTTTTACAATAGTTTTAAAAGGCTAGCAGAAATAATCTTTTTACCTGCCAAAGAACAGAAATACATCTTATCTGCTTCATTTCAGCGGTAATTGAGCTCTGCAGTTTTGTTTCATAATTTAATCTGCAAGGGTCTTGGTCTCCTTTCTCTTCCAAAACATACAGCAGTGTTTCATCATGTTGATGGCATTACGCTGATAGGACAAAGTGAGGAATAAACAGCAGCGACTCTAGACTTCATTGTAAAGGCACTTGCTTTTTGTCTTGTTTTCTTTCTGTTTGTGTCTTACTTAGGATTACTATTGCTGTGATGAAACACCATGACCAGAAGCAATTTGAAAAATAATTAGTTTATTTCATTTATACTTCCATAGCACTGCTCATCATTGAGGAAAGTCAGTACAGAAACACACACAGAGCAGGCACCTGGAGGCAGGAGCTGACGCAGAAGCCACAGAGGGGTGCTGCTTACTGGCTTGTTCCACGTGGCTCTCTCAGCCTGCTTTCTTATAGAACCCAGGACCACCAGCCCAGGGATGGCACCACCCACAGTGGGCTCAGACATCTTCCATCAATTACAAATTAAGGAAATACTCTACAGCCAGATCTTATGGAAGCATTTTCTCAGTTGAGGTTCCCTCCATTCATATAAGTCTAGTTTGTGTGCCAAGTTGGCATAAGATTGGCCAGTACAGTTTGCTTGCTTGTTTGCCTAATTGGTTGGTTGGTTGGTTGGTTGGTTGGTTGGTTGATTTTGAGACAGGATCTTTCTATGTAGCACTTGTTGACCTAGAGCATGTTATTGTAGAACAGGCTGGCCTCAAACTCTCACAGATCTGCCATCCTTTTCTTCTTGAACGCTGGGATTAATTCTCTCAAGCAACCAACCAGCCAGTCTAATTTGAGAAACACAGAAATATTTAATTCTCTTAAGAAAAAAGAAGAAACAGTTTGAGTGTGAGGTACCGAATGATAAAATCCAAGAGCATCTCACCCTGGCAAAATTTCTAGTGATTAAGTGACTAGATACCATAAGAAAAGTATCTCCTTTAAGCTGAATAATGGGCTGTTGAATATGGCCGCTTCTACAACTGAAACAGAGGGACAGCATCCAATGGTTTAAATTTTTATTGTTGATGTAGCACATTACTTATGCGGATATGTTATATAGTCATATTAACCTTAAAGAGCTGTTAATTTTGAGTGTGGCCCACAAAAGAAAGATGGACATCAGGTCCACACTGTGATGCAAGCTACTCTGATATTTTAATTCTACAATCCAGAGGGTCAAGTTATACTGCAAATTTCAGCGTCAGATGTGAGATTTTGGTTTTGGTTTGTTTTTATTTTGTGGGTGATTTTTGTTGTTGCTGCAATCACTTATCAGTGCACAACAGTCAAGAACATGCAGCTTTCAGGCAGAACCCTGCTGTCTTCTGCAGATGGCAACCTTCCTTTAAAGAAATGGAGTCTGACTTGACACTGGTCCTTAATGAAAATGGAACACCAAATCATGTACCACCAAGTTACAAAGCAATCTGAATTGCACTTTGTGAACATGTTGTCTGACCTACTGAGGTGACATATATCAGGACTGGTCCCCAACAGGCCCTGAAATGAAAAGTTATGTGAAAAAGTTGTTCAAATATTCATGGTCTTCGCCTTTAATGTATTGCCCTCATCTGTACCTGGCCTCTTGGAGATTTCCGTACAATTCATTGGTTTAGGAAGAACAAAGTCTTGTCTAGTTTATAGATGGTGCTGCTTCATATTTCAGTACCGCCCATAACTGTCATACCTGAACATTATAGTCCTGTGATGGTCAGTGTTGATTGTCAACTTGACAGAACCTAGACTCACCTGGAAGGCATGCCAATGAGAGATTGTCCAGATGCAGTTGGCTTGTGGGTATGTCTGTGCAGGGTTATCTTAATTACAGTAATTGAAGTGAAAAGATCTACCCACTGTAGGTAGCAGTAGGCTCTTAGCAGGCGGTTCCTGGACTGAATAAAAAGCTATTTCAACACTGATACATATTAATTCATTGTTCTGAACTCTGAACTCTTGACTGTGAATGCAATGTAACCAGTTCTCTCAAGTTCCTACTCATGTCACTTCCTTAACATGATGCACAAGTGAACCCTTTGTTCCTTGGGTTGCTACAAGCCCTGGAGGTGGTGCTTGCCACCCAATCTTTTGCCAATAGAGGGACATTGGCAGATTGCATTTGTCAGAGTATGTTTTATCAG
Organism: Micromys minutus; assembly: GCF_963924665.1. Lineage (NCBI taxonomy): Eukaryota > Metazoa > Chordata > Mammalia > Rodentia > Muridae > Micromys > Micromys minutus. The sequence goes on along the minus strand of NC_137970.1, from coordinate 73,893,236 downwards.
TGCAATGGGCAAATAAAATAAGACATCCATTCTTGAACAGTTTCTGAGGAGCAGTTGTGAAGTTAAGCCATGGGTAGAACTTGAGCCGTGCTTCTGGCCGTTTATTTTTCTCAGAAAGAAAAAAAAATGGCCACTAATGTAGGCTACTGCCAGTGCTTTCAGTTACTCCCAGAATTTGATAATAAGACATTATTGCTGAAGATAATACACATTTGAGTCATAGAACATGGAGAAAACAATTAAAGTACTCAACTAAAAACTTTATCAGTAGTTTGCATAGCACTGGAAGGTGCTGTACACACTGCTAGAGGGGAAAAGACAGTTTATTGTATCCAGCATTCTGAAAAAAAAACATGTTTGTTTTTCTTATTCTTAGTAGTCAATCACTCTGCATATGAATTTGTCTTCCCCAGTTTCAATGCTTCTGCAAAATTGCCATCTATGGACTTATAAACATATCACAAACCATTATAGTATTCAGCATAACATTGCTTCTAATCAGGGAATTCATGTTACAGCAGATGAGGAATAGCAACAGGCTCGTGGTCTTATGCCAAAGCGGAATGGCATTTAGAGGGTTCAATTCCAGTACAAACTGGGTGTCATTTCCTTACAGGTAATTCCATATGAGAGTAATACTATCCAAGAAGCTGTATGAGCTCCAACTCAGTATTGAATTCATGATGCTGTTTTTCTAAAAGCCAGAATTCATGGCTCTTGTAATCAAGGAATGGTAACTCTATCATTTCTATTGATCTTCTAGTAAATTTTTGCTTTTTAAATGGTGTATCCTGCTGGTCTAGAAGCCTTGGTCATAAATAGAAAACTGCCTCCAGCAGCAAACAGTGACTCCAGTAAACTGGAAATTACAACTACCACCTACTACTTTGACCTCCTGATGACTCTGAATCAAGACTTGCTATACTAGCTTGTGTTCTTGAACTTTATTAACAAGGAAATTAATGAAAAACCATAGACAATCTAATTCAAATATATTAATAAGTGTCTGTAAAAGATGAATAGGTCATCTGACCTAGCCGAGAACCATTGCCAGTTGGGTTATTTGCCAGGAGCAGAGGAAATAAAAAATGGGGAAAGAAGGTTGTTATAAAACCCAGAAAAAGCTAGAGAAAGGACTGAAGGAACTGAAAGATTTGCACCCTCTTGGGAAGAACAACATCATCATCAGACAAGGCGCTGAGGTGGAGAGAGTGACTGGGAGAGGGAGCACCTTCATGGAAGCAAGTTGAGGGGGAGGAGTGGAGGGAGGGGGGAAGGTATAACATTTGAAATGTAAATACAAAAAATATCCAATAAAATTAAAAGAAAACCCAGAGAAACTACAACTAGTTGCAGGAATGAGGGCTGAGGGCCATGATTTCTATGTGTTCATCTTCCTTATGCTCTTAGGACTATAAAGAGAGTAAATGTGCTAGATTTCTTTCCTCCTTTATTCTCTTATCATGCAACACAAAATTTATTAACTTTATATTGTGCTATTTAGGTTACAGGATATCAAAGAGAAGTGTAAAGATCACCCAATGACATTGTATATGCTGGAAAATGCTTCAGTGCATTTTCAACTGCACATAGGATATTTGAATTAAATTAAACACAGAACTTAATTGCTGTCTTTAGAAATGATACAAAGCTAAGTGAAATGTCTGTGAGTCTCACATTTCAATTGGTATATTAGTTACTTGTCTCAAAGCTGTGACAACAGACTAGACAAGAAACAATGCTATGAAGAAAGGCTTTATTCTCACGTAAGTGTTTGAGAGGGGGCTGGAGAGATGGCTCAGTGGGTAAGAGCACTGACTGTTCTACCAGAGGTCATGAGTCCCTTGTTCATTTTTAAAATATTTAAAACTTTCATTTTGTTTCTGTATGTGGATATAAATGGAGGCACATGCATCTCCTCCTTACACATACAACCATAATAACCAATTGTTCACCTTCTGTAGCTACTTTTTGCTGCATTGTGGGTTCTTCTTTTTCCCTCCCTTTGTCCCCTCAGTTTCACCACATTAGTAGATAGGAGAAAAAGAAGGATGGAGGGGAAAGAGACAGAGATCTTTGAATCTAATTTCTTCTTGTTTCTTCTTTGAGCACAACTACTAACGAACCACAACCAACCCTCCCTGAATGACCAACAACCATCAATGAAGCCTCTAAGGGCCCTAGCATTCATGTACCCTCTGATAAAGTCTCAGAATTGCAAATGTTACACAATCACAGAAACTATCTGCAGCTGGCAGAACCATGCCTCTGCTAGAGCATGAAGCAAATCACAATCAGCTGCTGAGAGGCAGCCATACATCCTCACAGCTGGGATTAAAACAGATTCTTACAATATCTATATTTTTTAAAGAAACCAAAATTCCAGAATTCCCACTACAATGGGCAGAGAAACTTCTTTATGCAGTGGGTGATGATCAGTGCAGAGGTGCATAACTGGTCGAATCCACTGGCCCCTTCGCCCCCCTCTCTTTCTCTCTCTGCTCTCTGTGCTCTCTCTGTCTCTCTGATCCTGACCCTGATTCTGCCAAGAGCTTGGATTAAAGGCCTGTGTCCCTGTGACCTGACTTAAAAGTGATATCTATCACCACCTCCAAAGCCTGAGAAACATCACAAAAAAAGAAGACAAAGTAAGTGATGTCTTTCAGACATGCCATAACAAGTTCACTTGTGAACTCACAGCAGCTGTGGTTATCTGCAAAAGGCTGCGCCCAGCAGCAGTTCATCATGTTTAGAGAAGGGGTTCATGAGCCCAGCCCCCTGGTGGGCTAGGAGAGAAGAATTTATTTTCTTCCCCCTAATGGTTGCTGGGAGAGAAGAATTTATTTTCTTCAATAATGTAGCCACTGGTAAATTGCTGGTCCTCCAGTAAATAGCAACACACATGCTCATGCAAGTACCTAATTAAATTAGGTGGATTACAAGAACACAACAATAATAAAATAAAGATATGAAGGTAAGAGGGAACATGTTGAAGAGAAGGGGTTCAGCAGCAGTAGGAAGGAGCTGAGAGAATGGAGTGAGGAGAGGAAGTGACCACAGTAGATTAGATTACATGCCTGTGTGAAGTTATTAAAAAGTAAAATAAATAAATAAATGTTAAAAAGGTAAAGCCACAATGTAACTATTTAATGAATAGATATTTTGCTGATAACCAGATGCTGGCAAAGGCACTAATGGAGTGTATACTGTACTGAGTTATTTATGAGAATCTTAGACATGTACTACCTCCGTGTTAAAACTTTTATGGGGGTGGGGTTGCCGGGGAAATGACTCAGCAAGTAAAGGTATTTGCCTCTAAGTCAGTTGACCTGAGTTAGATCCCATAGACCCACATAACAGAAGGAGAGAACCAATTCCCACAAGTTGTTCTCTGACCTCCAGATGCATTCTCTCTCTCTCTCTCTCTCTCTCTCTCTCTCTCTCTCTCTCTCTCTCTCTCTCTCTCTCTCTCTCTCTCTGTCTCTCTCTCTCCCTCCCTCCCTCCCCTACTTGCCTTCCCCTCCTCACTCTCCCTGTCTCCCTCCCCCTCCCCTACTTGCCTTCCCCTCCTCACTCTCCCTGTCTCCCTCCCCCCTCCCCTACTTGCCTTCCCCTCCTCACTCTCCCTGTCTCCCTCCCCCTCCCCTACTTGCCTTCCCCTCCTCACTCTCCCTCTCTCCCTCCCTCCCCTACTTGCCTTCCCCTCCTCGCTCTCCCTCCCTCCCTCCCTGCCAGTGCTCATTGGCTCATTGCTGGCATAGTGGGACTTGTAACCTTAAACATTTACACTTTGTCACACTGAGCTCTAGAGAAATGTCTCTTCCAATCTAAACAAAAAGGCAACTGTGTCCAAATGGCATGAAAGTCCGTGAATTATGTCACTCCTCATATAAAAGGCAGATTGTGAGATAACACTTTTGAGGTAATACTCCTGAAATCAACCCCTACAGGAAGGTAACAGAAATACGCTAAAAGAAAAATCAAATTTGAGTGCACAGATAGTGGAATTTCTCAGCATACCCTGTCAAGCATTCTGAAGAATGAGATGAAACTTCAGAAATGCTCTAAATTGAAGCAAGAGTCTTGGAACCCTTAAGACTACATCAGTGGATCATTGGATATGTGCTGTCCAGGAAATGAGATCAAATCATAAACAAGGAAGCATTTTTCAGATGATGTGATCACAGAAGAGTGCTGACAGCTAAGTTCTTCTTGGTGACAACATTCCCAACAAATGAAGCAATACATCTTTTATTGCTAAAGGGAATTTTAAGCAGTACCATACTCCTCTTCTTGTACATCATAGATCCACTTCATGTAAACTCTGGGATTAGTTCCTCCAGGATTACGTGAAACTAAGGACAAAGCACATCTCCCACCTCTACATGATCTCAAAACTACAAATGGCTAGCTCTATTTTCCACTATCACCAATAGATTAACATCATTCTTAGACTCTCGGTTATGTGACCAAATTCTCAATTCTGACCACATAGTCTACTCAAGATAAAGTTCTTAATAAGCTTACTAATCTAAGAAATGCACTAGTTTTTTTTTTTTTTTTTTTTTTTTCTTTCTTGGAAAGCTGTCTTAAGGGATGTCAATGAGGCCATAGGTAATAAGGTAAAGGAAAGGTATTATTAATACAAGTGTAATAGATGTTTCGGAATATATTAGCTTGTTCAACCTTCTATGTTTATGGGTCTGACATATGGGTTATGGTTACATTGTTATTTGATATCTTATAGTCATGTGTTCCATCTCTACCAGCATGCAGTAGCATTTCAGGCACTGTTTTCAAAGGGTACATCATCCTCCCTGTATGAAAGACGGCTCTGCTTTATCAACACAAATAACAAGAATACTACAGAGTCCATCTTTTGTATGGGTCAAGTGTCAGGGCTGCTTGAACCTATATCTAGAATCATAGAGTCGTCTTCTTTGATAGGCCCCACTTAAGGTTAGAAGTTTCTTTTGTTCCTCAATAAACAGACTGGAAAAGGGTGAAATGTGCTACCTTCAGAACCGAAAGAGGCCAATCAGATACTGAGCTTCCTTCACTGGGAAGACCTCTGAAAATGCCCTAAATTATCCCTTGGGAGGAAAGATTTCCTGACATTCCCCCAGAACACCCAGCCACTAAAAATTACACTACCTGTGGCTAGCCTCTGGCCCTTGGTCTAGATTTTAACTCGTATCTTCTGTATTGGATGCATCTTGCCAAGGCACCTCTTTTGAAGTACTGTCCAGACCCCTTTAGACTCTATTGAAACAGACCATATGAGAGTTGGTAGAACCTTGAGGAAAAACAAGGAAGGGAGTGTTCTTCATTCTATGTGAGTACAAACATGTTTTGGTGTTCAGTCTAATAAAGATAAGAAAACAAGCACATTTTTTCACAAGACTTGAATACCATGTGCAAAGGCTATGATAGTCTACTTTAACAAAAGTACTACATATATCTGACATAATGTTAGAATTGCCTTACCACTAGGTTGAGTTGACAGGAGTTTACTATTATTGTCCGGGTACTGTCCACATTTTACAGGCCACAAAACTAGTGAATTAAAAGAAAATATAATGGAGACCATGTCCCTATGTTTTCTGGGTCTTTATAAGATGCACTAATTGTGCCCTCTCCTGGATAGTATAAATGCTAAGTTGGCCAGGGAAGGCATATACAATTTCTGAAGCAGTCACTTAGTCTTTTCTTCTACAAATAGCTCTGCTTCAACAGGCCAAAGAACAACGAGGCTGGGACCAATTAAATCTTCAGAGATCAAGAAAATAACCACTGGGTCAAGCTCTGGACTCAGTGAACGTACTGTGAGCGTACTTGGGACATAATCTCATGTAATACCCGGCTTTTATATTCCCATGGGATCTTGGGGACTATAATAACATTTTGAGTCTCTGAATATCATGGCTATTGAAAACTGATGTTTTTATTCAAAATGTTTGGTTGTTTGTCTTTTTTTTAGCATATAGTTAACTGAGCTATTGGAAAGACTGAAGAAACATTACTATGATTACTTCATCCTAGCCATCAAGAGCTAGTCCTTTGCCAGGCAGTAGTGGTGCACACCTTTAATCCCAGCACTTGGGAGGCAGAGGCAGGTTGATCTCTGTGAGGTCAAGGCCCATCTGGTCTTTGACTGAGTTCCAGGATTGCCAAGGCTATACACAGAACTACCATCTCAACAAGCCAAGACAGAGAGAGAGAAAGAGACAGAGAGACAGAGACAGAGAGCTAGAAAGAGAGAGACAGAGTCCCATAAATAGTATAATCTAGATCAAAAGCTCTCGATGACTCAGGACCACAAGCTGGACTAACTTTTTGAGGCAACTTCCTTCGGACTCCCAACCACCTTTAGTTTCTTTTGAGTGGTTTATTAGCTGCCTATTGACTGGCTATGTCTCATTCACCATTTATCTGCCTGCAGCACTGTGTTCTATCAACGATCCCCACGAGTGTCTGCGAGTTATGATGCCTAACCTACTCTGATCTTACAGGACATGACATCCGCATCCACCTGACCTCCAACTGTTAAGGCTATCTCTGAAAAATCAATTGTCTCTGAGTCATCAGCGTGCCTATTGTTCCTCTTCCATGCAGACAGAGAACACTCTTGTACTCTGGACCTCCAGAAAGCAACACCTCCAAAATGAGTGAGGATACTGTCCCTCTCACCAGCATAATCCTAAATTATATATTTATTTTATCATTTTACTTATTTGATTGCTTTTAATTTTATGTGTGCAGGTGCTTTGTCTGCATGTATGTCTGTATACCATGCGCATGTAGGGCTTGGGGAGGCCAGAAAAGGCCATAGGATCCTTTGGAACTGGAGCTATAGACAGTTGTGAACCACCATGTAGAGGCTGGTAACTGGACCTAGGTCCTCTGGAGAAGCAGACAATGCTCTTAGCCACTGAGCCATCTCTGCAGTCCCTTACCTGAGTCTTTAACCCCTTCTTTCAGTATCCTTTATGGCATTTATGTCTAAATATGAGCTTTCAATTTCCCATACTTTGAGGTACCATCCAAGCCATTAATTCACATTACTTCCTGGATATTTGCTAGGATTTTTAAATCTTGTCAACATTCTCAAATTGATTTTTTTTCTCCTATATTCCGTTTTGTACCCTAGAACCACTAAACACCGCTATGCAGATCAGCACCTTCTGGTACTGAAAGCGAGTCAGAACTTGCCAGCTCTCTTCCTTTTAAATATAACTTTTAAGTTTTAATATATTTAATTTATTATTTCGATTTTTTAAAAAAATGCCAATCAAACTTCATAACTTTCCATATTCCCAACTTAATAACCTTTATAGCATATAAAACTTATACCATGTTTGTCAAAGTATTTCAAATGTTTTTAGGTTTACTTATGTGCATGAGCAGTTCGTTTGCATGGGCACATGGACATGCCTGGTGCCCACAGTCAGAAGAGGGCATCAAATCCCCAGGAACTGGAATCACAGATGGTTCTGAACTATGATGTAGATGCTCAAAATTCAATCTGGAACCTCTGCATGAACAACAAGTGCTCTTAATGAGCCTTGTCTCCAGGCCCATTTTTCAAGTTTTGACATATGGTGTCAGACAATGCTTTCCCTACCATCAGCAAATTCTCTAACCATTCTTCTGCCACTGTACTCATATTTCTATCTCTGCAACACACCACTAATGATGCAGTTTACACTGCCAACTGGTCAGCAACCAATCTGTCTAGAATATTTCCTCCCAGTGTTTGCTTTCTTGAACAGCTTCTTGTATTGATTCTTGAAGGTTTGTTCTCCAGGGAACAGGCAAAGACAGAATATAACATGAGGGTCTTTATTAGGGAATCCTATGGGATTAACATCCATTGAAAGAAAAAGAGGAAAGCAGGGCTGGACAGAGACAATAAGCTGTCTCAAGCTCAGTCCATCAGTCATTGGATAGGAAATGCCCGCAGGAAGTGGAGCAGGTGATCGTGTCTTCAACTGATGCAATTCTGGAAGAGTTATGGCATTTGAGAGCTGTCTACTAACATCATTCCTACCAAATGAATGAAGTACTTTATTCTTGAAAAGGATCAGGCATCAGATGGTGGGATTCACTACAATGAGATACTTTTTATGAGACAGTATCTCTCCACATAGTTGTGGCTATCCTGGCACTCATTATGTAAACCAACTGGCCTCAAACTAATGAAAATCCTTCTTCCTGTCTCTGTGTCTGCCTTCTAAATGCTAGGATTAAGGTGTGGGCCACCATGCCTGGAGGGGGATACCAGTTTTGTTACAATGAAATGTTGCTGGTCCTCAAACACTAGCCTTAAGAATAGTTTTGTTTTGTTTTTGTTTTTATGATGCCAACCTTTCTGATTCAGTCCTCTGATTTGCTAGGATAATAAGTCTGTGCCACACAACTTATGAAGCTCAAAGAGAAGGAAGGCCAGAAGGTGGATGCCTCAGTCCTTCTTAGAAGGGAGAACAAAGCGCTCACTGGAAGAAATAAAGGGACAAATAGAGGAGTAGGGATTGGAGAAAAGATCATCCGGAGACTGTCTCACCTGGGGATCCACCCCATATGCAGCCACTAAACCCAAGCACTATTGCTGATACCAAGTAGTACTTACTGGCAGGAACCAGATATGCCAGAGTCATACTGATACAGAGGAGGATGCTTGCAGCTAACCATCAGACTGAACACGAGGACCCCAAAGAAGGAGCTAGAGAAAGGACTGAAGGAGCTGAAAGGTTTTGCAACCCTATGGTAAGAACAAAATGATTAACTAACCAAACCCACAACAGCTCCCAGGGACTAAAACACCAACCAATGAGCACACATGGAGAGACCCATGGCTCCAGGTGCATATACATCAGAGGATAGCATTTTCTGGCATCAATGGGAGGAGAGGTCTTTGGTCCAGTGAATCTTGTTTTCCCAGTGTGGGGAAATGTTAAGGCACTGAGGTGGGAGATGGTCGTTGGGAGAGGGAGCACCTTCATGGAAACAATTGGAGGGGGGATGGGATTGGGGAAAAAGGAGATAACATCTGAAGTGTAAATGCAGAGAATATCCAATAAAAAAAAGAAGTCTGTGCCACTGAATATGGATCAATACTTTCATTTTATAGAACAGTTAGGAGAATGAAAAATTTAAACACTAATAGGTTTATTTAAACCTGCATTCAAATCTTTAAGATAGACCTTCCAAATATTTAGACATAATATGTGAATCTTTAGACTTTTGCTCTTAGGTTTTCAAATACAGCTGACAGTCCTACTCATCCAAAATATATTTTTTCCTTGGGTTAAACAATGCAGGAAATGTATTTATTATATAAAAGTTATAAAATATCGATGGTTTTTAAATTATAGGGCTGGAGAGATGTTCTTGCAAAGGACTTTGTTCTGATTCTCAGCACCTACAAGGTGGTTCCCAACCATCTGTATATCAAATGCTATTGGATCCAACACCGTTCCCAGCTTCTGTGTGCATTAGGCACACACATGCTGCACATCCATCCATGCAGGTAAACACTCAAACAGAAAGATAAAGGAAGCTGCCATGGCAAATGTCTTTTATGCCACCACTCAAGAGATAGACGCAAGTGGATTCTAGTGAGTTTATAGCCAGCCTGGTCTACAGAGTATGTTCCAAAACAGCCAGGGCTACATGGTGAGACTTTGTGTCAAAAAACTAAAGAAAGAATAAATAAATCTTTTAAAAATCTTAAATAAAAAGATGAAACCTCCCATTAGTCTAACCAACACCTATAAAAATTTGAACCAACATCTATAAAAATTGTCAATGTTCTCATAGTATATACAAGTTTGTTTTTAGAGAACATTTTGATTTGTTTGTTTGTTTATGCATGTGAGTACACTGTAGCTGTCTTCAGACACACCAGAAGAGGGCAACAGATCCCATTACAGATGGTTGTGAGCCACCATGTGGTTGCTGGGAATTGAACTCAGGACCTCTAGAAGAGCAGTCAGTCCTCTTAACCACTGAGCCATCCCTCCAGCCCAAGAGAACATTTTAATTTTATATGTATGTGCTTATGCATGTTAGCACATGTGTGATATGCATGTGCTTGTGGAGGCCAGGGGTCAATTTGAGTGATTTCCTTTACTGGTTCTCCTAACATGAGGGTGGGGAAGGTGTTAAAGACATATTTTTTTTCTCCAAGACTGTGATGAGATACAGATGACTAATTTTATTGAAAAAAAGTCAATACTAGGTGGCACCTAGATCAAATACAGGTAAACCCAAAATTGGGGCAGGAAACCTTTGCCATTGTGGGCAAAAGCACAGCAAAGTTCTGAAGATGAGCCAGAGAATCTTTCCATGAGATGTGACTATCTTCCACATTATACAACTAACTCCATGCGTGACTAGCAAATTTTTTTCTTAAATATTGTTTGAGCCTATGTAACGGCTTGTCTTATGAGGAAGAAAATGGCGGAATAGGTTAGGCTCTCTTGCTATATAGCAAGCTCAAATTGTGTCAGACAGTTTTGTTCATCTGCCACAGAGTGTTGCTTGCAAGGACATATTTTTTTTAATGTGTGTTTAATTGTTTATCCGAGTGTGTACCATAGGTGTGTGGGTGTGCATGGGTGCTAAAGAGGGTGTCAGATCCCTTGAAACTGGAGTTTCAAATAGTTGTGAGCTGCTCTACATGGGTGCTGAGAAATGCTCTCGGGTTCTTTGCAAGAGCAGCAAGTGCTTGGAAGGCTGAGCCATCTCATCAGCCCTCCCCCTTGGTTGTTGTAGTGGTTGTAGTACTGGTGGCTTTCTTCACCTCACACACACACATACACACACACACAGAGGGGGGGGGTTATGTGCATTGGTGTGTTGCCTGCATATATGTCTGTGTGAGGATGTCAAATCCCCCAGAACCGGAATTGTGCAGTTGTGAGCTGCCATGTAGGTGCTTGGAATTGAACCCAGGTCTTCTGGAAGAACAGCCATTACTCTTAACTGATAAGCCAGCTCTCTAGCCCCTTTTCTGGAACGTGTATTGTTATAAATTTATATTTGTATTGCTATAAAGTTTTGTATAAACTGTAGGAATCCCACATGTACTCTCCACCCACAAACTAGACCGAACTGTTAAAAAATTATTTTTTCCTTTACTAGTTTCCTTTTCCTGGTTTCTTTTTGAATACAGAGAAAGTAAGTCTGTAGCTAAGGACTGCAATGCTCAGTAACATACATTGTATGCTGCCACAAAGTCTGAATGCTCAGCTCACACACACACACACACACACACACACACAGAGAGAGAGAGAGAGAGAGAGAGAGAGAGAGAGAGAGGGAGAGGGAGAGGGAGAGGGAGAGGAGAGAGAGAGAGAGAGGTACCCTTTCCAATACTGTGAAGTGGAAGAAATTTGAATCCTCATTCCTGTGGATCTCAACATCATTCTTGATGGTTCTGTGAAAACCCACGTCAACCAATCTTACTAAAGAAATTCTGGTGCAAATACTCTAAATCACATTTTCTCTCAATTATAGTTTATTAAGTCAAAACTATTTTATTATACACTTCTATAGACACCAGAGTTCTCTATGAAAGAGGATATGTTCCCATGGACTCCACAACCTTAATATAAAACTGGTTCTCGTCATATGTCCCCAGAATAGACTGGAGCACCTACTCATTACAAGGCTTTCTGATGCCAGGCACAGTAACTCAGGCCTTCCCGTCCAGTGGCTGGAAAGCTGAGATTAGATTCCCAGGAGTTCCAGGCCAGCAACGACTCCATAGCAGATCACAAGGGAGAGATAGCTTGCTTATTTGCTATCATTGGTTTTTGTTTGCTTGTTTGCTTGCTTGCTTGCTTTTGTTTTTTTTTTTTTTTTTTTTTTTTTTTTTTTTTTTTTTTGTTTCGCCATGAAATCACGTCTTTATTTTTTTAATTGGATTTTTAATTTACATTTCAAATGTTATCCCCTTTCCTAGTTTACCCTCCAGAAACCCCCTGTCCCATCCTCCCTCCCCCTCCCTTCTATGAGGGTGTTCCCCGCCCACTCACCACCTCCCCACCCTGACATTCCCCTGCACTGGGGCATCCAGCCTTGGCAGGATCATATAATCCCACAGGAATGAACTGACATTTCAGATGTTTATCATCTCCTGCCTCGCGACCGTGGTAGCTTCCTGGCTTGTTTGCCCATCTCTAGTCACCCTTCCTGTTCTCACTCCAATGTGGACACATCCTGAACACAAACCAGCCATATTACTTTCCTTTCATCCTCTGGCCACGGAAGTCCTTGATGTTTCTAAGGGATAGATATAATATCCAAACACCCTAGATTAGCAATCAGGGGTGCTCTGTAGACAGAATTCAGGCTAATCCCCCCCCCTTTTATTTCCTCTCATGCCCCTGCTCAAACATTTTACCCAAGGCTAGTCAGAACTGGATTCCTGCTTCCAGGCTTTCTTCCTCAAAAGGCCTTTTTAACCTTTCCCAACAGCTTGCTTAAAAAGACTTCCTTTTCCATAAAGCAGTACCTGATACATTGTGCAGCATTTTCTACTGCCTCTAAGCACTAATTGGAAGCAGCTGCCTGTGACCAAAAGCCTCCTGATTTTATTTCCATATATCTTATCTTTGTAAACAGATCATAATCCCAAGAATGAACACAATATCTTTTCTTTTGCTTCTTAAAACACACAACTTTATTGATGACATAAAAATAAAGTCTCAAATGTATAAACATAAGTCCACACAAAGGACCAAAGATTACCTTACTTATGAAGAACCGGTTGGTTTTTGCTCATGAAGCATACTAAAAATATCTCAATCCAGACAAGATAAAAATTGACACATGTATTTTCAGTACAAGCTTGAACTCGTTTTGGTGTTCACAAAATTGTCCAGCTATGGGTTCTCCCAGGCAACATCAGTTTCAAAGTTCTAAAGCAATTCACAATGTACATCATGTCCGGGATGTAAAACCAAAATGTTACTCAAACTTTGGGGGAAACAGACAGCTAATCAAAGTTTATTTATTAATACCTCAACTTTTTCCTTCACCTCTGGGTCACTACAATCTGCTGCTAAGGCTCTAAGTTTCTTGGCACAGGCTTTAGGTCGTTGAAACAGGAAATAAAGGGAAGTTTTACTGAACCGGTCCTGGGGATATGTTTTCCCTCTTTTCTTAAAATGACGATTTATATTCTCAAAAAGTAAAAGGGCATTAAGGATATTTTCTTTTGTCTCTTTCTTGCTAAAAATGTTGATCAGTGCTGTTGGTGCATTGGCAATTAGCAAGTCTCTTGTCATGGATGGATTTTTAGAGAAATTCACAAGCATTCCTAAAACATGGTCTTTAGTTTCTCCACTTCCCAGAGCCAACAAACGGAGAAATTCTGAAATATAATTGGTAACCATATGCTGATATTCACTAGTAATAGTCAGGTGCCTTATCAATCTTAGCCCAGCCACTTGTACATTTGAATTCAAGGGATAGGTGACAGTATCTTCACATACCTGACTTAAATATGTCTTAACCTTTCTATGGTTTTCAGCAGCAACTGAGATGTTATTCAGTGCATTTAAAGCCTTCTGCCGGACATTGGGGTAGGGATTGCTCAATAAGCTTTGGATAACTGAAATTCCACCTATATTGCGATCAATTTCCTGGGGATAAGGATAATCAGCACTGTTATAGAGAGCATTGGTGGCTATTTCATGAACAGAAGGATCTTCAGTCATTTCAATCATGCAAATGAGTTTTTCAAGATCTTCAGGATCCAGGTTCACGGCCCGTTTACAGCGGCAGTTGCAGGAATGCACCTTGACTCCAGTACCGATTTGCCTTCTGAAGCCATCTGGAAAGCTGGTTTTGTGCAATAACTTGCTTTCTGAACAAACAATGGCTCCATCCCATACACCCATTCCTGCCCCAGGGACCATGGATGGATATATGCCCCTTGATTCCGTTGACTTTTTGGCTTTCGCCTGAGATGAAGACTCATTTTCACATCTGTTTTCATTACCAGTATAGAACCAAGACCTTATGTCAACGCCATTAGCAGCATCAAACTGACCTTTAGTGTTCTCAGCCTTATCCCCAGTCCCAGATTCAGAATTGTCATCTTTTTCATTTGTAGATCTGAGGTCATTACTGTCCTCACTCTCGGCCCCAAATAGGGTTCTTAGACTGATCTCTTCAATACCAGGGCTGGATTCTCTACTTAGTTCCTCCTCCTCCTCCTCTTCATCATTTGCATTTGTGGACAAAGTCCAAGATCCTAAGCCAGTCCCAGCCTCAGTCCCAAGCCCAGATCCTTTGGTGGTTGAGTCTTCATTCCAAAACCAAAACCCCATATTGCTCTCAGTCCCAGGCTCAGCCACAACTCCAGCCCCAGGCTCAGGCTCAGCCCCAAGCCTAGACCCTTTAGTAGCTTCATCTCCATCCCAGGACCAAAATTCCATGCTGTTCTTAGCCACAGCTTCTGTCCCGGTCTGAGCTCCTGCCTCAACTCCAGCCTCAGCCTCAGTCCCAAGCCTAGACCCTTTATTGGCTCCATCTCCATCCCAGAACCAAAATCCCATGCTGGTCTCAGCCACAGCTTCAGCCTCTGCCCCTGCTTCCACCCCTGTCCCTGTCCCTGTCCCTGTCCCTATCCCTGTCCCAACTGCAGCCTCAGCTTTAGCCTCCGTTCCAAGCTTAGACCCTTTAGTAGCTGCATCTCCATTCCAGAACCAAAATCCCATGCTATTCTCCATTTCGGCTTCAGCCCCTGCCCCTCCCCCAACTCTAGCCTCAGCCTCAGCTTCAAGCCCAGACCCTTTAGTGGTGCCACTCCAGGGCCAAAACCCCGTTCCAGCTTCAGCTGCAGTCCCTGCCTCAACTCTAGCCCCTGCCTCAGCTCCAGCTTCAGAATCAGTTGTAGCTGCTGTCCCAGCCTCCGGCTTCGTCCCCTCTTGCACCTCAGCCTCAACCTTGCTCTCAGCTTCAGCCTCAGCCCCAGCTTCAGGTCTAGTCTTAGATTCAGGCTCAGTCTCAGCCTCAGCCACAGCCACAGCCACAGTCTCAGCCTCACCCCCAGCATGGAAGCCTGTAAAAGCTGCCTCTTCAGATCTGGTCCAGGATTCAGTACTGGTCTTCTTTTCTTCCCCTAAGCCAGAACTAACAATGGTTTCTTCCTTAGTCCCTGACGTGGATTCAGTACTGGCCTCATCTTTCATCTCAGCGACAGGCAAAATAGTAGCCTCTTCTGTCCAGCACCAAGACCCTATAAAGGCCTCACTCCCAGGCCCAAACCAAAATCCTTCATTAGCCTCCACCTCAGCACTGACCAGGAATCTTCCACTGGCCTGATCCTCAGACCTAATCCAGGACGCTCCACTAGCCTGGTCTTGAGGATCTAGCCTAGATCCTCCACTGGCTTCATTACTAGCCCTAGATCCAAGCCAGGATTCTCCACTAGTCTGGTCCCCAGTACCAGCCCAGGAGCCTCCTCCACATGACTGATCTTCAAATCCAGATTTAGTACAGCCACTAGTCTGATCCACAGGGGCAATCCAAGATCCTCCACTGACCTGACTCCCCATGCCAGGCCAGGACCCACCACTGGACTGATCAGTGGGGCATGTTCTAGACCCTCCAATAACATGACCACCAGCACCACCCCAGGAAACTACTCCACTAGACTGATCCTCAGACACAGCTGGCCTGGACCCTCCAGTGGTCTGGTCCCCAGCACCAGCCCAGAATCCTCCTGCCTGATCCTCAAATCCAGGTTTGGAACAGCCACCAACTTGATCACCAGTCCAAGACACTGCACTGACCTGAGTCCCACTGCCAAGCCAGGCCCCACCACTAGACTGGTTCATGTGTACTGGCTTTGACCCTCCAACATCCTGACCACTGGCCCCAACCCAAGAGCCTCCTCCAATAGTCTGAGTCCCAGTGTAAGTGCAGTACCATCCACTGGTCTGATCTACAGTGCCAGGCCAAGGCTCTCCATTCGATTGGTCCCTGGGACCCAACCTAGATTCTACACCAGACTGGTCCCCAGTAGCAGTCCAGCATCCTCCTCCACTAGCCTGATCTACTCCAGTAGCAGCCAGTTCTCCAGAGACAGGCTGAGAGTCTCCATTGGCCTGGTCCAAAGGCCCAACCAAGAAACCTCCACTGAGTTGGTCTCCAGAATCTGCCCAGGATCTTCCAGTAGACTGATCCTCAGACACGGACTTGGAACCTCCACTAGGCTGGCCAATAGAGCCAGCCCAAGACCCTTCATTACTGGTCTGATTCTCAAAACCAGGTTTGGCTGCACCATCTGACTGATCACCAGTCCCAGTCCAAGATCTTTCCCCAGCCAGATTCCTAGTGCTAGCCCATGATCCACTACCAGACTGGTCTGCAGATCCTGATGTAGATGCTCCAACAGCCTGGTCCCCAGTTCCAGTCCAGGATGTACCACTAGCTGGATCTACAGTTCCAAGCCTGGATGCTGCATTGGCCTGGTCTACAGCCTCGGTCCAAGACCTTCCACTGGACTGATCCTCAGATCCCAACCTGGACTCTCCAGTAGTCTGAACACCAGCTACGGTCCAAGACCCCTTTTCACTGGCCTGATCTTCATACCTTGGCTTAACCTCACCACCAACCTGATCACTAGTCCCTGTCCAGGCCACTGCATTGGTCTGGTCTACAGCCCCAGTCCAGTATCCAATACTAACTATATTGCCAGCTCCAGCCCAAGACACTGCACCAGTCTGGTTCTCAGCCACAGTCCAGGTCCCTGTAGCCTGATCCACAACCCAGGACACTCCACTAGCCTGGACTGCAGGCCACGACCCATCAGTGACCTGACTCACAGCCCAGGGCCCAGCAATGGCCTGGTTTCCAGAGACAACCCAAGAACCTGCACTGATCTGGTTCTCAGCCCCAGTCCAGGAACCTCCACTGGCTTTGTCTGCAACCCAGGTCCCATCAGTAGTCTGAGCTCCTGCCCAGAGTGCTCCACTGACCTGGTCACCAGCACTGACCCAGGACCCAAGAGCCACCTCATTCTCAGTCCTAGCCCCAGTCCAAGACTTAATGCTACTTTCATCACAAGCCACAGCCCAGGAGCTAACAATGCCAGCCTTGTCATTAGCCCCACTCCAGGGTCCAATACTGGCTCCACTGTCATCATCAGTCCAGGACACACTATTCTCCCAGTCACCATCTATAGTCTGAAACCTGAATTTGATCCACCGTTCAGCAGCAATCCAGTCCTCAACACCAATCCCATTCCAGTAATAATCGTGAATGTTAGGCTGAGCACCTGCCACAGTCACCATCTCAGAAGTGGGCACAACTCCTCCCACGGGCTTTGCATAGATCCTATTGTCTACAGTGGCTTCTACCTGTGAACCAGACAGACCTTTATCCCTGGCCGCAAGCAAGGCTTCATTCTGAGAACTGACCACAGCCTGGGGCTGAGCAGAGCCCCTTGTACCTGTCCGTGCTCCTGATTTAGTACCAGCATTGGACCTAATCTTATTCCTGGCACCGAGCAAGGTTTCATTCTGAGAACTGACCACAGCCTGGGACTGAGCAGAGCCCCTTGCACCTACCCCAGCCTCTGCCTTAGGTGCAGCGTTGGAGCTACCCCTGACCTTATTTCTGGCACCAAGCAAGGCCTCAGCCTGGGAAGAAGCCAAAGCCAGTATTGTACTTGCCCCAGACTCTGCCTTAGGCACAGAATTGGAATTACCTCTGACCTTATTTCTGGCACCAAGCAAGGGCTCAGCCTGGGGCTGAATGGAGTCTGTTGTACCTGCCCCAGCTTCTGTTTTAGGCACAGCATTGGAATTACCCTTGACCTTATTCTTGGAACCAGGTAAGGTCTCACCCGAGGAATTTGCCACAGCCTTGGCATGGGCAGAGCCCATAGTACCTGACCCAGCAGCATCTGGTTTAGACACGGCACTAGAATTGCCCTTGACCTTAGTCTTGGTACCAGTCAAAGCAACACCCTGGGAAATGGCCACAGACTGGGGACAGGCACCCACCCCAGCCTCTGCCTTAGGCACAACATTGGGACTGCTCTTAACTTTATTCTTGGTACCAGGTAAGGCCTCACTGTGGGAATTGACTACAGTCTGGGACTGGGCAGAACCCGTTGTATCTGACCCAGCCCCTGCTTTGGGCACAGAATTCCGATTACCCTTGGCCTTATTCTTGGCTCCAGGTGTGGTCTCAGCCTGGGAAATGGTCACAACGTTATTCTGGGCAGGGCTTGTTGTAGCTGTCCCAGCCTCTGTCTTAGGCATAGGATTCGGATTGCCCTTGACCTTAGTCTTAGTACCAGGCAAGGCCTCATTCTGGCAATTGACCACAGGCTGTGGCTGACCACAAGCTTTCTGGTCTGTCTTTGCTCCTGCTTTAGAAACAGCATTAGAGTCACTTTTACTATCAACCTTGGAATCAGACAGGGCCTCAGCTTGAGTTTTGGTCCCAGCCTGAGGCTGTGCACAAGTTTTTGTGTCTGTCCCAGCCGCTGCCTTACACTTGGCTTTGGCTTTACCTCTAGCCTTACCTTTAGTATTAGGTAAGGCTTCACCCTGGCTCTGGGCCGTAGCCTGAGCTCCTTCCTTAGATGTGGTATTGGCATTGTCCTTAGCCTTGATTTTGCCATCTGGCAAATCATCACCCTGGACATTGGCCACAGGCTCAGTCTGGGTACAGGAAACCATGTCTACACTGGCCTCTGCCTTAGCCATAACATTGTTATCACTTTTGTTTTTTTCCCCAGCACTGAGTAAGCCATCAGCCTGCAAACTGGCTTTGGTGTTTGCCTTGGCCCCTGCTTTAGCCATGGCATTGCCATTACCTTTACCCTTAGTCTTGGCATCAGGCATGGCTTCAGTCTGATCACTTATTACAGCTTGAGGCTGGGTATCCGTTACGTCAGCATCAGTCATTGCCTTAACATTGGCATCTTCCCCACCATCCTTTGTGGCACCAGACGTTGCCTCAGCCTCTACCTTGGCCACAGTCTCAGGTTGTATTATACAAGTTCTTATATCTGTCTCTGCTTCATTTGCATTGTCCCAAGCATCATTCTTTGCTCCTGGCACAGCTTCAGCCAGAATGTTGGCAGCAGTATAAGGCTGACCAGAAGCCTTCGTATCTACCCCAGACCCCGCCTTAGACATGTTTTTGACATCCTCCTTTTTGTCAGCCTCAGCACCAGCTATATCATCATTTTGGATTATGGCCACAGCCTGAGACTGTGCATAAGACTTCATGTCCACTCCAGCCACTATGACAGACATATCATTAGGATTCTCCTTAGTATCAACTGTGGCATCGAGCCTAGCCTCAGATTGAGTCCTAGTCACACTCACAGTCTCTTGCAGTGATCTTATCATGGCTTCAGCCACAATTCCAGTCTCATTCATGCTTCCAATCTTGACTACTTCCTTGGTCACTGCCAAGACCTCACTCTGTGTCACTGTTACTCTGTTAATCTCTGTCTCTTTTTCATCCAATGTATGGGCTTCTGCTTTGGTCTGGGTCATTGCTTCTTTCTTGACCTCGACCCTGCCAGCCATTGGCCAAGCTTTGGCTTTGGTCTGAGTCACTGCCTCTTTCTTGCCTACTGTCTCAGCCTCAGCCTCAGTTTGTGTAACTGCCTCTTTCATGGTTACTTCCTTGGCTTGGGATGTGGATTGAGTCAAAGTCACTGCCTCTGTCATGACCACAGTTTCCACCAATGAACTGGTCTTAGATTGGGTCTCTATCTCCTCCTCCAGCATTGTCTTGGCCTGGCAGTTGCCACTGGGTCTAACTAGAACAGGGAACTTGGAGTCTACTTCAGCCACAGGCTCACCTCCTTCTCCAGTTTCTGGTTCAGTCTTGACTCTAGTCTCAGCCTCTCTTCCAGCCATGGCTTCACTTGTGGCCAAGGTCTGGTTCTGTTCCCCAACCATAGTCTCCGTCTCGATTCTGGACCCATTTCTGGCAAGTCCGCTCACACTCTGAGTTCTTCCCTTGGTTAATCTGTAAATGCAGTAGCAGGTACCAGCCCAGATCACCAGTCCTGCAGTCGCCCAGCCCACATCCTGAACACGGCCCATGTAATCACCCCTGCTGAAGGCACGGACAATGTATAGGAGGGCTCACTTGGGCTAGGAAAGAGGATGGTGTGTCTGGGCAATGGTGTTTAACCACTTAAAGGCTAGCAGAGCTGCCCCTGGAAGTAGACCTAGAAGTGGAAGAAGGAAATGAATTTAACCGTCTCTTCTAACTCTCCGGCATTATTCAAATAGATACAAACAGGAACCGGAAAGGGTAGGAAAATGATGAACTTGTTAGAAGAGGAAAATTGTCAAATTTTCACCCATATTTCATTTCTTCCTATGCTCCCAAATGCCCAGCTATTTTCATATGCCAAATGAATTGTGTCAGGGATGGTGTGAGGGCTAATAATGAATGGACGAGGGGCAGAACTCTCAGAACTAGATTTGTAAGGGATCTCCTATGGTTAGCATTATTACAGGTCCCCACTCATACAAACCTGGAATGAACGAAGTTCCCACTTCTTTCCTTCTTTTGCTTGGTGACGCACTCTAATGTATATAGTCATGACATTTAGACCTAGAGAAATGAAGACAAAGGGAGAGACAGAGAAGAGTTTGTTCTTGTCATATTATCAGCAATTTATTCTCTCAATTTGTCCAATTTCCTTAGGTGCCATAACACTCTTTTCCATATATCAGAATCAAGGTGCAGGTTTGGGGTGAATAGTCAGGAATAGTGAGAAAATGGCCATAAAGAAAATAAGAAGCCCCTCCTGACTGCCCCTTATGGAATGCGCACTGGTCTCCACTAACCCCCACTAGAGACATACCAGACATCTCCCTCCCTCTTACCAGTTATTCTGATCAGAGATAATTTCCTCTTTGCTTCCTTGCTTCCACGAATCTCTGAAGCAGACATGCAGGAGGATCTATAGGCACATAAATGCACAGCAGTTAATGGGAACTGTGCCCTTAGAAGAACAGACAAACACCCCAATTCTTGGTTCCAGTGTTTGCATTGCCAGAGTCCTGGTCCATTTTAACACTGTATCCCTATCTTAGGATCTCATCTCAAGCCTTCTTTGTCACAGCCTCGTCCACCCTCCCTCAAATATCCACACTGTTTCCTGCACCGAAACTGACAGGTTGTATGGCAGCATTGTGCGCGTCGCTCGTATACAGACAAGGCAGAAGTGCCATCCACTGGAGGCCTTTCAAGCTCAACCCACCCTCTTTTGTCATCCTCAGCCACTACCCACCTTCATACCAACCTCCACAGATCCAAAACAGTCTCCCTCTCTTCCCCTTGCTTCCAGGGGTAAAAAGCCCTACTTCAAACATGAGAAGCCCTGGGAACAGACAAAGAAAAGGGAGAGGGTGAGTGCTGAGTGTTTGTGACAGCCTAGCATCAAACATCTGTGTTCCTCGGCCCTGTCTTTCGAGATTAAGAGACCCAGTCATAACCTAGGGCTTTACCTATCCTGAAATGGATAAAACAGAGAGGAGGAGAGGAAAAGTCAAAAAGGGAGAAAAGGAGAAAATTTATTTTTAAACCACCTGTAGGATTCTAGGTCTTTCCTCAAAAGTCCACCATTTCCTTTATCAAGATGGCCAGGTAGAGATGACTGTCTGGAAACTGGAGGATGGCGGAAGAAATAGAGGCCCCAGAGCTCATGATTCTTCCATCAAGAGCCTGCCATCTGCTTCCCCTGAAAGCCATCTCTAGGAGTCTCAGCACAAGACACAAGGTATGGAGGATAGCTTTCACTTCTGCAAAATCATTATCCCTTCCCCCAAAGGCTCTATCACACAATAATATCATTTTATACACAACAATTTGTATTTTTCAATACCATCTAACATAAATCAAAATAATCTGGAATAAAGTTTTGTCTTTGTTGGTGTTCACCATAGAATTTAAGTAAAAAGTCCGAAGCCTGGTAAGGAAACAAAGCTTAGGTAAAGTTCCTAGGTTAGCCCCACCCCACATCCTAATTATATATAAATACAATATATAAACATATATGTGTGTGTGTATACACACACATATACACACAAATATAACAGTGCCTACGTGGCTGCATAGAATCCAAACAGAACTTCAACGGTTCGGTATTCGTACTCACACTAACCTCCATAGATCCTGTGCAGTTCTCTTGTCTCTGTCTCCGTTTTTCCCTCGCCTCACCACAAACAGAGCCACACCAAACTATTGTCCAAAAGGAGAGAGTAAAGGCATTGAGTGCCTCTGCCAGCACCAAGGCCATACATCCCAACACTGTCCTTTATGGAATCCAGTTGTCAAAGGTCCCTCCCCTCCTTCTGAGACACCACCCCTCCCGAGCCCGCCGTCCAGGCACTAAGGCCCACCATTTTCTCAGCAAATGCCACGGTGGCGCGCGTCCCTCCTCTGAAAGGAGCAGGAAGCCCGCGGACATGTGCGGACGCCCATTGATGGAGTTAATTAAAGAGGATGGACATTTCCCTCCGTATTTCCCTCTAGAGACTCTCCCTACCAGCGACCCTGTCAAAGCACGGGGTTCCCCAGCACAGATTCAGCTAGGGGCTGGGGGACGCGGGAGAATCGGAGGGGAAGGCTCCTTGAACTTGATCCAACATGGACATCCCCCTCCCCAATCCATCTCAATTACGCTGCGGGAGCAAGAGGTTGCAACCAGCGGGCCGCGGCACAGCCGCCCCAGGGCCCTTACCTGCTCTGCTCGACCCGGGCCCGATGCCAGCCCGCCGCGCGCTGGGCAGCGGGGAGTTGGTGGCCAGACCAGAGTGAAGACTGCACCCAAGGCTGCGTCGCTCTGCAGCTCCAGGTCACGTGAGGGCCCCGCGTCATCGCTCGCCCTCCTCCTCACAACCCCCCACTGGTCGGAAGGCAGTCAACAGGACCCCCTTCTGTAAGCACAGGCAACCCCCTCCTCGCGTCCATGCGCAAAGCCCCAGCGCGCCCCGCCCTGTCACTCATCTCTGGGCTCTCCAATCTGAGAGCCCACAAGTGTCATCACCATCTAGCGGTTGGAGTTTAAGGTCCCCGGTTACTAGGAAGGGTCTGGACCCCCACCCACTCCCAGGCCTGGGCTGTAGCCTTTTCTGCATCTTTGAAGAATCCTTTCTTTTTCTCCTAGGCTACAATACTAACGCTCCCCACTAGCTCTCTATACAACCTGCCTTCCCTTAGTAACAAACAATTCCACCATCAAATCGGCTAGAGAAAGAGGAAAACCAGACAACCAAAGCCTTCACTTTCTTTGTCTGTATTCCCTTTTCTGTTAACATCATTTTCGTTCTCAGTAAGAGAAAAATACAGCAAGGACATTTTCATTCGCCATGAAAATGTGCAGGTTGTAAAAATTTTAAAGACTCGTTCGTTTACCCAATTGTATGACACTTTAAAAGAACCGTTTTCTAGTCACTCTAAACTGCCTTTGGGCGCTGAAAACAGAGGTAATTGCTGACATTTTTAAATACATTTTTTTCCTAAACAAAGCCAGCCCGTTTGTTTTGTTTTGTTTTTTTTTTTTAATGCAATCGACTAATTAATCTTTGGAAAGACGTTCAGATTTGAAAACTTGATAGTTTTACAGGAATAATTGAAAGCCTTTGTACTTACCTACCAGGTGCCTGAGTGCTTCTTCACAGGAGACTCCGGATACCTTAATGAAGAAAAACTGAGATGAACCCAGTACTTTACAAACCAGTGACTTCAAAGGTTAGTATCCAACAATGTGCTTGTTTGTTTGTTTATTTGTTTGGATAAATCTCACCACACCCACAAAAGGAGCAACTGCTACCACAGAGAAAGAAAGGAGGCTTAACAGGTGGAAATTTCATCCTATCATGGCATTGGGTGATGTCTCCCCAGGTTCTGCCATTTCTGTTCCATCTGTCACCCTGTCTGTGGCAAGCACTGAGTTTTTTCAGCAGTCATGGGCTTGTTGGAACAGCATGGCCATCAGTGATCTTTCCCCCTTAGAAATGGAAGAGCAAGGTCCGGGATTCTAAATGGTCCCCAGAAGAAATGTCTTTTTACTCCCTGACTTCCTTGATAACTTTAGTGCACCACCCTCACAAAACCTAGAATTCGGGAACAAAACTATGTAGAAGAGTCCCCAGGCACCCACCTGTTTCCCCTGGGGAATCATACTCCAAATATAAACTGTCCAGGAAGCCTCCATCTTAAACTGTTGAAATATGACACCCCAGCTTGAGGCCCTTCCTGGTGAGGGGCCCTGTGTGAAGAAAGTCCTTTCAGGAGGTGAGCCAGGAAACCCATAATGCTTGAAAACATTACTTATGGATTTTCAGAATTCAAAATGTATTTTCTCTACCAATGAAAATAATTCATCGATTGATTAACATAAAAATTTAAACCTGTGTTCATCTTTTAAAAGAAACGTAAGCTTCCGAAGACAAAGAACTGATTGTAAATTAAATAACCATACACATTATTAATAAAATAACAAGTAGAAAAAAGTGCCAAAGATAAAAACAGATTGATGCACAGAGGAGAAACAAAAGATCCAAATGCCCAATAAACATATAAGAATGCTTGATTTTAAAAACATGCAAATTAACACAACTGTGTTTCAGCTATGACATCAAAGTTTATCAATTCAATAATATTACTGACTATTTTGTGGGAATATGGAGACGCCTATACTCTGTTGGAGACAGCTATTTTAATTTAATCTTTTTATGAAGGGCAATTGGGCAAAATCTATTAAACAATAAATATAACAGTCTACAATCCTTTCCTGCGGTAATTCTATGCTATGATATTTAGTTAAACATACCATTAGAGAATGACATAAATATATACTGCCACACCCGACTATAATATTTCTTACAGTACTATTAAAGGGTTTTTAAAATGTTGCAACAGGCTAGAGAGATGGGTCAGCAGTTAAGAGCACTTACTGCCCTCCCAGTGGTTCTGAGTTGGGGTTCCAGCACCCATGTCATGTGGCTCCCAGCTCCAGGAGACTCGCTGCCCACCACTTGCCTCTGAGGGCATGCATACACACATGGCATGCCTCCACATAGACACACACACACAAGTTTAAAAAGTATTAGGGGCTACAGAGATGGCTCAGTGGTTAAGAGCATTCATTGGCTGCTCTTCAAGAGGACCTCGGTTCAATCACCAGCACCTACATAGCAGACTATAACTTGTCAGTAACTCCAGTTCTTGGGGATCTGACACCCTTACATAGACATATATGTAGGAAAAATAACAATCAATTCTCATAAAAATAAATGAATACTTTTAAAAAAAAGTAACAATACGGGGCTGGAGAGATGGCTCAGCAGTTCACAGCACTGACTGCTCTTCCAGAGGTCCTGAGTTCAATTCCCAGCAACCACATGGTGGCTCACAACCATCTGTAATGGGATCTGATGTCCTCTTCTGGTGTGTCTGAAGACAGTGAAAGTGTACTCAAATAAATAAATCTTTTTTTAAAAGTATCAATAGAAAAAAGATTAAGAACTTTTGATAAATGTTTACATTGTGACTGATTTTTTTTAAGAGTAAAATTGTGTATCCTGAAAGGACAATTGGACTAATTCTATTATATACTGTTTATTTTCTACAAATACAAGTAAATAATTTTTCTTTTTTTTTCTTTTATTTCTCTTGAGACAGGATCTCACTCTTTAAGCCAGGCTAGCCACAAATTCATCAATCCTCCTGCCTCTGCCCTCCAAATGTTAGAATTACAGGTTCCTAGTTCTATTTTCTCTTTTAGATAAGCTCCTACTATGTATGTCAAGGTAGCCTCAAATTTATGACTCCTCTGCCTTAACTTCCTGATCTGGGTTTACAGACAAGCTTAATTCACATTTATTATCTACTGTCCTGACTGTCACATCATATGTTAACTGACCAGTTACATTTCCTTTCTCACAATGCTACTCATATCCTTCCATGTTCACCCACATCTCCTCACACCATTCACAAAAATGGTCCATTATTCCCCCAACTAACTTACAAAGATGATGTATAATATATAAAATGATCACATGGTCAGATCTGATTCACTGGAATCTGTGTTTCACTGATATATGTATCTCTTCCTACCTTATAAGTAGTGTGGATTCCTAGCAAGTTTGATCTGGAAGGAAAGATGCTCAAATGTCCTGCATTTTTTTGAGACAGAGTCTTTTCATATGCCTCTAGCTAACCTCAAACTCACAGGATCTGCCTTCCTTTGCCTCCCAAGTTCTGAAACTAAAGGTCCGCACCACAGTGCCCAGCGTAGGTAAGTCACCACCTTAAACATTTACCAAAGAAATCTTCTTTGATAAACCAAAGAGATAAATCTTCTCTT
This sequence comes from Micromys minutus, assembly GCF_963924665.1. Lineage (NCBI taxonomy): Eukaryota > Metazoa > Chordata > Mammalia > Rodentia > Muridae > Micromys > Micromys minutus. The sequence goes on along the minus strand of NC_137970.1, from coordinate 73,866,856 downwards.
TTACCTATTTGAAATACACACTACTTTCTTGTTACCTACAGTTCCTCTACTGTGCAAGCATACCAGGGTTTGTTGCTCCTACCTAACTGTAACAGTGGACCACTAGACCAACCCTGTCCTATCTATTTGCTCCTCTGCCTCTGGTAACCATTGTTTTACTCTCGACTTCTATGAATTCAGCTTTAGAGTTCCTCATATGCATGAAAGCATGAAATACATTTCTTTAGATGTCTGGCATGTGTTAATTACGACACTGATAAGATCCTTTTCCATCACTGGACGGCAGTGCATGTCATGTGTTTGCATCTATATATCCATTGCTGGATGTTTAGTTTGATTTCATATCTTCACTATTATGAGTAGTTCTGAAACAAATATAGAGGTATGTTCTTTTATATACTATTTTCATGGGGGGGGGGGGAGAATATACACCCAATAGTTGGAATTGTGTATCATAAGGTAATTCTATTTTTTGCCAGGTTCTCTTTTATACCATAAATTTCATTTCTTTACTTGTTTTTTTTTTTTTTTTTTTTGGTTTGTTTGTTTTATGTCTATGGGTGTTTTGTCTGAATAACTACGCTCTGTGTGCATATCTGGTCCTGGTGGGAACCAGAAGAGGATGCTGGAGCCCCATAGATTGGAGTTAAATATGGTTGTGAATCATCATGTGAGCGCTGGGAATTGAGCAGCCAATACTCCTACATTCTGAGCCATTACTCCAGGCTCCCTCCCTTACTTAGGAAAGCTTTCTTAGAACATTTAGTATACCATGCACAAAATTATTTGCAACTTATGGGCAAAACAATAGAAATAGCACCTTTCAAACTAGTTTATTTGTTTTTGTTGTATGTGCATTTGTGTTCTGCTTTCATGTATGCATGTGTAAAGGTGTCAAACCACATGGAGCTGAATTAGACAGTTGTGAGCTGCCATGTGGGTGCTAGGAGTTGAACTTGGGTCCTCTGGAAGAACTGCCACTGCTCTGTACTGCTGAGCCATCTCTCCTGCCCTACAAGTAGTATATTGGTTGAAGCATCATTACTTCAGATAGTCAGGATTTTTTTTTTAATGCAGTCTTACCCCATATCCTGTTTCTTACCTTTCAAAATAGGGTAATATGGGCCTGTGAGATGGCTTAGGTAAAGGCACTGCCAAGTCAGCTGACTTGAGTTCCATCATTGGAACCCACATAGTAGTAGAAGAAAACAACTCCTGAAAGCTGTCCTTTGACTACTACAAATGTGCCAAGGCATCCTCACACCAACATATATACATACACATAAGAAATAAATGTAGGAAGCTGGGTGGTAGTAGCACATGTCTTTCATCCCAGCAGTTGGGAATCAGAGGCATGGGATCTCCGTGAGTTTGAGGCCACCCTGGTTTACAGAATGAGTTCCAGGACAGCCAAATCTACACAGAGAAAACCTATCTCAAAAGATATCTGGGCTGGAGAGATGGCTCAGTGGTTAAGAGTACTGGCTACTCTTCTGAAGGTCCTTAGTTCAATTCCCAGCACCCACGTGGTGGCTCACAACCATCTATAATGAGATCTGGTGCCCTCTACAGTGTACTTATATATGTACATAAATAAATAAAACATTTTAAAAATTAAAAAAAACTAACTAAATAAAAACATAAATATGTTGTAGTAGATATATAATCTGGGATTTCTACACCACCTTAGATCATATAGTTACCAGATAAAAGACACAACATCTTTATATTTGTGAGAAGCCTTTAAAACACTAGATATCTACCCTCTACACTATTAGTATTTACTTATTTATCAATAACCTTGAGTTATAACTTGTTATGTTCTTCCTGGCTGCTCTTACTCCAATTAGCCAGCCCTGATGGCCATGTTTTCATAATTTACTTACCCCATGGCATCTTCTCCTATCCCCACCTTCTATCTCTCAGACTCCAAGCCCTGGAACAGAAACCTCATCTATGTGACTTCTGCCCAGATACAGGCTCTAGGTATCTTTATTGATCAATCAGGGGTAACTGGGGAGACAAGGTCGCATAGCATCATTTGGTATACATGAGGATCTCCTCATCCCTGGGGCTACCAGGGCCAGTATTTAGCATTATAATATATAGCAGCAGACCACACCTCAACATAAATAGATAGATAGATAGATAGAGAGAGAGAGAGAGAGAGAGAGAGAGAGAGAGAGAGAGAGAGATATGTAGGACTAGAGATGGCTTAGTGATTAAGAGCAACTACTGCTCTTGCAGAGGCCCCAGGTTCAGTTCTCAGAGCCCACATGGTAGTTCCCAACCATCTGTAAACTGAGTTCTAGAGAACCATATGTTTACTTTCCACCTCCTCGGGTATCAGGCATGCAAATGGTACACATACATACCTACAGACAAAACACTTAGACACACATAAAATAAGTAAATCTTTAAAAATTTTAGCAGAAAATATTTCCATAATACATCACCTCATATACGTGATTGATAAATATATTTTTAGTTCTTTGAGGAACCTTCATGCATACTATTTTCCAAAGATAATATACAAATTTACACTAACCATCTGAAACTGTAAGCAGAGCCCCCAATTAAATGTTTTTTTTTTTTTTTTGTAAGAGTTGCAAGTCCATTATCATCATGGAGGAAAACTGCCTGCCAGCTAGCAGGAAGGCATGGAGCTAGAGCAGCAGCTGAGAGCTTTACATCCTGATCTGCAGACAGCAAGGAGAGAGAGAGAGAGAGAGAGAGAGAGAGAGAGAGAGAGAGAGAGAGAGAGAGAGAGAGAGAGAGAGAGACAGAGAGACAGAGAGACAGAGAGACAGAGAGAGACAGAAACAGACAGAGACAGAGAGAGACAGAGACAGAGACAGAGAGAATGGGGCCTGCAACCTCGAATTCCATCTCTAGTGACACATCTCTTTCAATAAGGTCATACCTTCTAATCCTTTTCATACAGTTTATCATCACTGGGACTAAGTCCATTCTCATTCAACCCAACACATCTTGGAAATTCCAATCTGCTGCTAGAGTCACAAGGAATTCCTAAAAAACTTCTGGTCTTCAGTCTGTTTTGGAATCTCAAATATATATATACATGAATTTATTAAAAGGCTTATAGACTATGGCACAGCTATTACAACAATAGATGTCTACCAACACAAAATTCAAGAATCCAGTAGTTGCTCAGTCCATGAAGCAAGAAGTCTCAGCTGGTCTTCAGTATATACCAGAATCCCAAAGAAATAGGTTCTGATACCAGTGAAAGAACCTATGGCTCAGGTTAGAGGTATATCTTCCCACTCAAAAAAAAATACAAGTTAAAAGTGGAACTCGCCTACTACAGATAATTTAATTAGAAAAAAAATTACTCACCAGTGTACTAGTGACTTGAGTTTTACTTAATTCCAGATGTAGTCAAGTTGATAATCAGGAATAGCTATCATAGACCCCAATTGCTAAAATAATCCTAAGTAAAAGGAACAAAGCTAGTAACATCACACTAAGTTCAAAATAATTTTGTGCATAGATATAGTAAGTAAAATAATGTGGAATTTGCATTAAAATAGAAAGGTAGACTAATGGATCAGACTGGAGAGTTGAGAAGCAAGCCTATATATTTACAGCCAATGAATTTCTTAACAAAAAAAATCTCAGGGTAGCAGGACAAGAAAAAAAATGTTGAATAAAAAAAAAAGCACAGTCCATACAAAAAAGAATGAAACAACTGATATTGATTAACTATTTAAATGTAAAGGCTGAAATTATAAAAGTGTTGGAAGAGAATAGACCAAGGAAAATGTTACATGACATTTTTCTAATTAAGGACTGTTGTGGACAAGATCTTAAAAATCACAAGAAAGAAAAGCAAAATTAATCAAATGTGATTGTGCTAACTACAAAGCTACTGTATAACAAAGAACTAGCAACACAGTGAAAAGACAATGAATAGAGGATGTCAGAAAATATTTTCAAATAATACATCTAACTAAGGGTTAATATTCAGAATTTATAAGGAATTGAAAGTACTAATAGCCCAAGTGATTTCACTGAATTTGTTGATTAGCTTGGGGAATACTTGAAATCTTAGTAACAAGCTATTTTGATCCATGGTCATGCAGTATTTCTAAAATTTATTCATGAAACTGGAAACGTGTCTCAGCAATAGAGTGTTTGCCTAAAATTTATTCACAACCTCTTTTGTTTCCCTCTGGGAAATTATATGGTCTTCTTCATATTGATTTGATGCATTTATTTTTTAGCAATAATCCCAGATATTTTATAGTTTATAAGATTGTGAAATATGACAATTTTTTTGTATCCTGTCTTCTCGTTTTATTCTTTAGAAAAATAATTTTACTGTTTTTTACAAAAATTATTCTGGCTTATTCTAAAAATAAAATGCAATGTAATGCAATGCTAGGATAAAAGATATAATATCTCTGGGAATCTAACAATGTGAAATAACTAAATTCTCAAACATGAGTCAAGCTTCCCAGGAACACAATATGTGTTTGCATTATATTTATTTTGGTTTGGTTTTTAAGACAGGGTCTTCTCACTAAGTAACCCTAGCTTGCCTGAAACTCAATATTGTAGACCAGGCTGGCTTCAAAATTACAGAGACATACCCACCTGCTCTGCCTCTTGGATGTTAGAATTGAAGGTATATGCCACCACCTTTTTTTTTTTTCTGATTTTACTGGATATATTTTATTTACATTTCAAATGTTATTTCCTTTCCTGGATTCCCCTCCATATCCCTTATCCCATCACTCCTCCCCTTCTTCTATGAGGGTGTTCACTCACCCACCCACCCTGACATTTTCTTAACTGAAGCATCAAGCTTTGGCAGGACCAATGGCTTCTCCTCCCATTGATGCCTACCAAGGCCATTTTCTGCTACACGTGCAGCTGGAACCATGGGTCCCCCCATGTGTACTCTTTAGATAATGGTTTAATCTCTGGGAGCTTTGGTTAGTTGGTATTGTTGTTCTTATGGGGTTGCAAACCCCTTCAACTCCTTCAATTCTTTCTCTAACTCCTCCATTAAGAACCCTGGTCTCAGTTCTATGGTTGGCTGTGAAATTCTCCTCTGTATTTGTCATGCACTGGCAGAGCCTCTCAGGAGACAGGTATATCAGGCTCCTGTCAGCATGCACTTCTGGGCATCTGCAATATTGTCTGGGTTTGGTGACTGAATATGGAGTGGATCCCCAGGTGGGGCAGTCTTTGGATGGCCTTTCCTTCAGTTTCTGCTCCAAGCTTTGTCTCCATATTTCCTCCTGAGAATACTTTTGTTCCCCCTTCTAAGAAGGACTGAAGCATCCACACTTTGGTCTTCCTTCTTGAGCTTCATGTGGTCTGTGAATTGTATCTTGGGTATTCCAAGCTTTTGGGCTAATATCCACTTATCAATGAGTGCATTCCCTGTGTGTATTTTTGTGACTGAATTACTTCACTTAGGATGATATTTTCTAGATCCATCCATTTGCCTAAGAATTTCATGAAGTCATCTTTTTCTAAAAGCTGAGTACTACTCCATTGTGGAAATGTACCACATTTTCTGTATCCATTCCTCTGTTGAAGGACATCTGGGTTCTTTCCAGATTCTGGCTATTATAAATAAGGCTGCTATGAACATGGTAGAACATGTGTCCTTGTTGTATGTTGGAGCTACTTTTGGGTATATGCCCAGGAGTGGTATAGCTGAGTCCTCAGGTAGTACTACGTCTAGTTTTCTGAAGAACTGCCAGACTGATTTCCAGAGTGGTTGTACCAGCTTGCAATCCCACCAGCAAGCCACCACCTATTTTTTTTAAGCCAAAACATTTCAGTCTTCATTTCTTAATATAATCAGCTCTCCATATGCATTGGTTCTATATCTGTGTACTCAACCACCCTCAGATATAAAACATCTATTAAAAAAGCATATCTAGGGGCTTAAGAGAAGGTTTAATTGTTTAGAGCATGTAGTCATTTTCTAGAGGACCTGAGTTTAGTTCCCAAAATCTACATTGAATAGTTCATAATCTCTTGTAACTTCAACACCAGGGAGGTCTGGCATCTCTGGCCTTTAAGTACACACACACACACACACACACACACACACACACACACACACATATACTCATAATTAAAAATAATAAAAATGTTTTTAAATGTATTCACACAAAACCCTACAGATTTTCTTGCCATTATCTAACAATTATGTCCATGATGTTTACTTTATATTTTGTATTATAAATAATGAGATACAATTTGAAGTGCAAGGGATTAAGAATAGAAACATTAAAAAATAAGTAATTGTAAAAATGGAATGCAACTCACTGCATAAAATAAGAATCCAAGCATGAAGTCTGACGAGGTGGTTTAGTGAGCAAAGGCAGTTGCCATGACAACCTGGTGACCTGAGTTCCATTTTCAGACCCTTCATAAAAGTGGAAGGAGATAACTAACTGCACAAAATTGTCCTGTGATTGCAGCATGCATGTAATGACATCCCATGCCTATCCTCCTAACAGACAAAAAAAACTCTTCAAACTGAACACTCTGTGCAATATACTTTTCGTAAACTGTATCTCACTATATTCAAAGTTGCCCTCTGAACACAAGCAAAATAAATTTTGAAAAGATGCCAGGCATGATTACATAGTGACAAAAAATGCAGCAAATAGATATAACTGAATGATGCATGCAGGTCATATAAAAATAATGCATCATCTTATATGAGGTATAAGATGTGAACAGATGTGAACATCTGTATGAGGGTCCTGGCTATGGACTAACCGTATATGCATGTGCCTGTGTTCATGTATGTATATCTAGTGAACATATAATTGCTTCTTTTAGTTTTTTTTTTACATTTTCATGTCCACTCAATGTGATTTTTTTGTCTTTACCTGCCCATATCTCAATTTCTAGTCACATATTTTAATTGCAGGCTGCTTATGAATGATTATTTTGAATCTTTTTTCTGTGTTTAGGCAATGCTGGGACATTTGTTGCTTCTATAAAGGCGTTTTTCAGTCTGGTTCTCACTGGTCATCTAAATCTGTGGTTTTCACATCTTGTCTTTGAGCTCTTGTTTTTAAGTTCACATTTCAAATTGCTCTATTGCTCAAGGTACACGCTGGATAGTCCATCTGCTCTTCGGGGTATTTTCTTCTTCCTTGGATTCTTTGTTCTTTACTCTTTTACCTGTTAAATTAAATCCAGAGTTCTGAGAAATGAGAGCAAAGTTCAGACCTTCCACTCGGATTCTTTCTGCTTCTGGGTTGGGCCTTTTTAAAGAAGCCAGCAGGATGTTCTTTGTTTCATAGCTGCTGACCTCCACTCCACTCCTAGGGTGTTTTGTTCAGTCTTAGTGCTTTATTGTTGTTGTTGAGCTCCCCCCTCCCCCATCCCAACCCTGGGTTTTTGTTTTAAATAATAGGAGAGGTTCTCTGAGGTGGCCTCTTTCCTCTAGTCTAACACAAAAGCTTCTTTTAATGTATTTTCTAGTTGTTTATCACTGGTATACATGCTTTCTAAATTGTGATGTTGTAGCAAGCCACACAAATGATTCATTTCATTAGTTCTAAAAGTTTTTCATGCATGTTTGGTACATTCATTTAATCCCAGCTCTTGAGGGCAGAGGCAGAAGGATTAGGTGCTCACGGTCTTCCTCGACTAAACAGTGAGTTTGAAACCAGACTGGGACACAGTACACACTGTCTAAAACACCAAAATTAAAACTTTATCTTCTGACTCTCTGAATTTTCAAGAGACATTTTATTGTTGATAAATGACACTCTAGTACTTTTCCTTTTTGATATTTTATTTTTATTTTTTTATATTCCTGGAGTCACAGATAGCTTTTTACGTACTTCATGCTGTTCTTTTACTCCTTTTATCTTACTGCATGGACCAAAACCTCTAAAAAATGTCAAATAATAAAGGTGATTACAAACATCCTCATAATCAGTCTAAATTCCAATTATAATGAGATGTAAGAGTCCATGATTCATTAAAGAATGACACCCTGGGCTCACATAGTGTGTAAACGCAAAGAGTGTTTTATTCTGCAGAAGTCCAGCATGCTGGGGTCTCCTAATATCAGAAGATAGAGGCAATCAAGTGAGCTGGCAGCCTGATTGAAAGCACATTAGGGAATTCCAGGGTAGGTGACCTCTATGCTAATCTGGTGGGTCCATCCCTACGGACATTCCATTATTGGGGTGTGGGGGCTGGAAACTTGCTGGGTAGGTCTGGAAACTGTTGCTGAGGAAGTAGCTGAGGAAGTCTGGAAATTGCTGCTGACCCATTGTCTTTGCCTCAGGCCAGGAGGTACGGGAAGCTTCTGAGGCCTGGACGTGCCTGCAATTGCCCAGTTCTTAGAGATTAAGGTCTAGTCTTCTGAACTGCCAATTTGAAACCTGTCATGGAGTCAGTCTAGCCTTTTTATTCCTTTCTTTTAGTAATGGGCCATCTTGAATCCTTGAGATGTTTCCGAGGCCCCTACACTAGCAGCTCCATCCTGCCCCTACACTAGCAGCTCCATCCTGCCTTATGTCAAGGAGAGAAACTAGTAACACTCAGAAAGTAGCCACCCTTTCAACCTGACTGTTTGGAAGTGCTAGCTGGTTGAAGACATCCTCCCCACAGTAATAAATCACTCTGGGTACAAGCTGTACTAGAACATAAAAATTCTCAGTTCTATTTATATCCAGGCCATAAATGTATGGAGTAAGCTCTGAGGTGTAAGCCCACCAAACATTCTCTGGGGGCAGCATGTATCCTGTAACAGTAGGGGTTACAGTGTGGTTGCAGAAGTGGGAAAGGACTGGGGTACCTTATATCCAATGCAGAGCCCCTGTCAGGTAACCAACAGTTCTGTGATAAGTCTGGGGAAAGAGGAGTTATGAACTGGCAGTCCAGTCATCCTTCTTGCCGGCCACTGTCAACTTGATGACAAGGTTGTTGCATCACCCCCTTGGGGGTACCCCAATAGTGATGGGGCTATTGGCTGGTACAGCAAAGCATAAACAGCAAGCAAGCAGGATCAGCAGCACTGCAGTAGCAGTTTCAGTCGATTGACAGGTTGTGGGGGTGACCTTCCATCCTTCCTGTGGCAGTTCACCTGGAAGTCTCCTCTGTTGGGACCTCAACTGCTGGATCATCTCTCCTGGCAGGCTTAATGCAGGAGTGATGTATTCATGTCCTGATTTGTCCACCTTAACAGCCACGGGCACCATCAGGATCATGGTGTGAAGCCCTTTCCAGCAAGGTTCCAGAGTCTTGTGGTTATGGCTCTTAATCCAGACTTCGGCACCTGGTTTAAAGCAACGAGGGTTAAGAGGCGGAGCAGACTCATAAACCTGGGGGACAGCAGGCCAAAGTTGCTTCTGAACCCTATGGAGGGCTTCCAAGGAGTTTAAAAATGCATGTTGGTCATATTCAGCTAAGATATCAGACTGGAGGTTAGGCAGCATGGGAGGGCGACTCCCATATAGGATCCTAAAAGAAGGCAGAGGGACCTAAAGTACAAGGGATGTTCCTAGTTCTATATAAGGCATAAGGTAGGAGAGACACCCAGTCACTGCCAGTTTCACAAGTTAATTTGGTCAAGGCCTGTTTGGAATTGGGTCTAATACTTTGAATTAGTCCAGCCCCAAAAATCATGAACCTGCATGGCCAGTGGCTGGGCAGATAGCCTGGGGTGGGACCTTTAGATTTTCGAGGGCTAGGGACTGGGAGAGAGAAAGGAGGGAGATCCCGTGCCTCTGAGGGAGACAGATCAGATTTCAAGCTGCAGGAGAAAATCCATCCAAATTGTAGGTAGAAAGGGAAGCCTGCCCTATGGGAGAGACTGCCCAGAAGGTAACAGGGCAGCAAAGATAAAACATAGATTTAGAAGGTGTTAAACCAGGAGTACTGGAGGGAAATGTTATGTGAGCCAGGCAGAGGATTAGAATGCCCAGCCTCTGAGCTTGTCAAGGCATATTTAAAATTAACTGGTGTGTGTGTGTGTGTGTGTGTGTGTGTGTGTGTGAGAGAGAGAGAGAGAGAGAGAGAGAGAGAGAGAGAGAGAGAGAGAGAGAGAGAGAGAGAGAGAGAGAGATTCGAGAATCCAGATAGCTCTCGGGCGGGTGTGAGAGTGTGCTCCTTTAGGAGCACGGAGCAGGTTAGCCTAACTACTACTACAAAGGCCTCCTTCAGGGTCTGATTCATCCTCTCCACTTGCCCTGAACTCTGGGGTCTGTATGCACAATGGAATTTCCAGTTGGTCCCCAGAACCACCTGTGCTGAAGAAATCAATGTTGGTCCATTGTCAGATCCAAAAAGGGTAGGCAAACCATACCTGGGTATGAAGTCTTCTAGAAGCTTCTTTGCCACTACATTGGCAGTCTCCTTTGTAAGGTAGGCTTATCCCCATCCTGAAAAGGTATCTATCAACACTAGAAAATACTTATATCCATATGTTTCTAGTTTTATTTCTGTATAGTCTATTTCCCAAATTAGCCCCTGGCCTGATTCTGTAGCGGCTCCTTTACTGGGGCCTAAGTTGTTCACAGCCTGGCAGGAGGCACAGTCTGAGATACCTCATCAACCAAGTGTCCCAAATCAAATGTTTTGTACCTTGCCCCTCACAGCAGTTTCTTCAGTTTTTGACCAGGTGCGAAGCTTGTCGAATCCAATGGATGAGCTGCTTAGCAAACTCCTTAGGTCGGATGATGCAGCCTTCAGAAGTCAGCAACCATCCATCCATCTCTTCTGTAAGCTCATTGACATTTCACCTCCTTGGCACCTCACCTGTTGTTGTTTGTCTTCAGTAGTGTATTCGAGGATGACTAGGAGTGCAGGGCACAGCAAAGCCACCAGGATGTTGGCAGTAGAAGCTTGGGATGCCTCCCTTTTGGCTTTATCAGCTAGCCTGTTCCCTCAGGCTATTTCCGATGTCCCTCTCTGATGCCCGGGGTCAATAAATTATGGTCACTTTGAGAGGAAGCCATGATGCCTCCAATAAAGCAAGTATTCCTTCCTTATTTTTGATGGTGTTTCCTTCAGCAGTCAGTAACTCCATCTGCTGTCAGTGGAGATGTTAGCTATGGCTCCTTTTGCCAACTTTCAAGCCTGTGTTAGAGCCTTTAGTTCAGCTTTCTGAGCTGAAGTTCCCAGTGGCAAAGCACTTGCCCAAATAACAGACACCAAGCCCATTACTGCCACCCCTGTATACCTGATTCCATTCTGGATGAAGCTGCTCCCATTCATGAATTAGATACGTTCCACATCTGGCCAGGGTATGTCAATCAAGTCTAACATGATGTTCTGGATGTACCCTAGAACTATAGAGCAATCATACTGCACATCTGAGAATGGATCAGTTAGCAGGGTGGCTGGGTTTAGGGCAGATGATGGGTGATATCTTATGTGAAGGGGATTCAATCGTAGAGCTTGAGAGTACATCACTGTGGTGTTGGACAGCCACCAACTGGATGGATCCTTGGGGGTTCCTTCAATAGAATAGGGATAGGGAATAACAAGTTCCCGCCCCATGGTTATTTTGTCAGCATCCTTGACTAGTAGGACAGTGGCAGCTATGATATGGAAGCAGGTTGGCCATCCTTGAGCCACTGGGTCCAGCTTCTTACATAAATAAACCACGAGTCTTTTCCATGGTCCCAAGGTTTGAGTGAGTATCTCCCTTGCTATCCTCATTTTTGATCCACATATAGGTGGAAAGGTTTGTGAATGTTTGGGATGGCCTAGGCTGGCCCCTCCAATAAGGCTCTACCTAGAGTCTTAAAAGCCATGTTCATCTCAAGAGTCCATTCTCTTCATGGCACCCAAAATCTACAGAACCCAGGAGATCCCAGAAACTTCTGTGCTTGCCTTCAGGTTGATGTGACTGGGATGCTAAGGATGGTTTGCTTCTGGGTGTCCAACAGCATGTGTTAGCCACCCGTCCCCCCACACGGCTGAATATGTACCCCAGATAGGTGATCTCAAGTTGACAAAGCTGGGTTTTCGTAGCAGACACTCAGAGCCAAGTTGGCTCTGCTCCTACAGCAGGTCTCATGTGGCAACCTGGCATGCCTCCAAGTCGGGGGGCCGAAATACATACTGGAGCACAGTTATTTGGGGGTAGACCTGCTGGTACTCACCCAAGTCCTTATGCAGTGCCTCTTCAAAGGTGGAAGGTGAGTTTTTGAATCCTTGAGGCAGGCATGTCCAAGTCTGTTTTCCCTTGAAGCCTCTCTCCAAGTCTTGCCATTCAAAGACAAATAAAGGTTGACTTTTGGGTGTCAGAAAAGGCTGCAAAGCCCTTCAGTGGCTGAAGTTTCCAAGGATATCAGGGGCAGCTTGGTTAACAAAAGCCATGTTCCCAGCTGACTGGTGCTCTCTGGCTTCTAGGTCAAAAGCAGTGTGTGTCCTATAGGCTTCAAAAAGTCTTTCTAGGTGTTCCTTGGGGCTCCCATTTTTCCCTGCATCATATATCTCACCTTACTTAGATAAATTTGCAGGCCTACTGGTGGCCTCTTGAAGCCCTCTCTCCCCTCAGAATCTGGTGGTAGACTCAGAGCCTTTCCTTACCTTCAGCCGTATTCAAATCGCAGTCCGGTCAAGTCAAAGGAAAGGCTCCATGGATATCAGCCTGAACTTGAGTGGGCAGCCCATTTGCTCCCAGAACCAATTTCCAGGTTTCCATGATCCTTCAATTGCTGACAGTCATCCCAGGTGGGCAGGTGAGTCAGCGTGATTGAATCTAGAAGACCCTTGAGAGCTGATGGTCTTTCTAAAAATGAGTTCTGCAACTTCTAATTGTAAAGATCATTACTGGAAAATGACACATACATCATGAACTGTCTTCTCTGAGCATCTAGGGGTCCCATAGCTAAGAGGGGTAAAGCCATAGTAGAGTAGAGTAGGTCCTCTGGGCTTTATGGCCTAAATGTGAAGTGGGCTCCAAGTGAAGTCAGGGGAGTCAAGGTTTGCTCCCTCTGCCTGTGCTGGTTGGGAAGGAGTACAAACATAAGGAGGAAAGATATCCTCCTCAGGAACAGAAAGGGGAAGCAAGGCAGGAGGCAGAGACTGACCCTCCTTTAGAGGAAGAAGGGTGGGAAGCAGCTAGGCCCATAACACTTGGTCTGGCTAGCCCTAGGCCTCATAAACTAAACCTTCACCCTGTAAATAATGGGAAGATGGAAAGTCCCCTCCTCAGACCATCCTACTTTAGAGATATACCATTCATTCCTTCCTGCAAAAGATAGTTAGTTTTCAGGGATGAACAACCAGACCAGAGTCTTCTGTGACTCAAGTCCTTGGTTTAGGACCAAGCCCAGTGTAGTGCCTTGGGCCTGTCCCATCCTAGGAATCAAAGAAAATTTTGTAGGAGAGGACAAAAGGCACAAACAGAATCCACACAGACACAGAAGGAAAACTAAAACAAGCTGAAAGGCTGTCTCAGACGGTTACTCTTCCTCCCTGCTCATTGGAAGCTCAAAGACCCACAGACAGTTCAGAAGCCAGATGAGAACTAGCAAGTTCTCCAGCTTCTAATAGAGTGGTCAGGAGCATCCTCCATTGTCCCATGGTGGATGACAAACTACGAGTCTGCTCTGTCCTTCTCAGCCTACATTTTAAACCCAAAACAAATAAATTTAAACCTGAAACAGAAACACAGATATGTACAAGATAAAAAACAACTGGGACCCAGACTTACCCATTGGAAAAACATTCCCCTATTTTGTTCAGGGGCTCTCCAGTGAATCCTGGAACTAGCCCCTAAATGATCCATGATTCACTAAAGAATGATAGCCCTGATTCAAATAGTATGGAAACACAGAGTGTTTTATTCTGCAGAAGTCCAGCATGCTGGGGTCTCCTATTACCAGAATATCTAGATAACCAAGTGAGCTTGCTGCCTAATTGAAAGCACATTAGGGAATTCCAGGGTAGGTGACCTACCTCTATGTTAATCTGGTGGGTCCATCTCTACAGACATTCCATTATTGGGGTGTGGGGACTGAGGAGGTCTGGAAACTGTTGCTGAGAAAGTCTGGCAACTGATGCTGGCCCATTGTCCTTGCCTCAGTCCAGGTGGTGGGGCAGCTTCTGAGGCCTGGACTTGCCTGCAATTGCCCAGTTCTTAAGAACAGATTTAGACCTAGTCTCCTTAACTGCCAATTTGAAGCCTGTCATGGAATCAGACTAGCCTTCTCAGGGAGTGTTCCAAATAGTTCCTCAAGAGTGTTTCTGTATATCTCCTATGCAAATCATTTGCCAAGTTAATTTTTTTCTCTGTTCCAGGAATGCTAGATGTCCCTCAATAGTGAATGTTTAAGGCTGGCAAGATAACTTAGATGGTAAAGGCACTCTCTGCCAATCATGATAACCTGAGTTTAAGATCTGGGATTATATGGTGGAGCTAAATGACTTGACCCAATTGCCTTTTGACTTCCAAATGTGTACACACATGCGTGAACACACATACGTGCACACACATATATTAAAATAAATAAGTGTAATATTTTTTAAAAGAGTGGATCCCAAAACAAAAGAATGGATGCCTAATTCCAACAAATAATTTTGTGGAACATTTATTGGGTGCTCATATTTTTTAATGTGCATTATATTTTTCCCACACTTGAATTACCTATATAAACCTCATGTGGCAATGATAATTTTAATACCCCATTACACTTTAATTTTCTAATATCTGATTTCATGGTTTGACATATATTCACTGATGAAATCAGTTTATAATTTTTTTCTGTCATACTAAACTTTTTCAATGTGGGTGTCATCTACAGTAAATTAACTAGGATTTTGTTCTCTGGTCTAGAAATGGTTTAAATAACAAGAACATTTTGACTCCTTGCAAGTCGGAAAAGCTTTCCTAAAGAGAAATCGGGTTGTCATCCACAGCTCTTGGACTGAGCTCAAGTGCACCACAAGTTTTGGAATTCAGGGAGACTGTCATTGAGATGCTCTAGCAACACTGCTTCCATTCTACCTGTAGATTCCTGCTGTTGTGAGTTACCCACTGATGATAATGTATATGAGGAGACAAGGCAAAAAAGCATTAGCAGCAACAGCACCATTTGGTAAACCTCCATGGATCTGTGTGCATGCCTGTGTGTGTGTGTGTGTGTGTGTGTGTGTGTGTGTGTGTCAGGGAGGTCTGAGGTCTGAGAGCTCACAACCTTTGGGACATCTTTCTTTCACACCTTGAATCTCCAATTTTGGAAGAACATTCTCTATTGTTTATTTAGCTGTTCAGTGTAATACTTTTAAGATTTATTTTATCTTATTAGCAATATAACACAACTATCTACATAGCATTTACAGTGCTATTAGGTATTATAAATAATCTAAAGCTTAGACAGGACCATGCATTTCTTTGGGAATATGCCAAGGCGTAGTACATCTGGGTCATATGGTTGATTCAATTTTAGTGTTTTGAGAATTCTCCACACTGATTTCCAGAGTATCTGGACCACTTTGCAATTCCACCAATTGTGAAAGAGGCTTTTGTTTTCTCCAGTACCTGGCCAGTATTTTGTTTGTTTTGTTTATCATTTCCATGATTGCTAGGAACAATAGAAATCTTGAGGCATTTCCTAGTTGTTTTTATTTCATCTATCTTTTCTCTAGAGTATGTTTTGACATCTTGTCAAATATTAAGTGGCTATAGTCACATACACTCATGTCTGAGTAGTCTATTTTGTTTCCTGGTTTGCACATCTCTTCTCCTGCCAGTACCATACCCCAAAGCAGTTTGGAAAATGACACCGAGGGCTGGGCATGACAGTGTATGCTTTTAATCCCAGCACTTCAGAGGCAGAGGGTAATGGGCATCTGAGTTCAAGACCACCCTAGTCTATACAGTGAGTTCTAGGACAGTCAGGGCTAGGTAGAAAGATACTATCTCAAAGAAAAATAGCACCCAAAGTCATAGTTTGGCTTGGGAGAGAATTTTTATGTATTTTCTAAAGCTGCTGAGTTGAGGGAAACTGTGAGTGAACAATGCCAAAGCAGTATATTCTCAGGGGGAAATTAGTTTCATTAAAGGAGATTCATCAAGCAGTTCTGTGTTTTCCCAGCTGGACTCATATTTCAGGTAAAGCAAATCCCTGAGGTAAGGTGGAAACTTCCTTCTCGTTTAAAAGAGTGGTGATTAATCAGAATACTAGAATAGTCAGATGCAAAAGTTACCAGTTTGTGATACCCCTCAATGAAGTGATGGATTCAGACAGGACATCTGATGTTTATAAGCACCAGGGGCTCCTCAAGAGGGAAGCACATACCTTCACAAAATCACAAAAGAGGAACTATACTGCCATGTTCAGGTTCCCTAAAGGAATGCAGTGTGTGTGTGTGTGTGTGTGTGTGTGTGTGTGAGAGAGAGAGAGAGAGAGAGAGAGAGAGAGAGAGAGAGAGAGGGAGGGAGGGAGGGAGGGAGGGAGGGAGGGAGGGAGAAAGAGAGGAAGAAGAAGAAGAAGAAGATGAAGAAGAAGAAGAAGAAGAAGAGGAGGAGGAGGAGGAGGAGGAGGAGGAGGAGGAGGAGGAGGAGGAGGAGGAAGAGAAGGAGGAGGGGGAAGAGGAAGAGGAGGAGCAGGAAGAGGAGGAGGATAGAGCTTCCTTATTACATGTCTTTTATATAGGCTTCCGGCTGAAGGTGTGGTCCCAGTTAAAGGTGGATCTTCCTACCTCAAAGATCCAAATTAGTGGTTATCCTACCTCAAATGACTTTATTAAAAAAGAATTGTCACAGGTGTGCCAGGTCATTTGGGTTTCACTTAGTTTCAGATGTACTCAAGTTGACAACCAAGAAAAGCCATCATAACCAACAACAATTGTGACTTAGCAGGGTTTTTTCTAGTTTCTTTCTAATTTAGATTTATTTATTTTGTTACTATTTTGCCTGAAAGCATGTACATGAACCACATGCATGGATGGTGCCCACAGAGGTCAGAAGAGAGTGTTGAATCCTCTTCAACTAGAGTGTACACCATGTCAATCCTGGAACAGAACCCAGGTCTTCTGTAAGAACAACAAGTGCTCTTAACTACTGAGCCATATCTCTTTCCAGCTTCTTGAGATAGATGATTTGATGGCTTATTCTCAACTACTCTTGTTTCCACATTGGGTTTATTGAGGTATAGTTTTCACAAGCCTTAAAATTCATTTTTTTTCTTTTTAAAAACTTTATTGATTCTTTGTGAGGTTCACATCATGCGCCCCACTCCTGCTCATCTCCCCATCCCCTCATATCCGCCCTTTGCTCTTGTAATCCACCCCCAAAATATAACACACACACACACACACACACACACACACACACACACAGAGAGAGAGAGAGAGAGAGAGAGAGAGAGAGAGAGAGAGAGAGAAAACATAGAGAATCATCTCATCATGAAAGCTGTAGTATGTCAGTGTGTCCCACAGTATACCCTCCAGCCACATCTTCACTTGCAAATGTTCATTATAATGATTCATTGGTCTGGTCTCTGGCTCCTGTGACGCCATTTTATGTTAGATCTTCACTGGGACTCTTCACCATTATCCTAGTATTGCCTTGTGTCACAGAGATACTGTGGCTTTGCAACTGCAGGACTAACCCTTTCATGCATACCAACTCTTTGTAGATTAAATAGATGTTGGGATGAGACAACTGAGAGCCCTAGATCTGGGTCTGCGTGGTAACTGAGCTGGCCAGCCCGCCAACTCTCCCTTACCGGAATCATCATGGTGAGCTCTCCATCACTAGGCTAGGACACCCACTGCTGCCATCAGCAGAAGGCAGGGTCATCTTTCCTGCTCACTTACCCTCAGGGCTAGGTTACCTCAACAAGCCTCCAGAAGCAGCTCCCCGGAGCTGCCCAGTCAAGGCATGGGGACACTGTTGCAGCCTTTGACGGACTGGGACAGCTCTCCTGCTTCCACACCCTTGGGCTGGCTCACCTGTGACTTAGGGCCAGCTCCACCATGCTGCCTAGGCGAGGCTCAGGGCCTGCTCTTCCTAGTGCTGTTGCTGAGAAGTAGAGTCAGCTCTCCAGAGCTGCAGCCAGAGCTGGGGCCAGTTCTGCCCAGCTCCTAGCCATCTACATGGTTCCCAGCTGCTGCCCCACCCAGGGACATCTCCATGTTCTCTAGTGGTAACATAGGCCATGGGCATCAACATGGACCCCTGCTGCACACGCAGCAGCTCAGGCTAGGACCCCACACAACAGGCTCCCCCTCTCCACCCTCCAGTCTCCAGTCCCATCTGTTCAAGCCGCTCCGCCTGTCTTTCTCTCCCATCTGTCTACCAGGTACTCTCACAATGGCAGGTTGAGCACTTGCTGGCAGGCTCCAGGGCGAGTGTCTATGGGCTGCCTCTGCTCTGCTCTGGAGGCAGGTCTGTGCGTGGCATGTGGAATGCAGGTTCTCTCTTCCTCCCCGTGCCTGGATTTGATTTGATTTGATTTGATTTTTCTGCGTTCTAGGCAGTAAACAGCTTTGGCTACCAAGCCAGGCATCCAGCTAGGATGAACAAAGGACTACCGTCTGCTCTGTCCCTGACTGATACAAGAAATCCATTGCCGGGAGCGGGAGGGATTCCATTTATTCATTTATGTTTTAGCAGTAAATTTCTATGAATTTTTGTTTTGTATATATGATTTGCTGTTTG
The DNA here is from genome assembly GCF_963924665.1 of Micromys minutus. NCBI lineage: Eukaryota > Metazoa > Chordata > Mammalia > Rodentia > Muridae > Micromys > Micromys minutus. The sequence continues at coordinate 73,848,213 of NC_137970.1, read as the reverse complement.
GGATTGTTTTTAAGATTTATTTATTTATTTATTTATTTATTTATTTATTTAAAGTGCACTGTTGCTGTCTTCAGACACACCAGAAGAGGGCATCAGATCTCATTACAGGTGTTTGTGAGCCACCATATGGTTGCTGGGATTTGAACTCAGGACCTCTGGAAGAGCAGTCAGTGCTCTTAACCACTGAACCATCTCTCCAGCGGGATCTTTTGTTTTTAAGAAACAGTTTCACCATATAGGTCAAGGACTCAACTCGTGATATTCTGTTGCCTCCTTAGTGCTGGGATTACCGACATTCTCTCCACACCCATGTTCTACAAATATTGACAAGGGAATATAATCATGTAACAACTACCACAATCATGATATACAATAATTTAATTACCCCACAACATTCTTTTGTGTCCCATGTAGTCTATCCTCCCTCCTCAACCTGGAAACTACTGTTACAAATTTTACCTCTTCCCAAATGTATAAATATGCCAGTCATGTATAACCACCCAAGTTTTGCTCAGAATAATGCTTTTGAGTTTCATTCATATTATAGATTGGTTGAATATATTAGTACTTCCTTATTGCATTTTTATAAATAGTAAAATTTGCCCATTCAATCTCCAGTTGATGGACACTTGGATCTTTTTCAAGTTTACCCCATTACAAACAAAGCTGTTTTGCAGATTTGCATACAAGTCTTTGTGTTAACCCATGTTTTCATTTCTACTGTACATTTAAGATTTGGGTTGTTAGGCGTTTTTTGTTTGTTTGTTTGTTTTGTTTTTGTTTTTTTTTTCCTTTTCTGTTATGGAGGTCTCACTGTGTTGCTGTGGTGCTTTGAGTGACAAAGTCCCCTAGAAGCTCACATTGATGTCAACCTCCTTGCGTATATGAGAACAATATTGAATTTCTGCGACTTCTGCCTCCAGCTACTACCCTGTGTTTACAGATAAAAGCCAGCACACCGCAGTGCTGAGGACTGGAGCAACTACTCTAGCAGCTCAGCTCCACCTCCAGCTCCAATTCATTTGTATATTGTGAACATAGGTCCCTCGATAGCTTTGTTGCTTTGCAAATACCTGAGGCTATGGGTTTGCTTTTTATTTTCTTAACAATATCTTGAGAGGATTTTGATTCTGATAAATTCATTTTATTGGTTCATGGTTTGGGCTGTTTTTGTCCTAACGAAAGATCAAAAAGATTGTTTTTATCATTTCTAGATATTTTGTCATTTAAAGCTCTTCCATGTTAGTTGGTGACACGTTTCAGTTAATTTTCATAGAAGTCATGAATCAACATTCATTTGTCTCCATATCTTTGTCCTGTTGTTTGTTCCACCACCATTTGTTGAAAAGATTTTTTTTTCCCTCTGCTGAGTAATCGTGATGCTTTTATTTAAAATCAGTTGGCTAAATATGCGTGGATCTAATTCTGTGCTCTCTTCTGGCTCATTGATCTGCGTGTCTGTCTAGTCCCCCAAACCACATTCTCACATCTGTGCTGTCCAGTAAGTACCAAAATCAGATACTGTGAAATCTTGGATGTTGTTCTTTCCCCAAATGCTCTTGGTATTCAAGGCTATTTTAGAATCAGCTTGTCAATTTTTACCCCACCCCCCCACACACACAAAAGACCTGCTTGGATTTCATATCCCACATATTTTCTTATGATTTCATTTATCACTCAGCTCAAAATGTTTTCAAATATCTCTTTTATTTCTTCTTTGAACAGCAAGTTATTTAGAAATACATTTCTTGGGGCCCAGAGGTTAAGAGCTCTTCCTGAGAATCCAGCTTTGGTTCCCAGCACCCACGTGCTGGCTGACAACTGGAACCCCAGTCCCAGGGGTTCCGCTGCACTCTATGCCCTCTCCAGGTATCTACCATGCACACAAACATGCACACTGGCAAAATACTTATACCATAAAATAAAATGAAATAGAAATATAGTTCTTAATTTCAAAGCATACAGTGAACTTTAGTTTTTTTCACATCATTTCTAACTTTATTTCATAATGGTCAGAGACTATACTCTGCTGTTTCAGTCTTTGCAGTTTGTTTGCTTTACATTCTTCCTGTAGTCAATTTTGTAGATTTTTTTTTATTTCTATGAGAAAGTAAACTATCTACTTTTAGAGTGGAGACTTGTGTATTCATTAGTTATAGTAACATGATGAATTATGCTAGTCAAGAATTTTATATTCTCACTAATTTTGTCTTATTATTTTACCAACGAGGAGAATTTTTTATTCCCCATTATATTTAGGTAATAAATCACTATACAGCAATAATAGTGAAGAAATTACACTCTCATGCAACCAGATGGATGATTAATGGACTGATAATGTAAAGTGGGGGAAAAGGCAGACACAAAGGAGTACTCTTTGGATGATTCTATTTAGATAAAATTTAAAAAAAACAGACAAAACTGATCTATGTTCTTCTAAGTCCCAACAATAACTGCACCTGGCTGGGGAAGAGGACACCAGTGTGGGGGACAGGACAGTAGAAATGTCTTCTTTCCTAATTTTGTTTCTAGACATACAAATGTGTTTGCTTTGGAAACAGTTATCAAAGTATATATTTATAACTTGTGAGCTTTTGATAGCATTTTAAAAGGCAATCCAGACATGGTGGCCCATGCCTGTAATGCTAGTATTTGGTGGCTGAGCCTGGAGGTGCCCACTGAAGCCAGAGTAAGATGGAACCTTAAAAAACAATTGGCCTATCTTGACCTGTTTTAATCACTCACCACTATGTGGGTGTCAGCAAATTTCAAAGAGGGGTAGGCTGCTCTAATTGATGGGTTCTGGGTGTTTATTCCTATATCTTTCTGTTATCATCTATTTTCCAACAGTTCTACAAAGTGTGCCACTTAAATCTCAAGGAAAGAATAAAATAATACTGCACATAATAAGAGAGTTCTTCATCCATTTCTCGTTGTTATAGAGCAAACTAAGTCCACTCAAGGTCACTACCAAGTTCTCATAGGGTATTTTCATTCTATAAGTCCAGTGTCTTTTCCAAAGACAAAAAGAAAAAAAATTCCATAGCCTTCCCGAGACTCCATTTCCACATCATTTAAAGAGATGGTGATAATACTCCTTTAAAGAGTTCATCAAATGCATACTGCCAGCATGTATGTACAGAGTGCTAAAAATCTGTCCACTTCATTCCCAGCCTGCTAAAGAGGTACACACGAAACACAGGAGGCCCTTAAGGAATCAGGACAACATTCAGTTTTCTAAAGGCTCAGAGCCCATGGGAGATGAGGCTGTGAGCATCACCTGGATTCGTGTATTCAAGAGCCTTGAATGTTCCTTGGGAAAAGTTTGGAGTCCCTTATTGGGAAATATATTTCCTCTGTGGGTGTTTCTGCAGCAGCGCTTGTTTCAGAGACACTGCTATGGGAAAATATGGGTTAGGATGCCTTCCCGAGGAATGGTACTTGGGAGATGATGGTTGAAATTACATTGTTTCCAGGGAAACCTATTCTCCAGTGAGACTGAAACAACAAGGAAGCGAATCAACAGGGATATCAGGAGAACATGAGGAAGGAGGAGAAGCAGAGGGAGGAGAGGGAGACACATCGAGCCTCTGAGATAAAGGATCACTGAGCTGTTCAGATCGCAGCAAAAAAATGAAGGCTTTCTCTTGGAAAAAATCCCTTAAGCCACTAGCAGCACGGCCAGTTAGCAACTGAAACATATTGTCTACTGCACCTAAGGGCCTAGAATGCTCTATAATAAAATTTAGGAGAGGTGACCACAAACTGCGACTCTACATTGGCTGTATACAGAGAGGAACTGGGAAGCCGGCAGTGACCAAGGATAGGAGGCTGGTCCATAAAGAGGTTTCTACTACTTGGTTGGTTCTGAAACCAGAACGTGGTGTGGCTTCAATCAGAAACCCTCAACACTCAAGAGAAAAAATGTAGATCAGTTCATTTTCTTTACGTTGAGGATCCGGCTTAAAGCTGTCAGTCAAAATGATCTTTTTAAACACATTGTTCCAGTGTCCAATCTTAATCTTCTGACTTACTTTATGTAGGACATTATACAAGGCTTATTGAGAGGCAAACTAAGGCTCAGAAGGTTGTGGCACACAAGCAGCACACACTATATTTTCCTCCCTGAGAGCCTTCTCTACCGTTTAGACAGATCATCCAACCTTGTCTGAGAATAAGAGGCAGGAGGAATTGCAAGCATTCAGGAGGGAGAGGCAGATAGGAGTTCCAGTCAAGCCTGTAGCATATAATGAGGATCTATCTCAAAAACATCAGCCAGGCTTGGTGGTGTACACGTATAATCCCAGCACTCTCGAGGCAGAGGCAGGCTGAACTCTGGAAGTTTGAGGCCAGCCTGCTCTACATAGAACATTCCAAGACAGCCAGGGCTATATAAGACCCTGATTCAGCAAACAAACAAAAATACTCGATGTGGCTCCATGGTCCTGGTCAAACACAAGGAAGGAGTCTCAGCATCTCAGACAAACAAACAAACAACCAAACACTTTATATCATCTTTCATTTTTCCTTTCAGTTCATTCATGCATGCTAGGCAAGTATCCTGCCCACACAAACCACACAAACACTGATCTCAGTTAAGCAAGAATAGATTATTGAATGCACACCCTAAGACTGGACTTCAGGACCAGTCTTGAAGGACTCAGGAGCCTAAGTGTGGTACCAGTTTGTTCTCAGGGCAGCCTTATAAAGGAAAAGAAAAGCACAATGAGCTCATACATAGGTGGTCAACTCTGACTCCATTTTAGACAGTAATTCATATGGACCTTGAACTTGATGGGTCCTATGTAAAACTTTGTGGAATTTCTTAAGACTAACAAACTTCATACAGTTCCTGTTCCCAGGGACCCTACCTCGGTTTTTGTTGTTGTTGTTGCAGGTATTCTTTTTGCCTTCTCCTTAGTCCTCCCTTAGTCTCTCTTTTCTCTTTGTGCAGTGCCCTTTCTGCTTTCATGACTGACAGACGTGCACGTGCGTGCACACACACACACACACACACAAATTAAGATCTAAGCTCAATGTATTATTTGGTCCTGAGACTTAGTTTGTTTTTAAACAGTGTTTTTCTACGCAGGCCTGGCTTTCCTGGAACTTGCTATGTAGATGAGACTCAGACTGGCCTTGAATTCACAAAGACCCCACCACCACCACCTCTGCCTTGCACCACTGTGCCCAACTTGAACAGAATTATTTCCAGCTCCATTCATTTTCCCGAACAATATCATAAATTTATTTTTATTTTTAGCCGTGTAAAAGTCTGTTGTAGATTAGCTTATATATGATTTTATCACAATCAACTTTGTTTGTTTTGAAGTCACGTGGGGAGTCTGTGCATGTGTGCCAGTAGGTGTTTCTGGAGGTCAAGGGACTTCTTGCAAGTGATTGTGAGCCAGCGGCCCCATGTAGATATGTGGGATTAAACTCTGATCTTCTGGAAGAGCAGTGTGTACTCTTAAGTGCTAAGCCATCTCTCCAGGCACCTGTTTTTGTTTATTGAAGCTGTTTATATTCATAATGTATTCATATATGAAACAATGAGTATACTATGCCTTTTTGGAGACAGAGTTTAACTGTAGCTCTGGATGACTTGGAACTCACTGTGCAGAACCAAGCTGCCCTTGAACTCACATGAAGCCTATCTGGATCAGCTTGTGAAATGCAGGGTGAATCCTGGTCTTATCGTGGAAACAACTAGGGAACTACATGGGGGGAAAAGGTTGTTGAAATGGAAGGAACAAGGAACAGAATCAAGATCTTCTCCTCAACCACCTTTCTCCCTCAGCAGAAAATATGAGATAAAATGGTAGTAATGACTTTGACAGGTTCGGTGACAATGATAAAGCCTCTAAAATAGAGCCCAAGCTTAAGAAGAGAGGGCCACTAAAGGGCAGGGCAAAGACTCTGAGAACATCCAAGCAAAGAGGAATTGAGCATCATCAGTACTATTCTCAAGCCAGAATCATTGAGACTGAATGGCCAAGTGGACTTTCAAAAGGCAGGCCTCTGTAGATGTTACCTAGTGAGGCTACAAGAGGATGGAAAGGAAATGCAAGGAAAGGAATGGGTACCTCATGACCATTCTTTCTAGAAGGTGCCATAATTCCATAGAGTGCGCCCATAGCTGAAAATATAATGGCTTCCAGCAACAGATCCTTAGTTGTTGGTCAATTAACTGGAAATATCAAGTATGTAGTTGCTAATCTGCCAGTCACTGAACTGTCATACACAACCAGAAGCCAAAGGAATCACTGAATACCTTCTTAGAAGGGAGAACAAAACAGGGGAGGAAATACAAGGTCAAATAGAGGAACAGGAGTAAAGAAAAGATCTAAAGAGATTGCCTCACCTGGAGAACCACCCCTTATGCAGCCACCAAACCCAAGCACTATTGCTGATGCCAAGAAGTGTTTACTGGCAGGAACCAGATTTGGATGCCTCCTCAGAGGCTCTGCCAGAGCCATAAAGGTACAGATGAGGATGCTTGCAGCTAACCATCAGATTGAACACGAGGACCCCAATGAAAGGGCTAGAGAAAGAACTGAAGGAGCTGAAGGGTTTGCACCCTCATGGGAAGAACAACATCATCATCAGTCAAGGCGCTGAGGTGGAGAGGGTGATTGGGAGAGGGAGCACCTTCATGGAAGCAAGTTAAGGGGAAGGAGGGAGGGGAGGGAGGATGTTATAAAATTTGAAATGTAAATACAGAGAATACCCAATAAAATTGAAAAAAAAAAAAAAAAGAAACCACTGAAGAGAACTCAGTTGGAAGTGACTGGGGAAAAGGGAAAGAAGAACAGAAAGGAAATGGTCCCCTAGGAAACATCTAAGGCAACAGAATCAATGGTAGTTGCTACAGACAAGCCAGGTGGGGTACAGGCTAGCCACTAGAACTTAGATGACTTCAAGATGGGGGAATCATTTACATATGTCTCTAAGTATGTTCCCTTGGCAAGATGTCAGAAAAGACAGAGAAAGGATGCCCCATTCCCCTATAAATAAAAGTGAGTGGTGCTGTTTGTTATTGAAGGTTTTTGTGTGTGTGTTTGTTTGTTTGTTTGTTTGTTTTTAACCTTTCAAGCCATGTAAACCAACCAAGGAAATCCTCTCTCTAATTTCCTTCAAGATGCTAATGAAGCTGGATACTTTGGCACAATCTCCTGGAATAACTGTGCAGAGAACATTTGTGTCCACTTGTTGACTGAAAAAACCCCAAAATTATAATTCCCCCACCTCAATAAAGTTACTGTTGCATCAAACAGCAAACAGGATGCATACACCGACTTTGTTTCAATATTCTGGACTTTAGAGATCACGCTGTGTCATATGAATAATCTTTTCTAGCTCTGAAACTTTTTGTGTTTTTTAATACGGACAGCTTATTTCACTTTGGGGGGAATAAATTGTTTTGTGTATTTGGAAAACAAGGCAAAACATGGTGATGTAATGTAAACCTGCAGGTTAAATACACGGAATTCTTGCCAAAAAGATCTGTGACTTATTCTCTATTGAGTAAAAAGGTTACAGATGTGGATGAAGGTCAGTGGGTCACGTGGTTGTATTTCCTGTAGTGCAGCTGTTTGTTGTTCATGGAACAGCAATAAGCTTTTCTGTGTCTTCTGTTAACGACACACTGATTCCTCAAATAGTTTTCTTATCATGAAAGTCTCATTAAGAGCCTTTAAGTACACTTGATTTTTAGCAGGGATCTTTTAGAGCAGCATATGTGCATTTGTTTTTGAGAACTATAGCTAGCTGGCTGTATTTAAAAATGCTGTTAACTAGCTATGGTATTGTCATTGGAATCTTGTTCTTTCTATTTCCAGTACAGCATCTATCCTGTCAATACAGCTTATTATCAAAATACTTTTGAGATAAATAAGTGTGAGGTGTGCTTGTTTAGAAGTTAGAAACTAAACACTGGTCCTCTGTTCTGTTTGGATTCACTGTTGCGTTGTCTTCTGTTACCAAAACTATGTAATTTGCTAGGGATTTTTTTATTTGGGGTTGAGGAAGAGTGTTGAGGTTTTTGTTTGTTTTAACCATATTCGATTTAAATGTTACAACAAGTATTTGCCTTTAAAACACACACACACACACACACACACACACACTCACTCACACACACACACACACACACACACACACACACACACACACACACACACACACACACCCTCCTGTGTCTTTTAATTAGGGACAAGGAAGACAGATGCCACCTGGTGGTCAGAATCAAAATTGCAGTTCCGAAAGGGACGCTTCTCGAACAGAACCTGATAGGAGAGGGAGGGGCTTAGACATCTTGACTTAAGCCAAATCATCTAGAATTTACAACGCACTAACAGCGATTCTTAAAACACAAGACTTTCCACGGTCTCTAAACCCCAAAGTAGATATCCACTTCCTGCCTGAATGAAGAGAAACTGCAGGGTTATTTTAGACAAAGTTTGAGATAGAAACGCACTCAAAGATATACTACGAAAATATATTTTTTTAATCTAGACATATTACTTGCCCAACAAATATATCATGTACACACTTCCAAAACATTATATGTACATAATTTTTGTCAGTTGGATTACTTTTTTTACATTTTAAATCATTTTTACATTTATTTATTCTCTCTCAGTGTGTGTGTCTGTGTGTCTATGAGCATCCATGCCTGCACACATAAATGTATCTGTGTCTCAGTGTATGAGTGTAGAGGTCAGAGGACTTGTAGGAGTCGCTTGCTTCTCTCTTTTCACCTTATGGGTTCCAAGGGAAGCAAGGAAGTCTCAGATTAGCTCTAGAGTAAAAGGAAATGTTAAACACTCAGGGCTGTTCCTTCTAGAGAAGGAATGCGGTTCCTGTCATCCTCCCAGAAGTCTGGGGATGGAGTCAGTTAAGAGTCTGGTGACCTTTGTACTGTCTGTGTGGCAGAGACCACACCAGATCTTCCTGCAGGGCCTTCTCAAAAGCTTTGTTTTCTCATCCCTTCTTCAGAACCTGAATTTGAATCAACACTGGCCACTTAGTCATGTTGCACTACTCTGCTGGCTTGGTGGTCAGAGGTCCCTCCTCTATACCCCACATCCCCCACCACCTCTGCAAGGTCCCAGAAATCACATATGCTGCCTGGCAGCAAGCTCCCTTCACCTGCTTTGCCACCTCCCTAGCTCCACAGTTCTATCTTAATATATTTTCTTAATTTACAAGTTTTCCAACAAGACAATACCAGGTAACATGTAAACTGAACCTTATGTGTGTTATCTGCCTGGCCCTCCCTCCCTGAGTCTAATATCTTCCCTGAAAATGGATGTTTCTCTGAATACACTTAAATTCAAAAGACTGCATTTACCTGAAGTACATTGATTATACAGAATCATATTCATTACATGTGTACTCTTTTACATTCTGTCTATCTCACTTACCCTTGTAACGCCCTGTACACTACTGCTCCATAGGCACAAATAACACTGCTTTCTGTTTTAAAGGCTCTTGTGGTCCAGGATGACCTTGAACTGGCTGTCTTCTTGAAGATGACCTTGAAATCTGAATGCTCCTGCTTCCATATCTTGAGTGCAGAGATCAGATTTCTGTGTCCAGCTCCAAACATTGCTCTAACACACCCATTCTTTAGTAAGCCAGTTTGCCTAACATACTGCAGAATGGACCCCACAGAGTTTGTGACACTCAAATTTTTACCTGACCTTTGACTGTTTTCCTGCCAGCCACAGTACTTACTTAACTGTTTTCAATATTTTAATTTAAATCATTATTTTTCAGTATCTCATGTTCATCAAACTGGCCTTGAACTCATTATCGATGATTCTGAATTCCTGATCCTAAGTGCAGAGTATACAGGTGTATATCACCATATTCAGTTTTCATTTTTCTACAATATTAGTATTAAACTTTTACATATAAAATAACAAACAAAGTAAAGTTCCTTTTAAGATACATAATGTATAGCATCCACTAAGATAGCTATTATCAAAATACAGAACATAATGTGTTGATATAGATATGAAGAAAAACAGTATGGGGAGCCCTTGAAAAACTAGACATGGAACTAAGGCATGATCCAGTAATTCATCTTCTAGGCATATACAGAAAAGAAATGAGAACAGAGACTCAGATAGAATAGTTTCCCATCCATGACCATAGCAGCATTATTCATAACGGCTAAATGACTGAAACAATCATGTCCATGGGCAGACAAGCAAAGTATGGTAAATCTACAGTTTTGACTGTTATTTGGCCTTCATACTTAAGGACTCTGCTAAATGCTATCATGCACAGCTAAAGCCCTTGAAAACACACTAAAGGAAAGAAGCAAGACAGCAAAGGGCAAACACACCATGACTCCACTTTTATTCCGTACTCAGGGGCCAAATTCATACAAGATAGTAGAACAGTAGAGTTCAGGATCTGTCATAAATCAGAAATGAATAAAATTGTTCATCACATCAGAACCTGAGCTTTCCCCTAGAGCATCCCATGCCAGCAGTGCAGACACGAAGAAAAAGTTCAAATGATTCCAGCTTCAGTGGCTGCCTATAGCCTCTCCTAATGCCTATCTCTCTCAAGGATGAGAACATCACAAATGCATGGACAGATAGTCAGATTTATAGCTGGTTAGGATTGCTGATAACGTTTCTTGCCAAGCAGTTTGCATAGCATCCTTTGATAATACAAGAGCTACATGTCTAGGAGGAGGCTTCTCAGTCAGTACCAGCTTGATTTGCTCAAGTCCTATGACCAAACAATGGGGTGTCTGTCATAAAAGAGTCTTAAGTTCTGGCGGGCAACCAAGAGTAGTGAAAGTAGCCTATTCATTTTGGGGGTGTCTTGAATGTTCCTGGTCAACAACTCAAGGGAAGATATTGCCACCTGGGACTGGGTTTTTATGGCATTATCTCTCCATGTAAGATGATTCCATTTAAACTATCTTTGGTGTTATTTATTTTGCCCACCAACTTTCTTTAGGCTTTACCCTTTCATCCCCCTCCCCACTTGTGTCTCACTCCCATGTTTTTTACCTTTCCTTTTTTATAGCTCTTGGGTTTTACTAGTCTCTTGTTTAGAGCTCTTTTTTGTTCACCTCCTGAAGTGTCTACTTTCCTGGTGTTATAGTTAATTTTTTTTCTATTGCTGTGAAGAAACACCAAGACCACAGCAACTCTTGAAAAGGGAAACATTTAATTGGGGCTGACCAACAGGTTCAGAACTTTAGTCCACTATCATCATGGCGAGGAACATGGTATTGCTCGGACAGAAATGGTGCTGGAGAAGCAGCTGAGAGTTCTACATCTGGATTGGCAAGCAGCATAAAGGCAGGGAGGCAAAGAAAGTAGGCATGCCTTGAGCATTTGAAACCTCAAAGTCCAGTCCCATTGACACACTTCCTTTAACAAAGTTATACCTACTCCAACAAGGTCACACCTCCTAATAATGCCACTTCCTGGTGACCAAGCAATCACATCTATGAGCCCACAGATGCCATTCCTTTTATCATTTTATTGGATATTCTATGTATTTGCATTTCAATTGTTATCCCCTTTCCCCCTTCACATCCTCCTCCCACCTCCTCCTGCTTCCATGAAGATGCCCTCATTCCCAAACACCCATTCCCCACTCATCGCCCTGGCATTCCCCTTACACCTGGGAACGATTGCAAAGCTTCTGTAAGCCATTCTTATTCAAAACACCACTTCTGGCTTTTATGGTTTGTTTATTATCTATACTACTGATTGGTATTTTTTTTATTATTTATCTTTATTTTATGTGTATAGATGTTTTGTCTGCATGTGTGTCTATGCCCCATGTGCATGCAGTAAAGGTGTCAGATCCCCTTGGGACTGGAGTTACAGAAGAATGTGGGTCCTGGGAGTCAAACTTGGGACCTCCGGAAGAGCACCTGATATTCTTGACCACTGAACCATCTCATCTCCTCAGCCTTCACATCAGTGACTTATAAACTGTGGTCCTGAAGTCTCACATACAACCCTTGGGTTTGACCAAAATTATCAGAATGAGAAGTTCTAAAGGTAAAGCCCAGCCCTTGGTGTTTACATGCTCGGCAAATGACTTACACTGGTTTTAGCCCCACCATTCTACATTGATTAATGACTGGTAGTGTTTTATATGTCATACTTCCTTGAAACTGAGTTCCTTGGTGGAACTATCAAACTCCCCTCTTCACCAGAGTGACTTGAAATGAAGAGAAAACCTAAATCACGTCTCTGGCTTTGTTTTCTTTTAGTTGCTTGCTTTTCCTTGATTTTTGTAAATCACTAATTCTGGGGCTGGAGGGATAGCTCAGCAGTTAAAAGCACTGGCTACACTCCAGAGGACCCGACTTTCATTCCTACTACCCACATTGTGGCTAACAACCACCTGTAACTCCAGCTCCAGGGATTCCAACAATGATCTCTTCTGACCTCCTTGGGAACTGTGCCCATGTGGTGTACAGACAAACAGACAGGCAAAACACAGGTACACATAAAAAATAGAAATGAAACATTTTTTTTAAAAACTGTTTTATAAAAAAATATCACTGGGTTAGCAAGATGGTTCCTCGGGTAAAGAAGCTGGCTGCCAAGTGAGTTTGATTCCTGGGAATTACACGGCAGAAGAAAAGAACTGTCTCTTCCATGTTGTCGCCACACACATGCCGAAGATCTGAAGTATTGGCTGTAGTAGAAACAGTTGTCTAGGTTACTTTTTTTAAGCCACTTTTGTAGAAACCATTGGCACTTGACTTGGACCTGCAATAGCCTTGGGCTGGTGACCTTTGGTATCAAGAACCTCAAAACTCCACCCTCAGATCATACTCACTGGTTTTCTGACCATGTGTCCTATAAAGTGTCATGGGGACTTGATTATAAATGTTCAGACCACAGATGGCTTCATTTCTGATTTCTTTTCCCTCACAGGTTAAAACAGCCCGAACCCTTTTCCCATTAATATCCCCAAACTGTAGGGAGGCAGATTTGAGAATGTAGGTCTTTTCTTCCACCCTTGAATGTCCTGTAAACTTTACTTAAAAAAAAAAAAAAAAGCATCTCAGTGACTGACATAATTTGAGGCAGCCAAACAGGCCTGTTGTAATAACGGTGTAAGAAGTAAACAGGAAATCCTGTGCAGATGGTATCTGGAGATAATGCAGGGCTATGAGACTAATTACTTCCGGGCTTCAGAAAAGAATAGAAGATCCCTGTTTGATTTCCTGATTCAAAAATATGCTCTCTTTCCCTCCTTTATCTTCTGTATGATGGTAAGGGAGAAAACATAATGAGCAGTCTGCAGACAATGCCTGGTATCCAGCAGGACTTGAACAACTGTTAGCCTCACCCAACCTGCTTTCTCCCACACAGAAAAGATGAGACTTCTAGGAGCCAGTGAGATGCCTCAGCTTATAAGGCACTGGCTGCACAAATCTGGCCACCCATCTTCGATCCCTAGAACCCATGCAAATGTAGAAAAGAGAGGTCCCGCTCCATAAAGTTGTCTTCTGACCTCCATATGTATGGTGTATGTGCAGAAACACACACCCACACTAAAAATACATTTTAAAATGTTCAAGGCATGACTTTGACATAAACTGCATGTGATCACTACTGTAGCTTCCAGAAATATAGGCAAGGTATTAAATGCATATACACAGTTGCATAATATTTTCTCCCAGAAGGAAGACAATGCTCCAGTTTCCCTTTATTCCAAGAGCTCACTTGACCTTGTCAGGTTACTAATAGATTAACATTGGAGAAGAAGCATTCCCACCCGTACAATTTCCAGATTGCTGATCTGGGCATTCCTAGCTAATCTGAGCTACAGTTTAAGGAAACATTGTTATATGAGCAGAATGATGTCTACAACTGACCAGTCACTCACTGAACCACTAGGACTGTGTCTCTGGAAGACCAGCACTCTCCTTGTACCACAGACTATAAACTCAACATCTGATATGATAAGAAGGTGCTTCTGACCCTGCCATCAGGCCGGGTGCTGGTCTATGTTTAAGATACATGAACGAAGAAAACAAAGCTCTTGTCCTTCAAGCACCAAGGACCTATGATCTTAAAGTATGAAAGGAAGAAACAGATCATAAGCAATGAAATGCCATATGAATATAATGTCAGATAGTGATGTGTTACGGATATGAGGTTTTGTAGCTATGCAGATAGTGCTCCACCAACACTGTAGAAAACGGTTGATACCACTTCTGGTGTGCTTAATGTGAAAAAAATAAGCTTAAAGTATCTTGTTACACAATTTACTAAACAACTTCTCAAAAGATCATGGTAAAAGGAATGATAAAAAACTTTAAAAAGCTTTTACTGAACAAAACTAGTGTTTTCTTTTTTCTCCTTTAGGTTGTGTGTGTGTGTGTGTGTGTGTGTGTGTGTACACTTTATACATGAACAACAAATCTGCCTACATACCTCTCTCCACTTTCTCCTCTCCTCCTACTCTTCCTGTATCCAATCGTTTCCTCTCATACTCATGAGCTGTTCCTTAGTTATTACTGATATATATATATATATATATATATATATATATATATATATATATATATATACACACACACACCTATGTATGTATAAAGATCCATACATGTGTGTATAACCTACTGAGTTCCTTTGACATTGTTTGTTTGTATATATGTGCAGGGATGATGACCACTCTAGATTGGGTAGCCTCTTCCCCAGAGGAAACTAATTCTCCCTCTTTCAGCCCAATTAACCACCTATGGCTCTTTATTCAAAGGTGAGACCCTGTAATACTTTTTTTTTGATGCATCATCATCTGCAGATTAAACCTACTGCTGTAAAAATTGAAACAAAGCCCAAGGCAAAGGTCAACAGGAAGAAGATAAGCCTTGAGGAAAAAGTGCAAACATTCAGAGAGGCAAAATTAAAACATTTACAGCAGTGGCTAGCAAAGACTGCAGGAAATGAAAACAAGGAAGGGCAGCCCCACCTGTGATGGAAGTGGACAGAAGGAAGTCAAGAACAACAGGTGTCTTTGTAAACAAGCTTCATGGCTCACTCCAGTGACTCCCTCCTGAAGCACAGAGCAATGGCTGCTACCCCCTCTCTCGGAAATGAAAGTGTTTTAGTATTGAATAGTTCCAGGAACACATTTTTTGAGGCATGCGCTCATGTAGCCCAGGCTAGTCTCAAACTCACCATGGAACCACTGGCCTTGAACTGCTGATCCTTTAGTTGCCATCTTCTGTGTGACAGTATTATAAGTGAGTCACAATGCCAATTGAAAATGACTCTCTCATCAAGATTGTCTTCTATGAGACAGAGTGTCACAGACTGACCTAGAACTATTGGGCCAGCAATCTTCTTGCCTCATCCTCTTGAGTGCTGAGATTATGTGGGCCACCATACTTGGTCATGAATTCATTCTGAATAGAGTGTTTGTTTGTTTGTTTCTCTGGCAGTGATAGGTATTAGATTAATGGCCTTAGAAATTATGATGAAATACTCTACCACTGAGTTGTATTTCTAACACAGAGCACATTTATAAGATGGGGGAAAATATCCCATGTCACTTAAAAAACGTTTTTAGTATATGTACGTGCTTTGTAGAGGCATGAAATCCTGTACAGAAAACAGATAAAGAGAGACCTGAGAGTACTGACAGTTCAAGAGTCCAGAACCTCAAAGCCCACCTGCAGTGAATTACTTTCCTCCATCAAGGTCACACTTCTGAGACCCGCCACAATAGAACCATTAATTGACTCTGTATTTAAATATCTGAGCTTCTAGGGGACTTTGTCACTTAAAGCACCGCAGCAACACAGTGAGACCCCCTTAACAGAAAAGGAAAAAAAAATCTGAGAAACTTGTAATGGGTTATCCAAGCCAGTCTCGGTATCCTTAAGAATAATAACTGCTATGAACTGCTAAAGTACATTGAATAAGTTAAAACTGCATGGGTTTTATAATTATACTGCTCCAACTTCATTTGCTACCCTTGGAAGATGAAGCTAATATGCGCCTAACCGTATAGAGACTTGATGTCCCAAGGGAAGAGGGATGGAGGCAAGGAGGGTACCGGTGGCAAAGGGGAGAGGGGATAGGGTAAAGAACTTTTGAAGGGAGAATCAGGGAGGGGGCAATATTTGGAATGTAAATAAATAAAACAATTTTTAAAAATACAAACTGTACTTCACACACTGGTACTTCTCCCTTCAAGTGTTAGACTTTAGAGAAAATGGACCTCAAAAAAAATTGGAATTTCCCCCAAACGAAAAGGTTAGGGTCCAGGTACCAGTGAATGGGGAGAGGTGGGAAGGGGTGATATTTTTCAGGAAAGAGAGCTCACATGGCCTCTACAATTTAACAGACCACCTTGCAGGATAGAACACATGACAATGATATGTCCATGAAGGGCAGAACTATACCTTGACTGGAATTGCTTAGCTATGCATGCTTCTAATCCTCTGCGGGGATGCAAGGTTAGTAGACTTCTTGCTTATTAGCACATAAAAAGCCAGCACTGGACTAGAGAGATAAGAACGTAGATAAGATAAGTTCAGTACTTAAGATAAATTCAGTAGATAAGAACACTGACTGCTTTTCCAGAGGTCCTGAGTTCAATTTCCAGCAACCACATGGTGGCTCACAACCATCTGTAATGAGATCTGATGCTCACAATGATGGGTGTGTCTGAAGACAGCTACAGTGTACTTGTATACATAAAATAAATAAATCTTTTTTTTAAAAAGCCAGCACTGCACAAGTCAGCCATGGGGGTGCATACATCTATAATACCAGCACTCAGGAGGTGGAGACAGGAGGATCAGAAGGTACAGGCTACACAGTGAGTTCAAGGCCAGGCTGGGCTGTGTGACCCGCTAGCTCAAAAAAGGGTGGGGTGGGGTGGGGCAGAAAGGCTTTGTATGTTACTCAGTTGATAGAGTGATTGTTTGGCATGCTGAAGTCCTGGGTTCCATCTGTAGCACTTCATAAACCTAACATAGTGGCACAAATCTGTAATCCTTCACCACAGAGATAATTTTGAGACCAGGCTGGAATACAAAGTCTCAAAACAAACACCGTGAACCACTTTATGGGGGCTGGAGAAGTGGTTCAATGGTTAAGAGTATTTGTTCTTGCAGAGGATCTGAGTCCAACTCCAAGAAAGCATATGGTAGGTCACCACTATCCAGTTCCAGAGGACTTGTCATTCTCTTCCTATCCCCACGGCACTAGGCATGGTCATGATACACATACACTTATGCAAGCAAAGGATTCATATAGATAGAAATAAATGAGAATCATTTTTAGAAGGGAAAACAAAAAGCAGAAGAGGGACTGGAGAGATGGCTCAGCAGTTAAGAGCAGTAACTGCTCCTCCTCCTGAGGACCGGGGTTCAGTTCCTAGTACCTCTGCAGTGGTTCACATTCATCTGGAACTCCAGTCCCAGGGGAACTGACACCTGCTTCTTGCTTCTGGCTTTTATGGTCACCAGGTATGTACATGGTACACAGACATATATGTACACAAAATCCCCTTACACATAAATTATTTTTGACCTGGCTGTCCTGGAATTCACTAGGTAGATCAGGCTGGCCTTGAACTCAGAGATCTACCTGCCTCTGCCTCTTAGGTGCTGAGATACCTATCTTTTTAATTGTCCTACTGAGAATTTGTGCCAGAGTCTAGTTGTTGAACCTTCAAGGATCAAGGCTTTGATCATAGCAATCCCAGTTAACACTGAAACTACTAAGACTGGGCAAGTTTGAAAGACTGTGGAAAAGACTTGAACAAGTCCAGTTGTGGGTTGGCCCACAACTATCCTTGAGAAGAGTTGAGAAATGTGATGGTTGACAGACATCCTGGAATGATGCACAAAGTAGATCTACTAAAAGTCTACTTGCAGTAGAGACTGAGGAGCCTCCCGGAAAGGTATTCCTATGTATAAACAGTCACTTTTAAGATGAAGTGTGTGCTATCTCTTATCTCCCCCTGTAAGTGCAGCAACACTCCTTCACTCTGACTCATTCTTTGAAGGTGGTGTAGTGAAGACCATCCATTGACCTGGTGACCCCACGGATTTGCCTATTTTGCATTCACAAGACTGAATTCCATGAATGAGAGTTAGAGGAGGTTATATGTTCTTGTGATACTCTCAGATACTGGATGCCAGACAGAATTTCACTCCATCAGCACTGTTTGCTTTACAATATCCCTTTCAGCTCATCTCGAAGAAATCTTCCTTTAGGTAGGAGTAAACTCTGTAGAAAAATAAAAAAGTATGATTTAAAAAAAATCCAGAGATGCTCTAAATTGAAACACAAGGGCCCAAAGATGGCTAGAAAAGAGATGACAGAACTTAATAATCTAATAGAGGCAGGTGAAATCAAACATAGAGACTGTTCGTGTAGAATATTTGACCAACATTCCATCACAGCTAATCATCAAGGCCATGTCATCCAGAAGCTTTTTAAAAAGATTTATTCTTTCTTATATATGTGAGTACACTGTCTCTGTCTTCAGACACACCAGATGAGGACATCAAACCCAATTACTGATATTTGTGAGCTGCCATGTGGTTGCTGGGAATTGAACTCAGGCCTTCTGGAAGAAAAGTCAGTGCTCTTAACCACCAAGCCATCTCTCTAATCCTGGATCTAGAAACTTTTGAGACTCCTATCCCTTAACCATTCCAAAAGCAATAATAGTCCTCTGTATGAGATGCCCTCCTATTCCCCTGCTTCCTGCTTTAGCTATGGCAAATGCATGTCTGATGAAGTGAATGAGTGCCCTCCATATTCTAGTTAGGGTTTTCATTGCTAATGACAAACACCAAGACCAAGAGCAACTTGAAGAGAATAGGGTTTGTTTTTGAGTCCAGCATGAAGGGAAGCCAGGGCAGGAACTCAAAGCAGGAACCTGGAGGTAGGAACTGAAGCAGCATCCAGGAAGGAGTGACACTTGCTAGCTTGCTCTTCTTGGTTAGCTCAGCCTGCTTTCTTATGCAAAATGGCCTGGACCCTCCCACACCAGTTACCAACTAAGAAAATGCCCCACAGAGTAGCCTACAGACCAATGGAAGTACTTTCTCAGTTGTGGTTCCCTCTTCTCGGATATATCTAGGCTTGTGTTGAGTTGACAAAACTTAACCAGCACACTCGCTAAGGTTTACCAAAAATACTTCTAGCACAGGGTCTAAAAGAAGTTTCCAATTGCTACTAATCTTTGCTTCTGATTGGGACAACTAGCTGCATTCTGCCAGAAAGCTCTTGGTCTCATGAGTTTTTCTGTTTAATAATTTATAATCAAATTTACCATACATTTTCATAATTTGCTGGAGAGGTGAGTCAAAGACATGTTATGCTTTCACACAAGATTTTTTTAATTGCTTTAGGATAAGATGAATACATTACCAAATAAAGGAATTAATACATTGTAGAAACCGTAAATAAATCTGTAGTAGAACTACCTTAGACATTTGTTAAAACACCTTGTGTTGGCCCATTTCTCAGGGTTTCTGGTTATGAGCCTAGCCTTTAACGGCTGAGCCATCTCTCCAGCCCTTCTCAGAGTTTCTGAATCAGTTCATAGGAAGTGAAAATTCACATTCCTAAGGAAGCTCTAGGTCACATGATTGTAGCTACTGTCATTGATGATAATGATCCACAAACCACACTTAGACCCAGTGATACAAGCCATTATTGGAGACTACCTTACGTCTTGGTTGATACTGTTTTAGGGATTTTTAGAACCAAGTCTTTCTATGCAACCCAGGCTAACCTGGAACTTGACAGTCAGTAGAGTGCTGTGATTACAAGTGGATGCCACAGCAAGCTAAGGACATGATTATAATTAGTGTACCTTCCAACATTATTGATTCTGCCTAATAACTCTTCTGTGCAATCTAAAAAGTTCTTCCTGGGCTCAAGGTGTATACCAGTGATAGGGTACTTGCCTAACATATGTAAGGTCCTGTATTCACTTTTCAACACCACACAAAAATTAAAATCAATCCAAAACTCATGATGTGTGTAGGTTGCCTACTTTCTCTCCCATCTGAGTTTCCTAGGTGACTGCCCTAGCATGTTGTTTTCACTCAGTTTCCCTTGGCGTGTTGTTGCCAAGCCTTACACACACATCCCAATTCCGTGGCAGGATTTGTTTGTCCTGCTGCTACACCCACATTGAACTCAATTAAGTCACCACATCAAAGAACACACCAAGATACTCTAATCTAATTTACCCACCTAGACAAGTCAAATGATCCTGTACAATTCCATCCCTTATAAAATATTCATAACAACCTTTATCCGTATAGAGATGAACCAAGAGAAACATTTACATCTGCTTCCATGTTGCCCCTTCTTGAATCTCCCAATTTCTCCTTCTCTTCTGCCTTACCAAAACTTTGTCACCACTGTACTCTCTACTGTCCATTCATGTATTGCCTTGACATCAAACTAGAAGCCTGGGCAAAATAGTAACTTCCAGGCCTGCCTGGATTACTGAGTAGAACTCTTTTTCAACCAAGACAAAGCCCCCTAAGAATGTGCCAGGAAGTGAAATTTGAGGATCATCAACCTAGGCTACTCTCTCAACAAAACAAACAAAAATGCATACTTTTTATTTTGTCTAAATAGTATTTTATAAGTAATCAGATTATCAGTTTCTTCTGGGGTGAAGATTAACTGGGAAGGGGAGTAAGCATTATGAGGTAATAGAAATGTTGTATATCTTCATTGGTTATATTTGTACAGATGAACACAGAAAGTTCATCAACCTGTACATTAAAATTTTGTGCATATTATTGTGTGAATTTTAATGTATCATTTTTTTCCTGTACTGGAGATTTTGCCTAGGGTCTTGGGCATGCTAGGCGAGTAATCTACCACTGAGCTATATCCCTGGTCCTCTTTTTTTCACATTTCTGTTTAAAATTTTTGAGACAGGGTCTCACATAGCCCATTGTAACTTTGAGCTACATAGAGGATGACTTTGAGTTCCTGATCCTACTGTTTCCATCTTCCAATTGCTGAGATTACATTGTGCACCATCATGCCTGGCTTTTGTTTCTGCAGTTTGAGACAGAATTTCTCTAAGTCACCATGGTTACTTACTGTAGATGAGGCAGGCTTTGAACTTGGGACCCTTTTGCTTCAGCCTCCTGAGTGTTTGGTATTAGATGCTTGTAGTATCAGATCTGTCTCACTCAACTGCTTTTGTTGGCTTCTTTCATCTTTCTTTTGGTAACTTCTATCTTTCTTTTCTCCATTCCTCTATTTCTTATATATTTGTAGAACAGTTGATAATGTACCAGGCACTGATACTGATTTTTATCAGGAATCTCGAAAACCCAGTGCTCATGTAGTCCTTGAGATAAAAATGAGGAAGCCATTTATTGCAGGAAGCAGGAAAAGGAAGTCTATGGCAAAAGAATGATTGCTGGAAAGAACATTATGCCTTATCTTCCCATTTGCATTCTGGGCCCCTCACTTTTTTGTGGTAATTCTCTACAATCTGCTCTCTGGGCTCAGAAAGATTTTCATCTGAGTTCCTTCTGTGCCATATGTTAGTCACTTGACCCTGAAAAACTGACTTAACTTCTGCCTTAGTTTTCATTTGCTTTCATTCTTGTTTCATTTTTTTTTGAGACAGGATCTCCCTATGTACCCCAGGCTGGCCTGGAACTCATAGAGATCTACTTGCTTGTACCTCCTGAGTGCTAGAATTAAAGACTTGCATGCTGCAAGCCTCTTCTTAGTCTTCTTTCTTTTCCTATTTATCACTTCATTGTAAGTAAATTTAACTAGCTATTTATTTATTGATTTTTCAAGACAGGATTTCTCCATGTAGCCCTGGATGTCCTGGAAACTTCTCTGTAGACCAGGCTGGCCTCAAACTCAGAAATCCATCTGACTCCACATCTCCAGTGCTAGGATTAAAGGAATGTGTCAGGACCACTTGGCTTTTTTTAATTTAAAAAAAATATTTTCTCTTTTTCAATATACCCCAAACACAGTTTTCCTTCCATTTCCTCCTCCCAGTTTCTCCCACCTTTCCTCTCCCCCATATCCATTTTATCATTTGTTTCCCTCCAAAAAAGAAAGAAAAAAAAAAAAGAAAAGGAAAGGGGTAGGTCTTCTGGTGTATCAACCAAACACCACATAACAAGAAGGCTCAGCAGTTAAGAGTGCTGACTGTTTTAGAGGTCCTGAGTTCAATTCCCAGTAACCACATGGTGTCCCTCTTCTGGTGTGTCTGAAGATAGGCTACAGTGTACTTAAAAACATAACATAAGTGAAGAAGACTAGGCACAACCCCTTAGATCAAGGCTAGATGTGGCAGCCCAGTAACGGGGCAAAGGGTCCCAAAAGCAGACAAGAGTCACAGACACCCCCACTCCCAGTGTTTGGACTGTCACAAGAACACCAAACTATACCACCATAACACATGTAGAGGACCTAGCTCAGACCCATACAGACTCCATGATTGCTGCTTCAGTCTCTGTGAGCCTCTATGACCCCTGTTTAGTTGATTCTTTGGGCCATATTCTCCTGGTGTTATCCTTGATCCCCCTGGCTCCTACAATCCTTTCTTCCCCTCTTCTGCAGTCCCTACACTCCCTACTCAGAGCACAAGTATTACAATATCTACTTCCAAGGCTGTTTTAAGAATTAAACAAGATGGGGCTGGAGAGATGGCTCAGTGGTTAAGAGCACTGACTGCTCTTCCAGATGGTCCTGAGTTCAATTCCCAGTAACCACATAGTGACTCACAACCATCTGTAATGTGATCTGATGCCCTCTTCTGGTGTGTCTGAAGACAGCTATAGTGTACTTATATATAATAAATAAATCTTTATTTAAAAACAATTAAACAAGATAAATAAAAATGCTTTGTTTATTGAGAAGCCACTTAATTTTGATCCATTCTTTTATTTTCCTGGGTAGTTAAGAACCTATGATCTTTGCTGGCATCTGGCCCTCCTCCATTTGACATTAAATAGCTATTATAATGACTACTACAGCTACCCTTATAAAAGATGTCCTTGACCTTCTTATTCTCCTACCTCTACTCTCCTAATACTAGGATTGCAGGCCCATACAGCCATGCTTGGCAGTACATACAACACAGCCCCTTCTTTCCTTCCTTTCCTCCTCTCTCTTCCCTTCCCCTACCCCTCGTCCCCCCGCCCCCGAAACAGGGTTTCTCTGTGTAGCTCTGGTTGCCATGTAACTTGTTCTAGACCAAGCTGTCCTCTAGCTCAGAGATCTGCCTGCCTATTCTTCCAGAGTGTTGGAGTTAAAGGTGTGAGCCACCATCTCACAGTCTCTCCCTCCTTTCTCTGTTTTTCTTTGGGGATGGGGTGGGGAAGGCTGCTTATTTTATAGAGTTTCATGAAACTCAGGCTGGCCAAAAATGACCTCAAATTCCTGATCTTCCTATGTTTACCCACTGAGTACAGGGTTCCAGGCAGTCGCTACTATGCCTGGTACACAGCCATTTTGTTAACTAAATAAGCAGTCCTGGGTGGTTAGTTTGAGACAGTTATTTGTTGCTTCTAATACAAGATTGAGGGCAGGAGTGGTGCCATCACAGAGCTCCAAGATTCAGTGTCAGGCCTATTTTACCTTGTACAGATAGAATAAGACATTGCAGAAACCTCAGCAAATAAAATGCCTTTTGATTTTGTTTTCTCCTCCAGACTTTACCAGATGACTCATTTCTACCCCATAGAGATGGCAGGCAGAGTGAACCAGAACACAGCGTCTGTTTGTTTCCCTCCTTGCTGACCCATTTTGGAAAGTATTTTTTATGCTGTGCTATTTAGTTGACCTCAGAGTTGTCTAGTCCAGAAGAGGTCCCATGGAAAGAGAACTGGCTGCTCTGTGTCCATCTTGGGTCTAGGGTTTGTTTCCATATAGAGAGGCTGGAAAGCATCCTGTAAAGTAAAACTCACTGTTGACTTGCTTTTAACAGAGAGAACTAATTTCTTGGCAGACGGTTGGTTACATGACAAAAGCAGTATTCTTTATCTCTATTTATTGATTTTGTTTGTTTTTCCTGTCTGTTTAATAAACAGGTGTCAACAGTCTAGCCCTTCTGTCTCCGTTCCACTGCCGTCAATGGTGTAAGTGTTTTCCTGAAACCAAAACCCATTCAGCTCAACCAAAGGCTCATAATATGTAAACAACCCTTTGACCCAATAGCCACCTGCATACACATACACTTGTTCATTCATTTCACAAAGATTTATAAGCTTTTGGACCAGGTGCTAGGTATCATGTCGGGGTGAGGTGTAGGGAATCTCAGAGTGGAACAAGGTTTATCTTCCACAAATGAAGCAAGTCCCCTTTAGGGACTTCTTATAAGTGAACAGCCTTATAGTTGGGGTAGAAAAGAAAGATAGTTTGAGAAGGAAGAAAACCATGTATTGAACATGAATTGTATCATATTCATGAGATCCTAGAAAACTTATCGACAAAAGGATTGCAGATACTCAACTGCAGGCAGCAGCATCTTAGGGACTTCTTTGGAGGTGGGACTCTGACGGACGAAGGCCCAGCTTTGTCCCCTTCATCCTCTGTATGCCTCTGATGGTGATGATGGTATCTAGCCAAAGGTATTATCCACTGTATGCATATTTGTTCCCATGCTGTACAGATACCTTGTTCATTTAGGATGGTAAGGCTTGAATTTCTTGCCACTTCAAACCTGCTATCAGGCCACAAACTGGGAGAATGAAAGGGTTGCCACTCCCTTCCTAGCATAAGGCACAGAGAAGCAAGCACAGATAAATCACTATGACTTAGGTTTAAACATGTGCTTGTCTCTCAAAATGTGTGTGCTACATTGAGTTTTGATCATCATAGCTTCTCCCCTTTATACACCATACTTCCCAGAAGTTCAAAGTGTTTCCCAGACCACTGATAAGCAGTTGAGGAATTGCCCATATCTGGTCTAAGGAAAGTTTACATAGCGAATTCCTTTAAGCAGACATCGAGATAGCCATTTTTCCTGGCTTTGTTAAGAGGTTGTATTGTTCTGATCTTTTAGTAGCACTGTGTTCTATAGCAATTTATGAAAACACAGGACTGCAGAGAGATAAAAATGAACTAGAGGAAATAGCTGTTGACATCTGGGCATATTTTTCTCTAGTTAGTAAAAAAAGAAAAAAAAACAACAAATCTTGACTACACTATCTTAAATCTCTCTTTCAAAATCAGCATTTTGCAAGGTATGCTTTTGTACTAGTTTTATGTCACCTTAAGCACAAGCTAAAGTCATCAGAGATGAGGGAGCATCAGTTAAAGAAAGGACTCCAACCAGGCATAACAGTGAAAGACTTTAATCCCATTACTCAGGAGGCAGAGGCAACAAGGATCTGTGTGGGTCTGAAGCCAGCCTGATATAAGTAGTGAGTTCAAGGACAGCCAGAGCTACTTAGTGAGATTCTGTCTTTGAAAGAACAACAGTAACAAAAATGCCTCTGTAAGACTGGGCTGTAGGCAAGACTGTAGAACATTTTCTTTTCTTTTTCCACTTTTTAAAAATTAGATACTCTCTGTATTTACATTCGAAAGGGTATCCCCTTCCTCCACCCTGCTCCCCTTTCCCCTCCCCCTTCATTTGTCTTCAAGAAGGTGAACAAGCTCCTAATTACACTCTCTACTCCATTGCCTTGGCACTCCCCTACCTTGGAAAAACATGCCCTCCCTGGACCAAAGGCCTCTTCTCACACGGAAGCCAGACACTGCTGTCTTCTGCTGCATATGTGCCTGGGCCCACATGTACACATTGGTTGGTGTTTTGGTCCCTGGAAGCTCTGGAGAGTTTGGTTGGTTAATTATGTTGTTCTTCCCATGGGGTTGCAAACCCTTTCAGCTCCTTCAGTCCTTTGTCTAGCTCCTTCATTGGGGTCCCTGTGTTCAGTCTGATGAGACCATTTTCTTCAATTGGTGGTTGATATGAATGGTATGGATTGATATGGATGTGCCCAGCCCATTGTGGGTAATGCCATCTCTGGGCATGTGGTCCTGGTTGCTATAAGAGAGCAGGCTGAAGGGCTAGAAAGATGGATCAGAATTAAGAAGACATGCTGAGCAAGCCATGAGGAGCCAGTAAGCAGCATCCCTCTAAAGCATCTGCATCAGCTACTGCCTTCAGGTTTGTGCTCCTGTATGACTTCCTTCAGTGGTGCTGTGTAAACCAAACACACTTTTTCCTCTCCACCTTGTTTCTGGTCATGATATTTCATCTCAGCAATAGTAATCCTAACTAAGATAGTGTTCCTGTTTCAGTTGAATATCTCATAAACATTTACTTTTAAATTTATGTGTTTTCTCACTTACTGCCACAAGCAGATTCAGTCAATAGCACCTTAGCCAGGATCCCCACTGTGACCATTCCTGCTCTCTACTCCCTGCCTCTGGCGATTCCCTCATAATGGCTTCCTATACCATTAGAAGGCCTTTAAAATCACTTTTAGGAAAAGGATTTCATTTCCTAAGCCCTAGCTTCCTCATATATCACATGGATCTACAAAGTACCACTTTCTTAGACTGCCATGGTGAGTAAATGAGAACATTCCTATAAACCCACCCTAGTGACTGATAAACGGACTCAGGCAAGTCTCACACTTATTTGGATTATGGATTGAATAGGTACACCAGGACAAAGATTAGAAATACTGTCACTGAATCATGTCACTGCAACCATTGGTCTGCTAAGTCTACTTGTTTTATGTACTTTGGACTACAGGGGCAGACACCAAGTTAGGCTTAAATTCAACTCAGAAAATATTTCACATTACAGTATTTTTTTTAATTTGGTGCAGAGGCCTAAACCCATGCTAGGTAAACACATTGAGGTTATTCTTTAAAAAGCATTTGAGGGGCAGTGGTGACTCAGGTCTTTAATTCCAACACTTGGAAGGCAGAGGCAGGCAGATCTTTTAGTTTGAGGCCAGTCTGGTCTACATAATGAATTCATGACCAGCAGGGGCTACATAAAGAGAAACCATATCAAAAAAGAAAGAAAAAAGGGAGAAAGGAAGGGAGGGAGGGAGGGAAGGAAGGAGAGAGAGAGAGAGAGAGAGAGAGAGAGAGAGAGAGAGAGAGAGAGAGAGAGAGAGAGAGAGAGAGAGAGAGAAGTTTCATTAAACTGGACAATGATGGTACATGCCTTTAATCCTGGCACTTGGAAGACAGAGGCAGGCTGATCTTTATGAGTTCAAGACCAGCCTCATCTCAAAACTGAGTTCTAAGACAGCCAGTACTATACACAGAAACCCTCTGTCAAAAACAAAACAAAACAAACACCAACCAAACAACAACAACAAAAGAAACAAGTAGATTCAGCATACCGATGGCTTCAGTGATATTCACCAGGGCTTCTCATTCAATATAAACAGCACTGTTGTGAAGAGGCAGAATTCTATCTTTACTGAGCATGAAGCTGAACCTCTCCCAAAGCTTTGCTAAGTCACCTAACTGCTAAGAGGCCAAGTCTCTATGTAAAACTCAGTATGTTCTGAATGCATGTGCCAGTTTGTTTATGCCCTCACTTGCTCCTCCACATTTTAGTTCTTTTCAGTTTCTGATGACTATGAATGACAATCAGTATACAATTATATACAATTTTTATTTATCAATAAGCTTGCATTTATCTTCCCTAAAGATAGAAGTGCTAGGTCATAGAACAAACCTATGTTTAGCTAGAATGAATTTTAAAGAACTGAGTCTTCAGCTGGGATGTAGTGGCTCACAACTTTCCTTCCAGCACTTCATGTATGAAATATAATGCCTAGAAGGGGTACCAGGCAGAGCCATGCCAAGGTATGCCCCCAAGTAATTACGTCATACAAGAGATCTGGTATAAAGGGGGTTTACTGGGGAAAGGTAGAGGACCTGGGACAGGGTAGAGGAAGATGAATGGACAAGTAGAGAGGCAGGCAGATGGGAGTGGAGCCACGAGGGCAGAGAACAGGAGGATGCAGAGGAGAGAAGAGGGCTGGAGAGAGAATGCTGAGAACAGAGTGGAAGGAGGGATGGAGGGGAATGGGGGAAAAGAGACAGAGACAGAGAGAAGGAAAGAGGTAAACAAAGGGAAGGAGGGAGAATGTGGAGGGGGGAGACCAGAAAAGAAAACTCTAAAGGAAAAATACAAAAAAAGAAAAAAATAATAATACTCCCACAACAGTGCTCAAAATTCTCTTTTCTTTCTGGGATTCAGTGTTGATTACTGGCTGTCTTAAGAGTGCAGAGTCCCAGGTAGGGATTTTCTGGGAAATGAACTGAGCAGACCGTCAAGCATAAAATCAATTTGCAAATCCATGGAGATGTTCTCTATGGAAGAATCAGAGCTCAGTATACTTTGAGGCTCAGCTCCCACAGAGCCTCTAATCAGGCCCAGAAAGGCAAACCACTGGCAGCTTTTTGGAGCTTTCTTCCTACACAGCACAGGAGACAAAGGAACACAACAGTTTATTCTGCTCGGGCAACTCAGCTCGTGCCGATTAGGAGGAAAAAAAAATGCTTAAATCGCATCATAATGCATGCTGCGTTTATTCTTCTCTGGCAACTCAGTGTGTACCTAGTGGAAGAAAAAAATGTGTAGATCACATTATAATAATGGGTGCTGTGTTCACACAAAGGAATATGGTGCAGTCATTAAATGTGATTATTTAGACCTATATTTACAACAGGACCTAATTTCAGGACATAGGTGCATTTAGTGGTTAAGACAGTAGGCGTTGGAACAAGATAACCTGGACATGATGTTAGGTTGCAGACCTAGCTCTCCACCCTTAAACAAACGAGACAGCTTTGCTATACCTCCATTTCGTCTTAAAAAGAAGGTAAAATAGTCTCCTGCTTATTAGGCTGCTTTGAAGATGAAATAAAACACTTTAACCCTTAGGAAAAGGAAAGTGTGGTTCACAGTAAATCAGCCATTGACAACACGGCTCATCAGAGTTACCCAGTTAGTCCCCCACTTCCCTAGTTCTCCCACAACCAGCTTTCACCCCTCAACTCACTGCACCTTAGCCTTTGTCTTCAAACTTCCAGCTGCTGGCCATCTCATTGTCTCCATGTGCAGTGCATATGACCACACCCATTTACATAAAAAAGAACGGTTTGCAGTGTCAAGAAAGAGCTCCCTCTCATCTTCCCCAAAGCAAGCATAAACAGTACAGCTGCTCAAGCCGCCTTGTGAACGGTCTCCAGGTGGAGACAACGATTGTCCGTGCCTCCTACACACCACCTATATTTTAGGTCCCAGACCCTCCTCTTTCTCAGTAGATGTACTCTATGGTGTCATCCTTTTGTCTGCTCAGCTACTCCCTCCCGACAAATGCTTAACTGTAATCTTTACAAGGCCATGAAAGTCCTCCCTATTTAAAAGAGCTTCTCCCTAGCACTTGAGAGAGGAAGAAGGACAATCAGGAGCTCTGGGTCATTTCTGGTTACTTAGTATGTTTGAGGCCATCCTGACATACATGAAATTCTATAATTTTAGTAGTAGTAGTAGAAGTAACAGCTCTTGACCCCCTAATCTCTTTCCTACTACACTATTACATTCCCCTTTGAGCATGCTGCTTCAAATAATTGCCTATAATCATTTTTCTATTTTGTTGGGTATTCCTATCATTTAGCCTCACCTCCGTACACTCCAGCCTAGATTTCTACCCATCATTCCATAAGAATAGGTCTGGTACTGTGCAAGGTACCGCACATGTATAATCCCAGCACCACAGAAGGAGGATTTTCAGAAGTGCAGGCAAACCTGGGGTACATAATAAGCTCTAAGCTTGGACTGTAGAGTGAAAGAAAGGAAGGAAGGAAGGAAGGAAGGAAGGAAGGAAGGAAGGGAAAAAGGAAGGAAGAAGGAAAGAAGGGAAGGAAGGATGGAAGGAAAGAAGGAAGGAAGGGAGGACAGAAGGGAGGAAGGAAGACAAATAAGGAGGGAGAGAGAGAACTCAGACTCAGACCACTTTAAGGCCTCCATATTTACCAAAGATTTCTTAAAAACAATCTAGGATTAAAGCTTCTCCTAGTATTACTTTTTTAAAAAAGAAGTCCCTAGATGCTCTTGCCCTCTCTCTTGCACGCTGATCCTTCTCTACTCCACATGAGTGCTGCTCACTCTTGAGGCAGCTCTTAAGTCCTATGTCTCGCAGTCTCACTCCAACACTGACCTAAGCCTCACCTGCGATCTCAGTTACCACCACCTGACTACAAAATAGCTTCCAATTCACCCGTCCCGATCTACAGACTCTGCCTGAGCGCTAGGTCTGTCCATGCAACTATCTAGATGGCTTCCCTCGGGTATGTTCAAAGGCACCTGCGATACAGCTCTTCTTCCCTGAATTTGGCATTGCTTTTTCTCTGCTTACCTCAAACCAAATATCCAGGCATATAACCAAGAAACTAAGAAATGACCTCTCCCATTGGGGTTTTCTTTCCTTTTTTCTTTTCTTTTCCAACAGGGTCTCATATACTTCAAGTTGACTTCAAACTCACTGTATGCTAAAGGACAGCCTTAAGATGCTGATCCTTCTGTTTTGGGCCACCAACTAGCAGGATTAGAGGCATGCATTGCCTTTGCTGGCTGAGAAAGTGTTCATTTCTTTGTCTCTAGTTGACAAAATTTTATTTCCCTAAGTATGAACAATTTCTCCATTAAGAAGCCATCGTTAGTGATATCTATAGCAGGCATCAACTGGGTTTTCTCTCCAATTCAAACAAGTTCTACCTTGGAAATAGGGTCACAGTGTGAGGGTTCAGTTTCAGAAGAATGACCATCCATGTGCAGCTCAGATGCCATGACTTTGTGGAGATTGTATTAAGTAAGTATGATCAACTATCTTCAGCCCTCCTGTTCACCTTAATGTTCAATTCCTCTTCCCATCTCAGAGACTGGGGGTGGGGCAGGAATTTCCAACCATCTAATCATCCCTTAGTCTTAAACTGCTCTTTCTTCTACAGGTCCTGTGCATATATATTATGGCTTCCAGTTTAGTGTTTTTGTGAGGTTTCTGAAGGTGCAAATATATCTATATATAATTTGTGTCCCTTTTGGGGGGCGGAGGCATGCTTCCTTTAGTTTGTTTTGTGTTACAATTGAAATTATTACAATGTGTTAGTTCTTTTATTTTATTATTATCCCTCAGAAGCCTGTTTATTTTCTAATGAGAGACAGAGAGGTTGGATCTGGAGGGAAGAAGAGGTGGGAGGGACTGGGAGGAGTAGAGGGAGGAAAAATTGTAACCAGGACACATTATATGAGGAAAGAAATCTATTTTCAATATGGGGGGGGAGAAAGTAATGGGTTCTTGGATTACATAGCACAAAGTGGTGAGTGTGGTCTGCAATAACCTAACATAATGGTCTGCAATAACCAAAATAACAGAATTTTGTAAAAATATAACTGGAGAAATGGAGTTTGAAAGTACCAAACATAAGTAAGGAAATAAGGAACATTAATTACCTCATATACACATTATATACAAGTATTAAAAAGTCACAATGGGGCTGGAGAGATGGCTCAATGGTTAAGAGCACTGACTGCTCTTACAAAAGTCCTGAGTTCAAATCCCAGCAACCATATGGTGGCTCAAAACCATCTGTAATGGGATTCAATACCTTCTTCTGGTGTGTCTGAGACAGCTATAGTATACTTACATATAAATAAATCTTTTTTAAAAGTCATAATGTAGTCCACAATCATATATATGTACAATTAAAATAATGATAATAATAATAATTCATTTAAAAAGAGGTCATGTGTTAGGAAGATAGTTCAGTGGGTCAGAGCTTGCTGCATTTGCATTAGGACCTGAGTTTGAATCCCCAGAACCCATATAAAAGCCCAGTACAGTAGTATCTGGTCTGTAACCCCTAACAGAAGCCAGACATGATGGCCCATCCCTTTACTTCCAGCACTCTAGAGTCAGAGGTAGGAGGATTTCTGAGAGTTTGGGGTCAGCCTGATCTACATAGTGAGTCCCAGGCTAATCAGGACTACACAGTAAACCCTAATCTCAAACTAACAAACAAAAATCTACAATAGGGATTCTGATCCATTCCCAATCCTTTTCCCACACTATAGCCAGAGCTATTAATTTCAAAAAGCATATCTGACTCATTGCCTCAACTTCACAAGGTTTCCAATAGCTCTTAGAATATGCACAAAACAACTTAAGCTAGTTTCTAAAGCCTTGTCTGTCCTGACCTTCCACACTGACATAGCCTCAACTCGCAGTCTAATGCTCTCCCAACTGTCCATACAGTCTTTTGATGTCTTTTTTCTCCATTCTGTCTTCAAACGCATGTCTGCACTATGTTTCCAAAACTAATTAGTCTCCACTCTTCCCATAGTTGTTAGGGTGATATTCACTTTCTTTGGCTCTATTCCTGACTACCTTGACTAGTCAATTCCCCCTTATTTAATTTGTTAAAAGATATATTTATTTTATGCATATAATTGTTTTGTCTGTATGTGTGTATGCACATCACATGAATGCCTAATGTTTATAGAGGCTAGAAGAGGGTATTGGGTCCTCCATGAAGATGCTGGTGAGCAAATTCAGGTTCTCTAAAGAGCAGTACTCTGAAGCACTAAGTCATTTCTCAAGTACCTCTTCCTTATGGGTATTTCTAGCACTATGTACCCTCTTCTACCAAGTATATGCTCATTTCTATCACACACACACACACACACACACACACACACACACACACACACACACACACACACACACACACACCATTTGCAGAAGAACCAAATTAAGTTCCTGGAAGTCTCATGTGATGGTTCACAACAGCTTATAACTTCAGTTCCAAGGGGTTACAAGGCCTCTAGCTTCCAAAGACACCTGAACTCACTTACATGCCCACCTCCATCTCACACATACAACTGAATATAAAATAAATCTGTTAGAAAGTTTTAGGTGTGTGTTTTGACACATGGAATCTCTGGATGACCTGGGACTCAGTATGTAGATCAGGCTGGCCTCAAATTCACAGACATGGACCCTCTCTGTTTTCTGAGTACTGGGCCTAAAGGTATGTGCCACCATGCCTACTAAACTAAGTCTACAAAAAATAGTTGTTCTCCAGGAAGTCAGGCTATGTATTACCAGAAATGTATCTAGAAGTGTCTTTTCCCCAAAAGAGAGCTACATATTAGTTAAAAGTAGTAAAGATACAAACTGGGAAACAGCTCTGGGAAACAGCTCAGTGAGCATGAGTAATTCCTACGCAAGCATGAGAACGTTTGGATCCCCAGAACCCATGTTACAAAACCCCAGGCATTGCTGCATGACTTGCTGGCAAGCCAACCCAGCGGAAGAGAAATGATGAACCCCAAGTTCAGTGAGAGAGTGGAACACAGGAGAACTGATCCAAGAACACTGGCCTTCCTGGGCACATATGCAAAATACCTAAGATGGATTTTTCAGTAGGTTTTTATTATTTTATTATTTGACATGTAAAGGATGATTTGCCTGCATGTATGTCTGTGTCCCATGTGTGTACAGTTCCCAGGAAGGTCAGAAGAGGATGACATATCCCTTGGAGTTATTTTGGGAGCCATCATGTAGGTTCTGGGAATTGAACCCAAATCTTCAAGTTAAGAGCAACTTGGTCTCTTAACCACTGAGTGATCTCTCCACCCCCTAGATAGGCTTTTGCATACAATAGTAAAGGAAAAGGGATTTGTTCAGAAGGAGAACAACATAATTCCAAATAGAGCAATGATAGCATAAGTTTACAGCCAAGGAGCTGAGTGAGGGTGTCACTCGCTGGAAGAGTACTTAATGAGGGAACGTAGTATTCTTACTCAAACAGTCCTTTGTAAACTTAGAGTTGTTCAGACCATCACTACAATGTAAGTTTTAGGACATTCCTATTACCTCTAAATTCTACCTCAGTCTCCACCCAACAGGAAGTTTTGGGAAATCATTACATTTAATGATTAATGGCCTATGGTAGGCCAACCAAACAATAATAAACCACCAAACAAATAAATAAAAACAAGAGGGGGCTGGAGAGATGGCTTACTGGTTAAGAGCACTAACTGCTCTTCCAGTGGTCCTAGCAACCACATGGTGGCTCACAACCATCTGTCATGGGATCTGACGCCCTCTTCTCGTGTGTCTGAAGACAGCTACAGTATACTCACATACATTAAACAAATAAATACATAAATAAGTCTTTAAAAAAGATAAAAGCAATAACCCTACGTGCCTAGATTGTGCAAAGCCCTGGGTGCCAGCCCCCACACCACCAAAAGGACTACAGCTTAACAGGAAAATTTAAAAATTTTTTAAATAGTAAGTGCTCAGTTTACTTGCTCAAAAAGATTTAGGGAACAGAAACCTGCACGGGCTACGTCTGCATGGTAGCAGAGGCCTGACATCTCAGCATCCGGAAGCAGGAGGCAGGAGTTTGTGTGTTTAAGGTCATGTTGAGCTACACAGCTCAGACAAAGCAAAGCAAAACGGGAACCAGTGAGAACTAAGGAGGGGCGCAGACAGAAGTAGTAAAACTTGCTTTTAAGATTATGCTACATAGAAAAAAATCTAAAAGAAGAAAAAGAAAGTACAATGGGCAGACAAAAACAATCAACATGTTTTCAGAACTTATAAAAGTTCCAATATGGTGTTATGACAGTTGGTGAGCTGTTTGTCCTTGATCTCAACATCCATAGGAGATTCAAGAACAGACAGAAAACGATTAATCACAAGCCATAAGCGTTGGATCAACACTCAACTGAAAATAAACTTGTATTTTGCCGATTCCTGCAAGCCTAGACAGGAGAGCTCTGTAGGGGAATGCCTTCTAAAGGAGGTGGCCTCAGTGCCCCCTCCCACCGACTCCCTGGAGCTTCCCTGGGTGCTGGGAGTCCCTGCTTGAAGCGGCAGACTGGGGAACCAAAGAGCCTCCAATAACCGGGTTGGGGGGTGAGGGGAAATCACACAGTGGCAGTTAGTGGGGAGGCTGTCCAGACTTCCCTGTATTTGGCTATTCTGCATCTTGGCCTGCTTTCCCGCCTTGCTTGGGGGAGGGGGAGGGGCCTGGGAAGGCGGAAGGGACCCTAGGTTTTCCAGATGCTTAGCCATAGCTAACAAAGGTGGTATTTATCCCTCTAAGCTCTGCAGACACCTTCCGAGTCTTCCTTCCCTCTCCACCATCTGCCATTCATCAGTCTTGACCACTCCCCCATTTGCTTCGGTGACCCGGTACCAGCCCCCACCAGGCTTTAGCCGCCATTTCCTGGCAGCCTTTTCCCAGCTCCCTCCCGTCTCTGAAGTGAAATGTGCTGGGAGTTGGGGTGGGGGGAGTGATTGTTTAAGGGCCTCCAGCCATCTGGAAAGAGAGGAAGAGATGGATTCCTGCCAAATTCTCTCGACCCTCTCTAGCTCAAGCCCCCACCTGCTTACCGAGAGCTCCCTAGTGAGGGGGGGGGGCTGAGAAGGCTGAGAGCAGTTCCAGCATTGCTCAGGGATATCCTCAGCCACAAGTTCCCACGCTATACAATCCTACATGGAACCCACACATATCCTTCACTCCCACACACCATTATTTCCTGCTTTCCTCCTGCACAACTTCTTTCCCCAAGATAGTTGAGTCCCCAAGACTCAGTTTCCTCATCTCTAATGGCAATGAAACCTAATATAAACATCCTTTATATGAGAAACGGATCAAGCACAAAAGGTAGCAGCAAGAGGATTTTAGGAAAAGGCTACTGGCAATATCCAATTAGACTATTGAAAAAGGGTTGGGTATGTAGCTCAGTGGTTTTGTCCATCATAGGCAAGGTCCCAGGTTCAATCCCCAGATCCCCTCAACCTCTAAACAAACAAACAAATGGAAAGAAAGGAAAAAAAAATAGAAGTAACAGCTAGACATCTCAACAGATTGGCTAAACAGAGTATCAGAAATAGATAAATGGAGCACCAGTTAGCTGGCTGACTTTTCAGGAAAGAAAAATGTAAAATGTCTTTTTCTTCTATCTCCTTTCTAAGCATGCTTTCCCCTAACAAACTGGGCTTCACTCTTTTCTCTAAGCCGAATAGCATGACTTCCTCTCTTTTTCCTCCACCTTCCCACTCCTGGCAGCTACCAAGATTTACAGCTTGCTCCCCTGAGACTTTTCTTTGAGACTCTAATAAAAATGCCCTCAAGCTTAGGTTGGGGGCTGGAGAAAGCAGACTGTCAGTTAAGGGCACTGACTTCTTTCTCTCCTAGAGGACCCAGGATCTGCTCCCAGCACCCACAGGATGGACCATTCCAGTTCCCTCTCTTCTGCTCCCACATACAGCACTCCACATATAAACATACAGGCAGTTCCCTGTCTAGATACAAAAAATAATTTTATTTTAATGTGCAGAAAAGAAGGGAGGGAAAGAAAGGATAAGCAGTTAGAAGATACCATTCACAAGACTGATTGCAGTCACTGTGGGAACAGGGTACAGAAGGGCTCTCGTGAGTCAGCCTGGTACTGGGCAAGCAAATGGAATTTCACTCCATCCCCAGCTGTGTGGCAATTGACCTCAAGGCCCATTTTGGGGGAAAAAAAGTATCATTTTTACTGATAGCATTAAGAATTCCCCTTGGGGTTGGAGAGATGCTCAGCAATTAAGAGCAGTGGCTGCTGGAGACCCTGAGTTCAAATCCCAGCAACCACATAGTGCCTCACAACCATCTGTAATGGGATCTTATGCCTTCTTCTGGCATGCAGATATCCATGGAGACAGAGCACTCATATACATTATATAAATAAATCTTTTAAAGAAAATCCTCTCGATGGAAAAGGTATTGATTTACAAATGAATTTGACATCACATTTTCTCACTATTTTGCTAGGGGATGAGACAACAGTCTTCTGTGGTTATATATATATATATATATGATTGTCTCTATTTGGTTACCCATTTTAGAGTTAGATGAATTAATTCCAGAAGGAGTGAATGAATCAGTGGCTTACAGAACCCACACATAAATAAGCACATGAGCAGAATGCATTACATACTTATTAAAACACAGCTTGTGGGGATCCACCCCCTGAGGTTTTCAATCATTCCAATCCATCGCAGCTGAAAAGCCAAGTTCTTAAGGAAGCTTGAGGTTGTGCTGCTGCCCCACAAACCACACCGGAACACTGACACAAGCTATTGTGGGAACAATTTTAGGCCATGATCATTGTACCGTAAAACTTTTTGCTGCTCTTGCCAAGTAGCTTGACTCAATAGAGTGGAACATCCACTTTACCTCCTATAATACTCCCCTGAGTAATTTTTATGCTGGGTCACTAGCAGTGTGTAGGGTGTGTGGGGGGGTGCCTATAGACATGTATAGTATACAGGGATTAGTACTGGTGTCCTGAATGGGGACTACCATCCTTTTGCCACCCCTAGTACTGACCATGTATGTTCTCCAGAACCTGAGTTTCTTACTATTTTCTTGGGGGTGGGGGATACACCACATGAGAAGAAACTGGTCAGAGGACAACTTGCTGAGCTCCATTCTCTAACTGTACGTCTCTACGGTGTGGGTCCCCAGGGATCAAACACTGAGAGGCACAGCTGCGAGGAAGCACCTTATCTGCTGAGCTACCTTGCTGGCCCCATTTTAATGAAGCAAAGGGCATTCTAGCATCTCGGGATTCAGCTCTCCTTTTTGGGGACTTGGTGACATCTAGTGGCTAACTGGAGCTTTTTCACTCATACTTTGAGAAACTTCTGGAAAAAAAATTACCCAACACTGAGGAAAGCAAAACGGAGCTGAATTTATTCACTTCTCTGAGAAAGGTTCTAAAACGAGCTTAGGAAAAAGGGATAATGACAGGTGCAGCAACATAAAAGTCAACTGTAACTGAAATTAGAGACAACCTAAAAATCTACCAACCAACTGAAAATATTAAATAGAAAAACCCCCAGTGAATCTCAAACCTCACTGCCAATTTTTAATGGCCAGAAAGAATACCTAATAAAGTATCCCTAAGTACAATTGATAAGTTGGTATCTGCATCTTCTATTAAGGGGTATCTCTACAAATGCCAGGGCATAGACAGCTCAAAGACAACTGTCCAGTTCCCGAGCAGCCATATATCTGGAAATACAGAGTTAGGATGCAGCTCTTACTGATCTGAGGGTGTCAAGGACCAAAGGTCAGTGAGAGGTGAAACTGCTAATCAACATGATAAACATGTAAAGTACCAGAAGACAAGTGCTCCAGTCGCTCAGAATCCTCGTGGGAGGTGTGCGGTATGGTAAACAACTGTGGCTTGCATATCAGAAGAAATATTGAGCTACTTGCTATGAATAAGGAGAGAGAACAAGTGATCATAAATGCAGCTAATTCTGAACAGCTCCTTCTAGGGTTAAACTGTTTGCAGTGAAGGAATCCTAAGCTGTTTTCAAAATGTGGTTTTAAGTACTCTTAGCACAGTATTTAGCTTCTTATCAGAACCACCCTGAACCGGGGCCGGGATATAAAGTTCTGTAAATGTTCCAATAACACAAACAGTATCAGAGGAACAGTGGCACACACACTTTAGATGTCTCAAAACCCTAGAAGGGCACTTAAAGATTTTGTCAAATAATTTGTGTAGAACAGGTCTTTTTCCATAGTCTGCTTTATTTTTTCCAGCCAAGGCATAGTATATTATCATTTATGGTAAAATGAAAGCAATTATTTTCTATTTCTTTGGATTTTGGGAATGTTGTCTTGATAAAGCACAAAAAGTCTCTAGTAGTTCTATAGTTTAAAAACAAACCTTTAAGAAACAGAAGAGCTGGGCAGTGGTGGTGCACACCTTTAATCCCAGCTCTTGGGAGACAGAAGCAGGAAGATCTTTGAGTATGAAGCCAGCCTGGTCTAGACTCCAGGACAGATAGGGCTACACAGAGAAACCCTGTCTCTAAATACTGAGGCACCTTAGTGGGTGAGAGTGCTTTCTATGGCTGGGTGGGGACAATGCATGCCTTTAATCCCAACACTCTTAGGTTTATCTGCCTTCTAGATCACCTGGAACTGGAGTTACAGTTTTGAGTTGCCATATGGGTGCTGGGAATTTAACCTGGATCCTCTGGAAAGCAGTCAGTCCTCTTAACCTGCTGAGCCATCTCTCCAGCCTTAATCCCAGCACCAGGAGGCAGAGGCAGGTGCATTTTTTAATGAGTCCAAGGCCAGCAAAAGAAAGGAAGGAAAAAGCCTGGCATGGTGATGCATACTTTTAATCTAAGCACTCGGGAAGAGGCAGGTGATTCTGTAGGAGTTTGAGGCCAGCCTCGTCTAGTTTTCTAGGGCACCCAGAACTACATAGAAACAAAAATGGGTGCTGAGCAAGCACGGCAAGCTGAATTCACATCTCCAGCAGCCATGTAAAAAGCCAGCCACGGTCATCCACAAAGTATGACCCAGTAAGAGCAGTGTGACTATAACCTCAGTGCTGTTAAGGAGGTGGCAGATAACTGGGACTTCCTAGTTGCCAGCCTAGCTGCAGGCTCAGTGGAAGACCCTGTTACCAAGACAATACAGAGGTGTATTTAGAAAAGGATATCCAATATTGTTCTCTGCCTTCTACCAACACGTAAATATACACAGTCAAAATTTAGGCTATGAATATAGCCCTGTTGGTACAGTTCTTGTCTTGTGTGCAAGCAGCCCTGGGCTGTTTCCCAGCACTGCATAAACTGGACAGCGATGTATGACTGCAATTCCAATGCTTAGGAAGTAGAGGCAGGAGGATCAAAACTTGAGTCATTCATAGCCTGGAATATTTGAAAAAAAAATTAAAATTTCAACAGCAGAGAACTTTAAAACCCAGTTACTGTGTAAAAAAAAAAAAAAAAAAAAAAAAAAAAAAAAAAAAAAATCAAACCATGCAAGATTTTTCCAGTTTTTAAAAGGAAGATTTATTTAACAAGTTTCACTTAGTACAATACATCTAAATGGAATTCACAATACAAGGTAAGATTTAAATCAAAGCCCCAGAATTCCATACAAATAACATGACCAAACTCCTAAAGTATTGGTATCACATCTCAAAATTGTCCCGGATCTTTAAAAAAAAAAAAAAGTGAAAGTGTACACTCACGTGCCTTACACGTTATTAAACCAAAAAGCTAGAATTAACAAACATGCCAAATGTTGTCACTTTGAATCAGACACAGCTCCTATATTTTTTTTTTACAGAAAAGCATGTTTCTCAACATGCATCTGAAGTTTTCGATGGACTGTGGTATAAGAGCAACATTTAACGTAAGTGGAACTGCTTTAAACCTAAATCTGCTTACTGCTTAAGTACACTCCTACAACAGAACTAACTTGAGGAAAGCTGAAAGTGGATTTGACAGTTATGGTCAATACTGAACTTGTTATTACATCCTAGATGAATATTTTCAGTGTTCAAAATTGCTGAGCTTAAAGTTTGAAAACAATCTTAACTTTCACTTTACAGTAAGCATGAATCACAAGCTTGTAATGCGAAACTGTTAAAACTTAAATTTTGTTCTCTTAAAAAAAAGAAGAAAGAAGCTGACCAATTGTGATCAGAAGCCATTGTATTTCCCATTTACCAATCATACTGGATATGCTGGACACCCTTCCTACTCTATCCAGTTCCTATAAATGTAGCTGTAAATGCTGTTTGATGCTTCCTCTCTTCCTAAGCAAGGTTTGACTGATAGTCACTTGAGTTTTCCTGAAGAACCTGGTCATATCCACTCATACTGCTCTGACCACCATAACCACCTCCATAGCCACCGCTCAGCTGCTGACTGGCCGGACCTCCATAACTAGACTGGTTGGATAAACCCATCCCTCCCATCATCTGGCTACCATAAGCGCCGCCGCTTGCCCCTGCTGTAGAATTCAAAAAGAGCTCTACATAGCTATGATCATAAGCTCCTCCACTTGTCCCTGCAGTAGAATTCAAAAAGAGCTCCACATATCTGTGCTGCATATTTGCTTTATCTTTTGCCATAGCTGCCACAGCGTCTTCATGAGTAGCAAACTCAACATCTGCCTCACCTGTAACTCTGCCATCAGGTCCTATTTCAATGTGTACTCTCATAGGATTAAGAGGTGAGAAAAAATTGTAAATATCATTCTCGGTGGCTCTGTATGGTAATCCCCTCATGTGTACACAGTGCCCGGTGGTGCTCTGGAAACTGGACCCGCCATCCCCGTATCTATGATCAGACATTCCTGAGAAACAGTAGTTTAGGTCTCTCCCAAATCTATCAGACCCAAAGCCATACCCATCATTGTAACCTCCATAGTCGTCATAGCCTCCATAGCCTCCACCATAGGCGCCCCGCCTCATCCTTTCAAAGCCGGCTCCTCTGCCAATGCTATTATACCCTCTCCCAGCCCCTGGCCGATCATAAGGACCGGGGCGCTGCATGGTCATGAGCTTTCGAGGGGGGTCATAGTGGGTTCGGACTTCAGCTCTGCTACTCTTGAAGATTTCAATGTACCTATGCCCTATTCTTTCCTTGTGCTTCTTTAAGGCCTTTTCGGCTATCTCCTGTGAAGCAAACTGCACAAATGCTTCCCCTGTGCTCCGCCCCTGAAAGTCCACTGGCAGTGTCATCCCATTTGGCACAATTTCCAACCCTGAAAAGAACTGAACAATTTCTTCCTTGCTACAGCCAAATGGGAGTCCTCTGAGCCGTACAAAACCATCATTGGCAGTATCAGGACTATTTGGACCTGTATGCTTTAACACCCAATCCATTTCAACACTGTTGGATTTGAATACTTCAACATATCTGTGTCCCATGGTTTCTCTGTCTTTCTTTAAAGCCAATTTCACTTCATCTTCAGATTCAAGTTCAACAAACGCTTCACCACTTGGTCTGCCTTCTCTGGTGTAGATGAAACGAACACCTGATGTGCCATTTTGGATTTTGCAATCAGAGAAGAAGCGCATCACTTCCTCGGCTGAGCAGGACCAGGGTAGGCCCCTGACCTTCACCACGAACCCCTCCCTGCCCTCTGTGCTCAGCATCATGGTGACTGATGGACTCTTGATGGCAAGCTTGGTTCAATGCAATTTCAATGTGGCTTTAAAAAAATTAGAAAACTAATGTCATGAAAAAGTGTATACAATATAGTAAGAGAAACAAAGGAAACCATTATTTCACAAGTTCACACCAGTAAGTTTTTCAAAGGAGCCATATGAACAAAGACTGCATAAAACTTTTAATTCATTCACCTAACGAGTGCTTATTCCATCTCTCTTCTGTATCAGGTATAATTAATGGCGGTTATTTCTCGGTAGCAGTACTATAGGATTTTTATTTCCATTGATACTTTTTTCCTTTAGATAATTTCAAATATCTAAATTTTCTGCACTGAGTCAATGTATTAACATCACAGAGAGAAAATTAAAACTAAATATAACGAAGTGTAACTACATCCCATTATATGAAAACGAAAATAGTCTTTAAATCAAAACACAAAACTCATGAGACGATACAACAAATCCATTCATAGCTTAAGAATTTAAACAATGAATGCAAGTCAATACAATACAGAACTATTAAAGCCTAGGAGATAAATGGAAACAACATTAATGGGTATTTATACATTCAAACATGTTTTAGGTGGCAGATCTAGTACTCAGTTCTGCCATGGAAGAACCAATGAAACTGGAGAACTATGCATCTTCACCAAAGGTAAGTGCAAATACATAGACTACACAGAAGGCAAATACATAGGATTGGTTGATGATGTGTATCAAAGGGAGGCAGAAGGGTCAATTGAAACAAACTTCTCCCGATTCTGTTCCAGGATCCAGAAACTATCTATAAAAAATTTTGATGTAGCACAAAATGGAAGGGGACAAAACTCCAAAGACAAGTCTATCAGGAAAGAGGTCAGATCCTGAGGTTCTATTTAATATAAGTAGATTAAACTCTTGTTTGGTTCTTAAGCACAACGATTAGGGATGCAGTATTCATACTGTTGTGTGACATGTACCTTCTCCAGACCTTAAGACATTGGTGTATAGAAGGGAGGATGAATATGGATATATATAAACTCTAAATTTTAACCATGTTGTCATTACAGTTGTTTCAGACCTATCAACCAGGCAAATGTAGCATTCAATCAGAAGGAAAGGGGGACTAGTTAAAATGAGCAACCTTTAAAATGACCTGTTCAGGAGCTTGGTTAAGAGCACTGGCTGCTCTTCCACAGGTCCTGAGTTCAATTCCCATCAACCACATGGTGGCTCACAACCATCTGTAATGGGATTCAATGCCCTGTTCTGTCTGATACCTTCTTGTGTCATGTAGGAGGCATACATGCAAATAAACAAATAAATAAACAAATAAATAAACCTTTTTAAAAAATGACCCATTGAGATGGGTGTGCTGGCATGTGCCTTTAATCCCAGTACTCTGGAAGAAGAGGCAGACAAGTCTCTTGAGTTTGATGCCAGCCTGCTTGACAGAGGGCATTCCAGGATAGCCATAATT
This sequence comes from Micromys minutus, assembly GCF_963924665.1. Taxonomy (NCBI): domain Eukaryota; kingdom Metazoa; phylum Chordata; class Mammalia; order Rodentia; family Muridae; genus Micromys; species Micromys minutus. The sequence goes on along the minus strand of NC_137970.1, from coordinate 73,804,718 downwards.
GAGACCCTATCCCCAAACTGAACAAATCACAACAAAGGCGCATGTAGGACTGCAGACAACTAAGGAATGCTGAAAATGAGGAACGTTGCCTTCCCCAGAGCAAAGCACACTAATTGGTTATCTAAGAGCAAATGGTCAGCCCTCAAAGCATGCACACAAATATGCTGAGCAGGTGGTATTTATGATTTAGAAATATACACGCATATGTGACAACTGAGAAAAAGAGGCCAAGAATTTGAAAGAGAGCAAGGTGGGGAGGTGTTTAAGCACAGGAAGGTTTGGAGGGAGGGACGAGGGAAGATATAATGATGTGATAACTCCAGAACGTAATTCAAATGCAGAAGTGAAAGGAGCGTATAAGCAAAAAGTCGGGGACATGTTAAACTTCATTCAAAATGAAATGAAAGTAAAATAAACATTTTCACACCCATTATAAACAGTGGAAATTCAACAGTGACAATACACCAACATTAACGAACAGTTCACAATCTAGAGTTCAACCAGAAGAGTTAAAAACTGTACTATTCTGGAAAAAAAACATGTTGGCAATATTTACCACACCTTCTGACAGAAAATCCACTTCAGGTATGTGCCTTAAGGAATTATCTGAAATTAAGAGCAGGACGTATTGAACTATGTAGTATTGGAAAGGCATTTCATGAAGAAAAGTGGAACATTTTACATTTAATATAAAGTTACAAAATTATAAATGACTCAAGATCATAGCCATTTTATCCATCTCAATTATGTAAAAAATAAGAATTCACATACCCTTTGACCCTGTTAAAGAGTTTCTTCCAGGAATCTGGTTGACAAATACTTTAAAATGTTTGCTGCAGGACTGTAATGGTAAAAAAAGAAAAGAAAAAAAAAAACTCAGAAGACTAAATGGTCATCACCAGAGATGGATGAAATATATTTCTACCTTAAAATGGAGTGCTATGCAATTACTAAGTGATCTGCTCCTATACCTAGAAAGATTTGCAAATTACACTGAATGAATAAATGAATGAATGAATGAATGAACATTCCTAGTATAATCCTACCTCTATTAAAATGTTCAAGAATGAAACAAAATGCAGAATTGTGTGAGAGATGGTTTGAAAGTAGTTTCATGTAAAGATAAACTTTAAGAACAAATGAGCCCAAGGGAATGAATGCCTTTCACCTTTTAATACTATACACTTTCAATTTTTTTATTCTTTAAGCTCACTGTTTTGGAACAAAAAATAATCTTAGAACAAAAACATAAGCATGGGAAAAATGACCAAAAAATTTAAAACATTTTTCTGTGTGCTCCGATGGGGAATTGACATCAAATGTTTACAATGGCTATTGAGTTTATGGTTTATTTTTATTTTGTACAGGCTTAACGGCCTGCTTAAAGAATAATTTTACACAACATCCCAGGGCTGATGGTGATTTCTACAGCATTCTGTCTCAATAGGTCCTCCCTAGTGGCTGGGAGGCTTTGCTTCCTTACATTTCCTGAGAAGGCCACCAGGACTCTGTTACCTAACGTAGTAACCAGGATTTATTATGACTTAAGAATCTGTGTACTTACACCCGTGTTACAGCACACTTTTTCTAACTGTAATAAGAGTTGGGTAGTACTGAACTGTGTCCCTTTTAAATGAATTTATTACTCTGCAAACGACCAAAATTTAACTCGTCGATCGTGATAGGCAGAAAAACAAACGTTCAAATAATTAAGTAAAAGCATTTATTGGGCGCCTCTCGAGCACGCATCACTTGCTCGGCTCATACTTTTAAGGGTGGAATTCCCTCGGGACCCCTCACGACCATCCAGCAGTTTGAATAGTTGAGCGCCTGAATGGATGGAGCGGGTACTCAGACCGCGGGTCTCACTCTCTTGTTTTTTGTTTTTTTTTTTTTCTTTTTTACCCCCTAACTCCGGAGCGTGTTTGAAACGTTTTTCATCTTACGTGTCCCTCTTGCGGACAGAGGGGGAAAAGTCCCCGGAGATTTGGCCAAAGGAACTGATTTACAAAAACACGCACACAGTCACGACCGTCCACCATTTCCCCACCAGGCGCAGCGCAGGCCGCTTCCCGGCACTCCGGGAGGGGGAGGGGGGAGGAGGACGGGTGGGGGGGGAGCCGAGCACGAAAAAGGCGGAGGCGACCCCGGAGCCGACTCAGCTCTTCCTTATCACCACCCGGGGCCCCCAGTTCCCACCCGCACACCAACCTCCAACGAGACGGGGGGATTTTCCTCCTTCTTCCCTCAAACGGCTATAGCGAGACGATAGACGACGACCAGAACTACTTCTGCTCACGTAAGCGATTGATCACGTGAGCATCTACGTCATGTGAGATCTCGGTCACGTGAGCAACTCTCGGCTTAAACTCGGGATCACTGAGGTGCCGCACTTCCTCCTCCTTTGGCAATGGGGTGGGCCAAGGGAAAGAGAGCGCCGATATGATTGGTTGATGTATGTCTTACATGACTGTTCATTGGTTCACTTATGGCGATAACGACCCAGTTGCCTGAGAAACATTGATGTCATTATTGAGTAGTTCATCCCCGATTGGTCCGCCCCAAGGGTAAACTTAAAAGCCCAGCCTAACTCAGGAAATTGAACCAAAGGATTTCTATGACCATGAAGCTTTTGAACAAAGATACGCGGCTGGTCTGTGAGCTTGCGCTTCGCCCTCTGGCTTTAGTTTTCTTGAACGTTCTTGGGACCAGAGCATTGGACAATGGTTTGGCGCGCACTCCTACTATGGGCTGGCTGCACTGGGAACGATTCATGTGCAACCTTGACTGCCAAGAAGAGCCTGATGCCTGCATAAGGTATGAGATATAGAGTGATCCTTCCTCTTTCCGTGTGTTTGTATGGGTGGGTGTATTTGGTTCAAAGAATGGAACATTTGAGCTGGAGGGGTAGATCTCATACTAAATTCCCAGCAATTTTATATTATATGCTTTCTACTAAATTAAATTTAGAATTATACATCCTATCCGAGATCTAGACTGTCTCTAAACTGTTATCAGTGTGAGCTATTCTGAGGTCGGAGATAGCCAGCAGCTAGTGCTTCGCTCCCACTTCCTCTCTCCCTCACTGAGAATTTTCAGTTATTATTTGGTTCCATGCAGAACCTTTGTGTGGGTTTGTACTCTGCCCTTGTTTAGTGCTATCCTTGAACTAGCCATAAGTACAGTTGGAATGGGCAGGAGGATGACTAAGACCAATGTGATTTTTTTTTTCTTTTTGGATCACGGGTTCTTTGGCTGTAATGAAGCTAGAGTTAGAGAAACCATGGGATAACTGAGGTGCTCCTGAAACCTTTTCCCTTGAGCGTGGCACCAGGCTGGAAGGTTGACCTGAAGGAACTTTATATATTAAAGGTGAGAGCTGAGACCAGGCACAATCCTAGTATGCAAACTAGGAAAATTTCCTTTTAAACTCATGGAGCTGACACAGAAAAAGCTATAAAAACGTTGGGCATGGTGGCACAGGCCTTTAATACCAGCACTCCAGCCTCAGAGGCAGGTAGATCTCTTGAGTTCAAGGCCAGCCAGGGCTGCATAGTGAAACACTGTCTGAAAAAGAAAGACCTGTCAAACGGTTATCTGACAAAGATGATCATCTCAGTTAAAATACACCCATTTTTAAAACCAGCTTTTCATGCCCTGATCCCCTCAATTAGGCAAATAGACATCTTTATCCTGACATAAGAAAATGGATTATATGTTTACACAAATATATGGGCTTTTTTTCTAGAAAGATATGTTTTCCTTTCTTAAAATTCTTTTTTATTTTTGAGACAAGCCTTCTTTGTTTCCTCTGCCTCCTGAGGGCTGGGAATAAAGGTGTACACCTCCACACCTGGCCTCTTCAGATTCTTAAATGAATCTGAGATCTAGCAAAGATTAAGAACCAAGTATTATAGAAAACATGGTAAGGTCGTCCACTGGTGACCTCTAAAGGCAGGTGCCACAACTTCCTCTCTGTTTTCAAGAGTGCCTATAAAGGTGAAGTCAAGGTGCTAGACAGACAGCATAAGAAAAAATGGCTTTCTAAGTTTCAGACTATGTCCATTGTGTCTCTGAGATAAAGTCTGTGGTAACTTGACAATATAGATTTTTTTTTTTTTTTGTCTTTTTGTTTTGTTAATGGTGGCTGGGGTTTTTTTTTGGGGGGGGGTTATAAAACTAATGCATGGTCACTGCAAACAAGTAAGTGGTAAAAATGATATAATGGAAATTAAGCCTCCTATCTTATTATCCAGAAATAATCATGGTTAGTATCCTTATACAACCCTGCAGTTGTTTATTGTGTAAACGGAAACACAGATTTCTATTTGACTTCTTAAAAAATAGCATCACTTTTATATATGAGTAACATCAGGACCCCAGTGCACTTACTAGGTTCAAATTCTACTTCACTGTAGCTTTAGGCAAATCATTCGTCTTCTTTTGATTTTCTTGAAGTTTGGGGACATGTCTGAGGGCCTTGTACTTGCTAAGAAAGTGTTCTATTACTGGGATGAATTCCTTGCCCTTGAATTTTGGGGACATGGTCACCCTATGTGGATCAAGATCCTCTTGAACTAGGGATCCTTCTGCCACCTTGCTGGGGTTACAGTCATCATGAACATGCCCAGCTTAATTATTTTTGTCTAAATTGGACTGGGGACTAAATTGCTCAGTTGGCGCAGTGTTTGCCTAGCACATTCTCTTGTAAACCGAGAATGGTGGTTTCTTAGTTAGGGTCTTACTGCTGTGAGCAGATACCATGACCAAGTCAAGTCATATAAAGGACAACATTTAAATTGGGGCTGGCTTACAGGTTCAGAGGTTCAGTCCTTTATTATCATCAAGGCAGCATCCAGGCAGGAGATGATGCAGGAAAAAGAACTGAGAGTTCTACATCTTCATCTGAAGGCTGCTAGCTCAAGACTGACTTCTAGGCATCTAAGATGAGGGTCTTAAGCCCACCCCCACAGTGATATACCTACTCCAACAGGGCCACACCTAATCATGCCACTCCCTGGGCCAATCACAAAGAAACCATCACAGGTAGTACACATTTAAGTCCCAGTATTCAGGAGCTGGAAGCAGGAATATCATAAGTTCAAGTCCATCTTATGTCACACAAGTCTGAGGCCAACCTGGGATACATTCGAGTGACTTGAAAAAAACATGAAGAGTAATGTAGCTGGTGCAGAGTAAGAGCTTGATAAATTCAAGTATTTGTATATGCTATAATTCATTTGTACAATCTCTGTTAAGACCTATTAATAGTCTTCCATTTTTGTGTATCCTATACCTGATTTTTTTTTCTTTAATGCTTCTTTTTTTTTTAATGAGATAGGTTTCAGTCTGTGGACCTGGCTGGTCTAGTGCTTCAGGTCCCAAGCACTGAGATTGATATCAAGAACCACCACACCACACCAGGCTTCATTCTTTTAGTAGAACACTAATTTTAGGGTGTAAGGGTATGATTATGTTGATAATATTGAACAGTCATTTGCCAAGATTTTGCAGATGTAGGTGCACAACCATGGTGTGTCGTCTTGCCTGTTTCTCCAGCAATGCAGCCAACCCTGAAGTTTGTCACATTTTAAACTTGCCAATCTGCTTTGTGTTATTATTTTTTTTTCTCCCCCTGTGGGATTTGAACCCAGAATTTTACGTGTTAGGAAATAACTAAAGCACTGACCTACACCCCAGCCCTTCTTATGTACATTATTCTAATTCATTACTAAGGACATTTAATATCTTTTTCTACTTCAAATCAGCTCCTTGAACTGTTTCTTCAACAGATCCCCCCATTTAACAGTATCATCTGAGTTTTCCTTTTATTCCATTTGGTTTGAGTCTAGCGTCTCTTGCAGCTACAGGTGGTTCTTGACCAATGAGTTATTTTGAAATTCATATAATGGGACATAACAATTCTCTCATTATTTCAGGCTTTGGAGTCTTATGCCAAGAGATCATAAGGTTAAAACAAAAGGCAAATAACATGTTTACTTGAGTGCAGAATAAATTTGCAAATAGTAAACAGAGTCAGTTTGACTGAAATAGCATTCCAGAGGGAAGGTGAGCTTTTGGGCTTTTCTAAGAACGTAACTGTAAACCAGGTGTGGTGGTACAACCTTTAATCCCAGTACTCCAGAGGCAGAGGCAGGTAGATAGATCTGTGAGTTCAAGGGCCAACGTGGTTTACAGAGCTAGTTCCAGAACATCCAGGGCTACACAGAGAAATCATCTCAAAAGGACCAAAATGGGGCGGGGGTGATGATTGTAAAACCTTGTATTCTTTGGGGAAGCTAGAAGACTCACAGCATGACATAGATGGTTCTCTCCCAAGTCTTGAATTACAGTGATCTTTGTATTCTAAAAATCCGTGCCACAGTAGTTCCATTTCCTTTATAGAACATAAGCATTTCATCTTTGAGGTGAGCTCTTTATATCTTGCCAAATTCCTTCAACGTCTTTTTTTTTTTTGGGATTTGTTCAAGGTTTCCCAATCCAAGAATAAGATAATGTTTCACCATTTATTCAAGCCATTGAGGAACAAGATAGTTTTAACATATGGTCGATAAACATATTAATGTCTAGGTATCCTAGACTTTTCTGGCTTTTTTTCAGTTACTGTTGTGAATGAGATTGTTTTCTCTACGTAAGTAAATATAATACCAGAAGAGGCTGTTTATCATCCTGACCCTTCTAGGTTGGGATTTCTCAGTTGGATGTAGACCAGGCAGACCTTGCTTCCGAAAACCCCCATTTCGGTTTCCTCAATAGCTAGGATTATAAGCCTTTGTCACCACAGCTTGTTAGTTACAATAACTTTTCAGTTTTGTCATGTGTGGCATTTTTAATTAGTTGGAGTTTTTGTTCATTTCTTTTGTGGTCAGGGATGGAACCTTCTGTGTTCTGGAGGAGGGAGAGAGGAGTAACAGGAACCATGGTTCCTTGTATCACATGGGCTGGGATTACTACCATGGTGTTACTGCATTTTTAGAAACTGTGAAATCCCAAGGTGCCTTAAAATGGGAACGCTGAAGTATTCATGTAGCGAATTGGGATGACTGTTGGAGTTTCTTTTTCAGTGAGCAGCTGTTCATGCAGATGGCAGAGCTCATGGTCTCTGATGGCTGGAGGGATGCAGGTTATGAGTACCTCTGCATAGACGACTGCTGGATGGCTCCCGAAAGGGATTCAAAGGGCCGGCTTCAGGCAGATCCCCAACGCTTTCCTAGTGGGATCAAGCACCTAGCGAATTACGTGAGTTTAGAGCTGATTGCTTATTTTTTTTTATGGCTTTATGAAGGCTTATTGTGAATCAGAGCTCATGATACTTTGAAAATGTAATGTTGTCTGAACAATAAATGATGGTGCTTACCAGGTGAAATTATCATCGGATCAGTGTATAAACATTTCACAATAGCTCTCAGGGCCTGTCGTGGTAAAACATTTCTTGCTGAAACCAGTGAATCGTCTAGGCGAAAAGGAGAGCATGGTTGTGACATGCATGCTTGTATTTCCACATCAGCATGAGAGGCGACTATAGTTATACTGTGCTATTAAGTATATACTTAATGAATTTTAAAAGATAAAAACAAATATTCTGGAGACCACTGAAAACAAATGAGGCATGATACTGTCTAAAGCAATGATGCAGATTTTATTCAGTACTGTAGGAATAAAAGGTCACATCCCAAGCCAGATGGACAAGTGAGATCTCTACATCCAATGAGCAAATACTAGGAGTTCAGTAGCTGGGAAATTGCTAAAAGGAGACATCAGGTGTCAGAGGCTAGGATAACTTAGCAGGATTCTTGCTCTAACCGAGCTCACCCAGACACCAGGAAGGCCAAGACTGGAGGAAGAGTCAGAGAGGCTTAACTGAAATGTCATCACCCTTTCTCAAGATAAATCTATAGCTGTTTCAGGAAGAGACTGTTGAGGGTTCCATGAGGAACGTTAAAGTGGTCACACGCCTTTCCTCACTTCTGTGCTACAGCTCATATGCAGAGTTAGAACTGCCTTAGCAAAAATTGGAGGATCTGTTCCCTGCTTCCAACAAACTCAGCTTAAAAACTGGAGTGGTGTAAGGAACCAAGCCCCCAAGACCTGCAGAAGCACACATCTCTGCTTTTGGTCATACTAAGTGGCCCTCCTACCATTTTTTACTACTTCCTGGTTGATTTCCTTTTGTGGTCCATCTTTCTTCTCATTTTAGGTCCACAGCAAAGGATTGAAGCTGGGGATTTATGCAGATGTTGGGAATAAAACCTGTGCAGGTTTCCCCGGAAGTTTTGGATTCTATGACATTGATGCCCAGACATTTGCTGACTGGGGTGTAGATCTGCTAAAATTTGATGGTTGTCACTGTGACAGTGTCGTATCCTTGGCAAATGGTATGTTTTTCCTTTTTTTTTAATCGCATTTTAAAAATTATGTTAAAATCAACAAAGGAAAAATGATGTATAGTGCATGTGACTGTATTTGCGGCGGATGTATGTGCTGTGGTGCCTGCTGAGAAGTCAGCGGACAACTTGCAGGAATCTGTTCTCTTTCTTTCCAACCATATGAGTTCCAGGGATCAAACCCAAGTCTCTCAGGTTTGGCAGTAAGTACCTTTGCTAGCTGAACCATTTCATTAGCCAAAATGGTATGTTTTCTTCAAGAGATTTAACCATAATTATTTCTTGGTCTTTTGGTTAACATCAAGTGAATGATTTAGCCAGAAACAATAACTTGAGACCATAGTTAAAGCTGAACCTCCAAAGAGCTAATCTCTCCCCGTCTCTCTTTTCTTTTTCTTCCTTTCTTCCTGGCTATCCTAGAACCAGCTCTGTAGATCAGGCTGGCCTTGAACTCACGGAGATAGATCTTCATGCCTCTGCCTCCTTCATGCTAGGATTCAAAGCATGTGCCACGACTGCCCTGCCAAAGAAGTTGGCACCATCATTTATTCATCTGTAGTAGAATTCATACGTGCCTACCATGGCACATGGCATACATATACTGTGCACTTTTGATTCAAAGACTTTGAGAATACATTATAATTTTTAATTATACCCAGATCTGACATTGTTTGGGAGAGCCCAGATCTGAGGCATTTGACCCCTACCTTTCCTCTCTGTGCCTAGTGTCTCTGTACCACCTCAGAGCAACCCAGTAGTCAGGACCTAAGGAGTTTTAAGCAAAGAGCAACCTGTTCCTATCACAAGTTTAAACATGGATTTCCTAAGTGGCCTCTTCAGATACACAGCCAATTCCCTGCTCCCCCTTATTTTACCTCTTGTTTTCCTCATACAGGTTATAAGTACATGTCCTTGGCCTTGAACAGGACGGGCAGAAGCATTGTTTACTCCTGTGAGTGGCCTCTTTATTTGAGACCCTTTCATAAGGTGAGCTAGCGAGCCCAGAATCTAAACTTCAGAGTCCAAAGATGCACTTCTCACCGTCCCCGCTGCTTGTTAATTATGGCCTAAGCTTCCACCAAGTAGGAAATCATATTTTGATTTGTTCTTTTCTTTCACTGTTCATATTCTATCCACCAGCAATCATGCCAGGGTTCACTCCGAAGTCTCTCTCGACTTCACTAACTTCCTGTATTACATCCACATTGGGGGCTGGAGAGATGGCTCAGTGGCTAATAATACTGACTGCTCCTCAGGAGGTCCTGAGTTCAATTCCCAGCAACCACATGGTGGCTCACAACCATCTGTAATAGAATCAGATACCCTCCTCTGGTGTGTTTGAAGACAGTGTACTCATACATAAAATTAATAAAAATACAAATTCTTTTACATCCTCGTTGGCCTTCCAGGCCACTAAGAGCCGCATCCCTCCACTTCTGCCCCCTTTCCTACCCCCACCATTTTCCAGACAGTAGCAGAACTGTCCTGAAAATGTCAAGGGCCTGTCATCTGTCTCTTCCTTAGAATGTGACAGGCTTCCCATTGCACTTGGAATAAAATCAAAATCCATCAACATGCCTCTTGCCTGCCTCTAGCCTCCAACAGCTCTTTCCAGCACGGCACTTTTTCCTTTCTGTATATCATATACCATATATACCCCTTTGTTGTCTATTCACTGTGCATGGATGGTAATGGGTCACACAAAGACATTTTCATATAAGCCTATGATGATGTACTTGCTCATTGTTCCTTCCAAATCTTTCCCCAAGATTTTAAAAAGGGTTGGCTAATTAGCATTGAAATCTGACCAGAAACTCCATACTTGGGTCTTCTCTACTTTAAAATGGCCTTCTGCCCATTCACTATCTAGGCATTAACTGTTTGGTTTTCCAGGAGGGTAGGTCTTTATTTATGAAATGAATCCATATCATTTACATGAACTTTAGATAGTCTAACTTTTTCCTCAACATTTTAGACCTTGGATGTCATTCCACAATTTACATGTTTCAGATTCCAATTTTATCATGTGTGATAGTATCCCATATAAATTTACAGATTTTATTTTTTACAGTTTAAATCATTGTAATAAATTTATCAGTAGCGTGGCCATCTTAGGCTAAATTTACACGTTGCAGTAAAAACAAAGGTCTTTTGTAATGCCAGTCCTTAGACATCACAGTTCGGTGTACATCCAACATAAATAGTACTCAAGTCACTTGATAAACAGGTACTTAAAATAATATGGCCTTCTTGAAGTGAACATCTTCTGGTGAAATTCCCTTACATTTATTACCAAGAGATGGTCAGGCTTTGTTAGGGGAGACTTTTGATCTGTAAATCAGTGAAATCTCATGGGAAAGACTAATTCTGTCTTTTTCCAGCCCAATTATACGGATATCCAGTATTACTGCAATCACTGGAGAAATTTTGATGATGTGTATGATTCCTGGGAAAGCATAAAGACCATCTTGGCCTGGACAGTAACTAACCAGAAGGAGCTTGTTGAAGTCGCTGGACCAGGAGGCTGGAATGACCCAGACATGGTAAAGCCCAGAACCCTCCTCACTTAAGAGGTAGCTTTTTATGTTGCTGTCTGAATCTGAAGCTAGGGCCTTGTGCAAGCCAAGCAAGTTTTCTAGCTGGTAAGAGGCCTTCTGTGAGTACTTAACAGCACCATGCTGTAGAAAATGGTTTCTCTCACTCAATTATTTAAGAATTTTTTAAAAATGTTCCAGCAGGCATTGTGTAGTTGCTTGGAGTGTCCAAACTCCAGAGGATAATACAGGTTAGTTGATCCAAATTCAAGGCCTAGAATCTAGTGTGGTCTCTGACCGATAGCACAGAGGTCAGCAGGCCATAAAGTGCATGTGACATTTCCCTTAAGGATAGGTAATGGTCTAGGGAGAGAGGGGTGTGAGATAATCTATCTGGGGAATTTGGGTGAGGTCTACCTCCACAGATAGCAAAAGAAGGTCACCAGATTGTTGACAAAATCTACTCCCAGCCTTCTGGGCAGGGAAACTGGTATTTTTCTCTCCTCTGTTGAAGAGAAGACCCTTTGTCTTTAACTTTTCCTGGTTTTCAGACAAGGACAGCTGTGACCCCAAGAAACAACAGAAAGCCGATCAGTTGAATATTCTCCCATCTGACTTCTCCCCTTTGTCCTAGTTAGTGATCGGCAACTTTGGCCTCAGTTGGGACCAGCAGGTAACACAGATGGCCCTCTGGGCCATCATGGCTGCTCCTCTACTCATGTCCAACGATCTCCGACAGATCAGCTCTCAAGCCAAAGCTTTGCTTCAGAATGAGGATGTAATTGCCATCAACCAAGACCCCCTGGGCAAGCAGGGGTACTGTTTTAGAAAGGTAAGTAATGCTTCTTAGAAGAAGATTGACCAGGAACATATTATTCTGCAGTAATGTGTATGACTTAACAGTATTTTGTGATGGCCTTTTAATACTCATGTTCAAAATTTTCTCAAGCCCAACTCTGCTAAATGAAGACACAACTAACCTTTTTGTTATTTTTCCCTTGAGCTTGATAACAGAGTGGTTAATAATAAGGCTTTTGCCAGAACTATTACTTTAAAAAAAAAAACAGACTTTTTTGTTGCAGTCCTGGCTATCTTTAAACTAGCTCTGTTGGCCGGGCTTCTTGTGCGATGTCTACCAGAAGACTGGAATCCCAGAGCCTTTATCAGGATGAGCCATTAAGCATAAAATCCATGCCCTGGGTGGACCTATTTCAATTCATAAGAACTTTTAGCCAAATTGGAATTACAGAAGCCAAAAGACAGTATATGAACCTTGGTAGATGAGTTTTTTTTTTTTTTTTTTTTTTTTTTTTTTTTAATACAGGGTTTCTCATTTAACCATGAATGTACTGAAACTCCCTCTGTTTAGACCAGGCTGGCCTTGAACTCTGCACCCTGAGTGCTGGGGTTAAAGGTGTGTGCCACCATGACTTAAATTTCTAAAATATGCAGCTGGCTGATTTTTTTTCTCCAAGGGAATGATAGTTCTGCTAACTAAGCTAAATATCAAATCTGACTAGTGATGTTGAGGTTACCACATGTTCATGCCTTTTTTCTTGGCTTTTCAGGAAAACCAGATTGAGGTTTGGGAACGGCCACTCTCAAACTTAGCTTGGGCTGTGGCTGTGAGGAACCTGCAGGAGATTGGTGGACCTCGGTTTTACAGCATCCAGATCTCCTCCCTGGGCCGAGGACTAGCCTGCAATCCTGGCTGTGTTGTCACTCAGCTTCTCCCTGAGAAGGCACGCTTAGGCTTCTACGAATGGACTTTAACCTTGAAAACTCGAGTAAATCCCTCAGGCACTGTTTTGCTTAGGCTAGAAAGATAGACTTATAAAGGCAGAGTTCTGCATGCCCAGTTTTGCTAAAGACCAAATGATTTCCTGCCCTTCCATTTCCCCCTTAAATATTAAAGTATCCTAAAGTGATTGCCCTTAAAAGCTACTTTTCAAGCCGGCTTTTGAAATTTAAGTGGGTACTCCTGTGCCAGGCATGAGAACAGGTGCTTCCCGAAGTTTGATTTTAACCTTCACAATCCTGGAGCAGGGGTTTCCACTATAATCTGTACAGCTAGGTTAAAAAAAAAAAAAAACTTGATTTTTATGTGGTTCGACTGTGTTGCCTATATCAGCTGCACATGCATACCCGGTACCCAGGAAGTCAAAAGTGGGCATGGGATCCTCTGGAACCAAATCTAAGACCTCTGCAAGGAACAAGTGCTCTTAATCAGAGCAAGCTCTCTATAGCAACTAGAGCTAGAATTCAAAGCTAAGGCAATCAGACTTTCAGCCTCCTTAGTGACAGGCTAGGTGTGTCACTTTAACCCCAGTACTTGTGAGGCAGTGAAAGGCAGGCCTGGGCTACAAAGTGAGAACTTGTATGTAGGTTATCCCCATAGTCAAGGGTCACTTGAATTTACCAAGGGTTATGGGCTACAAGTCCTTAGGTTCAAAACTGCCCCATTTTAACTAGTCCTCTCAGGTCATATATGTAACCAGTGTTCAAGATTGCCAATATAGAGACCAGCCCAGGATATGTAACAAAAAACACAAGTGAAACTATGTACCTCTGATATTCTGGATGTACACAAAAGTGCAAATACTGAGGGGTCTGATTTCCAACATGAAACTGAGCATCTAAATTATGTAGCTGCTCTTTGTGAGGACCTCTAAGTACCCACATGGAAGCTGACAACTAACTCTGGTCCAAGGGGATTTTATATTTGTTTACTAGTTGAAGAAAACTTGCAAGGATGCTCAGGTGTGTTATGTTCCATGCCTCTAATTCTTGGGAGTAGGCCAACCTGTGGGGGGGGTATCTTCTTGGAGGTTGTGAGGGGAATAGTCTGGGCTGTAAATGAAAGCCTTTACAGAATTTCACACCACCCAACAAGGTTCAAGTACCAAGCATAAAAGACCAACTGCAATCAAAGAGGGTGAAAGGTCAAAATTTTTTATTGTCTTCATAATAAAATCAGCTCAGAACTGGATCACTTGGCCCTGTAAAACAGAACAGAAAAACAAAATGTTGTGGTTTGCAATTTTTATGGAACCTTTACATAACCATCTATGGCCCTGGGTTCAATCCTAGTCACAGCTAAATCTTATATCAGTGTTCAAAATTATATAGGTCAATGAAGCATCTGCTAGATTCTCAAAACAAAAATAAAATACTTCTGGTCTCAGGTATTGAATATGTGATCTAATCTGTGGACAATTATAATTATCTTGGCAGGGTGTCCTACGGTACAGTGAGGCCTGAAACAAGGAGGGTACCTTTCTCTTCTTGTCACCTCCCAGTTCAAAATGCTTGCATCTCTTAATAGCCAGCATCCTCTTAGATCTGCAGTTAGGCTCAACGCACTCCAGTCTCAGCACGATCTTCTTTGTAGTTTTAGCCTAGAAAAGATCCCTCAGAAAATTAAATTTTGCTGCTACATTTAGCTATGGAGAGAGAAAAAATCCAGAAGCCTGTGATTTTAAGAAAACCTAATAGTAAGGATACCGAAGCAGTACAGACATGGTAGTTCACACTTGTGGTTCCCAGAGGCAAGGTACAGCCAGCCACAGGAGTTTGAGGCTAGCCTGTGCTACAGCATCCAAAAAGAAAAAAAAGGCTACTTTGTAGCCTCGTAGGCTACTTTTATCTTTGTAGTCGAATTAAATAAAGACAGTCAAACTCATGAAACTTTTGTAATTTATAAAGGTTAAAATGTATCACCAATCAATTCTCTTAAAATTTCCATTAGCCCTAATATTAATGAGCACTTTTTTGGACTGCTGAGTACACTCACTCCCCACTAATCCACGATTTGGGTTTTGCTATTTTATAACTTTAAAGTTGAAATTTATCAATTTTCCACAAGTTAGAACAGTTATATGAATGTTCCCATTACCCTACACACCCAGACCCCAAAAGGAAGCCACCCAGTAGTCCCTACGACCAGGCTGTCAGAGCTACAAGTGCTGGGCTCCAAGGCACTGCCAATTCTGGAGAAGAAACCTCACTAGATTGGGAAAAGACTCCAGGATTCGGCCAGTGGAAGGCTTACACGTTAAGTGCTAAAACTTCCCAACAGCCTTCCATGGCAGTACAGGGAACTGAACCTGCCTTCATAATCAGTAACGAGTCCACAAGAGAGCCTCAGCAACAAACAGCTGAGGATTCAGACATAAGCGGAACGTCTCGGTACACACAATTCTTAGGAGGACACATTCCTTCCTCTTTGCTTCTTTAAGGATTACCAATTGGCGTCAGATCGGGGTTGACTCCCAGCTCCACTCCCTAGGAAATGTCCCTGCCAAGTAGGATAATTACTGTGGTCAACGCTAAAGCAATGCTTGCAAACAAGGGATGACCAAATCAAAGTCTCTACCACAGTAAGAAATGTGTCAATTAGTAATCACTAACCTTTTTGCGGAAAATGGGCTTAGTCTGCCCACCGTAGCCACTCTGTTTCCTGTCGTAACGCCGCTTTCCTGGAAAAAAAAAAGGCATTTGTTACGGTGTGCTAAAGGCCCTAAGTCAAGATAGTCACAAGGAAGTCTTAGGTTTAAGTTTGAGGCTGCCCAGCACTAGAAAAATTCTACTGAAGGAAGGGGGATACCTGAACTTGTACATTTTAAGACCACATTATTGAGTCTGGGATGCTGGGGAACAGGTACAATCCTAACTCTTGAGAGGCCGAGGCGGGAAGATTGCTTACTCCAGGCCATCGTGCCTTCCAGAGAGGAGAGGCTCTGGTCTTATCTCCCCTCCCAACAATTTCCCACTCCACAACCGCCACCAAATTACATCTAAGTAGCTTACCCTGGGCATACAAAGAGTCCTTGCCCTTCTTGTACTGTGTCACCTTGTGGGGTTGGTGCTTCCCACATTTCTTGCAGAACGTCCGGCGGGTCTTAGGAACGTTCACCTAGTAAAAATAAAGTTTAGGACGCAATGCCCGGACCACAATGGCTCAGAGTCCTCACTAGATGCAAATCAAGCTAATCCACCCTACAACTCCTCACTAACACACAACGACCATGTAACTCTAAAAGGTGTTGCAGTCACACGCGCCATCAGTGCCTCAACCCATAGCTAAGTCATGCCACCAAGTCTCCACCCGTAAGTCTGGTTTCCTCTGTGTCGCTCTCTGCTATCCTAGGTTTCTTGGATACATCAAGGTCACGCCAGAGCCCGGATGTACCCTGCGATGGTACTGTACACGCTGGTTACAAGGATTAAGCTGGATGCTACCAATGCCCAACAGACGACCATACCATGTTTGCAGGAGCGCTATCAGCTCAGAAAGAAAGAGGCTAGAGCAGCAACGGAAGTTTATAGGCGGTGCCTGAGTGCGTTTCCTCCGAGCCGTGGGAGACAGCGACCATAGAGTCTGTCTGTAGGGATCTCAGCACAGCGCCCTCCTAGGCGTGGATGATTTCTCTTAGCTGCAGACGCGAGCTTCAGCCGAGACCTAGGGTCGGCTGCTCCACTTCCGCCGGCCTAGCGCTTGGACCAGTTTTTGGCGGACTTTGCAAGTTAGTAGCAAGTTAGTAGAGTCGGCCAAGAAAGCCGTTCTCTTCCCAGACTCTAATCACCCGAGTTGGAGCAGAACAGGGACTAAGGTCAAGTGGAGGGGTCCTTCACCTCAGCATAACATTCTTGTTCCACTTCAAGAAGACTGGGATGATCTTTCACAGCAAAGTGTGGCTCGAGGAAGCCCTGGGACGGAGCTAACTGCTTCAGTTCATTTCTCATGGGATCAGTGGGGCGCACATGTTTATTTAATGTCTGTTCTGTTCCAGGCAATGTTGTAGGAGCGGAACAAGGTAACTTAATGTGCTCCTCGATGTCTAATTCCAGGCTAAGTACTTTGAAGAAAAGGAACAATAAAAGCAGCGGCCTTTTAGCTGAGGAACTAAATTGGCTGGTTTGGTTCTGAAAACTAGCAATGAATTTACCCAGCCTCTGAAGTGCTCCGGTCAACAAAGAAAACATACTTCAGTACTTTGCTTCCCCCAATACATGGCAGCAGGCACGCATGACGTTTCAAGATATTTCAGCAAAGAAAGGCTGAAGAGTGCTGTGTTTTAAAATAGAGGCTCAGAGTAATTCTAGGAGAAAGATGGCAATGCTCTTTCTATGTTCCAGGTAAGGAAACTAGTGGAGTTTTCCATTTGTCCAGTGTCAATAGTGGTGTATTCAGAATGCACACCCCGTGTTATGACTCCAGAACCTAGTTTTCCTTGACTGTCACATAATATTACTATCGGAAATGCGCATCATAACAGCTAACTTGGCGACAGAGAGGACCTCACTAATCTCAGGCAGGCCTTACACTCACCTATGTAGCTGAAAGATGACTGAATTTCTGATCCTTGTGCTGAGTGGTAGAGGCTGCAGGTAGGTGCTACAGGTATAAACATAAAGAGGTTTATGTTCTGCCTCTTTGAACCCTGTCAATCTCTGGAGCTGCTTACAATTACTAGTATTTACCAAATGAGACTGAGGCACGGGAGGCCTTAAATGCACTTATCCAAAGGTCACACACATGGTTATTTTGAAGCTGGAATTCAAATTCGATCTTAAGCCATTTAATACCATATAGCCCTAGCCTTGGTCAGTATATTACACAGGGAAAGAGAGGCAGCTGCAGGGAGACAAATGCCCTAGAATACAGAAGGAGGCATCAGGAGCCTAGGAGCTAATGGTAGAAGACCCTGAAGTATCCTGTTTGCATAATGCTCCAGAAACAAGCTGACACTTCGTTCACCCCCCACCCCCCACCCCCCCACCCCCGTTTTTGGTGGCTGGTCTCCTGGAGTTAAGATACTAATGACGCTGTCTGCTCCATTTCTTTGCTAACCCGCCAGCTGATGTCCAGCGGGATTTTTCTCTCTAGTCCCTTAAAAAGCTTCACTGGCCTTTAGGGAGTTTCTAAAGTTTTAATTTGTTCGTTTTTGTCTTACGTGTAAGTGAAAGGATATAGAAAGACAATTAGCCCTATTTGTCTAATCAAACTTGGTTCTTTTTATCATTCCCTGTGTGACATAGTTGGGGGCATTTTTTATTTTAAAATATTTAATTGAGGGCTGGAGAGATGGCTCAGCAGTTAACACAGAATGCTCTTCTAGAGGTCCTGAGTTAAAATCCCAACAACCACATTGTTGGCTCACAACCATCTGTAATGGGATCTGATGCCCTCTTCCAGTGTGTCTGAAGACAGCTACAGTGTACTCACATAATATAAATAAATCTTTAAAAAAATAAAATATTTAATTGACAAAATCACAATGTTTAAGGTGTGTGTGTGTGTGTGTGTGTGTGTGTGTAGGGGGAAGACACTTAAGTCTGGTCTCTTATCTAACTTCAAGTAAGCAATCAAGTACTAATACAGTATCCGAGTTGCATATTAAATCTCCAAAAGTTACTCATCTTATCACAATTTGTTTAACACTATTTTTTTCTGTTTTCTACATGTCTGCGCTCCTTCCTTTCCCCTAAAATGAAGCACCGAGAACTGAAGACAGGGCTCTTAAGTTCTTAGTGCTTCAAGACTAGAAGAGATTCACTTTCCCTTAGGTATGTTACTTCTAGAAAGAAAGCTCACTGTCACCTTACCTTTTCTCTCGACCATTTTTGTTTCAGACTTGCCATTTCTTTTAGTTGCTAGCAGCAAAACCCAGGTACCCATTCACGGGCATTACAGCCACCTACCCTACTTCCCACCTTTTGATATTTGAATTTCAAAGTTGTAAGACATTACTCTTCACCTTGGAAAATACATGGTTGAGTTTGACCTCTTGGGCCAAAGGACGAAGGTCTTTTTGAATATTAATGGCCCAGATTAATCAAGGACACAGCCTATCACTATGATACAACACAGCAATTGAGCTACTTTCTGTATCTGCCTCACAGCTGTTTACTACAGATGGTACCAAGATCAGAACCTTAAATCACATTGTATTTAAGTGTTTGTATGTGGAGGTCAGGAGGACCCCTAATGGGAATCACTTCTCTCCTTCCATGGGACCTAGACATAAATCATTAGGCTTGGCAGCAAGTGCTTTACCTGCTGACCCATCTCCATGGGGAATAATTTGAATTTATACTAGCTCATTTGTTCACATGATTTTGGGGTAGTCCTATTGGTATGAATGAAGGTACTGGGTGAGTGGTTGTGAATCAAAGGGTGGAAAAGTTTCTACCTTTATTCTGCCTTCGGCCTTTGCCTCCCTGTCTAATTTCCCACAGTGCTACTATTAACTCCCAATTCCCACCCCAAATGGACCTTTAGAAATGATGGAGGATGTGACAAGAAGTATGTTACTGAAGAAAAAGGGAGTTACGGTGTATGTCCATGGTCACTCCATTGGTGACTGTCACAGCTACTGCATGTGACTAAGGAAAGGTCTTAACTTGTCAATAAAGTAGGGGGAGCCATACAACACTTGGTGCCCATTGATCTATACCAATATAATGATTCACCAATCTGCCATTCTACAAATGCTTAAATAAATGCCAGTGCTTTCCAAATTCTGACCAACTTTTGGGATCAGTGATATGTTTCTGTATTAGGGTGTAATGTTTCTAAGGCAATATGAAAGTGGCCCATGAGAGAAGACAGATAAGATCAGTTACCAAGGCCTCGGACACCATCATGTGGCAAATATTGGCTACATGTCTTTAGAGACTTCTCAGGGAGAAGCTGGAACACAAACTCAGGACCTGCTGAAGGAACATTCAGACTTCAACAAACACATATAGTCTAGTTTACTAGTTGAGACTCAAAGAAAATATTGTACATTGTTTATCTTGGAGGAAAAAATGAGACAGTATCTTCTAAGTTGTTCAGGCTTTGAACTGGTGATTGTCTCGCTTCCCCCCCCCCCCCCCCACATCACCCCAGGGGCTGGGATTATGAGTTTGTTTCATCATGCCTTAGCTCATAAGGCTGAATTTTGAAGGTAGAACATTCACAAAAGAACATTCGAAAAATGGGGAAGGGCACAAGTCTTTGTGTGGACTTATATTCAGGCATCTTTATCTGCAGAAGAAAAATGCTTTCTTAGAAAATGACTCAGCAGGGAAGTCTTGTCTCTACCTCTGTCAGTCTCTGTCTGTATTTCAGGGTCTCTGAGGGAGACCTCTTTGTCCTCTACGCTGAATTTTGCGATCTTGACTCTCCCCTACAGAGGCGACAGGAGACTGGTGTCTCTCTTCCTTCTGTGCTTATCATCCCCCACGGTCCTTTAGGTATGTCATCCCTTTGCTCCAGGGAGGGTAGTTTGTTAACATGTTTGTTCAGCCCAGCCCTATCATCTTAGGGGGACTCAACCACTCCAGTAATGGGAAGAAAGGGCCTCTCAGAGCTCAACTCTCGGACTGTAAGAGGTCCCAGGCAAATGTGGGGTGGGAAGAGCTGGAGGGGAGCAGATTATGAACAGCAGCTCAGAAGCAGATACCATATTGCTAAGAAGAAGAAAAAAAAGGCATTGGTTTAAGTCAGGAAACAAAAAAAGGGAACTGAGTGGCCGTGAAAGGGTGGGGTTTGCTCAGACTGTCCTTCCTCTCTGGACTGTAAGAATATGTCTCCAGGGTCAGTCTCTTCAGAGAACGAGTCTCACCTTCCAAGTCCTGGCATCTCACTACGTCTAGGGAGCTACCTGCATTAAGTCAGAACTCAGGTGGGTCTGGGGTGAGTCAGGGCCTGGGCAGCAGCAGTAATTACTTCTGTTGGAACCCTCAAAGATCAGACAGGAAGCATGGCTGGTTCCATGTAGCTCCTGGTGGAGGAGGCTCATGGAGAGTGGGAGTGTCACTAGAAGAAAGCCCCGGTATTCCCTTCTAATGATGGAGGGAATCCAAAGGTCTTCTGTGATGCGACCATGTTGGGGTGGTTCTGGGCACAGGAAAGGGTGACCCGAGGTGTCCGTCTGAAACGATAGTGAATGTTGGAAAGGGAGCTCTGCAGCTCTCGATGGGTAAGAGACACTACAGGCAGCAGCAGGGTAAAAGCCATTTTCCCCGAACCCAAAATGTATCCTCACACCAATGAGAACCTTAGAAGAAGGAATTCCAGGAGGCCGCTTGATCTGCAAAAACGAAAATAGCTCATGTGTCTCTCAAATGGCAGTGCTGAGGAAAGGTCTGTGCTACATAGGGTGGAAGGAACTTGTTTTGGCCTGCAACAGGCCAAATAGTACCAGGATGGGAGCTGGCTCGTAGGAAGATTTGTGTGCAGGCTGTGGCAGCCTCGTGGTAATAGCGGGTAGGAAACAGAACCCAGCGGAATGCAGCCTCAGCCTCAGCCAAGACGGTGTGGCCAACCCCTGAGGTCTCCGGAAAGGTTTCTCCTCTCACAGTCGCTTACCATGTGCATGGCTGCCTTTTCTCTTGGCTTCATTATTACTCCTCTCATTTCCTTTCCTCTCCCTCTCCTCCCTCTTCCTTTCCTGGCCAGTATTCCCTGATCCAGAATCAGCACTTCACAGCCTTTAAATTGCATCAAGTTTGTTTTGCCCCTTTCTCCTCTGGCTCCTTTGTCCCCCCCTCCCCCATCTACCGGTTACTTAGCTCTGGAAGCTTGTTGCCAGGACTTCAAGTGTAAAGAAATGTAAAGTGGTTAAGCCTCCCCTCCAAGAGTAAGTATTGGATCTCAGGGGTCATCAGTACTCTGGTTTGGCCTGAGTCCTGCCAGTGCAGAGTAGGGTTGGCCTAGGGGCAAATAGAGTCAAATTTGGACTCTGCTCAGATCAAGCTGATGGAGACATTCTGAAATGTGCCTCCAGACATCAAATGGAATCATATCCTCCTCACTACCCAGCTCTCGAGGTGGGAAGGTTTAGCCCATGCCAAGCATTTCCAGGGGCAGAACAGCAGATGTCCAGAGGCCGAGGTTGGGGTGGGTGTATGCAGTTCAAGGCCTATCCATCCTCTTTGCTTTTAGGTGTATGCCTTAGCTCTGTTCTTTCCCTCATTTTGCATGCCACACTTCTAAAGCAAAGGCACTATGGCCTTTCTCAATTATTTGAAATAAGCCACAAAATGCAAATTCTTGTGGAAACCTAAAGTATTACAGCTACGAAGTATCCCTTAAGGCTCGCCTTAGCCACTGTAGACTGTGTGTTTATCTTTTTATTTGGAAGTAAGGTCTTGCCTACCTAGCCAAGGCTATATAGCCCAGACTAATCTCAAACGTGTGGTCCTTCTGCCTTAGTCACCTGCATGCTGGGATTACATGAGGACGCTGCCACATCCGCCTGACTTCTATTTTATTTAGGCTGTTTAATTTAAACTATTTGCTTGTGCAACGCCCCTCCCAGATTCCTGTTGCTTATTGCTGTTGATGTTTTGTTTAGAAACTTTGCCAATGCCTTATGGGGGAGAACTAGTGTAACTTGTAGGGTCTTGGTGCAATTTAAATAGACACTATGATGTGTTCTTTCCATCTGAGAAAATTTCCTATAAAGTATCTTGTCAGTGGTCTGGAACCATATCAGGAAATCAGATATAAGGGGAAAGAAGCCTCTTCTGAAACCCAAAGTTTGGACATTCTCCAAACAGTCATCTGGATCGGGTGTCTCTACTTTTCCCTCAGTAATGCTGATGTCTAATTGCTAACCCCCGAAGATAAGATAAGGGACAGCTAGAATCCAGACTAGAACAGAACACAAGCAGAGCCGAGGTGGTGGCACACACTTGTAATCCCAGCACTTATGAGGCTGAGGCAGGAGGGTTGCCTGGAGTTCCAGGCCAACGTAAACTCAGAGGAGGACCTTGTTTCAAGGAAGAGGAGAGGGGATAAAGAGGACAAGGAGGAAGAAGAGGAGGAGGAGGAGGAAGTAGTTGTTGTTATGGAGGAGACTTTGACTTTTTTTTTACTCCAAACCTGCTTGGTTATGCATGAAGCCATCAGGGGAGGGGGAGGGAACACACCTCTGAGGAGCCTGAAACAATTGGGCCACGTGTAACTTTCAGTTTGTTATGGAGGTTTATGTACAGTAATTGAGCATCATCTTAGAACTTTATAAACCTGAAATGTCTAACCACAGCCATTCCTCCCCACTGCCCACTCTCTGAAAACTCTCTTCAAATAAGCCTGGAAATGCAAAAACTTTGGGTTATATTCGTTATTTGAACACAGCTTTTCTCACAGCTGACCCTTACCAAAATGAAAATAAAGCCTCACTCCTATAAAAAATATTAGAGAGTTATGAGGAATTGAATTTTAGACAAATGAAGGATTAAAACAAACTGGCTTAGTGAAAAAGTTAGTGCAGAATAAAGCCAGAGTTTAAAAAAAAAAGCTAAAAGTGACATGAAAATGAAGTAGAGATGTGGAGGAAAAGAACTCAGTCTCTCAAAGCCTGCTATTAGGAGCAGGAATTGCTACACTCTTTCTGGAGAGAAGTTTGGCAATATGTAGCAAAATGCACACACAATTTTCACATTTCTTTATATATTGTGGTGTGTATATGGTATGTGTGTCTGTCTGTATCTGTGTATATGTCTGTACATATATGGCATATGTGTCTGTATTTGGGATGTGTGTATTTGTGTGTGTGTGTGTGTGTGTGTGTGTGTGTGGTGTCTGTGTGGTGTGTATGTGTTAACAAGTATGTGCTGATGCCTTCAGAGAGGGTCAGAGTTACAGGATGCTGTAAGTCACTTGATACGGATACTGGGAACAGAACTCCAGTTCTTTGGAAGAACAGTAAGCACCCTTATTACCTGCTGAGCCAGTTCTCCAATTCCTCCTCCTCCTCTTCCTCAATATTATTATTATTATTATTATTATTGTTGTTGTTGTTGTTATTTCTCTTGTTATTTAGATTTTGAGACAGGGTTTCGCCATGTAGCCCAGACAGGGTTTTGCCATGTAGCCCAGGCTGACCTGAAGTTCACTATGTGATCCTCCTGTCTCAGCGCTCATACTTCATAGTCATGGCTGGGAATTGTGGTAAACAAGAATCTTAGAACTATTTTTTCCAAGAAGTTTGTGTCATAGATGGATGGATGGATATATGGATTATTTTAAACATAAGCAAACTACATATGGTATGTGCAATATGATTCCAAATGTAAGAAAGGTGCACAGAAAAAATGGAAAGGATGCCAAAATTCTAATACATCTATATATGAAGTTGGTAGTTGATTTTTAAAAAATTTAATATCATTAAACATGAAACATTTTCCGCAATGAATTTGCACTACTTTGACATAATATTTAACCAAAGGGAAACAAAAAAATCATTTGAAAAAATAAGCCGGATATAATGTAAGTCTTCATCATGAATTTGGTCACCTGTAGCGCTGACTAAGTAGGTTTCAGTGGGGACTGAGCAGTGTTTCCTGAGAACTTACTGCTCACATTGGGTTGGTTTGATACTATGGGCATGGCATTGTAAAGACCTTTCTACTGCCTGGGCATGATGCTACATGCCTTTAATTCTAGCCCTGGGGGAGGCAGAGGCAGGGGAATCCTATGAGTTTAAGGCCAGCCTGATCTACATAGTGAGTTCCAGGACAGCCAGGGCTATGTAGTGAGAACTTCTCAAAGAAAAGAGAAAGGAAAAAAGAAAAGAAAAAGAGCTACTGGGTATAATATCACCACAAAAACTGGGTGGTGGGGATACAGGCCTAAAAGCCAAATATTCAGCAGAAGAAGATCAGAAGGCCATGGTCATCCTTGAGTTCATAGAAAGTTTAGTAACAGCCTTAGCTACATAGAACCTTGTGGGAGGAAAAAAAAATCAAGCTAAATCAACATGGGAAGTAATAGCAGGCTGCAGACATTGCAGGAGCTATAGATGGATGAGCTGGGCAAGGCATGCAGTCTACACATATTAGTCTCCTTATGTTTGTAGTCAAGAACAAAGGCAATAACCCATGTGAGATAATGTGTGTCAGAACTCTAGCCTAGCACACACAAGATCCTGAACTTCATTCCTAGCACCACAAACATAAGTGATAAAGTAATATAAAGTGCCCGACAGGTAGACGGCACTAGAATGGGAAAAGAAAGAATCGAAATAGCCAGATGCTTGATGGCCAATTACCAAGAGCTTTAAAGGAGAAATAATGAGAAAATGCTGCTTCTTTGCTATTCTGGCTAAGTAATTCTTTTGGAGTACTATTGACTCCCAGCTCTCTCCTCAACTCTCTTCAATCATAGGCAAGCTGGGGCATTTACTTCATATTCCTTCAGTGTTGTTCCTAGAAGTGCTTCATCTTATCATAAGCAAGGATAATTGCCAGTAATGCTTTCATTTATTGACTCTCCAAGTGCTATCAATATTAGTACCTCGGCAGACTGCAGGTTGTGTGGCAACTGAACTCTCGCTAACAGGCATCTTCTTTTTAATTCTACTGCTGTATATAGAGCTGAGAAACTGCACAGAGGTGGCTATGTGTAGTCCTTGTGTTTAGATTCTAATAATGTTCTAACACTGAAAACTATATGTCACGCAAACAACTCAGATTTTCTCCCCTTTCTTTCTCATCTCCTGTATGGACCTCTCTTTGTGTGTGTGTGTGTGTGTGTGTGTGTGTGTGTGTGTGTGTGTGACATTTCTGTCACTTCCGTTTCCTCTGAGTCACCCCTTGACTAACACGTGCAAGGTCAGCTCTCATCATGCATATTTTTGTGTCTTTGGATAGCATCTATTAGCCAATGAGATTGCTAGAGGCAAAATTAGAGCTTCCCACAATAAGTAAATAGTTCTAAGGCTTTCCCTGCTATCCAAGAGCAGTCCGCTGCTCTGTGCCAGCTTCTGAAAGATGCAGAGATAGATGCTTGTTCTTTCATATTATTGGCTAGTGGACCAGCGGTACCTAAGAAAGAACTACCACAGTTTTAGAAATGTATTCTGTGTAACCCACAAGCTTTACATAGCTTTGGTTAAAATAAAATAAATAAAATCAAGACTCTGTCCAGGCCATTCTAGCCCGCCAAATACAAGTGCTCTTCAATTATGTGTACTAATTAGAGGAGTAAGGAAAAACATAAATGAAAACCACAGACTTTCATAAAACAAATTTATGTAACTGAAGGGTCCTTCTTGGGTCTAGTACATTGCCTTTACAAAAGAGAAAGGGGGGAGGAAACAACACAACACAACCCAGGAGAAAACCCAGAGTCCGGGTTGCATTCTAAGGAAAGGAAGAAGAAAGAGATAGCAAACCATGGACATTCCAGTAACCGCGCAGTTCAATGGTCTAGAGGTAGAGGCCTCTCATGCCTCCCTCAGAAGGGCATGGCGGCTTACTTCCTCATATTTAGACCCGCACTAACCTCAACACAAGCACTTGAGAGAGACAGAGTCTTCCTCTTGTACAAATTGGATTTGTTCAAGGGAGGAAGAAAAGAAGGAAGAAAGGAAGGAGGGAAGGAAGGAAGGAGGAAGGGGCAACAAACAGCAGCATGTTTCTTACAGGACATAAGAGCAGGCATCAGGACTGAAACTGATACTGAGTCTAAGCAGGGATGTGTCCACTAAGATCACACAACATAACTGAAGGTAAAAAGGCTCATGAGCGCTTTACTCTCCAGCACACACTAATGGATATGGTTGCTTGAGATAATTTTGACGTTCAACTGCTTCTGCTGCTCAGTTTCCTTAGGATTTCATTTTCCCTTCTGTAATTTGGGTCTTAGATTATGAAGAGGCACTTGACTGTAATTCATCATGAAGCGAAAGCGATATTATTACAAATGACTTAGCAATTAATAAGTAATAATGGCTTATTAAATACAATTAATAAGTAATACCCAAATAATAAGTAATCGTAATCTATTACTCCATGACATAGAAATTAATAAGACTAGAGTATAAGGTTTGCCGTGTTACCACCACTTTGAGTAATTGGAGAATTATGCTATGAAGCAGAAATTCGGACTTTGAGCTGAAACCGGAAGAATGACCAATAGCGTGTCACTCTGGGGGTCCATTTTAGGCAGAGGACCAGAAAGGGGACTTATGTAGCAAGGTGAAGGGAGACGTTTGCACTTCTACATCATTTCTTTCTGAAGATCACCAAAAAAGCATTAATGCAACCCACTGTCAGAAGACAGCAGCAGCTGTGCCGTCGGTGTTGTGACAGTCTTTGGAATCCATTTTTTGTCTTCTCAGCATGGTAACAGAACTGTCTACACCACAGGAAAGAGCAAAACAAGTAAACATAGCATCAGGTTTTAATTAAAAACAACACCACCAAACCAAAACAACACCCCCTTGCTCTCCCTGCTTAAAAAAAAAATCACCTTTACAGAGAAAGAAAAGTTAAAAAGTGCTGACTTATTCAGCTTTTATAGTGCCACCAAAAACAAAAAGTATGTTGTGATAATAAAATTTCACAGTCCTGATAGGAAAAAAGACTCTGATTTTAAACCAAGCTCCAAGAAGATAAAATGAGTTTTTTTTTTTTTTTTTTTTTTTTGTTGTTGTTGTTTGTTTGGTTTTTTTTTTTTTTTTTTTTTTTTTTTTTGTTACTCTGTGGTCCATTTTTTAATGACCATCATCTTTGCACATATGTTTCTGATGAAAGTTTAGAATTGGTAAAATTGTACAGAAACTTTAGGTAGACTGAGTGAAGAGAGTGAGTGTGTGTGTTTGCTCACATGTGTGCACTCACGTGTGTGTGTTTGTGTGTGTGTGGGGGGGTGTCTGTCTGTCTGAAGAAGTCATCATTGAGCTGTACCTGGTGTGACATGCCTTTAATCTAAATAGCACTGTATAGATGCTGAAGCAGAAAAATGGGCCTGCCTGGGCTACCAAATGAGTTCAAGATCAGCATGAGCCACTTTGGGATTTCAATTCTCAGCACCACAGAAAAAAACATTTACTGGCTTTGTGAAATTTTCTGGACTATTCTAAGCATATTTCTTCCTAAATGAGCACAGCTTGTATCCTTAACAGCAACCCCCCCCCCCCGTGTCTGTGTGTGTGTGTGTATAGTGCAGTTATGGGTGTTTTGCCTATACTAACATATATGCACCACTAGCATACCTGATGCCCAAGGAGGTCAGAAGAAGGTACCAAATCTCCTGGAACTGGGGTTACAAGTGGTTGTAAGCCATCATCTGGGTGCTGGAAACTGAATCCCGGTTTTCAGCAAGAACAAGTGTTTTTAACCACTGCTGCGCTGGCACCTCACTTTTACCTGCCACCATCTAAAAGAAACCATCTAAGAGGAGGGGAGAGGGAGGCCAAAGTGTTCAACTACTGTAAGAAAACTGGTCTCGGCTCGAAAACAAAGCTTCTCTCCTTTACACCCTGGCTAGCAGGGAATGAGCTAAGTCACCTGGATGGCAGTTACTGTGTGCTCATAAATACACATGAAGCCTCCATGTCCTTTTAGCTACAGACCTGAGTGGGTCAAAAATTAAATGATTGTTTAGGATCCTGGGAACTGAGAATTCAGTATCTGCCTTAGTGACTTCTGGGACTTGAATTATCCCTTCTGTGAATATCCGGGTCAACAGTTTCACAGAACATTTTGCTAATTACAGATTAGGAACACATGTCATAAAAGAGTCGATAGTGTAAAGTGGTGTTTAGACATTACTGACCACCCAGGATATGTTGGTAGGCTCTACGGCATTCAGTTCCCTTACACAAGAAGCCCGGTTTGGCAAACTCACCACATAGAATCAATCCCCTGGTTAAATGGTTTGCATTCACTGCACTTGAAATTTGACCAGGTTGGGGACTGTGGAAGAGGAGAGCAGGCAGGAATAAGGCTCCTTGCTAGTGCTGTATATGTGCGTTTTATTTACAACAGGTACCAGGGCTGAGACGGAACCAGGTAGGACAAAGATGGCTATGCTAGAACCTTAAAACCTTTCATTATCCACAGCAAACAAGTTCCAGAGAGCGGAAGCCATGGCTGCAGTGATACTGGAGAGTATCTTTCTGAAGCGCTCCCAACAGAAAAAGAAAACGTCACCTTTAAACTTTAAGAAGCGCCTATTTCTCTTGACTGTACACAAACTTTCATACTATGAATATGACTTTGAACGTGGGGTAAGTTTCCCAAATGATAAGTCTGAATTTCACCATCTCAAGGATATAGCCTGGGATCTTCTGTGAGACATGAGATACATCTTCCGTAGTAGAAAGGGGTGGTGGCTAGGAATTAAGTAGAGCTAAGTACATCAAACTTGGAAAAATATGTCCTAGCCTAGGAAAAAGCCAGCGGTGCTAAGAAGCTGTTCAAATGTTTTACCGTGGAGTCGTGTGGTTGGTAAGAACTCATTATATACTTGTTGAAAACAAAATCCAAGAATTTGACAAAAGTGCATGCAATCATCTATTCTTCTACGTCATCTGCTTCCCATCAGGCATTTAAAGGTTAGATAAAATGTTGGATTTGTTTTAAACTAACAGATTCTGCCAGGCACAGTGGCACATACTTTTAGTTCCAGCACTCAGGTTTAAATAGTGAGTTCTAGGCCAGCTAGGGCTACATAGTGAGACCTTGTAGCAAAAACAAACAAACAAACAAAAAAACGGGTTCTGTTAGGCTGCATGTACCACCTCACCCCAGAGAGTGACTAAATAATAGTCTGTAAACATCTGGTTGCTTGATCACTCAAAGTCTTAATCTATTTTCTTCCAAATTCTTTCCCTCAGAGAAAAGGCAGTAAGAAAGGTTCAATAGATGTCGAGAAGATCACCTGTGTTGAAACAGTAGTTCCTGAAAAAAATCCTCCACCAGAAAGACAGATTCCGGTAAGATGAGGCCAGTGTCAAAGAGGGTTTGGAATTCCCAAATGCTCTAAATACAATGGTGGCAGTGTAGTGTGTTGTAGAACACTGGTTGGTTTCCTTAGAGCATTCTTCTCCTGGAGCTGGCGAGATTGCCCAGTGGGGGGGGGGGGAACTTGCAGCCAAGTCCGATGACTTGAGTTCTATCCCTGAAAACTGTCCTCTCGCCTCTACATGAGAACTGTGCCTCACATGTGGACACACACACACACACACACACACACACACACAGAGGAAACAGCAAGAATGCAAAAGACATAATGTTTTACCCCACAGCAAGCCCAAGGGCTTGAGAGTCCCCAGACCTGGAGTGCATGCACATCTGCAAACTCAGCACTCCTGAGGCAAGATGGGAGGTGGAGAGGACAGGAGAATTCCTGGAAGCTCAAGGTCCAACTAGTCAGACATATGCAACAGCTAAAAACGTGACCTCTTCTCAAGGAAGGTGGGAGGCGAGGACTGATATCCCAGACTGTCCTCTGACCTCCATAAGCATGCTCCTGCAAATACATACATATATATATATACACATACATACATACATACATACATACATACTGACAGAGAGATTTTTTTAAATTGCTTTATTTTTTAAGATTTATTTTTAAATGTGTGTGTTGTGTTTATACGTAAGTATATATGTGGTTATGCATATGATATATATATCTATATCTATATCACATAAACATTATACATTATATAATTAGAATATGGTACTACTATATACCTTGATTTATTTTCTTTGGGAGGGAGTTGTGTGTAGCATAAGCCTATGCAAATACATGTGAACCTGTCTAAGTGTATATGGGAGCCAGGTACCTTTCTCTGCCACTGTCCTCCTTTTCCATGTAAATTGTTAAAATTATATTTATCTGTGTCTTTATTTATTATTTATTTGAGACAGAGTCTCACCATGTAGTGCTTGCTAGCCAGGAATTTATTATGTAGACCAGGCTGAATTTAAACTTAGAGCCTCACCTGCCTCTACACCCTCAGTACTAGGATTAAAAGCATGTGCCAGCATACCTGGCTGTACTTCGATGCTTGTTTGCTTGTTGCATGTAAATGGGTAGGTGCAAATGTGTCACAGCAAGACTAAGTAAGTCAGGGGACAACTCACGGAAATCAGTTCTTGCCTTCCACCATGAAGTTCCTGGAGATTGAACTCAGGTCATCAGGCTTGGTGACAAGTGCTTTGACTCTCTGAGCCATTTGGGGAGATGGAGTTACAGACATTTATAAGCTGCCAAGTTTGTGTTGAGAATCAAATCCAGGTTCTCTGAGGAAAAAAAGCCATGCTGGAGAGATGGCTCAGTGGTTAATAGTCTTCCGGAGGACCTGAGTTCAAATCCCAGCAACCACATTGTTGGCTCACAGCCATCTGTAATGGGATCTGATGCCCTCTTCTGGTGTGTCTGAAGACAGCTACCGTGTACTTATATAATAAATAAATAAATCCTTTTTTAAAACAAAAAGTCAAACCTTTGAGCCATCTCCTCAGGAACTATTTCCCTACCCCCTTCTAAAGGTTTACTATTTTGTGATTGTTTGTGTGTATGTATGTGCACTACATGCATGCCTGGTACCTGGTGTCAGTGGAGGCCGGAACATTGCATCAGTTCTGGTGTTGGATGGATCCCTTAAAACTGAAGTTGCAGGCAGTTGTGAGGCTCCATGTAGGTACTGGGACCAAATCCAGGTCTTTTGCAAGATTAGCATGTACTCTGCTTTTTCTTGGTTTTCTGAGCATGGATGTGTGTGTGTGTGTGTGTGTGTGTGTGTGTGTGTATGTGTGTGTACATGTGCATTCTTGCATGCCCCTAGCTAGCTATCCTGGAACTTATTCAGTAGATCAAGCTGAACTCAAAGTCACAGAAATCCACCTGCCTCTGCCTACCTAGTGCTGGGATTAAAGGCATGCACCACCACTACCTACCTGACTTAGCAAGTGCTCTTACCTACTGAACCATCTTCTGCCCTAAACATTTTTCAAGGTATTTGAGTGTTTTGCCTACATGTATATAGAAATGCAGTGTGCGCATGTCTGATGTGAATGGAAGCCAGAAGAGGGAGTCAGATTCACTGGACCTGAAGTTACAGTTGTTTGTGAACTGTGGTGTGGGACCTGAGATGTAAACATAGTCTTCTGCAAGAACAGACACTACTCTTAACTGCCAAGCTATCTCTCCAACCCCAATAATGCTTTTATTATTTTTGTTTATATTACATTTTGTTTTCTAGACATTGAAAACTACATAGGATGTATTTCTTCCCATTTTTATAACATGAGATATTTTAAATAATAGTTAATTTTCAGAGAAAAAAGAATATTTCATTGCTGACTTATTTTTACATGTAAGATTAAACAATAATGTGTCATTTGTGAATTGCATGTTTCTCTTTTGACCCATTCTTTTTGAGGTATTTTCTGAGTTTCTCACACTTTCAAAGGCATTCTGATATAAGACTATCAGTTCTTTGTTAATATTAATGTGTTGAAAATATTCTTCCAGTTTTTTAATCTTTGAATTTGGTTTTGGTTTATTTTATTCTGCCCACAGCCACTTTCCTTTCTCTCCCCTATCTATCCCTCCTCTTCCTCTTCATCATCCTTCTCTTCCTCCTCCTCTTCTTTCTTCCAGAAATGGTCTCACTATGTATTTCCAGCTGGCCATACTGGCCTTGAATTTACCGAAAGCTGCATCTATTTCCCAGATGGTTAAGATGAAATGTATATGCCATCACATAAGCTCTTTTTCTTCTTGTTGTTTCTCCCCCCCCCCGTTTGTATTTTTGACAGTCTGACAGTCTCCCTCTGTAGCACAGGCAGCCCAGGTTGGCTTAAACTCCCTCTGTAGCCAGGCTCCGGAGTACTGGGATTACAGCTGTGCAGCATCACACCCACACCCTCATGTTTTATAATTGTGGCTTTTTTTTTTTTTGCAATGCTGGTAATTGAGTCCAGAACACCATGCATATAAGGCAAGCACTCTAGCACTGAGCTATAGTCCTATTTCACCATAGATCTACTTTCATTGTATTTGCTTAAATCCATCCAAAGTTCACATTGGAATGTGGTGTGAAATAGCTATCTAATTCCTAGCAGCAACTGTTGTTAAACTACATGTTTTGCTAGTGTTTTGAAATGTCTATGGGTCTATTGGAATGGAAGTAATCATTAAGAAATTATTTTGGCACCTGGAGAGTTGGCTCAGTAGTTAAAAGCAATTGTTGCTCTTGCAGAAGCATAAGTATAGTTCCTAGCATCGACAGTCCAGGTCCAGGGTAAAGCCTGCCATTTTTAGCATCTATGGAATAGACATATATATATATATGTGTGTGTATATATATAGACATATTATATATACATAATAAATATTTTTTAAAAAAAATAGAGCTCTGACACTTTTGCTAGAGTTTTTGATGCCACAGTAGAAGATTCCCAGTACTGAAAGAAATCTAGAAAAGAACAGCACTTTCTCTTAGCTACTTTTGCATTCCTGTGTAAACACCATGGCCAAAACATCTTATAAAAAATGTTTAGGGGTTGGAGAAATGGCTCAGTGGTTAAGAGAACTGGCTGCTCTTCCAGAGGTCCTGAATTCAATTCCCAGCAACCACATGGTGGCTCACAACCATCTGTGATGGGATCTGACGCCCTCTTCTGGCATTCAAGTATACATGCAGATGGAGTACTCATATACATAAATAAATTAACAGTAAGAAAAGAAAATGTTGAATTTGGGGCGTATGGTTTCTTAGGGGTAGGGCCTATGATGGTGGTGCGAAGGTACATCCAGAGGAACAGCTGAGAGCTTACATCATGGTCCACACTTCAGAAGCTGAGAGGCTGAAAATGAGTCTTTTGAAATCCCCAAACATATTCCCAGTGACACACCTCCTCCAAGAAGACCACACTTCCTAATCCTTCCCCAGAGGCTCCACCAACCAGGGACCAAGCATTCAAATTCATGAGCCAACGGAGGCCATTGTCATCCAAACCACCACAGCATCCATATGTAACCAATTCTACTTCCTCTCTCCCTTACAGAGGAGGGGTGAGGAGTCAAGTGAAATGGAACAGATTTCAATCATTGAAAGGTTCCCGTACCCATTTCAGGTGAGTTATTTTATCTGATGCCCTCTGGAAAAGCTTCTGTAATGAGTCATTAGGAATGAATTGAAGGATACTAGGTCCCAGTGAGCAGAAACTGAAGTTGTCAAGGAAGACATGTTAAGGATCCAGGCCTGTTTGGCTCACTGCACAGTACGCCATTTACTAAGATGAGTTTCCAAGAGAGAAAGAGTTCATTTATGAGGTAGAAGTAGGAGATGCACATCTCAAATAGTCTTCTCTGCTAGGGTTGGAGGACCTTTACTAAAAATGTAAGCAGGGCAACTTAAGTTATGGAGACAGGTGGTTAAAGATAATTAGTTGTTGGCAAATGCAGAATTAATTGTCATGGTTCTTCATGGGACTCATATTCAGAAAGATGGTATAATCTGAGGGTGGAGTTTTCATCTCCATTAGAGCATTCTCTGAGAATCTGTACAGGCACAAGTGAACAGTCAGTGGTTTCTCCTAATTTCCTCTCTCCACACCCTCCCTTCTAATATTTTCCTCTCTCTCATCCCACTCTCTGTCCCTCGCATCCCCCTCTCCTAACCTTCCACACCTCTGTCCTAACCCTCTTCCTTTCCCATTTGACCCCACCTCCCTTTTAGTCCTTTTTCTCTCTGTCCTAAACGCTCCATCCTAATCTTCCTCATTTTCTCTCCTTCACCCATTTTAAAAATGATGAGCTCTCTCCATGATCTAAGGCAGGTCTCCAATTTACAACCCTTCTACCATAGCCTCCCATCTGCTGGGATTACAGGTTTACTAATTTTTGCTACCACACCCAGTCAGAACTGGTAATACTGGTTGGTAAGAGACCTTGGAGGTCCTTGAAAGGTAACCCAGGCAACAATTATTACAATTAATCTTATGTCAGAGGTCTTCCCAGCAAAGCTGGGGCTGACTAATACATACCTCAGCTGTGTTATTTGCAGGATTAGTAGGGGCTCTTTGAAATCAAATAAAATCGAACAAAAGGTAGGTTAGTGTAAATGAGATTAGCCCAGCTGTGTTTGTTGACTAGTAATGACATAAGTTAGAATTCTGTCCTTCTATGGAGTCTTAGACATCTCTACATCTTATTATTTGAATGCCAACATTCATGAGATTGGCTCTCAAGTCCTTGGAAGATACGTCCGAGCTGCAAATGACATATATTTACTATTGGAAGCCCCTTCATTTAGTAAATATGCGGCAGAAGCCTCCTGAGCAGCAAGACCAACAGGCAAAAAAAAAATGTAAACAAGCAAAGGCTAATTTATTTATTTACATTTTAAAATTTTACATGCAACACATGAAACTGACAAGCACATTTGCTTTTGTGTTTTCCCCATCTACCCCAATTTCTTTCCATCTACGCCTCAAAAAGATTATAAATCAGCAGAAGCCCCCATTCTGTTATGTCTTATTTGTGATGTCTGAATTGAGAAAGTCTTTCTTCCTCCTGGTTCTGCATGCCTAGTTAATGGTGGTCATGTGGGTTGAAAAGGCAGAAAGGGGGAGGGAAGGGATAGTATTAGGAAGTTCAGTATGGGGAAGGCTTATTAGACATTCATACACATTCTGGTCTAGTCTGAAACAGACGAAGAGTGTCTTGTTGATAGATGCAGTGTAAGCCATAGAACAGAGTATGACTTGGGCTTCCAGTTGGCTTGTTTGTATCCTGAGAGCGCTGCAGGTCACATGCAGTGAATGTAGCAGTCTCTGAAGCAGTGAAAGTCAGAAAAGGAAGTGGAAAGTCTCAGGGGGAGGGGGCTTTCTGTCATGGATTTATGAGCACAGCAAGACCAACAGGCAAAAAGAAAAATGTAAAATGATTTCTTTCATGTCACTGACTGTTAGAAAACTTGTAAAGGCAGGGCGTTTGTGGCATTTTTATTACCACTGATTTCGAACATGATCTTGTTTGGCTGCATGAGCAAATAATGAAGAACAGCATTATATAATTGAGAATAATTCATAATTCAAAAAACTGCATTTACCTTTAAAATTCATTGTGTGATAGCTATCGGCCTTATGAGAGACCCCAAACTTTTTTGGGACACTATTTCACTATGTACCCAAGGCCTAGAGTTCACCATCCTCCTGCCCAAGTTCCTGAGTAATGTCATTACAGGCATATGTCACCATGCTCGACTTTAGAACCAAATCTTTTATATTTTATGCATCTCTGTAATACCTAACACAATAAAGTTTGAAAAATACTGATGGGTTGATGATAGTCCCTGATATATACTTATTCAATTTGAAACAAATTTGTAAAACTAAGGTGGGTTTCTTTTGGCAAATATTAGTGAGAAAAGGCCACTGGAGAGAGGTGTAATCATCACAAATTAAAATTTCACTCCCTCTAATTCAAGCCAAAAAATAAAACTTGACAAAAGTTAAGTTATATAGATATTACCCCTTCAATTTTATTCCACATAAACCAAAGTTTAATACTGAGATAATGAAATTTCCTTTGCTAACAGAACAACATTCTACCAAGAGCTAAAGGAAATGTTGGAAACTAAATAGACATATAAATTAAAACATACATTAAGGGGACTTAAGAGTATTCAAAAGCTAAGAACTTCGAAGTCTTACATCCTCAGACATGAGTGGTTCTGGAAGTTTGCAGCTGGTTTACCTGACCCCTGAACCACTGCTAACTGAATACCCTGCTCATTTGTTTCTTTCCTTGCTTGCTTGATTGCTTATTTTATTCTTTCTTTTATACATCAAATGTACAATGCTGTATCTGAAGACTTACTCATTACTCTCAGATCTTTCTTCTTGCTTTCTGAAGCCTAACCTTGGAATTTGATGTGTTCATCACTCCAGGTGGTATATGATGAAGGACCTCTCTATGTTTTCTCCCCAACCGAAGAGCTGAGAAAACGCTGGATTCACCAGCTTAAAAATGGTGAGAATTGCTTTAAAATTAAATTAATTTTAGAAGGGAAAATAAGAAAATTGTAAGAAAGAGAGGAGGAAGAGAGAGAAAGGAGAAACAGAGAAAGGAAAAGGGAATCAACGAAAGGGGACAGGTTCAGCAGGGGGTAATAGAGGGAGGAGAAAAGGAGAGTTGAAGAGAGTGTTTTGCATCAACAGATTCATATTTCATCATAGGAATAAAGGATAACCTAATAGACTAAGAGTGCTAACTGAGTTCCATTGTCATCTCTCCAGCACAATTCTGTGCTTTTAAAGTGTTGCTGTTATTGTTGTTCTTGGTGGTGGTGGTGGTAGTGGCAGTGGCGGTGGCAGCGGTGGCAGTGGCGGTGGCAGCGGCGGCAGTGGTGTGTTTTTGTGTGCATGTGTGGGCAAGAACGGACAACTTTCAGTATTCAGTTCCCTTCTTCCATTGTGGGTTCCACGAATGGAACTTGTGTTATTAGGTTTGCATTGAAAGTTCCTTTACCCAGGAAGCCATCTCACCAGCCCTCTCTAGTGCAGTTTTGTAGTTGTGGACACCTTTCTTGTTCTATTTACGTAACAATATTATGTATATGCTGCACCATTTACAAAGGTGGTGTATGACTCAGTGATTATACCATATTTAACAGCCAGAGTATGGCTTGCCTAGCTATAAAACTTCATTATACCGAGTGACTGAAGTCAGAGTCAAAGAGCTTAGCCACTTTCTACCATTGACTTTTGCCAAGTAGGCCATGGCCTTTACGGTCTAGCCTTTTTTTCCAAATGGCCATGAGGATAAAGCCTGCCATACCCACCTCTAGAGTTGCCTAAGAATCAAATAAATAATGACATGTTTGAAAGTAAAAATAATAAAAAAAAAACAACAACATAAGGGACTACGTAAGACAGGGGCAGCCATCTCTTTATTGTGGGAAAATATCTCCCAAGGAGCTTCTTTGTAGTCGTTGCTCTGTGAAGACCTAAACTTGAACATTTCTTCAGTGTTTCACCACACAGTGATTCAGATAAGCTTCACTGTGAATGCTTGCAGCACAGGATGCATGCACATATTTTACTGGGTATATATAGCCACACGTCAAGTGACTGAGAGATTAACTGGTTGAGTTGACATCAGGAAAGGCTGCCCAGAGAAACAGGAAGGAGGGCAGACTGATAAGTGCACAGTTGGGTTATTGCATGACAGCTCTTTGTCCTCACTGCCATTTAGATTCTGATACTTGGTGGCTGGCCCTGTTCACTCCTTGAAAGTATAATGAGTACGAATTATAATCACCAATTCTTTCAAAATAAAGGAGGAAAGGAAGAAAAGGACCGTTGATTTATTATTGAATTCTTCCTGTGTGCCAGACACTGAGCTAAGTAACTTGTATGTATTATATTGTGTTTCATTCTTGAAATAATCTTGGACTAATGGCAACCGTAGCTAGCAACCTACAGGCCCATAATGTGCTCCAGGGTCTATGATAAGTGCTTCCAATGTATTGGCTCATTTAATCCTCACAATAGTTTTATGATGTACTGTTCTCCTATTTTCAGGTGAAAGGATTGAGGCTCAGAGAAGTAGCATACCTGAGCATGTAGCTAATCAATGGTGAAGCCTGGATACAGGCTTGAGACTCCAGTCTCAAAATGCACATACTGTTTCCAAGCCAGAGGAGTAGTCCTAAAGACTGATATAAGAACTAGAGAGGGCATCTATATTTGTATCTCTTTGGTTCCATTGACACTGTTTCATTCCATTTCTTGCGCACAGAAAACAACTGATTTTAAAAAAAAACCAGATGCATATTGAATTTTCTATGGGAGTAAGTACCTATCACCAACCTAGGTTCTGCAATGCTGGCTCACAGCGAGTTAGTTAGGAAACAGGAAACCATGGGCAGACTATCTGAGGAGAAGCTAGGGAGAAATGTGTGAGTTAGCAGTTCTTTCACACTTTGAACACTCATTTCCAAAGCAAGATCATTTACCAAAATGACCATAGGCTAAGCATGAAGCTAAGATAGCAGAAACCCTGTCACTTCAGCTGCACTGTTGATGGTCCCTAGACTGTGTGGCTAGAGACAGTTTCACACTCTCTTCTGTGTTGCTGAGGACACCTCCAATATACATTGCAAAACCAATTAGTACAGAGCACAGGAGACAAAGCAGGAGCGTTCTTTTCTAAGAAGTAGTATTGTTGCTGAGAGACTTAGATGAAAGTCTTAATAATCTCAGGTTAGACCTGATAATCTCAAATGCTAATAACTAAGAAAGAAAAGAGCTGTCGGGCTTGATGTCGTGGTGCACACCTTTAATTCCAGCATTCAGAAGACAGAGACAAGAGGTTCTTTGTGACTTCCAGGCTATCTTGGTCTACTCAGAGAGCTCTAGGCTAATCAAGGCTACATAGTGAGACGGTGTGTCCAAAGGGGGAAAAAAGCAACCAAAAATCTTTATTAGAAACCTTCAAGTCTTATTAGAGTGATACTATCCCTCTCTCAGGTTAAAAAGCACCAAGCAGAAATCACCAACATGCGAAGGAAAAGACTTCATCTGAGTGTTGAGCACTGCTGGAAGGGGTATTAAGCATAAAGAGGCATGGAGGAGCCTTCCAAAGTATTAGGTCCAAGTGAGGTTAAGCAGTAATGACCGTGTCTTGCTATACACCATAGGTCTGTGTCATTCGTCCTAAGTAAATTATATTTTCCCTTTCTATTTCTCCTTCTTCCCCTCTCCTCCTTCTCTTCTTCCTCCTTCCTCTCCTCCTTCTCTTCCTTCTCTTCCTTCCCCCCTTCTTCTCCGTCTCCTCCTCCTGCTCCTTCTCCTCCTTTTGCTCCTTCTCCTCCTCCTCTACCCCCTTCTTACCCTCCTCCTTTTCCTTCTCCTTGCTTCTCTTCTTTTTCTCTTCCTCTCCTCTGCCTTCTTTTGCCTTATTGATGTAGTTTGAGTGCAAATGTGTGCCACAGTACAAGTCTGGAAGTCCCACTTGCCTTGTGGGATCCGGCTCTCTCTAGGTACCACCTGGATTCTGGAGATTGAAGTCGGGTCATCAGGTTTGGTGACAGGTGCCTTTACCTGCAGCCACCTCACTGATCCCCTTTTCTATTTTTTGTTTCATTTTTGTTTATTATAATATCTCACATTTTAGTTCAGGCTGGCACTGAACTTACAGCCATCCTCCTGCTTCAGCCTCACCAGTGCTAGTCTCTTCTTTCTTTCTTTCTTTCTTTCTTTCTTTCTTTCTTTCTTTCTTTCTTTCTTTCTTTCCTTCCTTCCTTCCTTCCTTCCTTCCTTCCTTGAGACAGTCTCACTATGTAGCTTTGCATGACCTGGAACTTTAGACCTAGAATTTCCCAGCCAGCCTAGCCTGGAACTCACAAGCTCTGCCAGTGAGTCACAACACCTTGTTTGTAGTAGTTTTCTTAATGACACTTTCTAGAAAATGGCCATATCTTAGGACTTGGCCATGAGCTCTTTCATTCCATTTCCTTGAACACAACAGACACTTCGGCATTAAAACATAATAGATATTCTATCTCTTCTCCTCTTCCTCTTTAGCACTAATACATAAAACCAGAGCCTCATTCATGTTATGCACATGTTCTGTTGAACTATAATAGTTCAGCCTCACATTCATTTCTGAATCTGTTTGGCCAAGCTCACTCAATAAAGCCTATCCTAATTGACCTTCAAATATTACAATCATCCTGACCTCACCAAAATTAATGGCCAGGCAAAACATCAACAATGAATATGGGCAGTGAAGACTGCATGTGTGAAACAGAATTTCAGACAGTCTCCAGGTAATGTGAACAGACCAGGCTTTCACTGACTCTGAGAGGAAGCACCAACCATTGCACTTCTCTGGTGGGCCATCTGTGCATGGCTGAAGCAAGCAGTCTCCCCTAAGCTCTCTTGATGGAACACCCTGCTTCCATAATTGTCTTCTAAGTAGTTCAAAATACCAGCTCCAGATAGCCAACAAAAGTAGGAATGCTGTCGGCAAGAAGTTTTGTTGTTGTGCTGTTTTGCTTTGTCTTGTTTTGAGACAGTGTCTCACCATGTAGACCAGGCTGCCTTAAAACTCACTGTGCATCTTAGACCGTCTTAGACTCATAGTGATCCTCGTACTTTAGACTTCCACGTGCTGATATTGCAAGGCATAATGCAGTACGCCTGGCTACACAGATTAAGCAACCATTCTACCATTTAACCACCTAACCCCAAGCATCTTTTTAAACTTGTTTTATTTTATGTATGGCAGTGTTTTGCCTGGAGGTATCCATGTGCACCTCATGCATTCTTAGAGGCTGCAGAGGTCAGAATAGGGCTTCAGTTCTCCTAGAACGGGAGTTACATATGATTGTGACCATCATGTGGGTTCCAGGGATCAAAACAAAGTCTTCAGCAAGAGCAACAAGGGCTCTTAACAACTGAGCCAACTCTCCAGCACTCCCTTTCCAAGAGACTTCTTAAGAAACAGACATTATTATGGAATGTAAATAGTTCTTTTGTTGTTGTTGTTGTTACTTTGTAGCTAGAGTCTTACCACTTATCCCAGGCTGGCCTGGGACTAGTTTTGGAACTCAGCTTGGCCTTGATCCTCCTGCCTGAGACTTCCAAGTGCTGGGATTACAGAACGTCTTCCTTCCTTCCTTCCTTCCTTCCTTCCTTCCTTCCTTCCTTCCTTCCTTCCTTCCTTCCTTCCTTCTTTCCTTCCTCTCTCTCTCTCCTTCCTTTCTTCCCCTTCTCT
The DNA here is from genome assembly GCF_963924665.1 of Micromys minutus. Classification (NCBI taxonomy): domain Eukaryota; kingdom Metazoa; phylum Chordata; class Mammalia; order Rodentia; family Muridae; genus Micromys; species Micromys minutus. The sequence continues at coordinate 73,763,247 of NC_137970.1, read as the reverse complement.
CTCTCCTTCCTTCCTTTCCTCCCCCCTCCCTCCCTTGGTTCCTCCCTCCTCCTTCCTCTCCCACCCTTCTTTCTTTCTTTCATTCATTCATTCATTCATTCATTCTTTCTTTCTTTCTTTCTTTCTTTCTTTCTTTCTTTCTTTCTTTCTTTCTTTCTGTCTGTCTTCCTTCCTTCCTTCCTTCCTCTCTCTCTCCTTCCTTTCTTCCCCTTTCTCTTTCCTTCTTCTTTCCTTTCTTCCTTTCCTCCCTCCCTCCTCCTTCCTCCCTCCCTTCCTCTCCCTCCCTTTTTTCTTTTCCTTTCTTTCTTTCTTTCTTTCTTTCTTTCTTTCTTTCTTTCTTTCTTTCTTTCTTTCTTTCTTTCTTTCTTTCTTTCTTTCTTTCTTTCCTTGAGACAGTCTCACTATGTAGCTTTGCATGGCCTGGAACTTTAGACCTAGAATTTCCCAGCCAGCCTAGCCTGGAACGCACAGAAATCTGCCAGCTTCAGCCTTCTGTGTACTGATATTAAATGCATGGCACACCACACCCAGTGCTGAGAGGTTTCTGAACAAGCATACTACAAAAGGAGACTGCAGGAAGCTTCATTTCCCCTCACTAGCATACAAGCATAGACTAGATTGTCAGAGTGGGCAACTGTTAAGTCTTCAAGCAGTGTTTACTGGTGCCCTGACCCCCAGAAGGCACAGAGGGGCTGAAGGTTGGCCTTGAAACCCCTTGGTGAAGGCTATATATAGCCTTGTGGGGAGAAGCAGAGGTTGGTTGTGATCAAAGCAATTAGTCTAGGCAGACATTATTTAGAAAGATCAGTGCCTGTTAATAATTAAAGCCATACAGACCTTTGGCTACTTTTATTACATTACTGATTTTTAAAGATTTATTTATTTAATGTATGTGAGTACGCTGTAGCTGTCTTCAGACACACCAGAAGAAGGCATCAGATCCCATTACAGAAGGTTGTGAGCCACATTGTGGCTGCTGAGAATTGAACTCAGGACTTCTCTCCAGCTCTACATTACTGTTTTTAAAGTGACGTTAAACTCTAGGTGATGTTACTGCCACCCACCCTGTGCCTGGTAATGGTGCAGAGGAACAGTGAAAAATTGGCAGGGGAGAGTGGATAAAAGACCCCAAGGTCATGATGAAAAGCTAGGAACGTTTCTCAGCGGACGGCACTTTAGCACGCTCAAGGCCTCCTTTTCAACCCCTAATGGCACCACTCCCACCCCACCAAATCCATGGTGTGAAAAGCATCAAAAAGTCTTCTTTTTTGTTTCTTTTGTTGTTGCTGTTGCTGTTGAGTTGTTGTTGTTGTTGTTGTTTGGTTGGTTTAATGGTTTTTGTTTTTGAGATGGTTTCATGTAACCCAGGCTGGTCTCAAAGTTGCTACGTAGTTAAGGATGCATGGTCTTGACCTGCATCTACTTGCTGAGTCCTGGGATTACCAATGTATGCCACTACATCTGTTCTACGAGGTGCCAGGGATTGAACCTTCGTGCATGCTAAGCAAGTACTCTCTCAACTGTGCTACAGCCTCAGCTTTAGGATTTTGTATCGCATTTTCCCAGCCAAATCTTGAACTTCTGCTCTTCTTACCTCGGCCTCCCAAGTGCTACTTTGGGCTATACAAGGAAACCTTGTCTGGAAAAACCAAAACCAAAGCAAGGACAAAGCCAGCCCAAAAGAACAACAATGACCAAAAAAAAAAAAAAAAAAAAAAGAACTTTTAAGTTATTTTCTATACTGGACTATCTTAATTTTGTTCTTATCTTATAAAAGATTCTTCTTAGCAGTGATGTGCCTGTATTTGGAACAACCTGGCTCTTGTTCCCAGTGCTCACTTTGCCAGTTGCGCCACTGAGATTACTTCTCTCGGTTTTCAGACACCATAGTCCCTAGATGTCTTTTACAGCATTTATTTGTTTGATCATGGATATCAGTGTGGGCATCTGCATGTCGAGGCCATCCGTGAGTTCAGAAGAGAGATTTGGGTGAGTTGTTTCTCACCTTCCATCATATTTCTGAGCCAGCCGCTCTCCCTCTTACTGCTGTGTTACACAGTCAAACTTGGGGTGGATTCTCCTGTCTCTACCTTCGGTCTTGATTCTCTTCTCTTGGACATCCATCTCGGTAGGAAGCTAGACTTACAGATTTGTGCCGTCACGTTTAGCTTTTGAAGTTGGGTCTGGGAATGCAATTCAGGCTGCCAGGCTTCAGTCATAAGAACTTTTACCAGATATCTGTCTGTCCTGCCCTAGATACGTCTTAAAAAGTAATTTGTTTTTCCTACGATATACTTTGATCATGTGTTCTCCCTTCCCCAACTCTTCCTAGAATCTGCAATAATCCTCCTTACCTCCCTACCCACCCAACTTTACATTCTCTCTCTCTCTAAAAAATTGAAAATCAAAACTAAACAACAATAAAAACAATAAGACAAAGCATCCTTTTGAAATTAACTACACTGGAAAGTTCTTGAGATGCCACTGAATAAGTGAATTATGAACAGTAATTACACCTATATGCAAACCACTTTGTGTCAATTACTTTGATTTCTGGGAGATGTGTTGAGCCTGCTTACCATCCCTGTAAGAGAAATGAAACTGCATACATATGTGTGTGTATATATATATATATATGTTTGGCAATAAGATTATACACCATCTCACCTCATGATTGCCTAGCTTAGTCAGTAGTGGAGGAAGCTGAGGAACGTAGTGGCTTTTGGTTTGTATGTTTGGTTTTTCCTAAAGGCAGACTCACTTGCAATTTCCCTTGAGCTCAGCTCTGCTGATCATTCTATATACATAAAAAGCCTAATGCTGTAAATTCTGCTCAATGCAGGTGTCACTAAATCTTGTGACACAGGATTCAGGCAGAGTCACTTATACCTGGGATTTCAAGATTAAGCTGGGATTTCATTAATAAGATGTGGGGGTGATTAATTTTTAGTATAAGGCCACCTCAGCCCACATCATGAATTCTAGGCCAAGCTGGGATACAAAGTGAGACAAAGTCTGTATCAACAAACAAATAAGAAAAAAAGAGATGAGTCTGTAAGTGGGAAACAGGAAATGGGTGTACTAAAAGATGAGTCAGTAAGTGGGAAACAGGAAATGGGTGTACTAAAAGATGGGATGAGTTCAATCTAGGCCCATTTACTTCCCTCATCTGACAAACAAACAAACACCACATCTCACAACTGGCTTACAGGATAACAACTACTGAGAAAACATAGATGACATCTCTGTCGTTGGCTTCTAGAGCTATCAGCTAGTCTTATTGTGTTGACTGGGTGATACTCATTATGACCACTAAAGACAACTGTGAAGGAAACGATTATGGTCAGTGCAGACAGGCAGGCCAGGCTATGCCTGTGAACCAACTGGGCTGCTTGTTTTCTGTGTCCTTCAGAGTGTTTGAGTCTCGAGAGACTAGTTTGATGCTCAACACTTCTGGCAAAGAGAAAACAGGCAGATGGTATGATCTCTGGCATGTTCTATGTGGTCTCTCCTCTCTCTTGCAACAGTAATCCGGTACAATAGTGACCTTGTACAGAAATATCACCCCTGCTTCTGGATTGATGGACAGTATCTCTGCTGCTCTCAGACAGCCAAGAATGCTATGGGCTGCCAAATTTTGGAGAACAGGAATGGAAGTAAGATATTTAATCAATACAACTCCCCTCCATTGCCCCCCTCTCTTTGTATGTGTGTGTTGCTGAGGATAGAACCCAAGGTTCCCCATATTGATTTCTCTTTCTTTTGACATTATTTTCATCACAATCTCAAGGCTCTGTCAAGTTTAAGGACACAACCTAATTTTTGCACATTTTCACCGCTAGGAGGAGCGATGAGTTAATGGTGGCTGAACATCATCTCAGAGGTGTGACTAAGCACCAAGAATCTCTTTCTGACCTGCATAAAGGCAGTGCCTCCAACAGCAAAGCCCAGGACCAAGCCTGTCTCAGGGCCGTCTCCTAAAGTACATTTTACACTGTCACTGGCTTCTTGTCTTACAGGCTTAAAACCTGGGAGTTCTCATCGAAAAACGAAAAAGCCTCTTCCCCCTACCCCAGAGGAAGATCAGGTATAAAGGGAAATTACATACAGCTGTGGGTTAAATAAAAATTTGTTGTCACACACACCTTTAATTCCAGCATTTGGCAGGGGCAGAGGCAGAGGCAGTGAGTTCTAGGATAGCCAGAGATCTTGTCTCAAACACACACACACACACACACACACACACACACACACACACACACACACACATGTTGATGATGCATGCATTAAATCCGAGCACTTGGAAGGCAGAGGCAGGTGAATCTCTTGAGTTTGAAGCCAACCTAGTCTACAGAGTGAGTTCCAGGACAGTCAGGACTACACAGATACACTGTTTCAAATGATAACAAATGTTGTCAAACAGGGAGCATACATCAGAGTCTTAGACTTGCCTAGAATTTGGGAGTACTCACTAGTATTATGCTGAGCAAAAGGGTCTGCCCATCTACTTAGATTTACTTTTCAGTAAGACAAGGGCTATTGGGTAGCTCTTGGCAACTATCTAATATACCCTCCCCCTTTTGAGATGGGGCTTCACTATGGAGTGTCAGGTGCCGAGGAACTCACCTTGAAGACAGGCTGACCTTAAACTCACAGAGATGTTCCTGCTTCTGCCTCCAGAGTAGTGGGATTAAAGGTCATCATGCCCAGCTTATTTTTGTCAATTAAAGTGTTTTCAAGCATACAACAAGGTGAAAAGAATTTAGCACTGAGCCACATTTAGATGCAATTGCCACCAAGCCTGACAACCTGAGTTTGATTCTTGGAATACACATGGTTAATGGTTATACTCTGACTTTCATGTGTACGTTTTGAAACATGTGCATGAACACACACAAACACACACACACACACACACACACACAGTGAGGGAGACAGACACACACGGAGAATAAATATAATATAAAAAATCTTGATTTGGGACTCCATTTTGACTTTAGGGGGTTTTATTGTGATCATTTTGCAAAGAAGGAGTCTGAGGTTCCGAATTAGTTACTGGATTCATGTACTACTCAAGTGCTAAACAGGTTTCTAGGTCTCAGATAAAGAATGCTAATGCCTGGGTCCTATGCCCAGAAAATGTGATTTTGGTGGTCTGTTGGAAACTTCCTGAAGATAAGAGTGTTGAAATACTCCTTAGGTGATCTACATGTGTACCCAAGTTGGGAGCACCTACTTGAGGGGCAAATGGTTGTGGAATTGACTAAAATATTGATTATGCCTGATGTGGGTTGGAATGGTTTCTTTCTTTTGCAAACCATAAAGTTGGAAGGAAGGAGAGGAGAGTGCTTGGCAGCTAGCCAACCTTCTTCCCTACTTCCTGTCCTCCTACCCACACAGATCTTGAAAAAACCACTCCCCCCTGAGCCAACAGCAGCACCAATCTCCACAAGTGAGCTGAAAAAGGTTGTGGCCCTTTATGATTATATGCCAATGAATGCAAATGACTTACAATTGCAAAAGGGCGAGGAGTATTTTATCCTGGAGGAGAGCAACCTACCATGGTGGCGAGCACGAGATAAAAACGGGTGAGTTTGTGCAGCCCTTCCTAAGTCTTTGCCTGCCCACTCCATCTGCACACAAGACATTGCAACTCGATTCTCCTATTCTGCGTTTGGATCAGAGTTTGTTCTCGGCACAACACAATGAATACAGTCTCCCTTCAAATATTTCCCAGCCCAACCTGCAACATCTGTCACCTCTAAGAACATCTGTGGTGATGTGCGTACATGGAATGCCAAAGTTGAGAAGCCTCACTTTTCACTGGCTTAATTGTGCATTAGAGACATGGTCTTCTTTAATATTTCCATCTCTACTTGAGATTTCACTTGAGCTCATGGAAGCGGGTACAGTGTCTGTGGGGGGGGGGGGGGAGGAAGCACTGCATGATCATTGTCTCCTCTACAGGCAGGAAGGCTACATCCCCAGTAACTATGTCACCGAAGCAGAGGACTCCATAGAGATGTATGAGTAAGTATCTTTATGTTCTCGGGGCACAAGCTTTCAGGAGAAACAAAGTACAGTATATAGATTTTAACACATTTTGTTTGTTTATTTTTTAAGCCAAGGCTTCTCTTTGTAGTCTTGACTGTTCTGGAACTTGCACTGTAGACCAGATTGGTCTTTAACTCACAGAGATCCACCTGCCTCTGCCTTCTGAGAACTAGGATTAAAGGTGTATGCCGCTGTGGCCTGGCTTTTTTATTTTTAAATATACTTTTTAGCAAGCTTTCTTTATTTCAAGATTCACACCAAAATTAGTAACAACTCAAGCAAATGATGCCACCATGCTAAATTAGAGTCTGTATCTTGCTGGGATACCCACCTTCAAATCCCTATACATATGAGTGCTAGAGAGGTTATCAGAGTCTCACATTCAGAAGAATCCTACTCAAAGAACTGAAATTCTCACAGGAAACATCTGAAAGCATGAAATCACCAAAACTGAACCAGTGTCCTTTCTTCCCTCATCACTGAAGTGTGTTGCCCTTGAGTGAGCCAGTCCCTAATATTTTCCCAATAAATTCTGTTCCCTGTCTGCCTTCTACTCTCTGTATCCATGAGTTCTTGGTGCCAACCTGGGCTTCAGAAGGGCTAGAGTAGGTTGTGTGGATGATTGATAGGTCCTTAATACTGTTTGAACAAGGTGATGGAATTATAGTGCTAATGAGCCCTAGAGGACCCTCTAACTTCCAGGACACTTAGACATGGTCTAGAAGCCAACAAAGCACTCTCTTTTTATAGGTGGTATTCCAAGCACATGACTCGAAGTCAAGCTGAGCAACTGCTAAAGCAAGAGGTGAGTTCAGACCACAAGCAAAATGCATTCTTTGTACACAGTATGTAAAACCCAGAATTAGGTCCAACCTGAAACTGGGTCCCTGTTTGACCTTTTGATGCCTTAAGAGTAAAGAGGCTTCGTCTCCAGCATAGCCCTTCAGCAGAAAATCAGGGGGTATTTTCTCTCTCCTATGTTTGGGCAGGTAGGATGCAGATATAAACACTGTAGCAGTGAGTTTGTTAAATGGCTTTGGCTCCTGGAGCCAGCTAATTTAGATATACCTTGACATGCCTTGACAAGTTCACTGGCAGACTGGGCACTTCTCAACCTCCCTGAGGTTAGCACACACTTTCCTTGAGTATTCCTGGCTTAACATCTTCTAAATCAATACTTTATCTTTGCTTTCTGGCTATGGTTTGGTCAGCTCCCCTGTAGGGCCACATTCCTTTTCCACCTACATTGCTGGAGGGTTTCTCTCCTGCAGCTCTTTTTTTAATTTTTGAATTTTTTTTCATTTGTTGATACATTTTATTTTTTAAGAGCAGTGGTATTTCATTTTATCTTAGGTCTCTGGGCTATCTTATTCTTTGTTACCCAAACAGTGTTGGGTATGGGCTTCTTCCTGTGGAGTGAGTGGACCTTAAGTCAAATCAGACCTTGGTTGGCTACTCCCACGAATTCTGTGCAGCCATTGCCCTAGCATAGTTGCATTCAGGACTGGTGGTATGTCAAGGGTTTTGTGGCTGGTTGGTGCCCATGTTTCTTTTTTGGTAGCTTGTAGCCAAAGTAGAGACTTTGCAGGGTTGGAAGCTTCATCTAGGCACCAGCTTGACTTCTTGTTCAGAGAGTTGTGTGTGTGTGTGGTCCTCAGTACTGGGACCCCGCTGTTAGTGGAGAGGAACAACCTGAGTCCAGCACTCTTAAACCTGATCCATCTGCCTACAAGTCAGGATGATTCTCCTCTTCACCTCCCTCTTGGCCCCTTTCCCATGTAATCTAAAAGTCCCTCCCCATCTTCTCGCCTGACCATTGGCTGAATGGCATTTCTTTATTATCAATCAAAGCCAGCTTGGGGCAGGGACCCTCAGGTCTGGAAGTGCTACTTTTGGGAGCTGAAATAAGACAAAACATTAGAACCATTTCCCAACAAAACACCATTTTCTTTTACAGTGAACTTCTTTTTTTGTTTTGTTTTGTTTCAGGGGAAAGAAGGGGGTTTCATAGTCAGAGACTCCAGCAAAGCTGGAAAATACACCGTGTCTGTGTTTGCTAAATCTACAGGGTAAGTGGTACTGTTCCAATGATATGGGGACAAAGGTCAAGGGCCAGCTTCCTCTCTCACTTCCTCAGTCTTAAAGCTAAGACTCACCTCACTCCCCTGACTGAGTCCTGTATCTTGTTCCTAAGTTACTGACTGAATATAATTTCTCCAGGGAGCCTCAAGGGGTGATACGCCATTATGTTGTGTGCTCCACACCGCAGAGCCAGTATTACCTGGCTGAGAAACACCTTTTCAGCACCATCCCTGAGCTCATTAACTACCATCAGCATAACTCTGCAGGTGAGTGAGTACCAGAGGCTTCTGAGAAGGCTTGCAAACCCCCAGGCAAGCAATTCAAGTCAAAATGATGAGAGGGGAAGTAGTCACACCAGGCAGTGTGAATTAGTTATGAAAGTTAGTTCCCGTGATGCTGGACAGGAAGGATTCTAGTTAGTATGTAGTCACACAGAACATCTAATAGGGATTGACTTCTTTTTTAAAAAAATATAGTACCAGGTAATTGAACCCAACATTCTAGGCAAGTGTTCTACCATTGAGCAACTTTCTCAGTCCTGTTTGTTTTTACTTTTGTTTTCTTTTGGGTTTTCAAGACAGAGTTTCTCTATGGAGCCCTGGCTATCCCAGAAGTCACTTTGTAAAACAGGCTGGCCTTAGTCTCAGAAATCTGCCTGCCTTTGCCTTCCAGTGATGGGACTAAAGCATGTGCCAGCACATCTGGCTTTACTTTAAAAAAGTTTTTAACAATTATTTATTAATTCTTTGTAAATTTCACATCATGCACCCCAATCTCACTCATCTCCCCATCTCTTCAATATCTACCTTCTGACCTTGCAAACTTTCCTCCCAAAGAAAGCAAAAAATAAAAATAGAAATTAAAAATGAACGGAAAAAAAAATCTCACTCTGGAAGCTACAGTATATGACGATGTGTCACATAGTCTACCTTTTCCCTAAACAGCTCTACTTGCTAGTGTTCATTGCAATGAATCATTGGTCTGGTTCAAGACCTCTTGCTTCTGCTACATTATCAACATTGGATCCTCACCAAGATACCTCTTGAAAATCCTGTTGTTGCTCTGGGTCATGGAGATCACACCCCTTTGCATCAGTAGGACTGGCCCCTGTACAAGTTTCATAGATGGTATAGATATTGGGGTGGGCCAACTCGGAGCCCTGGATCTGAGCCTGGGAAATATTTGAGCTGGCCAGCCCACCCACTCTCCTGCACCCATGCTCAGCTCACCCACTTTACCCAGTCAAGGGGTGGGCCAGCTTGCCCGCTCTTACAACCTCGGGGCTGGCTTACCCATGGCCCCAGCGCTAGAGCCAGCTCTACTGCACTGCCCAGGCAACGTGTGTGGGAGCAGCTTACCTTTTATCTCTATACAGGTTCTCACTGTTACTCGGGCTGCCATGGAGAGCTTACTCTGTAGCCCAGGCTATCCTTGAATTTCTGATTCTCCTGCCTCAGCTTCCTGAGTTGGGATTACAGGCCTGCATAGTGGGACTGACAAGACTATTTCTCTTCCTCATCTGTCATTTATTTTTATTATGTTAAAGTGTGTGTATGTGTGTGTGAGGGGGGGTAGGAGGAGAGACAGAGAGACAGACAGTCAGACAGACAGACAGAGAGACAGAGGGAGCAGGTGGCCAGGGAGGCCAGAGGCATTGAATTCCATGGAACTATTGTGTGAGTGCTGGGAACTGAACTCAGGTCCTCTACAAGAGCAGTATGTGCTCTTAACAGCTGAGCCACTTCTCCAGCTCAGGACTGACTTCTTATTTGGTGTTAAAGGAAGATAGGAAGATAGTGACGAATGAATCAGAGTGTTCGCTAGCAATCATTCGTGTCTATACCTGGACTCTTGCAATTCACTCAGTTCTAGAAGTGAATAATAGTCTGATTCAAGATCCTTGGCCTGAAAGAACATACAGGCTAGACAACTGCAGAGCAGAGTTTAAGTACCCACAGACTAGGACAATGAAAACCGGGGAGATTGATAAGCCAGGAACACTTGGGTAAGTTCTATGCCAGCCTGAACACTTGGAAATGTTTCACTAGAAGGTAGGATGTGAGCTGAACCCAGGGTCAGACATGGGGATATATTTAATAAGGAGGTTATTTCTTCCTATTCTTTTTCTTTCACATTTTTTTGGGGGAGGGTTATTTATTTATTTATTTTTGAGATAAGATCTTGCTATCTTGTCATGTAGCCCAGGCTGGCCTCGAACTCACAGCAATCCTCTTGCCTCAGTCTCCAGACAGAAAAAAATTTACAGGTGTGAACCACTATACTGAACAATAGGAAATATATTTCTATTTCTATTATTATTATTATTATTATTATTATTATTATTATTATTATTATTATTATTATTTGCCACAAACATTTTGGTGAGGGGAGAAACCATCAGAAAACACCATGGGTTAGTGAATATCTTCTGGGATTCAAAATGAATTAGGAAGATTTATGCTAGAATTGTGAGAATTTAAGATGATGGGCATGTGCAAAGAGTCCCATCCCCCACGCTGACCTTGTGACCTCTCTGTTTCAGGCCTCATATCCAGGCTGAAATATCCTGTGTCCAAACAAAACAAAAACGCGCCTTCTACTGCAGGCCTGGGCTATGGTAACTACTTATTTATGTGGAGTTGAACGGACTGGAGGTTATAAGAATGACCTCAGTAGACCTTGCTTTTTGAGGATGCTCTTAAAGATGTACTGTTCTGTGGCAGCTGTTTTTAGGAAGGGCTGACAGAACCAAGATAGTTAACAATCTTCTCCCTCTAGTGGTTCCTTCTGGGACTGCAAAAAGAGATTCGTTAAAGGATTTATTGCTGGTTTAAATTTTCACATTGATTTATTTGTGCACACTTGCTTAGTGGCAAGCACGTTCACCCACAGAGCCATCTCACCAGTCCCGTTTATTTTATCACATAAAAATTCAATATCATTCATTAGTTTATTAACTGTCATCATTAACCCATGCATAACAGAATTTTGGAAGGTCTTTTGGCCTATCTTCTTGCCTCCTGGCCAATTTGTACCTAAAATTCCTAGATTCCTCCAACCAGTAATCCTTCTGCCTCCCCCGAGATTTACCTGGCTAAAGAAAGGTAGATTAGTACCCCTGAGAATATTCTTTATTGCTTTTTTCCTATTTATTCCTTAGTAGGGAATCTTATCTATTGCAGTCATTATATATACATGCCCCCCCCAAAAGAATCACAGCAAGTCTTTGTTGGTAGGATCATGGGAAATTGATCCAAAGGACCTGACCTTCTTGAAGGAGCTTGGGACTGGACAATTTGGTGTTGTCAAATATGGCAAATGGAGGGGTCAATATGATGTGGCCATCAAGATGATCAGAGAAGGTTCCATGTCTGAGGATGAATTCATTGAAGAAGCCAAAGTCATGATGTAAGTTACATTCAATCAACTCTCAATCCAGTTGGAGGAGGAGCCTGGGAACGACAAGGAAAGTACCCTGTGGTCTAAGGCAATTTACAGTGCAAGGAGCTTGGAAAGGGCTCTGACATTTGCCTTTGCTGGGTTACCTTACAGAACTGCTACGGTAATCAGTTCTCTGACTTAGATACTGGTTGAAAATAGTGTTGGGCATGTGTATGGACCCTCTCAGTAGCATTTTGGGGTACATGGGCAATATCGGACTTTCGAAAGAAAGGATGGCTCTAGTTGACCAATTGTTCTAAGCTTGGGCTTATTTCTTGTTCATTTGCTGGACTCCAAATCCTTGCCCACACCCACGTTTGAAGCACTTTAGGGGTTCGTTATGAGAAGGAGAAAATAACCTTGCTATTATAGTACTTATTCAATGTTCTATGTTAGGCCAGTCCCTTTCCTACACTGGCCCTTTAATGACTAGTCTGCAGGGGCAAGACGGGAGGACTAGCTCCTTGCCTTTCCCATAGGAATCTTTCCCACGAGAAGCTAGTGCAGTTGTATGGAGTCTGCACCAAACAGCGCCCCATCTTCATCATCACCGAGTACATGGCCAATGGCTGCCTCTTGAACTACCTGAGGGAGATGCGGCACCGCTTCCAGACACAGCAGCTGCTTGAGATGTGCAAAGATGTCTGTGAAGCAATGGAATACTTGGAGTCAAAGCAGTTCCTTCACAGAGACCTGGTGAGACCTCAGAAGGATGCAGGGGTGGATCAAGGGGTGGAATGGGTATCGGAAGATAGAGTGTCCGCCGTTGAGGAGGGTTACAGGTGCCACCATTTAGATTTTTCTCTCGAAATTATTAAGTTGAATCTGCCCCACTGGTTTATGCAGTGCTGGGAACTGAACCCAGAGAGTTTCGTGTATGTCAATCAAATGTTCTACCAACTGACCACAAAAACTGCATTATTATAGTTAACAAATACCTGAAGAGGGACATTGTACATTTGAAAAACAACTGGACTTTCCAGATTCTCTTAAAAATCTGGACCATCTGAGAAGACAGGCCCCATAATCTCACTGCTCCTGCTAATAGTCACCTTGAGGTGGGGCGTAGGTCTCCCCTTCATACCCAGCCTGTGTGCTCCATTTTCTGTGGTCCCCACCCACCCACTTTATTCTTTTGTTGCCCACTTAGCTCCTGAAGACATCTGTTTGTGCCTCTATTTCTTTCATCTAGACAGAGACTCAAATTGCCCTATCTCCCTGACAGAAAGAAAGAACAAAAACAACAACAACAACAAAAACAAAAAAAAAAAAAAATAAAAACCCAAAACAAACAAACAGAAAACCAATGCCAACATGCTAGCTGGTTCTCAATTCTCCTAGCTGTTCAGTGAAGTGGAGTTGTCCACGTGAACAAAATTGTTCTGCATGCTTGGTTTAGGACTGTGTAGCAGGTTGCTCTCCATGTGATGAAAATGAAGCAAAATTTCTCAGGATCAGTCAAGTTCGCTGCCTCATCCTCATGATCTCAGCACTTTTGAGTCTGAAACAGGAGTCCCGAGTTTGAGGGCAGCCCTAGCTGTATAGTGAGTGAGTTCTTGGTCATCCCTGAATAAGACTCCCTCTCTTTCTTAAAAACAAAAGGCAAGGGAGATAGCTTTGCTGGTAAAGTGCTTATAGAATAAGAAAAAAAAAAACCACCAAGTTCAGATCCCTAGCACGAATGTAAAAAAAAGCCAGGCATGGCAGCACATATCTGTAATCTCAGCCTGAGGGCATCGGGGAGAGACAGGCAGATCCTTGGAGCTCTTTGGCCAACCTATCAGTGAGCTCTAGGTTCAGTGATCCTGTCTCAAGAAACAAAGTAGACAGTCATTAAAGAAGACTGGAGAGATGGGGCAGGAGAGATGTTGTTAAAAGCACTGACTACTCTTCCAGAGGTGCTGAGTTCAAATCCCAACAACCACATAGTGGCTTACAACCATCTGTAATGAGATAAAGATGACACCTGACATCAACCTCTGGCCTCTACATACATACACATACACATACGTATGTGATTCCATACTGGTGGGCAGAAACTGTCTTTAACTAAGGTCAAGGGTGCGGTCTCATGTATCTATTGTACTATAGGCAGCTCGAAACTGTTTGGTCAATGATCAAGGAGTTGTGAAAGTATCCGACTTTGGCCTGTCTAGGTGAGTGTGCCTTTCTCATCTTCCCATTTCTTATTTGTTTTGGCAAAGGGGCTGTGCTATGTGGTCCATGCTGACCTAACTCATGAGTACTGTATCCTGCCTTGGTTTCTTCACTACTGGGATTCCAGGCATGAGCCACCACCCCAAGTTTATCTTTTCCTTCATTTCTGTATGCCTCTTCTCCTTTCCTCTTTTTCCTCTTTCCCTCCCCCCTCCTCATTCTTCTATTTCCCCAGTATCTTACCTTGATCTGTCAAACCCGCTGACTTCCCCCCCCCCATTACTCCTTCCTTGGTCTAACTCTTATTGGCTCCTGAAGACTGCAAGAAAGGAGGGAAGAAGGAAGGCAAAGAAAGAAAGGGGTGGAGTAGAGAAGAGGAAATGAGTCCTTAAACAGTACCATGATTGACAACTCAAGGCCAGTCTAGGCAATTTAGTGAGACACTGTCAATTTTTTTCAAAAGTACAAAATGAATTAGAAGTGTTTATCATTAGCAGGGTCCTAGCCTAGCCTGTGTAAGGCCCTAGGTTCAACCATGGAGAAGGTAGATACATACTTTTCTAAGGAGAAAGAAAACAAGATTTTCTGTTAAAAGTAACATGTGTAAAAGGTTTTGGCTGGCTAGCAGAGACTTTGAGAAAGAAGGCAAATGCGCATCTGGACAGTCCTTGTGGTGTGTGCTGAGGAAGGGTACATACCAAGCTATCTAAACGAGTCTTGAATCTCCGGCAGGTATGTGCTCGACGATGAATACACCAGCTCGGTAGGCTCCAAATTCCCAGTCCGGTGGTCTCCGCCAGAAGTGCTTATGTATAGCAAATTCAGCAGCAAATCCGACATCTGGGCTTTTGGTAAGTACATACAGATTAGAGTGTCGGCATGGCTTGGTGGGTAAACTGCTTCTCACGCAGCCTTGGGGTTCATGAGTTCAAGCCCCAGAACCCACACAAAAGCTGGAAGCAGTAGAGACTACAGGAATCTGTAATCTCACTATGACTCCACCAGCAGATAGGAGGCAGAGACCAGAAAATCTCAAGTAGCTCATGGATCAGCTAGCCTGTAGAATGTGCCAGAAAAACAGCAAGGGAGAACTTGGTGTCAAACAAGGTGAAAGGTGAAGAGCAACGCCTGAGGCTGTTATCTGACTTCCACTGTATGATGTGGTGCAAGTGCTTAAGCATGTGCGCGCGCGCACGCACGCACACACACACATACACACACACACACGCGCACACACACACACTCACAGTGGGGTGGGGTAAAGGAGAAGAGAGAATATAGTTTATACAGCTCAAAGAAGAACATAAGAGGAAAGTTCAAACTTGTCTTCCTCTTGTCATTCATCTGATCCTTGGGAGCTTCTTATGTGTCAGGGACCGCAGGGGCTTCTGAGGACAAACACAGCGAACTGGACACAATCTCTGTCTTCTTAGAAATTACAATATATCCAGGGAAACAAACCATTCATTATTCAACAGCTTCTGAATACTGATTATGTACTAGGCACTCTGCCAGAGCCTGAAGCTACCAAGACAAGAAGACACAGTCTCTCTCTCCTATTGTAACTCATAATCAGCTAGCACGGTGCACTAACTAATAATGGGCTAGCACGGTGCACTAACTAATAATGGGCTAGCACGGCGCACTAACTAATAACGGGCTACCATGGTGCACTAACTAATAACGGGCTAGCATGGTGCACTAACTAATAACGGGCTAGCATGGTGCACTAACTAATAACGGGCTAGCATAGTGCAGTTTAGCTAGCCAGCAGGGTAGTCAGGACTGTGGCAGAAATCTGGGCAAAACGCAAAATCCACAAAGGGGGGAAATCAGCTTATTCTAAACTTGGAGGTTAATCAAGAAGAACCAGGCCCCACATATTCCAGAAAGACTGAATACGCCTCTCCTTTTTCTCTTCTAGGGGTTTTAATGTGGGAAATTTACTCCCTGGGGAAAACACCATATGAGAGATTTACTAACAGTGAGACAGCAGAACACATTGCTCAAGGCTTACGTCTCTACAGGCCTCACCTGGCATCAGAGAGGGTATATACCATCATGTACAGCTGCTGGCATGAGGTAAGGGCTCCTTCTTCCCTTGAACTCAGTTTCGTCTTTAGCTGGCTAGTCCCACTTCTCCACGGTCTCATGTCAGCTGCAAGAGCTCTCTCTCTCTGGGCTGTAACCCAATCCTCTGATGGCCTGTTCATACCCACCCTAATCCTCACTAGAGTAGTATCAGCAGACCCTGATACCTATTTCAGCTTTAAGAGTGGGGAGTGTGGAAGACCAGGTTATCTACCAAAGGCACTCAGGTAAGAGAAAGGGGTGTACAAAGTCTGTAATCACCCAGGTGGTGTGAGCCTTTGATCCCAGAACCAAAAGGAAAACAAAACAACAACAACACAACAACAACAAACTCTGTAATCATTATCTGGGACTCACCCTTCTACCAACCTTTTCTGGTTGAGGTTCTAAATGAGACTTTAAAAACCCTGTCACCTGGGAAGGACCTAAAATAGTATTGTTTGTCTGTTTTGGTTTGGGGTTTTTGCTTCTAAAATATTTAAAATTTATTTTATTATTTTTATACATACGGGTGCTTTGCATATGTATGTATGTATGTATGTATGTATGTATGTATGTATGTATGTATGTATGTATATCTGATGCCCAGGGAGGCCAGAAGAGGGCATCAGCTCTCCTGGATCTGGAGTTACAGACATCTGAGAGCCACCATGTGGGCGCTTGGGATCAAATGTGGGTCTTTTGGAAGAGCAGTCAGTGTTCTAAATACCTGGGCCATCTCTAGAGCTCTGGTTCTAATTTAATTTTTGAACATTTTATTTTTATCACAGTTTTTTGAGGGGGTGCAGTTGTAATATTTTGGAAATGAGGATCAGGTTTCACTATTGTAAATATGTTTTGCCGGGGCTGGGGAATGTGCCTTAATCGGTAGAGAGCTTACCTAGCCTTGATGGCATCTTTGTTTGGTCTCCAGCACCTCATACGCAGGATGTGTGGTGCAGGTGTCTGTCTGAGACCAGGTGTTAGAATAGAATGTCAGGCTGGCCTCAGATGCTGTTCATAGCCAAGGCTGACTTTCAGCTTCTGGTTCTCAAGCTTCTACACCCAATTCTGGGAGCCAGGCTCATGATTTTCTATGCCCTACTCCCAAGATTTTTTTTTTTCAAAGACAGCCTGTCTACATAGCTCTGGATATCCTGGAACATACTATGTAGACCAGGTCAAACTCTAACATAGAAATCTACCTGTCTTTGTCTTCCAATTATCAGGATTCATGTGCCACCATGTTCAGCCTCTTAAGGAATGTGTAAAACTATAAATTATGGGGCTTCTTCCCTAGAGATTCTGTATAGGTACATCTGCTCTGAAACACTGAAATCCTTTCAAGTTTCCAAGGAACTACTGATACTCGAAAGCCGCTGATTTAAGTACTATGAAACCGATGACCCTTCAGTTCTGGCACATTGAACCATACTGGCATGAATCCTCCGTGAATTATCAAACACCCCAGGGACAACTATGTAGTCCTAACACTCAGGAGTTTGAAGCCAGAGGTTTTGCCATGAATTTCAGGTTAGCCTAGGCTACATCTTGCATTTCAAGATAGCCTGGGGTATAGAGTGACATCCTGTCTCAAAACAATCAACAAAAATCTAAAATAAAAGTTCGTTTTAAAAAAGACCAAATCTCACCCAGGTAGCACATGCCTTTAATCTCAGCTTTCAGGAGGCAGAAGCTGGTGGATTTCTGTGAGTTTGAGGCCAGCCTGGTCTATATAGTGAGTTGTAGGACCTCCAGGGCTATGTAAAGACACCCTGTCTCAAATTTTAAAAAATCTAAAAAAAAAAAAAAAGACCTTGTCTAAAAGGGCTCCAAAGGAGCCTTAATCTGACTGTGGATCTCCAAAAGAGTAGTAATCTTAAAGTCAGACTAACAAAACATGCTGGGTTTACAGGGTCCATTCCAGGCAGTCTGTGGCTTTGCAAAGTTACATCCTCTGTTTATTTAGCTTTATAATCACAGAAAGTGCATCTGGACCCTGTCTAAATGTTATCCCTGGCTTTAGGAGTTCTGTTCTGCCAGCCAACTAAGCACACCCAACAGCCATTTTCATTTCAAGCTCCTAAAAAATGTAGTGTGTATACATTTTCAGTGAACTTATCCTCAGTTTTAATCAGCCTATCAGCTTAAATATCAAATTGTTCTTCTCACACAAATAACTTGAGTTGTGCTGGGCAGCGGTAGAACTCAGAGTTCAAGGCCAGCTTCTCAGCAGAGTGAGTTCCATGATAGCTAGGGCTACACAGAGAAACCCTGTCTTGGAAACAAACAAATAACAAAATATAAAACAACAACAAACAAATGAATAGCTACACTCGTAACCCTACAGCCGGGTGGAAGCTCAGCTAGGCAGTTTTTGTCTGGTTTCTGGGAAGAGATGCAAGGGAGAAAAAAACTAAAGGCAAAATTCATTAGCATCATGGGCTAGAAAGATGGCTCAGTTAAGAGCGTTTGTTGCTCTTTCAGAGGACCTAGTTTCAATTCCCAGCACCCACACAGCAGCTTGTTCCCAATTATCTGTACCTCCACTTTCAGGGGATCTGATATCATCACACAGACAAATGTGCAGGCAAAACCCCAATGCACATAAAAATAAATTATAAAAAAAAATGAGTTGCTAAGCTGAAAAGCACACAAGGACTTAATGGAGACTTTCTAGTTTATGTTTCTTCTCTGCGTGCTATCAAGAATATGCCGCTGCTCCGTATGATTTAGTGTATGCTTACTAAAGATAATATTTTTGTGATTTACTACACAGGGTTCCTTGTGCATTCTGGATTCTATACTGTAACACTGTCCAATTTCTTTGGTTTTTAGAAAGCAGATGAACGTCCTAGTTTCAAAGTTCTCTTGAGTAACATTCTAGACGTCATGGATGAAGAATCGTGAGCTGGCTGATAAGCTTCGTGGATCTGCTCCTCTCCTCTCCCAAGCCCCAATTCCACTCTTCCCGAGGAGCTCCTTGGCTCCAGGCTCTAGCCTTCCATGCTCCTACTGAAGCCCCAGTGCATCTAGGAACGCCCTTCTTCTCTAATTCCCCAGCATAATGCTTCTGAGCGAAGGCCAAGGAATTTCTGTGCCTGGTATTATTACTTCAAGCCTCCTAACAGACTGAATTTGGGATGGAAACATTTTAGGGGAGGGAAAGATGTAAATAACTCCACTAGTTGTCCAATAGCTTATTGGTTAAGTATTAAGAGTTTTTCTTTTTTGGGGGGGGGTAGGAATGGTTCCATTAAAATGGGACGGGTTGTTTTGATACAATAAAATTACTGGAAAGAGTGAAGTTATCTATCGTAATTCATTACACAGCCGCCCCGAAGCTCCCTGAAAATTGCAGAAAATCCTTAGTTTGACACATTCCTAACCTAGAACTCTACAGAACCCATATTTCACCCCTCTAGTTTTAGATTTATCTATTTATTTATGTATAAAGCATGCACCAGATCTCATTATAGATAGTTGTGAGCCATCATGTGGGTGCTGGGAATTGAACTCAGAACCTCTGGAAGAGCAGCTGGTGCTCTTTCTTAATGCCTGAGCCATCTCTCCAGCCCCATTTCACCCTCTCTTCCTCTTGTTAAAGCCTGCTTCTGAATTCTGGACGCATTCACAAACTTTCCACAGTGCTTGGCACACAGTAGACAAACAGTATCATCTGAATACATCATAAAGTTAGGAACAAACTCAGCTAGAGCCTCATTCCATGTATTTAGAGGAAAACTCCAAGAAATGGACTCAGGGGCCTAGGGTAGCTAGTTAATTAGCAAGCAGAGTTCTGGCTTTGGGGGTTAAAGCCAGGGCTGAGAAAGCGCGGGCCAGTTTGGAAGTGGGCAGGGTGGAGTTGTAGGGCGGGCCCTTCCCTGGACCACGTGGTACGAAGCAACTTCCTCCTTTTCCTTTATGCTACTCTTTTCTTTTTGGATTTTCGCTCCCACAGCGCGGCGGCACTCGGGGCCTCGGCCGTGCGCTACCGGGGTGTTACAGCGGGGAGCGGCTCCCGCTCGCGGGGACTGTGGAGCGCAGTGGCTCGAGGGGAGCGGGCAGAGCCGGCAGGGACAACAGCCCCGCGCCGACGCGGTGAGCTCACAGGGCGGTCCCCGAGGCGGGGGCGGGGGGGTTGCGGGGGAGGTTGCAGTTCCGGTTCCGTCACCCAGACACGTGAAGGTCGGCGAGTCGGTTCAGTGCTCGCTTCGGCCCGCGTGGTCGTACCGGGATGGAGTCCTCCTCGTCCTCTTCGGGCTCGGCTCTGGGCGCCGTGGACCCTCAGCTGCAGCATTTCATCGAGGTGGAGACACAGAAGCAGCGCTTCCAGCAGCTGGTGCACCAGATGACGGAACTTTGCTGGGTGAGGAGCTCAGGGCTCAGACCCGGACTCTGTGCCTACTTTCTCCTTGCCCTTGTCCCCACGAGACTTGCCAGGATGTCGAGGACTCCAGAGTGGGAGGTCTTGATCGTACTCCGGGTTCTCAAATCCCTTAAGCCGAGCCGGGAGGGACTAAGGTGACTCCCCGGGGAGACCATAGGTGCAGAGGATTGGGAGTCACACACTTACTCCGCCGTCCCACCCAGCACTCTGAGGCATCTGAGGTTGAAGCTGTTTGGTGCTGGCCACTAGAACTGATCAGAGTCCTCAGTCCTGGAATTTTAGGGAGCCAAAATCCTGGAGAGTCTGACTTATTTCTGGACTCCTCGGGATTTACCCAGATTACCCAGATATAACACCTCCTGATGAAAAGACAAGCGGCTCTGTCACTTTAATTGTAAAAGTGGCATAGTCTCTCTTGACATACACATTTTTTTTTTTTTTTTTTGCCTTCACAGTGAATTGTGTAATGCTAAGCCATTAAAGTTTGAAGGTTGAGAAATGAGTCTGCTCGGAGAGGGGACTTTGGCAGAGGGGCAGAGGAGTTTGTTTGTAGCTGAGATCAAAGTGTTCTGGTTGCCAAGGGCAGCACAGTGCCCTCCACTGACATAAAAACTTAAAAGAATTTTAGACACCAAGGATAATGTTCATTGGAATTGGTGAGACTCTTAAGAGTTGTGTATAAAAGCCAAGAACCATGAACAAAATTTGTTTTAAAAACTTCAAACCGTATATACAGACAATTGCTTTACTTGGTCCTTTTTCTGTAAACTTACAGATCTTTAGAAATGCTCCATTTAATTCTGGTTTGCCTCGAATCAGAGGCGCTCTCTCTCTCTCTCTCTCTCTCTCTCTCTCTCTCTCTCTGTGTGTGTCTGTTTGTCTTTCTGTCTCTGTCTTTCTCTCTATTTTGAAACAAGGTTTCCTATATTCCAGGCTGGCCTCATACTAAATGGATCACTGAGAACAGCAGAAAATGACCTTGAATTCCTGGTCTTCTTGCCTCCCCCACCTTTGAAGAAACAAGTTTGCAGTCATTCATCATCTCCAGCTCTTAAAAAACCCTTTAAAATGTATCTTTAGAGATAGGGCTTTACTATTCACCCTCTAGATGTCTTGGAATTAAAATTCCTCCTGCCTCTGCCACTATCAAGATAGGATAGACTCTTTTTCTTAATGTCTTTGGGTCATTATATGTGGCTGAGAGTTAGGTTGGTTACTGATTGTTAGTACTTGCCTTTAATCCCAGCAGAGGTAGGTCTTGAGTTAGTGGCCAGTCTGATCTATAGACTGGGTTCCAGGACAGCCAGAAATACACATTGAAACCCTGTCTTGAGACACCATAAAGGAATGAGCTAGGAAAGAGGAATTTTTTTCCAATGTTCTAGCTACGAGTAAGTGTCTCACGCCCTAATAAAAGAACTTTATTTCTACGCTCAAGCAAGCAGCCCAGTTTATACTCAGTGGTTACTAAAGGGCATACAGTAGGAGGAGGAATTGTTGGGAAGGAGAGGGAGGGGCTTGAGTATAATGGTGAATATGGAAGTATATCAAATTATGAAATTGTCGAACCATTTTTTAAAAAACCTGAAATACAAAGCCTTCTTTAGAAAACATTAGTTTTTCACTTCTCCTGAGAGGATTCAGGAATCTTTGGTGTGTTGGATAGGAGCATCAGTCCCCAAACTTAGAAAGCAGAGACAAAGGGATCACAATTTCTAGGACATCTATCTCTACATAGTGAGACCTTGTCTCGAAAGACAATCAACACTGTTTTCAACAAACAAGGTTACAGAATGTTGTTATATACATTTTCTTTGTTCATTTTAGGGCGCCTGATTTCTCTCTTAAACATCTTCCCATAGTTCATTTAAAGGCATTTAATGTCAGCATTGTTGTATGTAGAGTTACAGTGCAGTCCATAAAAAGGTGGGGGTTTTTTGGGGGGGAAGGATTGGAAGGGGTGGAGACAGGGTTAGTCTGTGTAATCCTGGCTGACCTCGAAGTCAGATCCACCTGCTTCTGCTTCCCAAGTGCTAAGACTAAAGATGTGTGCCTCCCTCAAACACTCCCCCAAGGTTATTTCACTGTATTTTTGCTACTTTTCTCACTCTTACATCTAAGCTGTGCCATTTTCTGGCCTCTTTGAGCAACTCTACCAGAGTTCCCATTTAATCAATGAAGACTGTTAATGGTGTCCATGCCTTGCTGCAAACTGTAACAATTGGGAAGATATCAAATGTGAAAAGTTTTATATTTTAGGGGGGGGTCAGCATAAAAAAAACATGGGCTTCATCACTGCATATATGTTCTTTTTAACTCATGTATTTCTGGCCTCCTTTTGATTTCTTTATATCATAGACTTTTTTCTAGTTGCCCTCCCCCCACACACACACCTACAATTTTAAACTAGGTGCCACAGGTAAGAGAAAATAGATGTAAATGTATTAACAAATGGTATGGTTTAGTCAGAATTATTTCTGTAAGCAAAAGACCTTTATTTGTAAGTTCCCTTTGTGATTCTGTTTCTTGTTCTGAACAGGAGAAGTGCATGGATAAGCCTGGGCCTAAGTTGGACAGTCGGGCTGAGGCCTGTTTTGTGAACTGCGTTGAGCGCTTCATCGATACAAGCCAGTTCATCTTAAATCGACTGGAACAGACCCAGAAGTCCAAACCTGTCTTCTCAGAAAGCCTTTCTGACTGATCTCAGCATTACCTCTTTGGAAAAGTAGTTCAAGAAGCGAAGAGCTGCTGATGAGGTGGTTGAAGAAATGGCTATGGGGGAATTAACTCCCAATTTTCTTTATCATCTTGGGACATATTGTCACCTGAGAATGAACAAAGACCAATTTTTATGTATGGGAGTTGAGAGTCATGTGTATTTGGTGTGTTTTTAAAGCTAACTATGTGATAGTAATTGAGATAAATGAAAGTATGAGATGCATATTACTGTATATGGGACTGTGCTTTCTCAGGGTCCCTGAACTGCTTTATAAAATTTTGATAGTGGAACTGCTTTCTAGATTCGATAGTGGGACCACATAGGGTAAATCTCAATTTGTATGGGTTTATTTCTGATTTTTTTAGGGAGGTCTTTGTGTCAGAAAAGTTAGCAGTGGGGAAGTTTCCTGGCACTGTTTAACTGTGAGCTTTCTTTTAAGTTTGACTTAGACCTGACAAAAAGCCCTAGAAAGTGTTCATACAACCCAGCTTCTTAGGTTGTCCCTTCCCTCTATACTGTGACTTTTACTTAAATTTCAAGTTGAAAGTATGGTCTCAAGGTAGAACAGAAAGCCTGAGAATCCAAAGGGCTTTAGTCATAAAGAAATCTAGCTCATGAACATTATTCTTACTACCAGACAGCCACAGGAAGAAGTTAACTTTGTATGTCAGGATGCAAAACATTCACAGATGTGCCTAAAGAAATAATGATTTAGGCCAGTTCATAACTAACAGTTTTCAATAGAGGTGCATGTCTGATGTTAGTCATAAATTCCATTAGCTGAATTCTTTTGGTCACTGAAATAAAAGCTCACGAGATCAACTTTGTGATGAAGAGACTTCCTATTTTGGGTTTTTAACTGCAATTCAGATTTTATGTAGGTTCACTCCAAGACAGAAATGGAGTTAGTTTCTATTCTAGAGGTCCTTGAAGTTTTTGTGAGAAGAAAATACTTGGTGATAAGAAGGGAAAAACACTCTGCTAACACATAAGTCCCTGGTAGAGAAGCTTTTCTTGACTTCCCCTCTTGTATTTAAATTCTCATAGACAAAGGGAAAGGTGCCTAGTACAAATCCATGAATCTGGACAAATACACACTTGTAATATATCCTCACTGCAGTTCCTTTTCCAGGCTAGGCTCAGGGATTGAATAGAACCAGCCCTAAAGAGATTAGTCCTAGCCAAGGGAGACAGTAAAGCCATAAAGATGCCAAGTGTAGTAAACTCCATTAAGAAGCAACAAAAAGTAAGTCTAAAAGAATTTGAAAGAAAAAAATACAATAAGGGTGTTAGGAAATGTTTGTAGAGCTTTATTAGTTTCTAACAAATAACAGCCTAGAAAGAAGCAAGTGCCCAAGCCTTACAAATGCCAAGAATTGTTTGGTAGAGGTAACAGTCCAAGAGCCTCAGGGTAGAAATTAGAAAATTAAGTGACTAAGGAGGAGCGTAGGACAGTGTGGGGCCTTTTGACTTTTATGCAGCATGATGGAAGATCAGTTGATTTTTAGGAAATGTGTAATGTCTTAACTTTCTGCTTGGCGTTAATAGTACTTAGGGTAGATATCTGACTGGCATATAACTTATGTGTCAAGGTAAAACCCAAGTAGCACAGGGAGTTCTTTTTTTTCCCCAGTTCTGTTTTGAGACAGAGTCTCTGTCCTGGCTGCCCTGGAGTTCACTCTGTAGACCAGATGGGCCTCAAACTAAGAGATCCGGACTCGGCCTCCTAAGTGCTGGGATGAAAGGCATGCCCCATCGTTCTATAAATTATTCTTCATTCTTAATATATTTTATAGCTATATCATTCCTTCTTATTCTTCATTCAATTATCCTATTCTCGTTGTATATATGCAGGAAGTTAAATGTTTTCACTCTAGTGATCAGATGCTCAGCTAATACATTGAGGAAGGTCATACATTATGTCAGGCATGTATATTATGCTTTGACACCATCCTGTTCAAAAGCACTAGATACAAGACAATGGAGAAGAAAAGTTATAACATCTGCTTCCAGAAGTATAAGAGAAACCCCTGGGGTTTTGTCAGTCTTGGGGTTTCACATTCAGTTGTGCAATTCCAGTGGTGCAATTCTGTTCATTTTTGTTCCTTAATCAGGAGGGTTTATTCCAAGGATTATCCATGGGCACAGTTCTCTTAAAACTCCCTCCAGGCTTATTTGTTGGCACATAATAGAATCAAAGGCTGATGGAGGCCCGTCTTGTATTCTACATCTTTAGGCTATGTAGACATATGAGCCTTACTCAGATTTGCCTTTCTCAAATGTATGGTTTGGATAGGATTAAATTTATTCACCATGGATTCATGTATTAAAAACTTGCCTCAGTGTGGTGATGACAAAAGGAAAAATTAAGAGATGGGACCTTAAAGTTGGAGAGATACTTTAGTGGTTAAGATCATCTGCTGCTCTTGTGGAGACCCTGAGTTCAGTTCCCAGAACCTACATGGCAGTTTATAGTGGACTGTAACTAAGTGATCCAACTCCCCTATCTGGGCTCTGTGGGTACCAGGCACACATGTGAGGCATAGGTATACATGGAGACAAAACGTTCATACAAAAAATGGGTAGGACCAACGGGTAGGTCAATAAGTCATTGGTGACATTAAGGTGCCTTTCTTAGGACACTGAGTTCTTCAAAGAAAGCATTATTAGGAGACCCGTGCTCCCACTTTTGCCACCTGTCATAAAGTGGTAGCTTTAAGGGAGCCCTTGCCAATGCTGTGTTGTTTGAGCACTCAGATTTCAAATCTCTAGATTCTCAACATTTTACAAAGTTACCCTGCCCCAGGTATTTATTAGAGTATATTATCTATCTTACTATTATTGTCGAAAGGCAACAGGTGTGGACTACAAAGAGCATCTCCAAAGGCATAGAGAAAAAGGGAAGCTAGATGGTACCAATAAAATTCCTAAGACCATAGTGCTTGAGGTGGGGAAAGAACAGCAAAGGAAGGACTGTAGACTTACTGAACATATTTAAACCCTGGTTTGCACACTTCATGTTAATGGTCACAAAGATCACAGGACAGATCAAGCACATCCAGGCCAGGACCCGTGCTTTTCTAAATAGCAAATACTTTCAAGGTAATGTCCAACTTACGTTCTTTTTAAAGAATATTCAAAGGGGCTAGGTTAGTCACTCTGGCCATAGGAAGGTTTCACTAAGGACATGTGGGATAAAAAAAATAGCTCTTTTAATTAAATAAGAAATCCAAAGTGATATTACAAATTCCTTAGCATCTTAACCAATAAGCATTATTTCAACACTTAGACCATTCACATAGGAGCTTATTAAAAAAACCTGCATAACTAAACTTATATCTTAGAAAAATCAGTGTCAACAAATGTAAGGCCTATCTGGCATATTCCTGACAGTTTCTGCTGTACATAAATTTATAGAAGGGTTGATAATGAGATATAGAAAGTCAAGGTTCTGAAATACTAGTCAAGTGTCCCAAAATAAAGGACTGGTGAGATGACTCAGGTAAAATCACTTGCCACCAATTCTAACGACCTGAATGTGATTTCCAGGACCTTTGTGGTAAAAGAAGACAACAGAGAACTGGTCCTCTGACTTTCACACACATACCCTGTGTGGTGGTTGGAATGACAATGGCCCCATAGGCTTATAGAATTAAATAGTCATCATAGAATGCTGCTATTTGAAAGGATTAGGAAGTGGGGCCTTATTGGAGGAAGTGTGTTAATACAGGTGGCCCTTGAGGTTTTAAAAAGCCCATTCTAAGCCCAGAGTCTCTTTCTGCTCTCTGCAGAACCTGATGGAGAACGCTCAGCTACTTCTCCAGCACCTTGTCTGCCTGTGTGGCACAATGCTTCCCACTATGATGAGAATGGACTAAACATCTGAAACTGTAAGAAAGCCGTGATTAAATGTTTTCCTTTATAAGAGTTGCTGTGGTCAGGGTGTCTGTTCACAACAGTAGAACGCTGATTAAGACACCATGGCACGTGTGTACCTGCTCTCTTACCTGATATCTCTCTCTCTCTCTCTCTCTCTCTCTCTCTCTCTCTCTCTCTCTCTCTCTCTCTCTCTCTCGTGAACACACACAATTACTGCTGCTATTATCACTATTAATAATAGTAATAATATTTAAAAACTCTAAAATTAAAGCTGGCTCATCCAGTGCTGGGAATGGGACTGAGAACTTTCTGCATGCAAAGCAAAGATTCTGTAAGACTACATCATTAACTCTGTGGTTCGTGTGTGGGTGTGTAACAAAACCAGTACTTCAGGCATGCTTACTATTACTAGATGTTAATTTAGATTTTTTAAAAGATTTATTTTTATTTATATGAGTACACTGTGGCTGTCTTCAGACACACCAGAAGAGGGCTTCAGATCCCATTACAGATGGTTGTAAGCCACCATGTGGGTGCTGGGAATTGAACTCAGGACCTCTGGAAGAGCGGTCGGTGCTCTTAACCACTGAGCCATCTCTCCAGCCCCTGGAAGTGTTTTATACAGTATCTGGCCTGGTGCTCACTATGAAGCTCAGTGTAGCTTTAAACTTAAAGCTATCTTCTGGTCTCAATCCCTGCGTGCTCAGATCACAAACATATACTTTCTTGCTCAGCTCTTAATCTGAAATCAGTCTTTTGGTGTTTTTGAGACAGTCTCTCAGTATGGCTTTGACTATTCTGGAGCTCACTATTTAGTCTAGGCTGGCCTTGAACTAACAAAAGATTCTCCTGCCTCTGCCACCGAAGTGCTGGGATTAAAGATGTATGCAGTCTGAAACATTTTGAGCTTTATGTTAACACTCAAAAATGTTCAGATTTGAGACCTGGATTGTGTAAATAAGTATGTCTGTGTATAATCTTATGTGTAAATGGAGGTATTGAAACATCTGAAAGAATTTTGAAACATTTCTGGTTTCAAGTACATTGGATAAATTATACTCAATCTGTATGTTAGAAAAAGCACAATTGTGGGTTTTTTTTTCAAGACAGGGTTTCTCTGTGTAGCCCTGGCTGTCCTGGAACTTACTGTGTATACCAGGCGGGCCTTAGAGATCCACCTGCCTCTGTCTCCCAAGTGCTGTGATTAAAGGTGTGCACCAACACTGCCTGGTAGAAAAAAACCACAAATCTTACTGTAAGGCAAAACTAGGTTCAAATCCATGCAACATCTGTGCAACATCAGGCATGTCATTTAACCTATTTCACAAGAACATGCATGCAGGTAGGGGTTTTGTGTGTGTGTGTGTGTGTGTGTGTGTGTGTGTGTGTGTCCGTCAGTCCATCTGTCAGTCCATCCTTGAGTGTGTATGCATAAAGAGGGCAGAGTTTAAAGTGCATGTTTCTGTATCATTCCCTACCTTATTTTTGAGATTGGGTCTTTCACTGAACCCAGTCTACCATATTGACTAGACCAGGTGGCCAGCAAGTCCCTTGGATTTTCTTGTCTCTGTTCCCCAGCATTGGGGTAACAGGTGCATACTTGCATGTTTGATGTTTGTGCTCATACTAGGGATCCAAACTCAGGTCCTCATGGGTGTGGGGCAAGTACTTTACTTACTGAGTTATTGCCTGACCCTCACATAACCTCTTTCATCATCAATTTCTTCACATATAAAAGTGAGATCGTTAGAACGACCTCATTCCAGTGATGTCAAATGAGATGTTGAAAAGTACTTGGCATGCTGTAAATTTGAGCTGATAATTATCTCTTGTTCAGAACTGAGCATCTTAAAATGATTTATTATATATGTATAGAGGGGTGTGTGTGCACGTATGCACACACACACACACACACACACACACACACACACCTCTTATTGAGGCCTTGCCCTCCAGCTATTTCATATTGTTGGTGTAACAGGCCCGATGGTCACTGACTCAGAAGACTTGACTCAGAATACGGTAATGCTTCCCAGATACTGCTATGTTCAATATGTCTGTATGTGCTGAGGTTTGTTAGTATTAAGAAATTCCACAACCATAAGCTTCACTTAGGACCCATCAAACTAGAGGTCAGTAAAAACTGTTTAAGAAAGCTTGTGTCAGGGCTGACCACAGGGCAGCACTGCCAGCATCTGTGTATGAGCTAGCTCATGGTGGGATTTTCAGTTTCAGCCCTTATAAGCTGGCCCTGAAAAATGTCCAGTGCAAAGCTTTCAGCTTTTGAGTCTGAAGCTGTTGCCCTGGTCAATCAGTCTTTAGGTGTGTGTTCAATAAACCATCCTCGTCTTACTTGTATCAGTGTTTGTCTGGTTTGTGGGGCTACTCCTGAACCCCAACACATTCTTTTTCTACATGTGTGTATGTTTGTGTAAACCAGAAGACACAGGAGTCATTATTTTATGTGTATACGAGTACACTGTAGCTGTCTTCAGACACACCACAAGACGGCATCGTATCCCATTAGAGATGGTTGTCAGCCACCATGTGGCAGGCAGATTTCCACAAATTTGAGGCTGTCCTGGTCTACAGTTAGTTCCAGGACAGCTAGGGCTGTTACATAGAGAAGCACCCTGTTTTGCAACAAAACAAAAATTATCTTGAGATGCTAGAGAGATTTCTCAGTTGTTAAGACTACTTGTTCTTACAAAGGATCTAAATTCAATTCCAAGTACCCACATGGTGGCTTACAGCTATCCACTATTCCAGTTCCAGGGAATCCAATACCCTTAGTGTGTGGAAGAATGTTAATCCAGCAACATGGCTGCTTTGGCAAGGAATCACATCCAAAGAACTTCTAGGTCTCTGTGATCCAATTTGAATGATACTCCTTTAATTCCTTTTGCTGGAATGTATACACCCTTAGTACACACATTCAATCCCAATCTGAGGGGCAGACAAAGTAACTGAATGAGTTGGCAGAATAAGCCAGCGATCAGATACAGATCCACCCAACTCTCTTGAGAACAGACAGGAAAGAGAGGCTACTTAAGAGCAGTGCCAGGAGAAAGGTGGATTGAGTTCTGTTGAGTTCAGTGCAGTGCAGTTGAATGCAGTAGCCTTTAATTGAGTTCAGCTGAGTTTGGTGCAGTTTTGTTCAATTCCCTGTAGGTCAGAGGCAGTTTTTCCAAGCAGAGAAATTCAGTTAGAAGCCCAAAGAAGGTATTTGAATTAGCTTGGAGAGGAGTTTGAGCAAGAACAGCTAAGTTTGTCTAGCTGTCCAGAGTTTAGAAAGAGCTGGAATGAGTGATTTTATTCAGCAGTCGGGCTTGGAGACTGAAGCATTCTGGCCAAGGTTAGCAGACAGAGGCTGGAAGCTGAAGCCTTCAGGGTCTGGGCTTGTAGATTAGATTGACTGAGGCTCTGGGCTCAGCCCAAGCCACGTATTCATTAAGCTTGGGTATGGCTCTCATCTCATCCCTTCCTCTAAGGAACTAAAACCAGCATATACACATGGATACCAGGTACACAGGTGGTGCACCTACCTACATGCAGGAAAAACCCCATACATATATAATGAATACACTTTGGAGTTTTGTCTTATAATAAATGGAAAATTACTGGAAGAATTTAGACAGTGGAGTAATACCTAATATTCAAAATTAAAATTTTATCCATTCTTTACTACTGCTGAAGCCTGTTCCAACTTCACGACTTCTTTTCCCATTATTATTATTATTATTATTATTATTATTATTATTATTAACCCCTTTACTCTAATTTGTGCTGATCATATGAGTATGGGTATGAGGCCATTCACTGGGGCCTGAAAAACTATCAGTAACAAATGCAATTCATGTCTTTGATTTGTTTTTGCCTTATTCTTTTTCTTTTTTTTCTTTTTTTTTTTTTTTTTTTTGAGACAAGTTCTCATGTAGTTTTAGACTGACCGGAAACTTGCTCTGTAACCCTAGGCTGATCATGAATTCCAGATCCTTCTTTCTCTATCTCTCAAGTGGTGAGATTACAGGTGGATGCCACCATGCCTGGCTCCATTAACACTTTTGAACTTGCAAGAACTATATAACTTGAAAGTCCTCCAGTTACCCTTAATATATCCATGAAGAAAGGTCACTTTAGCGGCCATGCGGAGGCTGGCATGGAGAAGAAATAGTAGTGAGAGTATCTCACTAGTTGAGGGAAGAGACTGCAGGAAAGGGTTGTGGTAGACGTGGGGATGAAGAAGAGGGTCAATACCAGGAAGACTAAGAAGTTCTGA
This sequence comes from Micromys minutus, assembly GCF_963924665.1. Lineage (NCBI taxonomy): Eukaryota > Metazoa > Chordata > Mammalia > Rodentia > Muridae > Micromys > Micromys minutus. The sequence continues at coordinate 73,732,176 of NC_137970.1, read as the reverse complement.
GACACTTGGAGTGAGGTAGAATGGGGAAGGGGGATGGAAAAGGAAACAGGAGCTGGGAAGTAATCTCAGCCACTCAGTAACCTGGATCAGGAAGGTTGTGTGTTCAAGGTCAGCTTGAGCAATGTAACATAAGGTTTTCTCGACCAATTTAAAAATGACTGTGGATGTGACTCAGTGGTCAAACAATTGCTTTGCATGAACACAGAAGCTGGTTTCAATCCCTACTGCTGTGAAAAAGAAAGCAGAGGAAGAGATAGATACATTGGAGAATAATATGCCAATGAGAATGGTACTGATCAGGTTGATTGGGCCATGTGGGGTTTCCTGTTTGTCCATCCTCAGTTCCACTCACTGGGCAGCCACTGAAGTTATTTAGCGCCTTCTCCAAATTAAGAAACATTCAGTAATACTTAAAGGGCAACTCAAAATGGCCTAGAAAGTTTTAAGTGGAAAAATTAACAAATGAACCAAGAACAAAAACCGGTGAACTATCAATCACTGAATTTTTGTTTTGTTTTGAGATTGTATCTTCTGTGACCCGGGCTGGACAAGGAAAACTATGAATTCCTAATCCTCTTGTCTTGACTGCTCAAATGTTTGGATTGCAGGCCAGCATCACCACACCCATCTCATTTGACTTTTAACATTTCGTTTTGATAAAGACGAAAGAATAGAAAAATAAACAGTTCTTAGTATGTGTGAGATCTTGGCTTTGGAGTATGTCAGAGTCTCAAATTTCAAAGTAGGTGTTTTCAACCTGTATCATGCTGTCTTCAGATGAAGGCTGTATTTGTGGCATCCTGCCCCAGGGACTCAGGAGTTATTTGTTTGGCTGTAATTCCTCCCTGTAGTTATAGTTTTTAAAGGTTTAGAGTACTTGATACACATTGTGGCTGGCCTGATTTACTATTGTAGTACTGTTCCAGTTTATTCCAATGTGGCCTGCCATTGCTGGACACATATTTCTGCTACAAAGTGAAGATTATCAATACTACCTATTTATTTTCTAGACAGCTATTTTTTGCCATCATCATATAGAAGGACACCGTCAGTCTTTAAGGGTTAATGTTTCCATGTGCTTTCTGATTTTTCCTTCCTGCACGCAGGTCTGCAGGCCATTTGCTTTTCTGCCAATGCTGTCAGGTTCTTCTTCCATTGCACCATTACCGACTGTTCTGTTCTCTAAGAGTCGGTGGCGCTCAGCGCCTTAGTCTCAAGTCCATTTCCCTTCACAGGGGAAACCTCCAAGGTTTTACAAACATTTCTAACAGACAATTCTCACTCATATTCAATGTCTCACTGATCTGGATCCTCCGGAGCCAAGCTTGGTGGCACATCCCTGAAATCTAAACACCAAGGAGGCTGAGGATCTTGAGTTCAAGCCCAGTCTGGCTCGCACAGCTTCGATGTCAAACCGGGCTACAGAATGAGACGTTGTCTGTAAATGAGAAGCAGGGCAAGCTAGATGGCTCGGAGAGTAAAAAGGCATGACAATCCAAGGTCAATCCCTGGATCTTACGTAAATGTGAAAAGAGAACAAATTTGTCCTCTGACCATCAAGTACACATTGAGGCATGACACCCCTTACAGCAATACTAAGAATCTTAAAAGCAAAACAAGACAACAGCAAGAACCCAGATCCCGAGAAACCCTTCTCAGCCTTTTTCTTTGTGTGGGTTTTCATTAGAATTCCCCACTAAATTCAGAGGTCCGAAACAGAGGGAATTTCTGCTTACTGATAAAGATGAGTCTTTTTGGCTCCATCTACTGGTTTGAAATGTTATCTCTTCTGGAAACACTCTCAACAGGCACATCCAGAAATAGTGTTGAGGTCTGGGAATTGCCACTCAAACCATGTACACCAGTCTCAGTTAAGCAAGAATAGTTTATTGGTTGCACACCATGATACTGGAAGAACAGGTCCACAAGAAGGGAAAACCTAACTGTGGCTTCAGTCTGCCTCAAGGAAGGCTTTTTATATAAAATACCATGTTCAAAAGTCGGAAGGCAAGCAGGGAAGTTGTACAACATATTTGGCTAACTAAACAAAGTCTTGTCAGATAATTGTTAAGATGATTGGTCCTGCATGAGGTAAGAGGGTGGTGGGCAGGCGGTGAATGGAGATTTCAAAACAAAGAAGTAACAGGGTAAGAGTAATCCAACCATAACTTTTTGCCTTATTAGTAACATTCTCCAGTGACATAGTAATAACTACAAACTTAATTTCACCTTGTGAATAACATGGAGCCTGAATACAAAATGGCTGCAGTTATGTTAAAAAAAAAAAAAGCAGGCCTTAACAGTTTTTCCAAGCACTGGATACTCTTTAACCTACTTAAGTCAACATACAATCAACCACAATAGATAAAACAGTTCAAAGACGTGGAAATGTAAATGGTTCTTGACCATAGAAAAAAGACTGGAGTCAGGAAGTAAAAGTGCCTTACTTTCTTTCACATGTGCAGTTGCCTATCAAAGACCTGCCAGGCCAGCTCTTCTTCCAGTGCAAATGTGCTTCTGCACTTTGACAAGCCTCGTAGGTCAAATGGGTGAGCTTCTCGTTCGTGGTCCTTGGCCAAGTAGGCTATAATTTGAACCCACCAACAACTGAAGAGGTCAGAAATGATGCTGACTAACCTAGTCCAAGAAATTGTGGACCATGTGTTCAAGGTTTTGGAGGTTATTCTCCTAAGTCCCTGCCAGAGTGAATGCCTATTCTGAGTATGGCCTTTCCAATTCCCATGTTCCCATAAGAAGGAGAAAAGTTATTTATCCTTAAAAGAAATAAAAATGACTTATGTCAGTTTTTATTCTAACCAATTGGAATGTCCAACCAAAATTTTGATACCATCCTGTTACGTGCGGGTGTGAGGAGACAGGTACTTCTTCTATTACTGGTAGGATTGTAAATTGGTACTATCTCCATGGCCAGTATATCAACTGAATTTGGCAAGTTACAAAGGTACACTTTCCATTCTAGAATCTGACCACTAGGAATTCATCCTGATAGTGTGCCCGTGTGGGAAAACTGACCTATACTAAGGTTTCTATTTAAAAGAAACTGTATCTAACCCATGGGATTATCAATAAAGTACTACTTAAATAATCCTTGTCTTAGTTTGCTTTCTGTGGCTGTGATAGGGCCCCTGAACGAAAGAAACTTCAGTAGGAAGAGGTTTATTTGGCTTATATATCTTGAGTCATGGTCCATTGAACAAAGCCAAGACAGGAATTCAAGGCTAGAACCTGGAAGCAGAAAACTTGAGAAGGACCATCAGCCAGAGGATATCACCATTCAGAGTGGATTGGGCTCCTCCATATCAATCATTAATCAAGACATTTTCCATAGGATTGTTCATAGGCCAATCTGATGGGAGCATTGTCTCCATGAGATTCCCTATTCTTGGATGACTCTAGCTTGTGTCGAATTGACAAAAACCAACCAGGACAATCCTGTATTGAAATATTGAGATGCTTTGCAACAATAAACATAAAGAGGGATCTCTTTATATATTAATATAGAATAACCTCTAGTATACAGTGCATATTTTAAATTAAAATGCTAAGGATCAATGTCTTGGTAAGTTACTATTTTGTATAAAAATGAAGATTACAGTATATATCCATTTTCATGAATAGTTATAAATGATCTCTAAGGGTATTATTAATATTGTTTGAAAGTGGAGAAAGGAACCTAGCTGGGTGAGGGTAGCAGTGTGAAGTACACTTTTTATTATATTGTTTTTCTTATACCTCAATTTTTAAATAATGTGATTGAATTAACTATTCAAAATAATATAATTATTCTTACTTTCATTATTTGTGGTACTGGGATTAAGCCTGGGATCACCATGCAAAAAAATATACTGAGCACTAAACTACACCCAAAGAGCAGGAAAATGTATACATTAGGGCTGGGGAGATGACTCAGTGAGTAAAGTACCTACTGTGCAGTAAGCATGGAGACCTCAGTTGCAGTTCCTGGCACCCCCATAAAAACCAAGATGTAGTCATGCACATCTATAACCCTAGTGAGGTTGGGAGGAGGCAGGTGGACCCCTGGAGATCTTTAGTCAGTAGGTTAGCACTGAATTCAGTGAGAGACTCTTGACTCAGATGATAGGGGTCCAGCTGCCTCTACCTCCCCAGTGCTGGGATCAAAGGTGAGAGATGGCATGCCAGGCCATCAAGGCACTTTTTAAACCAATATTCATTTAAATAGAATCACAAAAGCCCCTGCTTCTGAATACTGTTTTACAATATCAATCAGTTTTGTGTGCTGTATCACATAGTTTGGTTACAGGAATTCTGTGCATTTCAAGCATATATACCATGGAACAGGCTAAGTACCCATGTTGAGACTTTTAAGCAGCAGTCTGACTTACTGTGTATGTTGCTATGTTTAATTGAAATAAAAAAGTTTGCTGTGTATTATGGTCATATGATCTTACATATGATAAACAGGTACATAATTTGCTTTGGGGAGGGAGGATTGAAAAAATATTGAAAAACAGACATGTTGAGACTAAGAGAATTTAATTTTAAAACATTTCAATTATTATCAACTATATGGAATGTTTTCAAATTAAACTGTTAGTTTTAACATCGTTTCAACTCTAAAAGCATATACATAAACTCACTAGGCTATATTTATACATTTAATCATCTCTCTGTGTGTAAAACAATAATAATTAAAGAAAAAGAGGCAATGAATTTGAGAGAGAGGGGAAAAAACGGACAGGGATTAGATGGAGGAGAGGGAGGGTAAATGATAGATTAAATTTTAAGTAAAAAAAAAAAGAATAAAAAAACCATATGAACATAAAGCAATACATAATGGACTTAGCAGGTTACATATGTATATGTATTTGTATGCATATGTATATGTGTGTGTGTTGTGTGTGTGTGTGTGTGTGTGTGTGTGTGTATGTATGTGATAACAATCATTAAAGAATGTGTCACAAAGTTAAAAATAAATAAATAAATAAAATGAAACCATGCGGAGAGACTGCCCCGGCCTTAGGAAGGAGCCGTACCGGGCAGCATGAAGGCTAAACTGGATAACCCCTGGCCTTATAATCTTACTATTTGTGCTTTTATAAGTGCTAGTATCTTTTCTCTTACTATTTTGGGCTTTTTATAAGTGCTGGTTTCTTTCTTTGTAACTCTTATTATTTTTCTAATAAGCACAGGTTTTCTTTCTCGCTCAAGGACCTCTCACTGGCCAGGTAAGAGGCTTGGAACTCATTAGCTCTGTGAACAAGAGAGAATAGAAAGGAAAAGCATTAAAATACTTTACACATGTAATATGCACACACACACACACACACACACACACTCATACACTCTGGTTAGGCCTAACTACCTCTCCCATCAACTCTACGTGTCTTCATGCATACCCACACATATACCTACACATGTATGTATAGAAGAACAGACATATACATTTTGGTGAATGGGGTACACCCTCCAAGCCACACTTTATTCCTTCTCTCTGGCCTTCTTGTACTTTTGTAGACAAAAGTTCTTTAGAAAATTACCTCATAGATAAAACGTTTACACAAAAGGAGAGTTATGGAACAATGTTGATATTAAGTTCAAAGCAGTGTTCCATTCTATAAGCTCATTCATTGTAAGTTCAAAGCAACACTTTCACATTCTTGCTTTGTCACAGCACACACCTGTGGATTTACCCTTGGATCTGACCCAGAGTGAATATTTTACCTTGATCACAAATTTGTCCCAAACCTCTTTCTCTTTTTAGTGTAATTGTGATAGTGCATTGTATTTCTGATCACACAGCCTTTACTCACTATTGTATGAGGAGTGGGTTCATTCTCTTTTGATTCTAACTTTATTATATCTTTCCGGCAATACAAATAAAGCCATCTCTTAAATCTGTCTTCCTAAAATTATTGAAATTAATTCAGAAATTCTATAAAATCATTAATTCATCTAAACAGTATTTATGAAAATTCATCTTCATATCAATCTGCAGATTTGTTCAACAGGGTGGGCTGATGCCCAGGATTATTAGGCTATATAATAATGATAGACAAAGACAGACCAGCAACATAAAGATATCCTGGGATAAAAATCTCTGAAGGCCCTGAAATTCAGAGCTTACCCATCACAACCATGCAAAATGGTGGGTCATCTCCAGAAAACTTACTTGTATGCCTTTAGTCTTTTCTAGAGGAATTCTAACAAAATTACATTTACATGACCTTTAAAAGGTCAGTTATAGCTAGTTGGACATTTTTATTACTTATTTACGTATTTTTTGAGACAGGCTCTCACCCCCACAGAGCCCAGATTGTCCTTGAAATCTTGATTCTCCCACTCCCACCTCCCAAGTACTGAGATTACAGGTATGTATCACCATGCCTGCTTCAGAATTTATTAAATTTTACTTTCCTGACTCCAGTGGGACAAACACATCAAATATATTTTATGGGCTTAAAAACTTAGGTCTAGGTAGAATTCAGGATAAATTTCAGCAATCTGGTATGAGTTTAAAAACATGTCTTATATGTATAAGTGTTTTGCTTTTATGTATATCATGAATGTGCCTAATGGCTCCAGAGGCCAGAAGAGGGCATTGAATCCCTTGGATTAGCAGTTACAGATAGTTGTGAGCCACTATGTGGGTGCTGGGATTTAACAGTTTCTCTGTTTCACCAGGCACGGCTCTTTACTGCTGGGCAATCTTCTCCTCTCTTCCTCCTCCTCCTCATCATTATCCTTGCCCTCTTCCTCCTTCTCCTCCTCTCCCTCTTCTTTTTGAAATAAGTTCTTGCTATGTATTTTCAGTTGGCCCGAATCTGTCTGTATAGACCAGGCTGACCTTGAATTCAGAGAAATCTGCTGATCTCTGCCTCTGGGGTGTTGGGTTAAAGGCATGTACAACTACACCCAGCCTGGTACAATTTTAATTCGAGTTGAACTCCAGAGAATCTAGAGAATCATGGGGTTGAGGGTGGGGTAGGCAGAGACAGATGGGTCCCAGGAGCTCACTGACCATTTTCCAGGCAGCCAAGCCTAGCTGAAATGGGAAGTTCTAGATTAAGTGAAAGCCTCTGTCTGAAAAATTATACAACATGGAGAGCCTATAGAGGCATGTGGACATAGAGCATGCAATCATGACACATTAAGGAGTTTCTGCTATGCTGGCAGTTGAAACCTTAGCAGACATCAAAGTATTTAAGGTGTTATTTTTAGAAAGGTTATAATTATATAGGTTCTATTCACCGAAAAAGAGCAAAATCTGGCAGAGAGCTGGTAGAATAAAATCCGCATTAATGTTCATTTATTTTGTATGTATGTTGAGCGTGGGTGGTGGTTTAAATATGTTTGGCCTCCTATAGGTTTATGGGTTTCAATGCTTGGTCTTAAGGAGAGGCACTATTAGGAGGTGTGGTCTTATTAGAGAGTAGGTGTGGCCTTATTGGAAGATGACCATTCCTGTGTAGGCCAGTTTTGAGGTCTCCTATACTCAAGCTCCACCTAATATAGAATCAGGTCTTCCTTCTGGCTGCTTGCCTTCTACTGTCTGTGGATCAAGATATAGAACTCTCAGCTTCTTCCCCAGGACCAGGTCTGTGGGACACTGCCATGGTAGTGATAATTCAATCACTAATTGGAAGTGTATGAAAATTAGGCTGTTTTCTTTATAAACAATCACCTATTTATACCCTTTGCACATCAGTTTTATTTTCTCTGTGTAACCCTGGCCATTCCAGAACTTGCTCTGTAGATCAGACTGGCCATGAACTCAGAAATCCACATGTATCTGTATCTAGAATGCTGGGGTTAAAAGCCATGTGTCAGAACACCCAGCTTCCTTTATGCGTTATTTTCATTAAAGATGTTTGGTTTTATTTTTGTATATCACAGTTCTATATTATGTTACATTATATGTCATGTTATGTACGACACATTATATGTTACATGTTTACAGAGACATCAATATTATATCTATATATGGGGATGCTAATCAACTTTATCACAGACATTTTAGATGAAGATTTTATTTTCAAACACATTGAGAGTTGCAGAAAAAAATGAAGATATCAGAGATGTAGCTCAGCTTACATTGTCCTTGCTTAGCATGTACAAGGCCCTAAGTTAAATTCATAGCACTGGGATGTAAAGAAGAAAGGAAACTTGTGGTGATACAGTTGCTAATCTTGACTATCAAATTGATTGGATTGAGGGACAACTACAAGATTAGAAAAGCAAGCATCTGGGTATATATGTGTGGGTGTTGTAGAGATGGGGGACTGCAATTGAGGGGGAAAGACACACCTTAAATATGAATAGTTCTGTCCAACAGGCTGGAGACCTGGGTGGAATGAAGATGTTAGAAAGAGGAAGCTAGTAAGCACGCAAGCTCCAGCAGTCCTGAGCTCTGCATCTTGGTTTCTGCCATTACCCATGGGCATCTTCCACTTCTCACTGCAGACTTTTCCAGTGCAGTGCTAATCCTTCTGTGGAGTGTTTACCAGAAAAGGCTGCTTAGGCATAAGTTTAAACCAACAGACAGTCTTTATTAGTTGGCTAGCTCCCAGTGTTTGGGACCCCAGTATAGCCCCAAGTCTTTCTCAAGGTGAGCTTTTTTGAACTTGGCATACTTGTAGTTAGCAAAAACAGTTATTTTGAAGCAGAATTATGGAAGACAGAAAAACAAGGTTTGAACGTTCAGATATTTTTCCAGAGCTATGGATTTTAATACATTAGGATTTTTGTTTTTGTTTTGGCTAGTGGTGTATGGTGTGTAGTTCCCAAGTTCCCTCTGTTCTGTGGATGACACACACACACACACACACACACACACACACACACACACACACACACTCATGTATATGAGTACATTGTAGCTGTCTTCAGACACACCAGAAGAGGGCATCAGATCCCATTACAGATGGTTGTGAGCCACCATGTGGTTGCTGGGAATTGAACTCAGGACCTCTGGAAGAGCAGTCAGTGCTCTTAACCACTGAGCCGACTCTCCAGCCCCATTAGATTATTTTTAGCATGCTTTATTTATCTCAATGGCTGGGCTCTTCTAAGCCTTCCTTGGCTGTTGCACCCTTCTTTTCACTCCCAGCTCACCTTCTAAATCTGCCTTTAGTTATATGTCTATCTTCCCACTTACTAACCCAGGCCCAGCTGTGGACGTGGCCAGTGGGCCCCACTCTTAATCTCATATAGCTGGTAGCTTTTTCTCCCTCTGATGAACAGTGAATCTTCTTTTTTTTTCTGTGTCTCTAGCTTGCCTGAGGGAAAACTGGAAGTCTTGCCTATTCTGCCCAACTATTTGGCCTCTAGCATCTTTATTGGTTGATTAAGAACCAATGGGGGAGCAGGACATGCAGATTCCTGACCAAGGCATCAGAACTACTCCCTTCAGTGGTGTTCTCTGTATGCTGAGTTATACTGCTGAATGGTTCTTTCATCATGTAGTCAACTGTGCTATGGTCTGGGGGCCTGTGACAATCTATAGGGGGTTTTCAAGCCTCCAGCCTCAGATTGTGACTGTGTGATTGGTTCCCTTGTCCTGAGACTTGAAGCTTCTTAGCCTGAACACCCACTGGATTTTCTGGCACTTCCCATGGCTGGGCCCTCTGGAAGTAAATCATGCAAAAGGAGTGTGCCGGCAGTGGTTGGGAAACTAACACATCACATACTTCCATGTTACTAAAGGAGTTTGACTAAACGTGGGGAGATATATCGGCAAAGACAAAAGAGTCACAAATCTGAACTTACAGTTAATGATATGTAATATCATTAATATCAGTAACACTGAAATTGTTATTTAAAAATGAGTAAGTACATGCCTATGATGAAATAAATAGGTTAATGTCATTAGCAACTAATATTTTCAGCATAAGGAAAAGATACAAATATAATATTCAGTAATATTGGACAAGTTTAATCCCAGTACACAAAAGAGTTAGATCAAAGTGTATAATTTTAAAGCCAAGAATTTACATCTTGTAATCTGAGTACTTGTGGAGGAAAACCAGGAGAATCTTGAGGTCAGTCTGGGTTACATAGGGAAAACTAAATTCTGTAAGTTTACTCTGAACTAGAAATATCATTATGAACTATCTCATGCCTTTTCTACCCATTTTCTCTTTCTGAATTTATTTGGTTTTAGAGACAGTCTTGTTATATAGGCCAGTTTAGTCTTGAACCTGATTTAATCCTCCTGCATCAGCCATCGGGAAGATAGGATTACAGATGCACACTACCACACCTGCCTCTTTAGTTTCCCTTTCTTTTAAAATTTTATTCATTCCTTAATGTACGTATGTGTATGTATGGATGATGTGTGAGTGTTCCAGAGAGAGATGATGGGTAATCGATAGATAATAGATAGATAGGTAGCCTACATGAGCCATGGAATACATGTAGAGGTCAAGGCTAACTCTGTCGAGTTGTTTCTCTCCTTCCGCCTTTACATGGGTTCTGGGAATTAAACCCAAGTCACTTGGCTGAGCCAGTGCTTTTTACCTCCTGAGCCATCTCTGTTTTACCCACTGTGCCATCTTGGTGGCCTTTTTTATTTTCTCTTTTAAAATTTGAGCTTGTATAGATTTATTTCTTCTTTTAATGTAACTGATTTTTTTGTTCTCTGCACTATAATAACCACAGGTCTATAAAGTTTCCACTGAGATCATTTTACTTTTACATAAAGTATTAAGAGGTTTGGAATTTATGATTCTATATTGTGTAAGAAAGGAGTGCATTTTGTGTCTTCCAAACAACCAATTTCTGTCAATAGTGAGTCTGAATTAAGTACTGTCGTTACTGTACATTGCCTTTGCACATATTCTGAGATCTCACCCCAGCTGTGTTATGTTGTTCTTTTGATTTGCTTATTTAATTTATATTAATATTAACTTGATTTGATCGCAATGACTTCATTTCCACTTTCATCACTTAGCAAGGGAAATTATTTTATTTCTTATTTTTCAGAAAGTTTTTGTCTACTAGTTTTACTCAATTCTGAAAGGCGGAGGAAAGGGAGGGAGGGAGGAGGAAAGGCCTGGTGGGAGTTTAGCTGAAACAACGGTATTACATTTGGACCTTAATTTTGGGAGAATCAGTATTCTATCATGGCATGTCTTCTTATTTCTGAGCACCACATCACATGTCGAGGTGTGTGGTAGGCTATACCTGAAAGCCCAGCACTGCGGGACTTGAGGCAGACAAGACAGCAGGATACTGGCCAACCTGGGCTTCGGAGGTAACACCAAGTCAACCCCATAACTTTGACTGCACTGTGAGACATTATTTCAAAAAAGTCAAAACCCGAGTAAAAATGAACAATTCCTTTCATGAGATCATAGATAATTTTTATTTTATAAAACATTTATAATGAGATTTTTATGGTTTTATATATGAAGGCACTCTCAGCTCAGTTCATTCCAAAGCATATCTTTTAAAAAAGATTTATTTATTGTACATATAGGAGTACACTGTCGCTATCTTCAGACATGCCAGAAGAGGGCAGAAGAGGGCATCGGATCCCCATTACAGATGGTTGTGAGCTACCATGTGGTTTCTGGGAATTGAACTCAGGATCACTGGAAGAGCAGTCAGTGCTCTCAACCACTGAGCCATCTCTCCAGCTCTCAAAGCATTTTTATTGTTGATTTTGAGATAGGTTGTTACATAGCTGAAGATTGTCTTGAATTTTCTATACAACTAATGATGTCATTCAACTTTTAATATCCTGACTCCACCCCATGAGTACTCGGGCTACTAGCATTGTCACCATATTGGGCTATAAGGCATTTTATTTTATTATTTTTAAATATTTATTTTATTACTTTCAATTAGGTCTGGGGAGATGGATTAGCTGTTAAAGGCTAGGCTCACAACCAAAAATATTTTAAATTATATGTGTGTGTGTGTGTGTGTGTGTGTGTGTGTGTGTGTGTGTGTGGTGCCTTAGAGTTCTTGGGGTTCCTGAGGCTACTAGGTGTTTGTGAGCCACCTAGTGGTCGGAGCAAGGAACTGAATTTGGCACCTCTGGAAGAATAACATTGATTTTAATATCTGGTCTCTCTCCAGTCTCCTATAAAGCATTCTTTTTTTTTTAACTACATATTTTTGTTATTAAAGTGTCTTTGGCTTTCTATGTATACAGATATACACAATAAAAATTGAAATAGGGAATAGAGATGGCTTACTAGTTATGAATACTTGCTCTTGCAGAGGATCCAGTATCCATAAGGTATAAGGTGGTGTTTATCCTCCAGTTCCCGAGGACATTGAGTCCTGTTTGGCCTCCATGTGCACCAAGCATGAAACCAATCAAATGATATAGAATTCATATGTTTTTTAAAAAAGCAGGAAGGAGCCCAACAGTTCCAATGTCCCACACTGGTTGCCTGTGGGTCTGGAGCAGCTGTGGTCAGCTGCAGACTTGGCGCCCAGTTCTGTAGAGATTGTGTGGCTCAGCACAGTGCTGAGTGCAAGCCACCTCCTCTACCGGCCAAACCGGGGCAAGTTAAAGTCTTCAGAGTTCTGAATACTTTTGAACCCAAAACTCCAGATGATTTGTGCTTTGAGGCAGGAATTCTTATCTAGGGAAGGAGATACTATGTGCATCTCTGCCAGGAATGACACCAGATGGTGGAAAGGGACCTGCAAAGGTAGGACAGGACTTATCCTGAGCAATTATGTGGCTTAGCAGGCAGGATTCATTGACAATCCATTGCATGAAGCTGCAAAATGTCTTGAGCTTGTTGAGAGAGTGCTCGGACAATCACGTGGGTACGGTTTCCACAAAGCCACTGAAAACACTGCCTTGTATTGGGCCTAACACAGGGGTCACAGAGATCCAGGGGGAGTGTTGTTTCCTCAGCCAAATGTTGAGCTGAACTGACAAAAAACTATTCAGGAGACACAGCTCTGTAAGGGGGCAGCCTGGGAGCAACATTGTCTAGTTGCTACTGGGAAAGGGTGAAAGGACAGGTGTGCAGAAGAATCAGGGGCAGATGAGGTTTGAGGGGAAGCCATACCAAATGCTGTCTTCCCCGTCCCAACATAAAATTTTATTCATTGTTTGGGAATGTCATACAGTGCATCCAGATGACCCTCACTTCCCAGGCTCACTCTCCTACCCTTCCTACCCTTGTGCTGACTCACCCCTCAAACATCCCATGAAGTTCAGTTTGTGTTGCCCATATACTCATTGGAGCATGGCCAAATTCTTGGATGTCAGCCCCCCCCAAAAAGAAAGAAACTTGAATAGTGCACAGCCCCCACATCCTTACCCCTCCTGGAAAGCTGTCATCTGTGAAGAGCTCAGCCTGAGAGCTGCTTTGATCTCTAATCTTTTTTTTTTTTTCCGCTTTTGCTATTCTAAAACCTTGGTTGGCTTGCCCTAAGATTCTTCATAACTGCTCTTTTAAGAGTCTGTTACACCATGATCTGTGATGAGTCAGCACCTCAGTCAGGGGCCTCTCACTTGTGGCTAACCAATAAGCAAGGGCATACTTTCTATGTTCATCAGAACATAACAACAACAGATTATTTCTATTGGCCAAGCTAGAGAAAATTTAGTAGTTTTTTTCTCAGTCTCTGGGAGCTCCCTGGGGTCCAGGATATTTGAAACTGTTGGTCTTTCCATGGGTTTGCCCTCCCTCCAGCTTCTTCCAGCCTTTCCCTAGTTCAACCATAGGGGTCCCTGACTTCAGTCCATTGGTTGGGTGTAAGTATTTATATATGACACGTTCAGCTGCCTGTTGGGCCTCTTAGAGGACAGCCATGCCAAGCTCCCGTCTTTAAGCACATCATGGCATCAGTAATAGTGTCAGGCCTTGGTGCCCCTCCCCCTCCATGAGATAGATCCTAAGTTGGGCCTGTCACTGGACCTCCTTTTCTTCAGTTCCTGCAGTTCTTTTTCTTTTTTTTTTTTAAGAATTGTTTATTTATTTCATGTATGTGAGTACACTGTAGCTGTCTTCAGACACACCAGAAGAGGTGATGTGATCAGACACATCAGATCTCATTACAAATGATTGTGAGCCACCCTGTGGTTGCTGGGAATTGAACTCATGACCTCTGGAAGAGCAGTCAGTGTTCTTAACCTCTGAGCCATCTCTTCGGCCCTCTGCAGTTCTTTTAGATAGGAACAATTCTGGGTCAGAAATGTTGGCTGTGGGTTAGTAACCCTGTTCTTCCACTTGAGACTCTGTGTCTCTACTAGAGGTGAACTCTTCAACTTCTCTCTCCTTATTGTTTGGACACTTTGGCTAAGGCCACACCCATTGAGTCTGAGAGTCACCAGCTGAATCTCTGGTACTTTCTAGAGAGTCCCCCACCTCCCACCCCTGAGGTTGCATTCATTCTCCTGGCTCTCTGAATTTCTCTTCTGTTCCTCCCCCCATACTCCATCCTGCCCCCCCATTACCTTCTCCTACCCTGATCCCTCCCTCCCTCTGCCTCCCAGGATTATTTCCTTCCCCTTTCTAAGTGGGATTGCAGCATCCTCATTTGGACCTTTTTTTTTTGTTACACATCTTATGGTCTGTAGGTTGTATCCTAGGTATTCTGTACTTTTGGCTAATATCCACTTATCAGTGAGTACACACCATGCATATTCTTTGGGGTTTGGGTTACCTCACTTAGCATGAAATTTTCTAGTCACATCCAGTTGCCTGTAATATTCATGAAGTCATCGTTTTTAATGGCTGAATATTATTCCACTGTGTAAATGAACCACATTTTCTGTATCCATTCTTCAGCTGAAGCGTATCTGGATTGTTTCTAGCTTCTGGCTATTACAAATAAGTCTGCTATGAATGTAGTAGAGCATGTGTCCTTGTGGTGTGGTGGGGTATCTTTTGGGTATATGCCCAAGAGTGGTATAGCTGGGTCTTCAGGTAGAACTGTTTCTAATTTTCTGAGGAACCTTCAGATTGGTTTCCGTAGTGATTATACCAGTTGCAATCCCACCAACAGTGGAGGAGTGTCCCTCCTTTTCCACATCTTTGCCAGCATCTGCTGTCACCTGCATTTTTGATCATAGCCATTCTGATTGGTATGAGGTGGAATCTTGTGGTCGTTTTGATTTGCATTTTTCTGAAGACTAGAGATGTTGAACATTTCTTTAGGTGCTTCTCAGCCATTTGAGAATCCTCTGTTGTTCTCTGTTTAGCTCTGTGCCCCATTTTTAATTGGACTATTTGTTTTTATGGAGATTAACTTCTTGATTTCTTTATATATTTTAGATACCAGTCCTCAATTGGATGTAGGGTTAGTGAAGATTTTTTACCCCCATCTGTAGGTTGTTGATTTGTCCTATTGACGGTGTCCTTTGGTTTACAGAGGCTGTTCAGTTTCATGAGGTTCCATTTACCAGTTGTTGATCTTAGAGCCTGAGCCATTGGTGTTGTATTCAGGAAATTTCTCCTTGTGCTAGTGCATACACAGGTTGGTCTAGGGCCCCCAGCACATATGTAGCAGAGGACTGCCTGGTCTGGCCTCAGTGGGAGAAGATGGCCTAATTCTGGAGAGACTTGAGGCCCCAGGAAAGGGCGAGGCCTGCTGAGGGGGGACCCTCTTGGAGGCAAGAGAGATGGGATTAGGAATTTGGGGGGATACAGGGGGGGGGGAACAATGGCTGGAATGTAAATAAATAAAAATTTTCAAAAGATATAGGACAAAATGGTTAAGATGAAGTATATCATTGTTGAGCTGAGCAGATGGCATCATTGGCTACTGTCTGGTTGATCACCAGGGCTTATGCTCAGACAGCCTGACATCAGTTCAGGCTAGCAAGTGAACTTGATCTTGATACATTCTTAAGTATTTTAACAGAATCTGTACCAGGGATAACGCAAATTCTAAGCTGCTTCTTAAGATAAGTATGAACTAAATGTATATTGTGTTTGGATAATCTTAACTATTACAATAAATATTTGTGACCAGTAAAGAACAATAAATCAAAAAGGAATCCTGTACATTATGGTTCAAAACCGTGACCAAAATCTCTGGTTAGATGAATAAACCATGATTAAGTTATAAGAAAAAAATCAGGACTTTTTAAAAAGTTCTTTAACACCAAGACTGGGATATTTTGATGGGTTTTCAAGGGGGAAATGCACAGCATAACAACTCAGAATTCTCAACAGAAGATTGTCAGCTACTTGTACAAAAAAAAAAAAAAAAAGCAAAATAAACCAACATGTGGGTGGCTGCTTCCCATTGACTGTATGGGGGAAGGTGACAGGCTTCTGCGCTATCCTGACAATGGTCCAGTCACCTGAACCTGTCTTGTAATGGGGGAATGCCTTGTCCTTGTGGTCCTCGGCTAGGAAGCACCACCGAATTCCTTGATATCCACAGCACCCTGGCCTCCTATTACCTCACTGCCCAACATGCCCATTATGGTGAAGATTGTGAAACTCCGAAAGCAGAACGTGGCAGAGTACAGCTCTTTATCTGCAGCCCATAGTGGAGAGTTCTGGGGATGCAGGCCAAGAGGAGGCTCTGACCTTGCTTTTCTATCCAGTTTTGTATTTTTTAGTAGGACTTGATTGTACTTTTCTCCTTCATAGTGTCAACCCATGCTGCAGGCTCTGAACGTTGAAGTTCTGTAATACCGAGAACAGATTCCTAGTCCAAGACTTAGGAGTTTTCTAAAATCATTGACCACCTTAGATTATACACATAGCATTTCTGAAGAACTTACACATCCAGGGTCCATTGAAGACATTTGGGAGTTCCTAAAGCTATATCCTTTAAAAGAACAGAAAGAAGGGCTTCCCTCCGCCTGCAGGTCCCGACACATCTCCCTGGTCGCCGTTGCCGTTGCCTCACTGCCGACTTGCCGAGGACCCACGCAGAGCCACCAGCCAGCCAAGATGCCCAAGCCAATCAATGTCCGGGTGACCACCATGGATGCGGAGCTGGAGTTCGGCATCCAGTCGAACACCACGGGGAAGCAGCTGTTTGATCAGTTGGTAAAGGCCGTTGGCCTCCGGGAAGTGTGGTACTTCGGCCTCCAGTATGTAGACAATAAAGGATTTCCTACCTGGCTGAAACTTGATAAAAAGGTCTCTGCACAGGAGGTTCGAAAGGAGAACCCTGTCCAGTTCAAATTCCGGGCCAAGTTCTAGCCTGAGGACGCGGCTGAGGAGCTCATCCAGGACATCACACGAAAACTCTTCTTCCTGCAAGTCAAGGAAGGGATCCTCAGCGATGAGATCTGCTGCCCCCCAGAGACTGCCGTGCTCCTGCGGTCCTATGCGGTTCAGGCCAAGTTTGGAGATTATAACAAGGAAATGCACAAGTCTGGGTACCTCAGCTCTGAGCGACTGATCCCTCAGAGAGTCATGGACCAGCACAAGCTCAGCAGGGACCAGTGGGAGGACCGGATCCAGGTGTGGCACGCAGAACACGGAGGGATACTCAAGGACAAGGCTATGCTAGAATACCTGAAGATTGCCCGGGACCTGGAAATGTATGGGATCAACTATTTCGAGATCAAAAACAAGAAAGGAACAGACCTTTTGGCTTGGAGTCGATGCCCTTGGACTTAACATTTATGAGAAAGATGACAAGTTGACCCCGAAGATCGGTTTCCCTTGGAGTGAAATCAGGAACATCTCTTTCAACGACCAGAAGTTTGTCATCAAGCCCATCGACAAGAAGGCACCTGACTTTGTGTTCTATGCTCCGCGCCTGAGAATTAACAAGCGGATTCTGCAGCTCTGCATGGGGAACCATGAGCTTTACATGCGCCGCAGGAAGCCCGACACCATCGAGGTGCAGCAGATGAAGGCACAGGCTCGGGAGGAGAAGCACCAGAAGCAGCTGGAACGACAACGGTTGGAAACGAAAAAGAAGAGGAGAGAAACTGGAGAGAGAGAGAGAGAAGGAACAGATGCTCCGGGAGAAGGAGGAGCTGATGCTTCGGCTGCAGGATGATGAGCAGAAGACCAAGAGGGCGGAGAAAGAGCTCTCCGAGCAGATCGAGAAGGCCCTGCAGCTGGAGGAAGAGAGGAGGCGAGCCCAGGAGGAGGCTGAACGTCTGGAGGCCGACCGCGTGGAGGCCCTGCAGGCCAAGGAAGAACTGGAAAGACAGGCACAGGATCAGATAGAGAGCCAGGAGCAGCGGGCTGCAGAGCTGGCAGAGTACACTGCCAAGATTGCGCTGCTGGAGGAGGCGCGGAGGCGCAAGGAGGACGAGGTGGAGGAGTGGCAGCACCGGGCTAAGGAAGCCCAGGACGACCTGGTGAAGACCACGGAGGAGCTGCACCCGGTGATGACAGCTCCCCCACCCCCACCACCCCCAGTGTACGAGCCCGTGAATTACCGTGTGCAGGAGGGACTGCAGGATGAGGGGGCAGAGCCCATGGGCTACAGTGCCGAGCTCTCCAGTGAGGGCATCCTGGACGACCGTAAGGAGGGGAAGCGGATCACAGAGGCCGAGAAGAATGAGCGCGGCAGCTGCTGACTCTGATCAACGAGTTGTCCCGGGCCAGGGATGAGAATAAGAGGACCCACAATGACATCACCCACAACGAGAACATGCGGCAAGGCCGGGACAGGTATAAGACACTGCGGCAGATCAGACAGGGCAACACCAAGCAGCACATTGACGAGTTCGAGGCCATGTAGAGGCCAGGCCGAGACCAAGGGTGGAGGGCACCTCACAGCAGGCAGGTGTCACACTTGGCTCTTTAGTACTCTTAAGTCTAGAAACCTCCTTGCTGTGTTCCAGTCCTTTAAAGAGCAGTTACCGGGCCGACGCTCTGCCCCGGGACCCAGTGGAACCCTCTCTGGTTCCTTCCAATTGTATCACACAGTGCCAAACAGGCCAGATTTTATGACAGTTACCGAATCACTTCCTGTTTGGAGCAGGAATTTGGGTGGCTGGCCCGAATGACACAAGATTCAGTGTCACTGGAGACAGCACTGTGGCTCACACACGGGTGCCATACTTACTCCATAGTTCTTGCAATGAGCTCAAATTGATTTTGTTCTTGATTTCTATGAAGGATCCATCTCTGTGTGTTGAGGGGTGAAAATGATTTTGAAATTTGAGTCTTAAAGGACGCCCCCACACGTCTCCTTCCTCCAGACCGCCGGCAGAGTCTCCGGCGGTGCTTCAGAGTGTACGGTACAGGACTCGATACAAAATTCTCATGCTTACCTCTTAGCATTGTTGGACTTCTATACCTAATGATCTGCTAGAGAGAATAGTATTTATATAAAAGCGATAATATGGGTTTGTAACTTTAGTTTTAAAAAAGGAAAGTTTTGTTCTGTATATTTTGTTACCTTTTACAGAATAAAATATTAAGAACCATGTCATTGCGACACTTGGTCTGACACCGGGGCAAGTGAGAAACGGACGATTAATCGCCGCTGTACAAAAATGTTAGTGGGCATGTAAGACACACTTCTTGTCAGTCTCTTCAGTGACAGCATGCATACTCCAGCCTGCTTATTGTGAGCAACTTGCTCTTGTTTTGAGTTTGTCTTCCTTCCCTGCGCTGGACTGTCCTTTTCGGTTGTGATGATTGTGCACCAGATTTACACAAAATAAAAACTCTCCAAGAAAAAAAAAGTACAGAAAGCATCTCATAGCCTGTCCTAATGAAGTACTTTTATTTATTTATTTTTTGGTATTTCCAGTGATAGTTTATTGATTTCCAAATGCACAGGGGTGCCAAGTCCAAACATCCTGGGATAGCAGTAAATCTCTCTTACAAAATAATTTACAGTGTGAAAATGATATACTGAAACATTAACTCAGATATGTAATTCCCTTGAAAGATTGAGTGTTCCCTTGTTTAGTGTGAAGGGTGGAAGGGGAAGATGACTAAGGAGGGATGTGACTATGCACTCAACAACAGGCAGAAGACAACAAACTCGTTGGTTCTACCCACTCACATGCACTGTGGCTTGTCACTGTAAAGACTGGTCAGATTTAACTTCCATAAAGTATAAATGCTTGGTCCCCTTAAAGCCACATCAAGCCCAGCATGGACTCTGGCTACTTTCCCAACAGTGCACTCCAAGTGTCTCCATTTATTTTCACTTTCCTGCTCTGGTCCTTGCTCTAGAGTTTCTGCTCAGCCTCAAATAGTAATGGAAAAATCAAGTGATCCGAATGTTCTTCTATGATTTGGGGAATACCTGGCTCCTGTGGCTCTCAGAATTCCATAGGATGGTGGGCCTCAGAAACACTGATGGGTGAAGGCAGCCTCAGTGAGCCTTTTCTCTTAGGGCAGGCTGGACTTGATTTATAATGGGACCTTTGCCCTTAAACAAACAAAAAAATCTAGATGTGCTCAGCACATAGTAATCATGCAACCAATTTACTGAGAAGTGTGCACTGAGCACTATTTCGTGAGAGCAGAATATCAGGACTCAGTAAGGCATTTTCTTTGTGGGAGAGAGGACCTCTTAAAGCACTGACTACCATTCTGCAGTTCCACTCTTGGGCCCAGATGGAATGACAATCCAGGTCACCAAATGACAAGGCATCTAAAATTCCCATGTTATTAGACATGATGGAAGAGGTCTGGGGTGCCATCTTGGCTTACTGCTGTAAGAACTGACATCTGCTTTGCGCTTCCCTTAACTCTTAAATAATTAAGTGGCATAGTATATGTGGGTGTGTGCAAATCTCACTCTCATTTTCTCTGTCTCTCTTTCTCTCTCCAGGGAGGGAGTCCAGAGTTAGTGATTTTGAATTGGCACCTTCTCACAGAGTACAGACATGGTGCCTGGATTTCCTAAAACATGAAGATTTGCTTTTCTATAATAATGAAGCAGGAGGCATTTAAATAAAGTTAGAAGACTACTATCACTTCCAACTCTGTCTAAAACTTTACACTCTTGAAGGCCTTTATTTTCTTTTGTGAGGATTGTATCAAAAAGAAAGGCTCCCCCAGCTCCTTGAAGGAAGCTCAAGTTAACATTGAATACTTACTGGGGCAGAGGACTAAGGCCATCCTGATGTCTTTGAAAAAGAATTCATAGTATGAATGGGCATACAGCACTGGGGAACTTAAAGCCTCTCTCTCAGTCTGTAGGTGAGTCATGGTTTGGGTCAGAGGGCTTGCAGCGCGCTCCTCGACCAGCAAGGAAAGACGACCACCACCAGAGGATTCTTCTCAGATCACGCTTTATTGTGGGAGCCTCTTGATTGAAGGGGAGAGCAGGAAGCGAGGGGCCCCGAACTATCCTAGCTGTCCACTTATATAGGGAGAAGCTCATACGGGCTTGCCATGATTGGTTGTCACCAGTCTGCTGACACCAGAGGCCTCGGGATTGGCCGGAGATAGGTTATGTACTGCGTATGAACAGGGTGCAGCGCCTTAGCTGACAAGAACATTACTATATATGGAGTTGTTTACCTCAAACTGTGAGGGAGCCTGCGCCATCTTGTAATGGCGTCTGCATTCGGCTCCCCACAAGGGCTGACTACAGAGCAGGGAGTGCTGTGTTCAGACTGATCCCATTGTTTGTACCTACAGACACGTGACTTGTCCTCTGCACATCTATAGAGGCTCACAGCCTGTCTTAAGGTTACTTTCTCTTACTGGCTATGAGAACTGAGAAGTCAAGCACTTCTTGGAACTGCCCTAGATATAGTGGTATCAAACCAATGAACAAATTACTCCCGGCACTCAGAAACTTAACATTCAGAAGGTATCCTGGACTTGTTTGGAGGACCCAACTTATCTTAGAGACATTCACTACCTGCATCATTTGATGATTTGGAAAAACCCTGATGTACGTAGTCCGTCAGGACAGAATACAATTCTGACACTCTTAACTCACACTGACCTGGAAAGGCAAGAAGCTTCATTCACCATGAGGCACAAGGCCAAGCAAGAAGTCACAGCTCTGAGGATGAAGCTGATACCATAAAGAAAGCATCCTAGTTCTTACATTGATAAATACTGTCACTAGGAACTTAGAGATCCGGGCAGAGACTGCTGTGATGTGTTAAATGCTTTCCTGGTTAAAGTTTTATCAGGTGCTGAAGACAGCAGGAGCCCATAAGGTGAATATGAAACCCTTTCTATTTATTAAACCTCAAAAGCTTTCCTTGAGGATTCCAGGGAGATGTTAATTTATAGGGACAGATTGGCAAATCTTATATTTCTGTTTATAACCACTGCATAAATTCCTGGATTCCCCAAACACTGATTTAAAGTAATAACATGATTAGCTGGAGCAATGATCTGTTCATTGCTAATATAAGGTCAACATGTAAAGATCAGTGATTACTGGGGAAAGACAAAACAAGCTTCCAAATTGTCAAGTCTTTTCAATTTTCTGATATTCTATACTCTTTCTAGAATGGTCTATCTCTTAAATTTTTTTAAGAACAGGATATCACTGGAGGTTGTTAACTCAAGATGTCTTAAATTCTCCAGTCTTTGCAGACAGCTGGTAAAGCACCAAAAATTTCTAAGTCATCTTCTAGCCACCAGTCTGGGGAAAAGTATTTATCTATCTTTTGATCTTATAGTCCTCTCTGTCCCTATATCCTTGCATGTGTAGTGAGCTGGGACAATCCTAGCTTAGAGCATAGGCGTGGCAGTTTCCTGCCTCAAAGGGATACATCATTTACTAGCATGCACAGGGTTGAACAATGACATAAACAGGATTCCTACAATAAGCATATGTTGTTTCTGCCTTAGAACTATCCGGTACATACACATTAGCTGCCCCTAAAGCTTTGTGATACACAGGCAAGCTGGATGACAGGAAAAGGGAGATTTACCCCAAGGTGGACTCCTTGGATATGGAAGTCTAGACCTTGGTCAACAACAGCAAACCCAAGGTTGCTTGAATCCAGTTCAGATAGAATCACAAAGTGAACATGGAAATACCACACGAACTGAGGAGAGGGAATCACTGTCCACTTACAAATAAGAGTTTCCTTCTGAGTCTCCTATTTTATCTTAGCAGTTTAAGTGTATGGATATTTTCTTCTATAACGTATGTGTTTATTCTATTAAAAAATAGTTATGCCCTGACTACACACCATTTGGAAGAAAAACTGATGTGTCAAGAAGGTATGGTGCTTGTGAACTTGCACTTGGGTATCTGTCAACACACTGATTCTTCCTTGGCCCTGAAAAGTGTGGTTGTAAGACTGTGATCTGGAGTGTGAGAAGGCCAGGAAATCTAGCTCTGGGGCATGCCTGGACATGCTACATAAAAGAGAAAACTGGGGCATGTGAGGTCAACTATAGCCTGCTGCAGGGATGGGAGAATTCCAGTTATAGTAAATAGAGGGAATGTTTGCTAGCAGCCAGGGAGTGGCAAGGACTCCCCTCACAGTGCACTGACCACCATAGACTAACTGCTAAGTTTTACAGTGACAATCTCCACCTGCCAATAGACACGCCAGCCTTTTATGTTGTGACAGGCCCATTAATTCACACAGATGGCTCAAGAATTCAAAGTTTGTATCAGATGCTTTAGTGACCATTTTGGAAAATTCAGGCAATCTGAATTCTGAAACACTAATTTCAACTTTTAATAAGATTTCTTTGCCTCACCCCGGTCCTTAAGGCCATTTTCTTCCCACCTTTCCAATCATTTTTTTTCATTTCCACAGCACTGAACTATGAATCTGAAGTCCCAGATAACCTCACGTACTAAAAATATCTTCTTTCTAGCTCTGGACTCTTTCTCCAGCCCTGTTTTAACCCAGTTGTTCTACCACATTCCCCAGAGGCAGAACTGGACTGTGACAGACTGCCTACCTCAGGAGTCAGTTTGGCTCCACATCTGCTTTAAGCTTCAGTACCAACAAAGTGGGTTTTCTGTTTGCAGGTCAGGAAAACTGGTTTCCTTTTGACATGTTCTAGAACCTTCCTAAGGAAGTGACACTGTTGACTTGCACAATATTCCAGTGGCTGGCTTTCCTGAGTAAGTTCAAAGCAGCCATTGGGGGGTTGTCTAAGAGCCCTCCAAGGTGATCAAAGAGGCTCTTCCCATGACCTACCACAAGAGAACAAGAAGCACACAGTCAGTATGCATACAACCCCTGGTCCCTTGGAAACGTGTGCCTGCTGTGGATCTGGCGACATATCCAGTGGAAGAAGTTTGTTGCTGGGCAGCTTTCACAGATATCAGAAGCCATTACAAACATGCTGTCACATACACACGGGGCAGGGGTGTTTTCTGCAGGGAATGCTAAGTCTTCATGTGTCCTCTTCTTCACTGGCACCACTGGGTCCTGCCTCATCACCCTCTGCCTTTGGCTCAGCTGATTCATTAGAGGTATCAAGTTGTTCCTTGGCCTGGGCCATCTGAGTCATCAACCTATCCATGTGAGACTGGATGTCTGCCAATATCTCAGTCACATGAGCCATGGCCATTGCTTCTTGGATGTCCACTAAATGAAGGGCTTTCTGCTCCTCCTCAGCAATCACTTTCTGAACTTTCTTAAATGCTTGATGTATAAATACCTTCATTTGGTCTCGTGTTACTTTAGGATCTGAGCTCTTGAACTTTAACCTTTCCACCAACTCTATCATAGCTGCCTTCAGCCCACCGGAGTCTTTGCTTCTCAGTTCTTCGAAGGCTCCATCTAGCATGGACAGCTGGTGGTCCCGGTGAGCCCCAGTGACTGGACAGAGGACACAGATAAGCTGCCTATCCTCCTGGCAGTAGGTGCTCAAATCCAGCCCATGGTCTGGACACTTCCTCTTGGCCACTCTCTTCGCTTCCATCTCTATTTCGGAGTCAAACTCGCTTTCTGCCTCAGTTTCTCCTTCTTGGTTGTCTTCCTCCGCCTCACTTTCCTGCTCATCTTCCATCTCTTCCTCGCTGTCTTCTTCGCTCTCCTCATCACTCTCATCCTCACTGTCTTCCTCCTTCTCGCTCTCCTCTTCCGACCCACTGTCGACCTCAGACTCGCTCTCTTCTTCCCCCACCTCGCTCTCTACCTCCCCCTCGGCCTCCCCTTTGGCCTCGACGTCTTCGGGGAGCGCTTCGTCCCCGCTGGCTGGCGGAGTCCAGGCTTGGGCGTCATGGATGTAGGCGGCCAGGCGGTGGTTGAGGAACTTCTGGCGGTGCTTCAGTGTGGCGGCGGCAGTAGCAGAAGCTGCAGTCCCGGCACACCTCCTCCGCCCCGGGAGCCTCGTCTGGAGGCAGTTCCTCGCCGGCCGCGTCCACTCCAGAGGCCATGTGGCTGCAGGGACAAGGCCGAGGCCTAGCGGCTTGCGTGCTCTGCGCCTTCACCACGGGGCCTCTTCACGCAGGCCCGCCTCCCCCGGGGACTGGCCAGCCGCCCGGCTGGGCTGTGCCGCGTCATGAAGTACTTTTTGTAAAGAACGGTCTAGTGTCTGTTGTATGTCAGTTTCCCATTTCTTTCAACACTGTAGTTGTGTGAACGATACTGCTTTGGGGCTTTTTCAAAGGACAACCCTGTGTAAATGAACACAATCATCAGATTAAAACCAGGAGATCCATTAGAGTGGGGGTAATGACAGCCCTCAGTAGCCTTCCAGGCAATATTTGGACTTAATGTTACCAAGAAATAACAGTTGAGTACAGAATTAATTGATGGACCTCATTCTGTAAAAAGCAAGGGTGAACAAAACACTTTTTGGGGATGAGTTGTATTCAAAGTCACAGTGCCTGCTTACGAGTAGGGCATCTCCATCTCCACAGAAGAAACATGTTTTCTGTCTCCATTCTGTACCAGCTGGACTCGCCATTCTAGGGTTATGAGGCCACTTTGGAAGAGGTGGTGTGGACATCATAATGCTTCTAGATTGAAATGTCAGTGTCCTCTAAAGTAATTCACTGCTTCCTCTGCTGCTCTTTGAAACAGTGTACAGTCACCAGCTAGGTACCAGTGAGCTCCTGATTGCAAAAATGTAGAGATTTGAGGGGGCGAGGTGGTGGTGAGGGAGATTCTTGTAGTCTTATGTGGTGTAATTGGCAAATGTCTAAAGCTTAATGTGCTGTGTTGTGTAAGTATTTTATGCACTTAACACTGGTAACTGCCATATTTTGATATCCAAAAAGTTTTACATATAAAATCATTCCTTATCAACACAGTGACTTTATAGCTTCAAGAAATGTGTGTGGAGACGTTCTGTATGGGAGGCGGAAAAGGAAAATACAAGTGGACATGAAAGAAAAGAAATAGATCATTAGCTCTGATTTCCTATTATGCAGATTCTATTATCTGCTTGATTGAAAACAGTATTACCCTGCAGAGTTTTCTGTTCTAATGGAATATGCTATAGCTTTGCTGTCTCACATAGTACACATTAGACACGTGCAGCTATTGGGCTTCTGCGTGAATCTACAAAGTTTCTCTCGTGGAGGAAGATGGTTGCTTAGCACATGTTTCTTTTCATGTAATAAAACCCCATGACCAAAATCAACTTTTGGAAGATAGGGTTCAGGGGCAGAAGATCAAGGTAGGAACCTGGAGGCAGGAACTGATGCAGCGGCCAAGAAGGAGTGCTTGTATTACAGTTTTTATGGCCTGTTTTCATATACAACCCAGTACTTCTTGCCCAGGGGTGGTATGGTCCCCAGTGAGCAGGTCCCTCTCACATCAGTCATTCATCAAGTTAATGCACTACACTTCTGTTTACTAGGCTCCTGTCCTAACAGTGTTGACTCGATCTTGTCTCATGTCTTCTACCTGGCCCACAAATCTGCCATCTTTTACATGATGTCCCCACATAAAACACAATCTGTCTCCAAGGCCTTGAAGATGGAGTATGGGAGGTCAGTGAGAAGACAGTCACTGAACTTTGCTGTTTCTCTCTTGGGCATTTTTCACCAGCCTGGTAGGACTCTCTAACAAGACCCTCTGTCATAGCCGCCCTCCAACAATCATCCCAGTTTCATGGAATCTGTCATTTTGTTGTTGAATAGGTTTCTGTGCTGTCTCTACTAGAGTCCCTGAGGCCATGTCCTGAGGCCAGCATTCCACAACCTGACTAACCTGTCCAAAGTCTTCCAAATAAGCATAGTTCTGGCTCTCCCCCCCCAACTTTTAGAAACTTTATTTTCCTTCCACCTTTCCCCCCCTTTCCTCAGGTGTCTGCTGAGCAGCTCAGGACCACTCAGTGGTGGCTCCAACCCACTCAGTGGCCTGCGCTGTAGGAGCTGCTGACCAGTCCTCAGTGGATGGCCGAGCACTCCAGTCTTCTGTGGGGAACTGCTGGATGGGCACAGAGGACACCTCACACCCTCAGACCAATCAGCCACCTCAGGCTGAGCAGCAGTGAACTCAGGAGCTGGTGCGGTCCATTCACCCTGGGATTCCTCCTTGGTCACAGCCTTCTCAGCAGCAGCCTGTTCCTTCTTCTCAATCTCCTCTGGGTCTCTGTAGAAGTAAAGATCAGACATAACCTCCCATGGGTGCTCACGGGAAATAGTACCTCGCATGCGGAGTACCTCCCGGGCCAGCATCCACCACATCTGAGTGAGCTCCCTTGTTGTAGCACGGGATGGCAATGTCCACATAGCGCAGGGGAGAGTCTGTGTTACACAGAGCAATGGTGGGCAGGTTGACATCATAAGAGGCCTCTGTGAGGGGCTGGTGGTCAGCCCTGGGATCCGTCACCACTAGAAGCCGTGGCTCCCTGAAGGCTGCTTGGATCTGGTTAGTGAAGGTCCCAGGTGTGAAGCGGCCAGCAATCGGAGTGGCTCCTGTGGCAGCTGCAAACTCCAGCACAGCTCGCTGGCCAGTGTTCCTGGAAGAGATGACGCTGACGTCAGCAGGGTTCTCAATGGCAACAGTAGCGCGAGCTGCGAACAACAGCTTCTCCCGCGTCCTCTTCAGATTTATGATGTAGGTACCGTCACTTTTCCTTCTGTAGATGTACTGCTCCATCTGAGAGTCAAGATTGGTGCCGCCTAAGTGTGTTCCTGCAGCAAGGAATTTGAGGATAAACTCCTCCTCCATCTGCAGGACGTCAAGGGCTCCGGACAGTGTGTAAGTTTCCCTTTTAAGTTACGATGGAAACCAAAAACAACGCGGTATGGACCGGTCCCCGGGTAGCGCAGAAAGCCCACCTATCTCTTCAGCTTTGCAAGCCATTAGTCCTACACAGACTGGGGTCAGCAGAACACCCATTTCCTAGGGTACCCTTTGGAGAAGGAAAGTGTGATTGTTTATCAGATGAAATGGAGACCAGAGTCTGGATTACCTAAGTAGGCTTTAACTTCAAAAAAAAGTTCTTAACTTTAAGAAGGCAGCAGAAAAGTTGGTGGGGAAGAGACGTAAAAAACCCCTCACAGCCACTTGGGAAAGAAAAGTTCACAAACCACAGTGAAGAGGCACAGGCAGAAGCTGTGCAACACTTCTGCTAGAGCATCCCCAATGGAGCTTCGTCTTGGGGACCCCTTGACCTAGCCCATAAGGACTCGTGCAAGTTAAGACCAACAGTTGTCAGACAGGAAAAAAAAAAAAAAAAAAAAAACATGAAGCCACAAAGTAGTAGGACCAGAGGCTGGGGACATGGAAGCTTCCTCATTTTTGATTTCCTAAAATTGTCTTCATCATATGTCCTTCCTAGCAGAAGTAGATGCTATTCCGTGGAGACTGGGTTTCAGAGATCAACCCATCCTTAATAGACAAGGGAAAGTGTTCAGGCCAAATTTCTGCCCAGGTTGACAATACGATTAAGATGTCCTGTGGTGTAAATGCCAGTGTGTGGTGAAGCTGAAGTCAACATAGGAACACTAGAAATTTCAAGGCCAAGGTTGCTCCCCATTTAAGTCACTACTCCCCAAAAGAGCAAGCTCAAGGCAGGAGAGTGGTTTAAAAAGCGTTGTCTGTTAATCAGCTAGTTACCAAAAATAGAATGAGCAAGATAGTGAACCTAGCATATAAAAGTAGTGAAATAAAGGTTATTAAATAGAAGAAGAACAAGGAGGAAGAGAATCCGGAGGAGGAACAAGAGGAAGAAAGAAAGAATAAAAGAAAGAAAATGAACTACAGAGTTTCTCGAAGGCAGATCTTGTGGAGGCATTTTCTCAATTGAGAGTTCCTCTTCCCAAAACGACTCTAGATTGCGTCAAATTGACATTAAACTGCCTACCACAATTAAAATACAGACAACACGAAATCACCTCTTCCACAAAATTGAAATCATATAATAGCTGCATGCAAGAGTTTGTGGTCACTGAATTCAGCAACAGAGACTTAGAGACCCAGTGAATTCCAAAGCTCGGAGACACAATTCAGCAAGAGAAAGAGAATGCCACAGGACTTGTCATCTGGCACCCTTGTTAGGAAGGAGAGATATCTTCCATTGGTAGAGGTAACCAGGTCCCAGAAAGGTCTGCTAGTGCAGTAGCTGGCATCACAGCTAGGGAATTTGGGGTCACTCAGCTGATGATCTTTAGGGCAGAAATATGGTACAATTCCCATGTTGAGAAGGCTACTATTATCTGTACTGCTTTGAGGGTCAGAAATCTCTGCATAGTCCCATCCCCAGGATACCACAGTGACATCAGTGGTTGGTTGACTGCCTCTTGAAATAGTCTTGTCTCTAAGAAGTGACACTAGTGTAAATTGGCTGGGAATTCTGTGGGTTTGATATAAGTGATGTGAATTTTAATATAGAGAACCACTGGACCATGCAACCTGCCCTCTGAGTCTAGGAACATAAGTAATGGTTTCCTGGGTATGCCAGCATGTAGGAAGCCAGGATCAGTATTCAAATCGTCCCACTCCCATCCCAGAAAGCCTCAAAAGTATTTTGGGAGCACTCTGCAACTCTTCTTGTTTTCCCTGTCCTTGGTTTGAACAGCCTAATAGTCTCCAGAGAGAATCTCTGGTACAGTTCATCTGAATAGAATGATAGCTAGCTCTAGCCACATTTCTTGCTGCTGGGTGCTAGGCAGTTCTGAAACTGAACAGGAATCTCCATGGTCAACTGTGAATGTGACATGCTCGCCTGCCTTCCTTTCCTTATCTGCTTACCTTGGCTGGGAAGAAGATGCTTTCCTTTTTAAAAATAGCACTTCCTTATTGTCTTTTGTATATTTTATTTTATTTGTGTCTCTTTCTGTCATTCTCCTGCTTGTGTATTTAAATCCTTTCTGTGGTGTTACAGATCAAGCCTAGGACCTTCTGTGCAACAAACAGGCTTTCTTCTAATGAGGTCCACTGCTAGTTCAGGAGAGAGGAATTATAGCAAACGCCAGCCTCAAACATTTCTACTCAAACACTGGTGGATACTTCAGCTAAACAGTTAGGAAGGCAAATCCCCTCAGTCACAGATTCTTTTACAGGCAGGGTCAACTATGAGAGACTTAGGTACAACTCCAGAGCAGGTACCAATATGAAACATCAGAGAGACACTGGACAAGTTTTTTCTTCAGTGTTGCCTTATATTCTTTTCCCCAAAGGTTTAAATTAGCATATGTTAATTATATGTAATACTGAACTGTGAGACAGTGTATAGTTGTTATTTCTTTTCTTGTTTTTTGTTTCTTTGGTATATTTTTTTCAAGACAGAGTCTCTCTGTGTAGTCCTGGCTGTCCTGAGCTTGCTCTGTACACCAGGCTGCCCTCGAACCGAGAGATCTGCCTGTTTCCACATCCTGAGGGCTGAGATTCAAGGCAAGTAACACCAATGCCATCTTCACTTTACACTTTTTAAAACAAAAATATTTTAAGTTTTTAGTGTTCAAAAATATCCAAACATGTCTTTTCTGAAAATAACCATGATTAGCTTAGTAAAATGGGTACATATCAACAAAGTATTTTCTTTAACAGAAATTAACCTTTATAGTATCTAAACTAAAGATTTTTTTTAGAAGTCAGAATCTAGCTGAAGTGAAGGAAACTGTTCCTACTGCATGCCCTCCTCCAGGAACAGCATGGCTGCATTACTCCCATTTAGTGGTTTGACCTAATTTACTAGTCCTTCTTCCTCCTAGTATAGTTTCAAAGTCTGACATCCTTTGGCACCATTTTTACAAGGTCATTAAATCTTAGAAGTGTACCATTAATTTCTCTATCACTCTTCATCACAATGTGAATTCTTGATCCTATCACAAGTCTACAAGCTTTAGTGGCAAGAGCCATATTAAGTTAGTGGTTGCCACCTTGGGCATTCCAGAAGCCCATGTCACAAATGTGTGTGTCATCCTCACACAGGGGTGGTCATGTAATTCTTCTCTGTATTGTTCCAGTCTTAGCATATGTGCTGCCAAAGCAGGCCCAAATTGTAATTTTTGTTTGCTTGCTTATTTGAGATAGGTTCTCACTATGTGGCTCTAGTTGGGCTTGAACTTGCAGAGATCTACTTCTGGCATTAAGGATGCACGCCACCAGGCTTGGCTCAAATTACACAATGTTTGATTGCACTATATTTGTGTGGGCATTTCCATTGGCTAAACCTGTATCCCATAAAATTCTATTTTTGACAAGAGTAGATGTATGTGCCAGGGTGGTGTCTGGGATTCAGGTTCCAGACTTCCTCCTTTTTTTTAAAATAATCTTTTAAAAAAGATTTATTTATTTATTTACATATGTATGTATGCATGTATTTGTTTGTTTGTTTGTTTGTTTATGTGTATACTGTCACTCTCTTCAGACACACCAGAAGAGGGCATCAGATCCCATTACAGATGGTTGTGAGCCACCATGTAGTTTCTGGGAATTGAACTCAGGATCTCTGGAAGAGCAGCCAGTGCTCTAAACTACTGAGACATCTCTCCAGCCCGGGGTCCAGACTTTAAATTACATAGAAATACTTGTATGTGTATCTGTGTATCATCAGAAGACACCTGCTTAAGTCCCTTTGTCATAACTGGTAATTTTTGTGTCAGAAAATCTTTCAAATATGAATGCCAGTATCAGTATTGTCTTTGGAAACTCCTCTTCCCTATTAGAGGCTGCCACTTATATAATTAAAGAACTCATAGTGGGTGCATCTTGGAAACACTGCTGTGCTTGTTTGAGTCATAAGAATATATCCATTCTTTGTTTTTTAAAGATTTATTTATTTTTATGTATGTGAGTACACTGTCGCCCTTTTCAGACAATACCAGAAGAGGGCGCCAGATCCCATCATAGATGGTTGTGAGCCACCAGGAATTGAACTCAGGATCTCTGGAAAAGTAGAGTCAGTGCTCTTAACTGCTGAGCCATCTCTCCAGCCCTGAGTATATTCAGTCTTGCATAGGAAGTGGTTTTGCAGACTCCAGAATGGTGCATACTATTCCTAAGTCCCTAATCACAGCCAAATATCTCATGGGGAATTATATTAGAATGTTCAGATAGGAATAATCTTAGCATTATACAACAAAACAAATACCCCAGATACATTGTGTTGGAGGAAACCACTTACTAGGAAGGTCACATAATATCTGAAGAAGTAGCTAAACTGTGCTGTAAACTCTAAAAACCCGAGATGGCTTCTCAGAACCCAAAGAAGAGTAGACAAGAGAACTGACTTCTAGAGTTACCTTTGAACCTCCACATTCATGTTCTGCTATGCACATGCATCACTGAGCAGGCCCCAGGCTGGAGATACCCTTACATAGGGCCACTCAGGCAGGTCCAGGCTAGAAACAAGCTCAAGATGGCCACCAGATGGGATACCATGGGGACCGGGCAGGGCTAGCCTGAGATGATCATCACTCAGGCATCCTGTAGGTCTTGGGGGGAGGGGCAAGGGCAAACCATGCCCAAGTTGACCCCTTAATGCATGATGAGTGGGCCATAGCACTCCTGAGTGTGTGAGCATGGGACAGCTGGCTCTACCACTTGTGCCATGTGGTAGCATCAGTGTGGGTGAGGGACAAATACACTCTCTTGTCACCTATACCAGGCAACAGAGCTGGCCCCGGAGTCATGAGAGGAGGGTAGCAGGTCCTGCATTTTGTCTGGGCGGCTCAGTAGAACTGACCCTAGATATGTCTGCCTCTCATCTGCTTTCCAGTGATGTAGACAAGGGAGAGCTGCCCTCCTCCCACCTATGGCAGGTGGGAAAGCTGGCCCTGAGAAGGTCGGAAGAGCGGGACAACTGCCCATATCTCTCTCCAGGTGCAACATTTGGGAAAGCAGGCCATGCAGCAAGTTAGAGATAGTGCTGGCTTCAGGGGATGTTTCTGGTGAGCCTGTCCCGAGGGCTGACGAGCTCAGATACTTCTGAGGCCCAGATACTGGGTTTTGAGGTGGCCCACCCCAATATGGACCCCATCACTGAACTGCTGGAGTGAATAAAGAAGCGATGCGTCCTACAGATTCCAAACTACTGGATCTCCATGAAGCAGGGCAGCAACAGGCTGAGAGGAGTCCCAGTGAGGTTCCAGTACTGATAGAGAAGCAGAAGCCAGAGACTTCATACTAGAGCAGTGACTCATTGCAATGGCCGTTTGCAAGCAGAGGAGAATGAATAAAAGGTAGCTACACCTCCCACAGTGAGATTGGTTTCTGTTGGGGCATTGCAAGGGTGGAGGGTGGGTGTGGGGAGAGGGGGAGATGAGTAGGGTTGAGGTGCATGATGTGAAATTCACAAAAAAAAAAAAACAAGAAAAAGTTTTTATTAATCATTCTATTCATTTACATCTCAAATGATATCCCACTTCCTGGTTATCCCCTCCACAAACCCCTCATCCCACATCCACCCTCCCCACTCCCCTTTGCCTATATGACAGTGCTCCCCCACCCACCCACACTCTCCCATCTCACCCCTCTAGCATCCCCCTGTGCTGGGGCATCAAACCTCCTCAGGGCCAAGGGCCTCCCCTCCCATTGCTGTCAGGCAGGGCCATCCTCTGCTGCCTGTGCTCTGAAGCCCAGGTTCCCTCCCTGTACACTCCTTGGTTGGGGGTCTAGTCCCTGGGAGCACTGGGTGGTCCGGCCAGCTGGTGTTGTTCTTCCTATGGGATTGCGGACCCCCCATCCCCAGTTCCTCCAGTCCTTCTGCCAGCTCACCCACCGGGGTCCCTGAGCTCAGTCTGATGGGTGGCTCCAACCATCCACATCTGCATTGGTCAGTTGCTGGCTGACCCACCCAAGGAGCAGCCATACCAGGCTCCTGATAGTAAATGTCTCTTGGCAAAGGCGAAAGTGTTGGGTTTGGTGTCTGCAGACATGATGAATCCCAGGTGGGGCAGTCCCCAGATGGCCCTTCCTTCAGTCTCTGCTCTATTTTATGTCCATGTTCTTCTTTTGAACAGAAACATTTCTGGGTTAAAAACTTTAAGATGGGTGGGTGGCCCCATCCCTTGACCAGGGGCCGTCCCTATCTCTGGAGGTGGTCTCTCCAGGTTCTCCTCTTCTCTGCACATTTCCACTAAAGCCATTCCCATTGGGTCCTGGGAGCCTTTTGTTTCCCTGGGGTCTGGGACCCTCCAGTGGCTCTTCCCTATCCCCAGTTCCTCTTCTCCACTGCTACATATTTTATTTAGTTTCCTGACCTTCTGTACCCCTCTCCCATTCCCTCCAGTACCTGATACTGCCCCTCCTTGTTTCCTTCCCCTACTCTCCCTCCTGGATCCCCCCCTCTCTTGTGATCATCCTGTTCTCCCCTCAATGCACGACTGAAGCATCCACACCCTGGTCTTAACTCCCTCTTAAGTCCCATCTGGTCTGTAAACCATGTCCTGGGCATTGCGAGATTTTGGGTTAGTATCTGCTTATCAGTGAGTGCTTACCATGTGTGTTCTTTTGTGACTGGGTTACTTCACTCAGGATGATAGTCTCTAGTTCCATCCATTTGCCTGTGAATTTCATAAAGTCATTGTTTTTAATAGCTGAATACCATTGTGTATATGTACCACAATGTCTGTATCCATTCCTCTGTCGAAGGGCATCTTGGTTGTTTCCAGCTCCTGGCTATTATAAATAAGGCTGCTAGAACATTGTGGAATATGTGATGTATCCTTGTTATATGTTGAAGCATCTTTTGGGTATATGCCCAGGAGTAGTATAGCTGGGTCCTCAGGTAGTACTATGTCCAATTTTCTCAGGAACTGCCAGACTGATTTCCAGAGTGGCTTTACCAGCTCACAGTCCCTAAAGGTTTTATTTATTTATTTATTTATTTATTTATTTATTTATTTTTATTTTAAAGAAGTTGGCTGACCATTTCAGCAGAACAGCTTGACCACCAGCTATCCTCACAGACAGAGGCCCCCTCTTTGTAAAAGTTTGCTTATACCAGTCCATTTTGCCTGTCACAGTTCCTTTGTCCTTTATGTTCTCCCACCACTCTCTTGCCTAACTAGCCCCCCGCCCCCATAGAAAGTCAAACTCATGGGATTGTTCCTCCTGTCTTGGAGACAGCCTGGCAGCTCCTACCCTCAATAAAGCTCTCCCTTTCATCCTGGTGTGGCTCTCATGCTCTTGTTCTTTCAGTAAACCTCACGATCAGCTTACAGCTTTTGTTCTGTAATAGGGCATATATTTAGCCAGAAAACTAACTTTAACAACAACAACAAAAATGATTAGTGAAACAGTACCGTATACATGGAAACTGATCAACACACTTAAGGCACTCATGGGTCATTTAAAATATATCCAAACTTACAGAGTACAGTAAAAACAGTACTAAGAGCTTAGTTTATAGCAAAGAATATCTACATTTAAAATGCAAATAATAACCTAATGATGTGTCTCATTGACTTGGAAAAGAAGGAACAACTCAAACACAAAATCAGTAGAAAAAAACATAATGTAAGTAGAAATAAATGGAGAGACTAAAGTATTAATACAAAAGATCAGTGAAACTAATATTGGTTATTAGAAATTATAAGTGAGGTTGGTAAACTATTTTCTAGAGTAGTCACAAGAAAGCAAGAGGAACAATTTAGATGAGTAAGATTAGAGGTGAAAAGGAAACATCACAAATGACAGCTCCTCAGGACTCCCTAGGAAAAATGGAAAAATTACTGGACATACAAAAGCTACATATAAAAGCCACTAGAACTCAACCAAGAGATGATGCTTAAAAACCCTAAATAGATCAATAAAGAGCAGCAAGATTGAATAAGTAATAAAGCCCCACCCCAAATCCATGACCAGATTCTTCCACTATTGAATTTACCAAACTAAAAAAAAATATGCATGTGTATGTTCCTATGTCTCTCTATGGGTGTGCATACATTTATATGTGTATCTATGTAAGCCAGAAGAGAGCACCATCCTCTGGAATTGCAGCAACTGATCTCTTATGGGCTAACTACTAACCCATCTCTCTAGCTCCCTTTCTATATTTTAAAGAAAGAACTATGACCAGTGCTTTTCAACCTACTTGTAGAACTGGGAGAGAATAACCCTTCCAAATTTATCTTATGAGGCCAACATAACATCTGACCGGGAACAAAGACAAAAACTATGGACCAGTACATCTGATGAATATAGATGCAAAAATTCTCAGGGAAATATTTGCAAGCATAATTCAATCAACACATTTAAATCATCACATCATGAACTTGAGCATGGTAGTACACACCCATAATGAAACCCATACAACATGATCAAGTGGGTTTCATTCCAGGCACACAAGGATGATTAAACATACAGAAATCTACAAACATATCACATAAATAAAATCAAGGAGAAAAATCACATGGGCCTCACAGGTGCAGAAAACGAGTTTGATAAAATTCAATATCCTTTCATGATAAAGACTCTGGACAAATTGCATACGGGAGGATTATAGATTAAAGTAATAAAATATTCTGCCACACAGCCAAAAGTGCATAGCCAGTATTCTAGTGAGTGGAAGAAAATGGGAAAGATTTCCTTTCAGTCAGGAACGAGGTAAATATGCCTCTGTCACTAGTCATCTCCTACTCAAATATAGTAGCAGAAATCATAGATAGATAAATTAGCAAATGAAATTAAATAAAAAGCATTAGAATAGGGAAATGAAAGTAAAATCACCCCTGTTTTCAGATGATATGATGCTATACTTAAAGGATATGGAAGCTCCACAAAGAGATTTCTAGAACTGACAATATTTTGAGTAAAGTAGCACAATGCAAGATCAGTCACACAATAAGCAGGAGCTTTTCCATTCACTAGACTAATTTTGGTGAGAATGAAATCAAGAAAGTGATTCTATTCACAGTATACACAAACACATCAAAATATTTACGATGCGGAAGATAGTTACAGTGAACATTTATCAAAACCTGGAAAACACCATTGAAGAATACACTTGAATGGCTGCTAGTGTTCGTGTGTTGGAGTTTTAATACCGATCAAATAGCTGTACTTTATAAGCACGTATTCTTTCATACATGGATTACAAAAAAGAATGAATGAGTGAGCAAGTGAATGAATACGTTGTTTCCATACAGAACACGCCTTAAAGGGGCAAAAATGAACTGTAGCTCTAGGCCAAGCAACAGCATCTGAAGTGATTTTTTAAATCTAGCCTAAAAGAAACTGACCAGAATATGGTATGTATATGTTTGTATTCTTATTCATATACTTGGGATGAGTGTAGTAACACATACCTTTAATCGCAGTACTAAGGAGGCCAAGGCAGACATATCTCTGCGAGTTCGAGGCCAGCCTGGTCTGCAGAGTGAGTTCTAGGTTAGTGGGCGACTCATAACAAGAACTTGTCTTAACAAAACAAGAACATCTTAGGGCAGGGCTTAGGGCTAAAACAGGACAACTAAGAGGTGACTGATCTAAGGAGATAAAGAGTGGCATCAAGAAAGAGGGGACTATGCAGTCAATGGAACAGAAAAGTGTCCCAGGAGGGGAAAAAGTAGGGAACCCTTTAAAATGCCAAGCCTAGCAGAATGGGATAGGTTTGTTAACTGTGACTTTTATTGCACATGAGGCCAGCATGAAGGAAGAAACTCATTCCACCATTTCCTGTATTTTGGAGTGCTTTATAACCCCGGCCATTTTGAGAGGGAGTCTATTGTCTAAGCAACTCAAAAGCACCTAAAAGCAAGGATGGATCACAAGTCTGGGAGCCTGGGGACATCCTACTGGTTTCTGGATGAGAGATGGTCACAAGAAGTCACGAGAAGATCATCCAGATGTGGGGATTTGCTAAGTCTCAGCAGCAGGGAGCACAGGCTGGGTGAGTCAAGGAAGGAGACAGACTTGTTGTCAGTGACTATGGAGCCTCAGGGAAGAAGTCTGGGACTGGAAGACTGCTGTCTGCAGAGCTGGCCTCCCTGTCCTGAGGTATTTGCTGCTAGGGAGCACTGAGAATTATGAGCTTAGCTCAGGCCACTTGCTTGATTCTGTGTTCCTCTGCCTCTTACAGGCTGGTTTACTGTTGAGTCTGGGAGCTTGGACAGCAGCAGAGAGAGTTCTCAGATGCTTGGATTCTCTGCAGGGCTGAAAAGTCTGGTTTCAAAATGATCAGCGTGGGGGTAGACAGCTGTCTTGTTATTTGGTTAGATGCACTTGCTGCTCTTACTGAAGACCAT
Source organism: Micromys minutus (assembly GCF_963924665.1). NCBI lineage: Eukaryota > Metazoa > Chordata > Mammalia > Rodentia > Muridae > Micromys > Micromys minutus. The sequence goes on along the minus strand of NC_137970.1, from coordinate 73,693,767 downwards.
GGTTTGTTTTCCAACACCCAACAGGAACCTCATAATCATCTATAACTTCAGTTTCAGGGGATCTAATGTCTTCTTCTAGCCTCCATGGGCCCTTCAGGTGTGTGGTGCATTTCTATAGATTCAGAAAAATCATTTTTATACATAAAATAAACAAGTCTTGAAAAATAAAAATCATCAGCGGCTTCACACAGAATTCATATAAATAGAAAGATGATGGGAAGATATCAGTTGAAGATTTAGATGAGAGTTAGTTGTGAAATTCAGTAAAGATAAAATAGGGCTTATAAGAAACAAAATCATAATATATCAAATTAAAATATTAATGTTTATCACTACCAATAAGCCAAGCCAGGCAGGAGAAAAATATACCAGCGAGTGAAGGGAGAGTAGAATGATTTGATTCTTACGGCAGTGTTTTGTGACACTCATCTCAAGGAGACAACACACACATGCAGCGTGCACAGGCAAACACACATACACACACACACAAACCCCTACTCATCCCAGAAAGAGAGCTCACCCACCACAGACAAAAATAAGGATACTACCAATGTTCACTTTGGTGAACCATGATGGGTAGGTTGGGTAGGTGTGTGTGTGTGTGTGTGTGTGTGTGTGTGTGTGTGGTGCATACCAGGAGAATAGGTTAGGGATCACCTACAAGGATCAGGGATAATTCAAAAGCAGCTGCGTCACTGAAAAGCCCACCCACGCATAGATGCCCACTTGGGAAAATGTGCAAACCTCCTCTACAATCTAAACATCTTATTTTTCTTTCTGCAATTTGGCGTCTCAGAGTCCCCATCCATAGTAACTGTTTACTCTTTTTCTATTGTTGATAAGACTCCTCAAAAATCTTCCAAGCTTTTGTTCACCTAGACTTCTGACCTCTCTTTTGTTTTCCCGGTGGAGGTGAGGTAAGTGAGCCTCCAAACCTTCCTGACCAAATGTTGCAATCTGGAGGAAATGTTGCAATCTCTAGCAACACGCCGTAAAAAAAGCATGGAGCTAAAGAAAAAAAACCCAACTCACCACCCCCAAATCCAACACCTGGCATGCAAGAGATCAGACATAAATGAATGCGTGGTGCTCCAGAGGGTGTCAGGGTACAGACTAAAGGAATAGAAAAGCGATTCAATAAAATTATAGGAGAAAATTCCCCAGACCTAGGACAAGAAAGTATGGTAGGAATTTAGAACCCCCAAATGGTATGTCTAGAAGAGACCCTCTCTGCCTCACACGATAGCAAATGTTGAGACTGTCAAAGAAATAAAATACTGAATTTTGCAAGAAACAAACAAACAAACAAACAAAAAAGCCAAGTGCCTTACAAAGGACTCACAACAGACTTCTGAACCCAAAGTCTTAAAGCCAGCAAAGCAGCGAATGATGTATCTCAATCTCTGACAGAAAATAGATGTCAATCAATTATATTACAACCAGGAAAATGACCCTTTAAAATGGATTGAGCAATAGGGACATTCCATGAAATGCACAAAGTGGCACATGACAGCTAACCTAGCACTGCAGGATTAACTTGAAGAAACACCACACAGAGAATGGGGGAAAATGCATAAGGGCCCAAGAAAGAAAAATACATCTCACTAAAAGAGCAAACAAATGAGAAGTAGAAAGAATCAAACTTTATTAACTTAGTCAACCAAATAAATCACTAGGACGAAGGGAGATTAGTTAATAACATTTAATTAAATCAGTGTAAAAGTCCTAACTCCCTGTCTCAAATTAAAAGATGCAGATTGGGTGGGGCCTGGGGAGATTGGCCTGTGGTTTAGAGCACTGACTACTCTTCTAGACAGCTAAGGTTCAAATCCTAGTACCCAGATGGTGGCTCCAGTTTGAAGGGATCCTGCACCTTCTTTTGACCTCCACTTTGCACCAGGCACACACCTATGCACACACAAAATCCTGAAAGTTTGAAACTACTTGAAGGAAACAGGAGCTTTTTAATATAGACACAGACAAGGACTTTCTGAAAAGGACTCAAATAGTTAAGCAAATAACATCAAGAGTTGACAAATGACAAACATAAAAATAAAAACCTTTCCAAAACAATTAGTAGAGTGAATTAGTAGCCTTAAGATGGGAGAAAAGTTTGTCAGTCATTATCCAGAATATGTATAGACATATTCCCAAGACATTAAATACCAAAAGAATGTCACCACTGCCAACAAAAAACAAACCAATAAACGGCAAAGGAACTAAACAGATTTAAAAATGAATACATAGAAATGGACAAGAAATACATAAAAACAGTACATCATCTTTAATTGCCAGGGAAATGCAAATCAAAAGTACACTAAGATACTATTTCATCTCAGTGAGAATGCCTATCAACAAAAGAAAATACAAACTGGCCTCTTCAGGAGCCTGTCAATAAGACTAAGTTCAAAGCTTTCCCAAACTACAGAGTAAGTTCAGTATCAGCTTAGTAACTTGGTGAGACCGTGTTGCAGTAAATATTAAAAAAACTGGAGTTAACAGGTTGTGCACAACGTGATGTGGCGTCTGAAATGTGGTTCTTTGCAAAACCAATCTTTGCTCTTAATTGGTAAGCCATCTCTCCAGCCCCAGGTTCAGTATTTTAGAGGTAGGTTGCAAATTAGCTTTTGAGAGTTCTAGTAGACACCATAAAACATACTGATGGATTTCAAAACATGCCAAAAGTTTCTTTTGAACTTTTACAGATCTAATAACGGAATATAAAAACCAAGTATATATCTAGAGGAAAAGATTTTACAAGTCTGTCAAAAAAAAAAAAAAAAAAAAAAAAAAAAAAAAAAAAAAAAACCCTTAAAATTAAGCTTTGATTAGTCTTTAGGCAGTAGAGAGTTTATAAAATGTTAGGCAACAAAATATCTAATTAGTCACTGTCTCGTTAAGGGGAATATAAATGATTTTACAAGTCTGTCAAAAAAAATAAACCTTTAAAATTAAGCTCTGATTAATGTAAAAAGCAGTAGAGAGTTTATAAAACCGTTGTTAGGCAACAAAATGTCTAATTAGTCACTGTCTCTTTAAGGAAAATATATTGTTGCATAATTCTTGAGCATTCTGGAACCCTCTGATACCACGTGACAAAACCCGCCGCCATTTTAGCCCCCCAACAGACTCTCCCCGGGGACTGTGGGTCATGGAGCGCGTTGAGGAAGCACCTGTTGATGGAGCTCCGCCTGAGGAAGCCCCGGCTGAGGGATCCCCGGCTGATGGAGCCCCGGCTGATGGAGCCCCAACTGAGGGATCCCTGACTGAGGGATCCCCGGCTGATGGAGCCCCGGCTGAGGGAGCCCCGGCTGATGGAGCCCTGGTTGAGGGATCCCCGGCTGATGGAGTCCCGGTTGAGGGATCCCCGGCTGATGGAGCCCCGGCTGATGAAGCCCCGGTTGAGGGATCCCCGGCTGATGGAGCCCCGGCTGATGGAGCCCCGGTTGAGGGATCACCGGTTGAGGGATCCCCGGTTGAGGGATCTCCGGCTGAGGGAGCCCCGGCTGAGGAAACTCCGGCTGAGGGTGCTGTCGCCCAGGTGGGGCCCTCCGATATTCCTGAAGCCCCCTCAACAGATGTTCCAACATCGGAAGAAACGGCTTCCAAAGAGCCCCACGTTCCTATGGGCCTTGGTGGTAAAGGTCCTTGGGACACATCTCACACTGGAGATGCTCAAGGCCTAGTGATTCCTGTTCCTGGTCGGGCCGAGCTCCTGGGGGCCTTCGTGAGCACTGCCCGTGGCAGACGTCTGGGCAAGGCTATGCGAGGTGAGTGGCCTTTGAACGTAGCCTTCTACAAATGGGGGACTTGTGAGTGTCAAAAGGTCTTCGGAGACGCGACACTTATGGGGACAAGGTACGAGGTCGCACCTGGCCTCACTGACAGAAACTAATAGCTAACCTTGCTGAGAAGGGCATGGACCCGACCTTGGGCCTGGGACCGCGGTGAGGGGCGCGCGCTGGGTGGGGGGGTGTACAGGGAGACAAAGGGCTGGGGTGACGGGGACAGTGACACCCCCACAGCAGTGCTGGTGGGAATTTTAGGAGCCTTGGCAGGGCTGCACGTTTGCTGCCCCAAAGACAGTGGGACCCGAGAGCCTCGCGAGGTCGAGAGGTCACCTGAGGGGAGGCTGCAGGGAAGGTGCAGGTTGAAGCCCTGCCTAGGGCACAGCCGGGACAGCCACCTTGCTGAGGAGAGGGCAGCACTGACCAGTCAGTCTGTGACCTGGGGACAGAGGGGCAGTGGGGGAGTCGGATGAAATGACCACTGGTGGTAGTTTGGGGCCTCGGGGACCCCCTACAGCACCGCTTGTGGTACTTTGGGGCCTCGGGGACACCCACAGCACTGCCCGTGTACTTTGGGACCTCGGGGACCCCCACAGCACCTCTGGTGGTACTTTGGGATTTCGGGGACCCCCACAGGACTGCCCGTGTACTTTGGGGCCTCGGGAACCCCCACAGCACTGCCCGTGGTACTTTCAGGCCTCAGGAACCCCCACAGCACTGCCCGTGTACTTTGGTGCCTCGGGGACCCCCACAGCACTGCCTGTGTTACTTTGGGATCTCAGGGACCCCCACAGCACCTCTTCTGGTACTTTGGAATCTCGGGGACCCCCACAGTACTGTCCGTGGTACTTTGGGGCCTCGGGGACCCCCACAGCACTGCCCGTGTACTTTGGGGCCTCGGGGACCCCCACAGCACTGCCCGTGTACTTTGGGGCCTCGGGGACCCCCACAGCACTGCCCGTGTACTTTGGGGCCTCGGGGAACCCCCACAGCACCACCGGTGATAGTTTGGGGCCTCGGGGACACCCCACAGCACCTCTGGTGGTACGTTGGGATCTCAGGGACCCCCACAGCACTGCCCGTGTACTTTGGGAACTCGGGGACCCCCATAGAACTTCCCGTGTACTTTGGGGCCTCAGGGACCCCCACAGCACTGCCTGTGTACTGTGGGACCTCGGGGACCCCCACAGCACCTCTGGTGGTACTTTGGGAACTCGGGGACCCCCAAAGGACTTCGCGTGTACTTTGGGGCCTCGGGGACCCCCACAGCACTGCCCGTAGTGCTTTGGGATCTCAGGTACCCTCCACAGCACTGCCCGTGTAGTTTGGGGCCTCAGGGACCCCCACAGCACTGCCCGTGTACTTTGGGGCCTCGGGGACTCCCACAGCACTGCCTGTGTTACTTTGGGATCTCGGGGACCCCCACAGCACTGCCCGTGTACTTTGGGGCCTCGGGGAACCCCCACAGCACCACCGGTGATAGTTTGGGGCCTCGGGGACACCCCACAGCACCTCTGGTGGTACGTTGGGATCTCAGGGACCCCCACAGCACTGCCCGTGTACTTTGGGAACTCGGGGACCCCCATAGAACTTCCCGTGTACTTTGGGGCCTCAGGGACCCCCACAGCACTGCCTGTGTACTGTGGGACCTCGGGGACCCCCACAGCACCTCTGGTGGTACTTTGGGAACTCGGGGACCCCCAAAGGACTTCGCGTGTACTTTGGGGCCTCGGGGACCCCCACAGCACTGCCCGTAGTGCTTTGGGATCTCAGGTACCCTCCACAGCACTGCCCGTGTAGTTTGGGGCCTCAGGGACCCCCACAGCACTGCCCGTGTACTTTGGGGCCTTGGGGACTCCCACAGCACTGCCCGTGGTATTTTGGGACCTCGGGGACCCCCACAGCACCTCTGGTGGTACTTTGGGATCTCAGGCACCCCCACAGCACTGCCCGTGTACTTTGGGGCCTCAGAGACCCCCACAGCACTGCCCGTGGTACTTTCAGGCCTCAGGGACCCCAACAGCACTGCCCGTGTACTTTGGGGCCTCGCGGACCCCCACAGCACTGCCTGTGTTACTTTGGGATTTCGGGGACCCCCACAGCACTGCGCGTGGTATTTTAGGGCCTCGGGGAACTCCCACAGCACCACCAGTGATAGTTTGGGGCCTCCGGGACACCCCACAGCACCTCTGGTGGTACTTTGGGATCTCGGGGACCCCCACAGCACTGTCCGTGTACTTTGGGATCTCAGGAACCCCCACAGCACTGCCAGTGTACTTTGGGGCCTCAGAGACCCCCACAGCACTGCCCGTGGTACTTTCAGGCCTCAGGAACCCCAACAGCACTGCCCGTGTACTTTGGGGCCTCGCGGACCCCCACAGCACTGCCCGTGGTATTTTAGGGCCTCGGGGAACTCCCACAGCACCACCAGTGATAGTTTGGGGCCTCCGGGACACCCCACAGCACCTCTGGTGGTACTTTGGGATCTCGGGGACCCCCATAGGACTGCCCGTGTACTTTGGGGCCTCAGGGACCCCTAAAGCACTGCCCGTAGTGCTTTGGGATATCAGGGACCCCCAGAGCACTGCCCGTGTACTTTGGGATCTCGGGGACCCCCACAGCACCTCTGGCGGTACTTCGGGATCTCGGGGACCCCCATAGGACTGCCCGTGTATTTGGGGCCTCAGGAACCCCCACAGCACTGCCGCTGTACTTTGGGACCTCGGGGGCCCCCACAGCACCTCTGGTGGTACATTGGGATCTCGGGGACCCGACAGCACTGCCGTGTACTTTGGGATCTCGGGAACCCCCACAGCACTGCCCGTGTACTTTGCGGCCTCAGGGACCCCCACAGCACTGCCCGTGTACTTTGGGGCCTCGGGGACCCCCACAGCACTGCCCGTAGTACTATCGGGCCTTGGGAACCCCCACAGCACTGCCCGTGTTACTTTGGGGCCTCGGGGACCCCCACAGCACTGCCCGTGGTACTTTCGGGCCTTGGGAACCCCCACAGGACTGCCCGTGTACTTTGGGGCCTCGGGGACCCCCACAGCACTGCCCGTGGTACTTTCGGGCCTTGGGAACCCCCACAGCACCTCTGGTGGTACTTTGGGGCCTCGGGGACCCCCATAGGACTGCCCGTGTACTTTGGGGCCTTGGGGACCCCCACAGCACTGCCCATGTTACTTTGGGATCTCGGGGACCCTCACAGCACCTCTTCTGGTACTTTGGGATCTCGGGGACCCCGACAGTACTGCCGTGGTACTTTGGAATCTCGGGGACCCACACTGCACTTCCCGTGTACTTTGGGGCCTCGGGGACACCCACAGCACTGCCCGTGTTACTTTGGGGCCTCGGGGACCCCCACAGCACTGCCCTTGTACTTTGGGATCTCGGGAACCCCCACAGCACTGCCTGTGTTACTTTGTGATCTCGGGGACCCCCACAACACCTCTGGTGGTACTTTGGGATCTCGGGGACCCCCACAGCACTGCCGTGTACTTTGGGATCTCCGGAACCCCCACAGCACTGCCCGTGTAGTTTGGGGCCTCAGGGACCCCCACAGCACTGCCCGTGTACTTTGGGGCCTCGGGGACCCCCACAGCACTGCCCGTGTACTTTGGTGCCTCGGGGACCCCCACAGCACTGCCCGTGGTACTTTGGGGCCTCGGGGACCCCCACAGCACTGCCCGTGTACTTTGGGACCTCGGGGACCCCCACAGCACCCCTGGTGGTACTTTGGGGCCTCGGGGACCCCCATAGGACTGCCCGTGTAGTTTGGGGCCTCAGGGACCCCCACAGCACTGTCCGTGTACTTTGGGGCCTCGGGGACCCCCACAGCACTGCCCGTGTACTTTGGTGCCTCGGGGACCCCCACAGCACTGCCCGTGGTACTTTCGGGCCTTGGGAACCCCCACAGCACTGCCCGTGGTACTTTGGGGCCTCGGGGACCCCCCACAGCACCTCTGTTGATAGTTTGTGGCCTCGGGGACCCCCCACAGCACCTCTGTTGATAGTTTGGGGCCTCGGGGACCCCCCACAGCACCTCTGGTGATTGTTTGGGGCCTCGGGGACCCCCCACAGCACCACCGGTGATAGTTGGGGCCTTGTCAGGGTGGCACGTTGGTGTCCCAAGAAATGGAGGAGCCCGTGAGCCTCAAGAGGCCGAAAGGTCGACCGAGGCGCGGCCGCTGCAGGGAAGGGCTGGGAAGTCTGGCCTGCGGCAGAGCCGGAACGGAGGGCTGGGCAATGGCCAGTCAGTCAGTCTCGGGCCTGGGGTGTGTTGTGTTTCACATCCACGGGCAGCCTCGCCAAGTGACAGGTTCTCAGACTAGAGGACAGAGCATGTGCTGTGCCATCTTTTTTTTTCCTGTGTGTTGGCACCTGCCCCAGGTCCCTTAGGTGGACTCAGGTCTTGACCCGCTCCCTGCCCCCATGGATGAGTCAGTGGCTAGGGTCTGAGTCCGCCCTGTCTGCCTGGTCCCACCCCTGTTGCGGCAAGAGGAGACCCCCCACTGGCTGCGCACGCATGCCTAGCGGCTACACATGGCCCGGAGGCTTCGAGGCTGGAGCCCTCTGATTGACTGATGGCCTCGGGAGGGGCGGGGCGAGGGGCGGGGTCCGAGCATCCGCTACATGTAAAGCCGGGTTCTCTCCACACTCCGTGAGTTGCGTAGGGTCTCTGCTAGCAGAGATGTCCGAGCAAGAGTCCAGGCCAGCGGCAGCAGCAGGTGAGTCGGAGGACCACCAGGCTCCCGGGAATTGGGACGATGTCTCCGCAGCATCTTGCCTTGGCCGGGCTCACCGACCTCGAGGTGTGAAGGCTCCCGTGGCTTTGCGGGTATTTTTTTTTTTTTTTTTCAGCACAGATGAGCAAAAGCGGGAGGAGGGGAACTTTTCCGTTGGGTTTCCCCAGGAAAAGAAGATGGGATAGGGCGGTCTCCAAAGGGCAGCACATGGTTCTGTACTTTAAAAGTAAAATACGGGACCTAGTTTGTGTTGCCTGGAGCAAGGGCTTTTGGGCTCTGTGGGCTACACCATTCCAGTTGTTCGGCTGAAGGGAGGTAAGCCCCACGTGGGCTGAGGACAGTGGTTCTGTTCATTTAATTAAGCATCCGAGACTGCCGCGTGGAATTTTCATAAACAAATTAAGAAAAATGAATATTTCTGGGGGTAGAATGGGTGCATTTTTAAAAATATATAGTTCTTTCCGTTTTTTAGAACTATTAAAACTCTTCTCTGTGAGGCTTTCCCCCTTCTCTCCCTTTAAACCCTTTTACCAGAGCTATTAACAAGGAGATACTTTAAAATCGCTTGAGTTCCTAAAGTTAAAGGCATTAAGAAGGTCCAACTGCCTTAATCTTAGTTCTGTTGAGATGTCTGGAAGATAAGATAAAATCTTGCTTAGCAGCCTTTTCCTTAAATTCTGTTTGTATTCTCAGTCCTAAGTATTTTCTGTTTTCTCTCGTTAAGTGGTATATCCAGCCCCAAGGATATTTCATTTACTTTCTACTTTAAATTTTGCCCATGTATGTATTAACTGCAAAGGGGTTTCATAGACATTTCCATATATGTATCAGTAGGGGAGCTCTTGAGCTGGCTGTGCATGCGCATGCTGCCTAGAGGCTGCACACATGGCCTAGAGGCTTTGAGGTTGCAGTTTGACTGGCAGCCTCAGGGAATCATATACTCTTATATTTATTATCCATATATATATGCATATGTATTTAATAACAAAACACAAATAACTATCAAAAATAATGGATTCTCTAGCCCCGTCCTGGGTGCCTTTATTAAAAAAAAAATCCTGCACTCTTTTTACTTTCTGGTAACTTTTACAATCATACTTAGGGATTGATTTTTAAAATATTTTTATTAATTGAGCATTATGCATAATGTATTTAGATCATATTCATACACCTCCCCCAACCACTTGGAGATCCTTCCTTACTTTCCTAAAGATCTAATTTTGTGATCTTCTTTGCAGTAAGTGGTATTAACGAATAAATAAAATTAGATTTTAGGTTCTATTCATACCACTCTTTCAAGGAATTTATTCCATGAAGCTAGTGTACATGGTCTGGATATATAAGCATGAGACTCCTAACTTTCTCTCAAGGAAGTGCTGAACCATTGCAGTTGAGCCATAAAAAAGCATCTTGCTATCCCATGGTCTGCCTAATTACTACTGTTGGTCTATTTGAATGACTTAAATATTGAAAATTAAACCTTTTTTTTCCGCTTCAAATCAGTGTATCTACATATAAGTTCAGAGGCCATATAGTTTGTTGAAATTTACTATTTTATATGACAGTCATTTCACAATAGCTTTGTTATTTGTTCATCAAATAATATCGTGTGCAATTTGGATTGACTTTAGAAATGATAACTTTTAGAAGACAAGATGCCAAATAAAGTATTACTAAACTATATGCACATTTTTTCAGTGAGAATCATGGGTAAGATTTTATAGTATAATCAGTACTACCAGAGATGATTAGCAGAGTGAGCAAGAGTTTTTAATAACCTTCTGTTTGTTTGTGTTTTTATGAACTCAAAAACAAGCCATGAGTATAAAGCATGATGAATCTCATGAGATTGAGGAACAGTTTATATTGCGTCTGCCTCCGGTAAGTAACTGTTATATCTCAGAACACATCTCTTCAGTGCAAAAGTGTAGTTCTGTGTAGATAACGTTTGTGTTTCAGGCTATAAAAGATCAGAACATTTGCTTCCCATAGGTCATAGCCTATCAAGCAGTCCTATTATAGTGCATGTTCTTCTCACAATATTTCTTTCTTCCTGTATATACATCAGTCATGTGGGTTAATTCCCTGTCAAAACAAGTATGACAATTATGGATCATCCAGTCACTTACTATAAACATTGACAGCCAATTTTCTGGGCAGCCAAGGTAAGACTGTTCTAAAACTCTGTCATCTCAGAAGAGGTGGTTAGAGGGATTACCACTATGTCACCTGCAAATTCATTACTAAGCAAGGTTATCAAACTCATTTCCATATTATGCTTGAGCCTCTTTTCCCATTGATAACCATGTTTCAGTATTATTTCATTTATGAGGCTATGGTAGAGATGGCCAGGAAGTTACTGTTCAATGCCATTTAATTAGTATAGGTAGTAAAGCGTAGCCAAGCCTTTCCAGTGGAGGGCTAGCAGTGAGAAGTAGAACTGGAAAGCTGGGAGAAAGAACCAACTGTACTTCCCATAAGATAATGTTAAATTTGAATTGACTGAATCGAGCTTGACTGACACAATGCATGGCCTTTCATAGTTCATAGCATAATTAATATTTTGGAAATGTAAGGTTCTTTTGTAAGGGAAGACTTGCCTTGAAATGTCTATTTTGTTAGCTATCACTTACAGTCTTTCTGATTTTCAATTTACCTTCCTTTTAGGAACAAGCTTATGCTGTCAGGAAAATTATACATTCTAGGAATACCACCACAAAGGATAAACTAAAAATTGACCTTTCTTGTAAGTAGTTAATATTAGTTCACAATATATTAAACAGTAATTTGCTACAGATTGCTATATGCCAGACACTGTACTAGGCATTAGAGTTCTGAAAAAGAATAGAGTGTTATCATTCCAATCTTTAGACAACATACAAATCCAATGATAAAAGTGAAAACTTTTTTAAAAATTAATTTATTTACTTTACATCCATATTAGTTTCCTTTCTCCCCCTCTCCTTCCAGTCCCTTTCTCTCCCCATCCCCTCCCCCTTTCTCCTCAGACAAGGGAGGCCTCCCACAGATCTCAGCTCACCTTGGCTTATCAAGTTACAGTGGACGAGGTGCATCTTCTGCTGTTGAGGCTAGAAGAGGCTATTTTTTATGGAATGTATTTAAATGAGTGAAATTTACTTTTGGTGATGACAAGAAAACAGTTGCTGTCTTTCTAACCTTTGCTACCATTTGAAAGAAATTTACTTCTTAACTAATAACATACAATGTGGAAAAACAAGCTATGTTTTTTAGAAGTTACTAATTGAATATTGATTTGTAGCCTTTAAAGCAATAGTAAGTTTCATTGAAGAAACTGCCTTCAAATTCTTGGAGATCAAAGAACCCACCAGATGTCAGTATTTTTTTTTTACATTTTTTTAGCTGATGGACACCATGCAGTTGTTCAAGTAGAAGATGTTTCACTGCCCGCTAAGCTGGTTAATTTGCCTTGTGTTATCGGAAGCCTGAAAACTGTTGATAGGAAAACGTTTTATAAGACGGCGGATATTTCTCAGGTATGACTTTGTGAGATATGATCTCATATATCTCAGGCTAGCCTTAAACTCAGTATGTAGTTGAGTATGACTTTAAGCTTCTAATTATTTTGTCTTCAACTACCAAATGCGGGGCTTACGTGCATGCCTTTCTGCACTCTTAGGTTGTACTGAGGATCTTAGGGCTTTGTGCATGCTAGATAAGCACTCTACCAACTGAGCGATATCCCGAGATCCACAAAATATTGTTTTGCTTTGCTTTTTGTGCTCATGCAAGCTAAGGCAAGTTCTCTACCTGCCATTATGCTATATTACCTCCACTGGGTTGATTTCTTAATCTTCTCATAGCTTTTGTGGAAATCTTAAGTCTCTCTGCCACTATTCCTACTACATGATAAGTGCTTTGGTTTGGTATCTGTTACTTAACTTTGCATTTCTTTTACAGACTCCTGCTCCATGTTTGCCATTTATAATGACTTTCATTCATTTAAAAATAGGAATGGCTAAGGTCTTTTTCTGCACTTTCTACTAAAGCAGTATGTTAACGCTGAAGAAAAATCGGTTCTCTGCTGGTGCTCTCTGATTTCCTCTCTAATTCAAATGCTAAAATGTATGCATTTCATACTATGCCTTCTGCAGTGGTAAACACTAGGTAAAAGTCGAATGTATATATCATGCTGAAGGGAGAGAGGGAGAGAAGGGGGCGCAGGAAGGAGGAGAGGATGGGAAAGGGATATATTAGAGAGAATCTGAATGTATATTGCATAGTACTTGTTTTTGGGAAATTCTAGGGGTCCTCCTTGCTCCAGATTTATGATGGTATGAGCACAATGTATTATAAACCAACATCTGGGCAATAACCAAATTCTTTATCTTTGCTCAATGTAGATGCTTGTATGCAGTCCTGAAGGTGAGCCTCATTCTTCTCCTGAAGAACCAGTTATCTCTATTGGTCCTACTGTAACTCGAAATGTTCAAGGGAAGGCAGAGAAAAAAAAATATAACTGGAAGCACGGCAGTAAGTCACCAGTCCATGGCTCATTCTGGCTGACTACATTGATCTCTCGCATTGCAGGTCCCTATGAACCAGGGACCTTTTACCTGGTTCATTAACCTCTTATTTTCAAAGAAATAAGTCTTTCTACAAGCATGACATAGTCATTTACTGAATTTGTGTAGATATATGTCAGTCTTCAGTTATATGGTATGTTTTATCATGTCTTTATTTTAGTTACTCCACCACTTAAGAACGTCAGAAAGAAAAGGTTCCGGAAGACAACAAAAAAGGTTAGTATCATGCAATGTACATTTCTGCATGGTGGATTAGAGGAGGACTATAAGATTGAAAAAGGAGAAAAATTGGTTGGGAATTTACTGATTCATTTATATGTTTAATAAATAATTCCACCAGATGTGGTGGAACCTACCTGCAGTTTCAGCACTTGTGAGCTAAAGGAGGAGATTGTGAGTTTAAGGCAGTACAGGGATATTTCTATTTTGACTATGTTTCAAAATGTAAAAAAAATTTAAAAATATGTGCAATCCACAGCATTATGAGCTAGCAGTTGAGACATGAGCAGTGAATAAAACAGACCCAGTTCTTTAGGTTACAGGTTCATTGTTAGGGGTTTAGAAAGAATCATGAACTTGACATTTTAGATCATGCTTTCAGTTTTCAACTCCTACAGATTTAAAGCCAGGTATGTTGGTTCAAACCTGTAATCTCCTATAATCTCAGCATTTGGGAACCTGAAGCAAGAGGACTGCCATTAGTTGGAAGACATCTTGGGCTACATTGCTAGTATCAGGATAGCCAGGGATACATAGTGAGATTTTTGGGGGGAGAGATAGAGGTAGATAAGATAGATAGATAGAGATAGAGAGAGGGGTGGGAGAGATTAAATTGAAACCATCTAGAATTGATAAAGTAGGGATTCTGCTTAAATCCCTAACCTTACATCAGGTGAGCTATAGGAAGAGTACTATACCTTGTATTCATCTGAAAATTAAATGAAAAACATTGAAATAATCAGATATTCATATGCAGATGTTTTCTGTGTATTCTTTTCACATTTTACCCATTTGTAGCATTTTGCAAAGCTATAGAACAATATCACAAATGAAATGGTCATCATTGCAATTCACACATCTTAAGGCAATTTCTCATCTCCTTATACTTATGTATTTGTACATGTGTTTAGTTTTATGCAGCCTTACTACATGGCTAGATTGATTGACTTTGTGTGTGTGTGTGTGTGTGTGTGTGTGTGTGAGAGAGAGAGAGAGAGAGAGAGAGAGAGAGAGGGAGGGAGGGAGGGAGGGAGGGAGAGAGAGGGAGAGAGAGGGAGAGAGAGAGAGAGAAATGGGTATCAGAGAACACCTTTTGAGAATCCATTCTAAGTATCAAAAACAGGTCATCTTAATGCTGAGCCACTTCACTAGCCACAAGCACTTTTAGTTTATGGGAAACTACCATACTGTTTTCAGAGGAAATATAGTTTTATATTCTTGCCAATAATATGAGTGGTCCAAATTCTCCACCTCCTCTACCTGCATTCGGTCTGGAGTCTTTGTTTATCCTAGGTTCTAAAGATTTTCTCATTCATTTTTAAGTGTTTTAAAACTTATATTTATGCCTACAATCCATATTTCAGTTTTAGAAGAGCTTGGGTTTTAATTCAAGATTCTCCCCCTGTTCTTCTACCATTTCCCTCTCCTCTTCCACCTCTTCCTTGGAACATATGTATGATATCGCTTACTGGTTCCTTATTCTTTTCCACTAACCCATGCATCAAATTCTCCACGGACACTGTAATGTGGTAAGTCTTGATATTGGAAGGTTGATTGCTACCACTTCATTTTGCTTCAATATTGTTTTAAACACTATAGAATGTGTATCCTTCCATATGAATTTAGAGTAAACTTGTATATGTAGACAGAAAACCTTGCTAGAATTCTGAAAGAATGTGTGTTAAATTTGTAGATCAACTTTTCTAACTTATATGTTAACTTTGGATTAATAAGTTGTCAGTGAGTGAAATTTATTGTCTACTAAATAAAGTAGTTAAATATAGTTGTAGAGCGCTTTAAGCTTGATTTAATAGAACAATCAGAATATAACATTGTTCTTTGTTGTGCTTTACTACATAGCTCCCAGATGTCAAACAAATGGATGAAATCAACTTTAGTGAGGTACAGCATTTGGTTATAATCTTTGTTGTTTACTTTAATATGATATACAAACATATACATTTGCAGGATATTTTTCATTGAGTAATACTTTAATGTTCAGCAATAACTTCTAGGTACAAAGAGAAACAGTCTTGCTACTGATACCATGAATCACAGAGTGCTTTTTCACCCTTATTTTCATTTTAAAAGCTATGCCGTGGAGTTCAGGATTCAATTAACCAACAATTGGTTGAACTGATGGGATATGTCATCAAAAGCTTTGTTTTATATTTGTGTCATAATGAATTAATTGTTGTAGAGTAACTGCTTAAAATTGTATCCAAGGGAGAACATATAGATAGAATCTAGTTTTTGTAGGAACATTTTAATAATAAAGATGGGACAAGGAAGTCTGGGAGTTTGGATTTTAAACCAAATCATTTATAAGTAACTAACATTGAATTATTGCTCTTTTCTAATATGAGTCAAGGTAAACAATAAAACATAAGTGCTTGGAATCTTTTCCACAGAATTGTAGAAAGATAAGATTAGACATCTCAAGTTATTTAATTGTGAAAAATACTCACTCTACAAAAACAACAACAACAACAAGCTAGAATAGCACTATTTAAGCAGGATTTGAATTGGATAAGCATCAAACAAGTCCCAATCTTTTTAATTCAAATATATACAGGGAAAAGGGATTTATGTAAAACAGTGTGCTAAATGACATTACTGGTATTTTCTCCTCTACTTTCCTTCAGTACACTCAGTCTCCAAGTGTGGAAAAAGAAGTGAAGAGACTGCTGTGCTCAGATGCTGAAGCTGTCAGTGTCCGTATCCTTTAGAGCAAATACTTTTCTTATAATCTGTTTCATCACGTGTAAATGTGCTTACACATTACACCTCTGCTTGGTGATTTTGCTTTTGTTTGTGATGTTGGGGATCAAATTCAGAGCCTTCTTATGCGTTCCAGGTAAACCCTGTTCCACTTAGCATACATGAGTAGTCCTTACTTCAAGCGATTGAGCATCAGTTTTGCTGTGTGTAACGTAAGATTTTTGAAATGTGATTTTCTAGCTAGAAACGGTAAATCAAGACAACCAAAGTTTATTTATGTAACTTAATATAAGTCAGTTCTCCACACTAGGAATGCAGCAACAATGATCCAAACTTGGCCTAAATTAAATATTGAGAATACTTTTAGTTGAAGAGCACTTCCCTTTCTACTGTTCTCTCTCTCCCTTCTGCTTTTTCCTTGACTGCTATCCTCTCAGGCTGGGAAGTCGTCGCTGATGATGATGCCAAGGAAGTAGAAAATCAAGCGTGCATCCCAACCATTTCCGGAACCTCAAAGATGCGTGGTTCATCAGGTAATTTATTGAAAACAGAAGAGGAGCCTCAGATAGGGCAAGTGTTAACTGTGTGAAAGATCCATTCACAAAAGATACCTTTGTCCTTCACCTTTATTGGTCCTCCTGTGCTTCTAGGGTTTTAGGTTGAAATTCTAATCTCCTGTATGCCCTAGTATTCAATTTCCTATGAGTCCTTAGATTCTCTAGGTATCTTGAATACATGGATGACTGTTTCATATTCCTTGTCCTTATTTTACAAAGGGAATGATCTTTCTATAGGAAAAAAATATTATAAAGTTCACTGGTTGCCCAGTGAATGTGAAGATATAAGGTTATGGTCATTTGCAAAATTTCAGATCAGTTCAATGTTCCCTTATTTAAAATCAATAGAATATGATGTGCTTCGGGAGGTGATGGCTGATTCTGGCAGCAACAGTAATGATGTGGAAGATAAGAACAGAGTTGAGGATGAGGATGATGATGATCAAGAGGATGATGATGAAGACGATGAAAATGAAGAAAAAGAGGAGGAGTCAGATAGTTCTGAAGAGGAGTTAGAAAAGGAGCTGCAAGCCAAATTTATTCAATCTAGCCTCCATGAAAAAGACCAAGATTATGGTTCAGTTGGTAAGTCAGAGGAAAAGACAGAGGAACTGGATAGGGTTGGGTGGCAATATTATAATATGCTAACTTGGGACATGCATTATGTACAATGCTTAGGTTTAAGGTCCATGGACTTGATCCAATGATGATGATTATTATTTAAAGCTATATTTATGTACAAAAATCTTCCTCTACCTTTTTTAGTCATAACAATTCAGAAACTGATTCATATCAAAGAAAATAGGCTCCACCAGATTTATAAAAAAGCCCAGCGACAAAAGGAACTCCTTAGGAATGTGGAAAACTTTACCCTCAAGGTAAGTAATTTTCAGCTCAGACAGTCTGATGTCGTCCTTCACAGGCGCATCTGTGTTTTCACTCATGCTGTCACTGTGTGGCTCATTCATGAGCCTAAACAACTTCTGAGAAATGTCTAAAACATTCCTGTTCTATCTTATCTGGGTAATTTTAAAAATTGAAGCAATTTTAAGGGAGAAATGGGACCAGGTGATCGGAGATAACAGCCAATACTGAACAGTAACTACACAAACAGTGCGTGCAAGGGTTATGTATTATGGTTTCTGAAACACAGATATTTCACCATTCTCACTTTATAACAAATTCAAGCTAGCTGGGTGTTGTGGTGCATGTCTTTTATTCTTAGTATTTGGAAAGCAGAGGCAAGTGGATCTCTGAATTTGAGACCAGCCTTGCCTATATAACGAGTTCCAGATTAGCTACAGCTACACAGTAAGACCTTGTATCTCCCTCCCCAAGATAAGAGAAAATAGAATTAAAACTTCAAGAAGAACCACAGTAATTGGCAGTATATAGACTAAACCTGTTGTGTATACCAAAATATGTTTGTTTCAGCAAAAAGATCCAAATTAATTAAAATTTTTCTCATGTGGGCTGAAACAGAAGCAAAATATTTTATTTTTATGGATACATTTTTTAGGGTTTCACTGAAAGGAAAATATGGTGGTATGTCACATTTGATTCCATCTTCATAGTAAGGTGATTCTAAAGCAGTAAGAGAATCCTGTGTTAGATTTCTTTTTGGTGTGGAGCAGCAGTTGTCAAAAGAAAACAGCTTGACACAGCACTGCTCCCGTCTTGGTTGTAGTCTTTTAGAAGAGCCAAAGATAGTATCTATGGGCACATTTGGAAAGATTCAGATATTTGGTACTATTGTAGTGTACTCGTGGTTTACAGATATGTGGTATTGTGTTAGGAGTACTAAGGTTCCGTTCTAGGGAGGAGAAATGGGAGAGGAATCTACACTAGATTCCAGGTTTGCTTCTTTAGTAAGTCATAACCAAAGGATTTGTACAACACTAGGAAAGACATGGCATGTAAACATTTTACCCATTTATTATAAGACAAGAAAGCATGGTTTAGAGAGTACAAAAGATAATTTAGGATTGCATGGTAATTAGGGGGTAGTTTTATGTTCCAGCTTTTCTAAAAAGAATGCACTTCCTATAGTCAACAGCTTTGTTATCAAATATGTGACAAACTGTGTCTTGTGGTTCTCTCTTCCCCTGAGATACATCTTTCATCACTGATACATTTTTTTTTTTCAGAGACATTTCCAGAATGTTTTGGAGAAGCTTAACATAATGGAGAAAGAGAAGTGTGATCAGGTAAGAAGGATATTTTTAAATAAGTATTTTGCTATGAAGAACTCACCTACCTCTAATCTAATTTCAGACTGTGTGTCTCACAAGAACAGTATGTTCTGAGTGAGAGAGCAGGGTCGATAAAGATCTTTTGGAAAGTCCGTTTATTCAGCAGTTATTGGATACCTGTGGAGCGACACGTAGGGTAGGGTAGGAAAGGTGGGTTTAGTCTTAAGTGTATTTAAGGAACGCCCTGCTGAGTATGAAGGAGGAGCATCAGATCTAGCTTAAGCTTTTATTTTAAAAATTTACTACACGTGTGTGCACATGTGTGTATTTTAAGGTCACAGGACAACTGGCAGAAATGATGCATCATATGGTCCTAAACTCAAACTCAAGTTTTCAGGCTTCTGTAACAAACACTTTTAACTTTTGAGTCATATAGCTGGTCTAAGCTTGAGACAGTTTTAATTAACTTTTGATATATTTCACAAGGTCCCAGGCCACACCAGACCTAAAAGTTGATTCAGAAGAACTTACAAGCCACATTTTACTTAACTACTTTTTCTGTTGCTAGACATTTGACTTTTTTCTACTCTTTGAGCATGCTGTTACCATTTACATATGAGAGGATGTATTTGAAAGCACTGAGAGTGACTTAGGTCAGTTACAGGGCGATGGAGGAAAACAAACTTTTAAAGGAGATATGCCAGGTTTCTAACTTGGATGACTGTTAAAGCCACAGAAGAGTTAAAAATAGGAAGAGAAGGAAGAAATGTGAAATAAGCTAACTTCACAAAGCTATATATATAGTCCACACAATCCCCATCATAGGGCAGTGCAGGCAACAACTTTAAAGAGACTGAAGTTTATGTTATGAGGATGGTTATAGCTTTAGGCTCCTACAGTACAGGTCCTGTTCATTGTCCCTATTTCTACAAGGTCATAGGCACTCTTATATTTTGTGTCTTCCTTCTCAGCAAACCAGATAACCAGTTACAGTTCCGAGATGATGTTGGCACCCACTAAACAACTGCTTTCATCCATGCTCACTAGTTAGTATTGAGAACTGCCATTTCTCCCACAGAAATGTAGCTGTAAACCTTACTCAGTAAAGATGTATTTGGTGCCCAATTTAAGCTAAGAGTTTAAAAGGTGTTTTAGGGTTCAGAATAATGAGCTTCTTATGAAGTTTACACACACATACATACACATCAGCATACCTGTGCCTGCACTACTGTCCTGCATGTTGCTTCCCTTCCCTCTCACTGGAGAGGAGGAAGACGGAAACCCAGTACTACTAGGGAAGGAAACCCAGTACTACAGATTTAAAGGAATGAGGGCTCATTATTCTCTGTGAGAATTAGGAAGGATTTTTGGAAAAACTAGCATTTGAGTGGGACCTTAAACTAGATGCAGGGTGTTAGGAAGGAGATGGGGAACTGTAGTATGCACAATAGCTCAGAGGTGGTGAGTGCAAGTGAAAGAGATCCAATTTTGGGGACAGGACCAAAGGGCAGGGGAGATAGGGGAATGTATGAGGCAGTAAATATAAGGAAAGTCCGTGGTATACTTGAAAGATGTTTTCACGAAACCCAGCACTATGTACAACAGATATATAACAACAAGAAATAAATTAGAAATTAGACTTTAAAGTTTTGGTATAGGTCATAATGAGCCACCAAAGTTTTTTTTTTAAATATATAAATTCTGGAAAGGAACTCATGAGAAGTACCGAGGAACTAGTGGAAAATTTATAACAGAACTAAAAACCAAGCAACTGTAGAAAAGGCTGAGACATGTCTTCAGAGGAAAGAAAGCCCAGAGTGTCAGAGAAGGCATACTCAGGTTTCTAGCATTTTAGAAAAAAAAAATAGAAGGAAAAGGAAAGGTTACACTTTGAATTAGAGCTCAGAAAAGTAAACAGGGTTCGCCATGTTGCATGGCAGTAGCTCTGTAAGCGACTACATTATGTGTTTGGGTTGAGTAAGGTTGTGCTAGGTACAAGCATATTTCATTAAGGGGACAATGATTCCTCCCTTTCTTAACATATCCTTAGGTGAATTGGCCTTTTTGAGGAGTGTTCTCTTTGCTAGGTGACTGACTAGCCCAGTAGTAGAATGTAGTAAGATGCTGATTGGTCAGGACTCTGAGTTGCTAAATGTCTTGTAACCCAGTAAGGAGCAACAAATACAATTGGGTCTTAGCAGCAGTGATGATTGCAGCATTAGTCATCAGTCAGTGGTGATGACAGAGTCTCATGAACTGGACAAAGTCTAGAGAAGAAATTACTATAGAATGGCCAACCATATATAGCACCTTCCCTAGGACTCTGGAGGCATCATGGAAGAAGGGACAAAAAGAATGCGATAGCCAGAGGGAAACCGGGTGGTGCTGCTGGGATAGGATACCGACTTCTAGGCAGTGGCACAGTTGTCATTTTGAAGTCACAGTAGCCTTGACCACCTGCACCAGATTGGGCCTATCAATAGCTTGTCATGCAAGGGTCTCACCCATCGCTGAGGATTTCTATGTAGATAATATTAGATGGCAGAGGTACACATGCTACTGTAAACAACCCCAATGAAACCCATTGACTCAAAAAGATGTGAAAATAGAAGCCGTGCTAGTTGGGAATTGGGACATTAACTAGGGAATATGGAGGAGTGGGAGAAGGGCAATGAGAAAGGTTGGCACAAATATATAACGTACATTATGAAAATACTGTAGTAAAACCAACTTGTATGTAATAATTAATGTATTCTAATAACAATTTTGAAGCAAGATGGTTCAGCTTCTAAAGGAACTCCTTACCGAGCCTGAGAGCCTGTGTTTGACTCCTGTAGGAACCACATGGTGGAAGGAGAGAAGGGACTCCAGCACGTTGTCCTCTCCCTTCCAAATGTTTGCCACGGCTTGTGTGCATCCCCTACCCACACATAAAACAAAAACCAAAACAGCCTCCCCTCAAAAAGAGCTTTCAGTAAAGGATCACAGGCTTCAACCCTAGAAACAGAAATACAGACAACTAATTTGATTGTCTTAGTACTAAATGGTCAGCTCTGAAAACACATGTAAGTAATATATAAGCAAGAGCAGTTGCACTTATATATTTAGGAATGTGTATATTTGTGTGTACATGTGTTACATGGGAGGGGTCTAGGAGGAGGAAAGGGAAGGGAGTTAATGATGTAATTAAAATCACAAAAATTTTATTAAAAAACTTAGTGTAAGTTCATTTTGAGAAAAGACTATTCCACTTGTTTTATCATCTGACTTTTACAAACTGACTACAATGATATTAACTTTTTTCTGTTTATCACGAGTTATGACCTCTGTATGTTTTTCATAGAAGCCCAGATTCTTAATAGCAAATGTATTCAGTTTTTCAGCATATTCAATTTTAAGCTTCCCTTTATAAGTCTGGTCCACTAAAAGACATTATGACCACAGCACTGTGCTTGAATCACACTGAAACACTACAATGCCAAGTAACAGTTGCTTTTGGTCTCTATAAATAAATACTATATGAAGTGATACATTTTAAGATTGTAGATACCCTGTTTCCTGTTTTCCTCTGGTTTATGATATGAAACAGTAAGGAATTCCATCATGCTGAGAAATTGGGGGTTTTTCCTTTGTCAGTTTATGGTTGTTTTTGTTGTTGTTGGAGAGTTTTTTGAATTCTGGCTACATGTCAAAAGGTAACACATTCTATGGATGAACTGCAATCCTATACTTATGAGTTGTATCTAGGGACTGGTCACTCCGACTAGAATCCTTTACCTTCTTAAACTATTTTCAGATTTGGGACATTGTCATTGAAAATTCAACTTTGTATGAACCAGGGATTTTTAATATTGGAGGCCTCACTCATATTAATAATATGTTCTGCTCAAAGAACATTTAGATTTATGCTTACAAAAAGAGTTAAACAATAACAGCAGAACATGTGGGAACCCAACTCAAGGACCACTGAGATTCAGCACCATCAAAAGTTGAAAATTTTGGAGTTCAGACAGGAATACTAGTCAGTAGCAGGTTTTTCCTTTGTTGAACTATCAATTTTTTGGATAGTTTGATTTGAAGTGGAGGAATTAAGCTGCAAATGTGGATGAGTTAGGCAGCCTTAATAACCTTGAAACAGACTAGTGGAGTATTATATCTCAAAAGTCACACAAATGCTCATGGATGTTATTTTTTAACCTTTTAAATATTCTTCAAGTGGGTTTGTACATGCTTTGAAATGGTAAGGAAAGAACTTTGTCATACTTCTGAAATTGTAATGAAGGATATTTTTAAGAAATAAAATCTGGAATACCAGAAAAACAAACAAACAAACCTCACACAGCTTTTATGATGCTTCTCTGCCTCTCTCTCCTTACAGATTTATCACCTTCAGGAACAACTGAAATATTTCCTGAAGGAGTAAGGAAGGCCTCAGCCTAGCACACAGAGTGGATTCACCTTCCAGATGAAGACTGGGTGGAACCACATATTTCTGTCCCTCTAGTTACTTTATCCTGACCAATTGTTATCTGTTGAGTATTTTTCACTAGTTAAAGTAAATTTAAGGATCATAGTTACATAGGAGACATATGTAGAAGGATTTATATAAATGCTTATTAGATTTAGAGACCTCACTAAACATGGGATGTTGTTTCTCTTTGTCAATTTGAGATTACATGTATTTCTTTTAATCTTTAACTCTATGGTACCACGAGATAGTTCAGCCATCTTTGTAAAAGATTAGATTGTTTAGCCTAGAAAGATGCACATGTGTTTTACATAAGTTAGCTTTTCAAACCGTGTTTTAAGTATTCTTACAGTATTGAAAATAATCAACTTGTCAGCTGGTAATTCCAGCAATTTAAAAGGCAGAAGCAGAATGTCAAGTTGAAGGCCAGGCCGGGCTATATAAAAGACCCTGTCTCAAAATAAAATAAAAACATGAAAACACCTCTGATTTCTAACAAGGGTTGGGTCCTGTCACAATTATTCAAATGCCTATCTCTCAGCAATAATTACTAAGTTGTGCCCTGCCTTTCTCAGGTTAAAGGCTGCTTTCTTCCTCCTTCTCTTGGCTCTATGAGTAGGTACTGACGGCTGTAGCTGGTTGTTATTCTTTATTTAGCTGAAAGAAGAGTTAGAGCAAAGATATTACCCTTATTCTAAGTCTTCCTATTGTAACTCACATAAGAAAAGATCAGTAAACCTAGATTCCTGTAATGCCTATGAAGACTTTAACAAGTCTGGATTTCATAAGTTTTTTTTTTTTATTTTTAAAGCTATGTGATTATGGCATTCTTGCATGTGTGCTTTAAAGAAAAATGTTTATTTTAAACAAATGGCTGTGTTTGTAATCAAACTCAAGGCCTAGGAAGTACTTGCTAGGCAAGTACTCTGCCACTAAGCTAAACCTCCTAGCCCCATTGCTCTAGAAGAATCATACCTATATTAAACTCAACAGTAAACCCTGCCTTGGTCCATTTAGGCCATCATAGGAAAAATACCACAGTTTTCTTAATAAGTAAAATTAATTTATTGCTCTGACTCCTGGAGGATGAGAAATGTAATATTAAGGCATCAACAGATGTGGTTTGACTCCAGGTGGCATAAAACCTGACTTATAGATCATGAGTTCTAAGCACCTTTACATGGAAGAAGGAGAAAAAAAATCCTCCAGGTCTCTCTTATAAATTCTTGACCTAATCACCACTCAAAAGCTCCACGTGTTATTGTAGGTCTATTAGGTAGATAATGTTTTAAGTATAAAAATATTGGGTGGACACATTCACAGTGTAACACTTTCCGATAGGAAATGACACAAGATGCCATCAATAGTAGAGAATCTATTAAAAGAGTCCTTGGGTTACAAAACAGCCTATGTCCTTTTGAAAGAAGCAAACCATCACATTATAACTATAACACTGGGAGAACAAAAGGATAAAGAGAAACACATATGAGCAGCTCCACTGTTTGAATTCAATATTCATGTAGTAGAAATGAACACATGGTTGCAGTTGCAGCTCTACTATTTCTCCTGTAGGCAGGTCACCTCTGAGTGTCCATCTTGTCATCAGCTAGACCCCAGTCTGGTTCCAACTGAAAAAGTGAGTACTGCTCTAAGAGAGGTTAGTGCTGAATGAAAATAAGCGGTGGGAAGAGAAGAGCAAATCAGTCTATATAGGTGGAGCCTGGTAAAGTAGGCCAAAGGCAGCCAGAATGCTAAGGGAAATTCACAGAAAGAAGTAGAACCAAAGGACATAAGCATGTCCAAAAAAGTTACACTAATGCTAAGGCATAAGTATGAGAAAATCTTAAAAGCAAAGATGATACAGAATTGTTTTCTAGAAACCTAGAACCGAATAGATGTGAAGGAGAAAGATAATGGGGAAAACAAATTCTGTGTTGGGGTAGGCCAAAAGGCTGAGTTTAAAACGGAGATGGGAAGGGGCTGGAGAGATGGCCCAGTGGTTAAGAGTACCAACTACTCTTCCAGAGGTCCTGAGTTCAAATCCCAGCAATCACATGAAGACAGCAACAGTGTACTTACATACAGAAAATAACTAAATAAATCTTTTTAAAAAAGAAATGGAGATGGACCTTCCAGGTCAGCCAAGGTAGAGGACTGGGACAGAAACATCTAAAACATACCACTAGACCACCGAGGCAGTAAGGATGGTACATGTTCCACAGGTGGCATTGAGGAGTGACACATGGAAGAGACCCTTAGTGATGTCTCTGTCCAATAGTGTAACTTGAGAGCAGCCAGAACTCTGTAGAGAGGCAGGGAAGGTGGTCATACAGCAGCAGATAAAGATAAGTGTGTACATCTTGAGTGCCCTACTTTTCTCTCTACTGACACTTCTCAGTGTCACCAATGGAGACTTCTCTACCACTGCTTTCACCACAAAGTGTTTGCTGTCACGACTCTCCAAACCTTAACATGGGTATACACATATTAAGATGTGTATACACACCTTATGAAGTTTTCTTTGCCACAGCTTGCTAATTATCTGATATTATAGTCCTGTGGTCTCTAATAGGGTATCTGCTAGCCATGCCTAGTATATAGCTATCCATGATTGATGTGTCTGTAAAACATTATATACTGGATTTCTATAGAAGTGCTTGGTGCTGGGTGCCCTGAAATCTCACACCATCTGCACAGGCCATGAAGTAAAGCTCAGTGGTGAGATGACTCCGGTCTTGCTGGAGCACCTTGTGACTCCTAGAATACATGAAGTGACTTGTAATGATGACTACAAGACTGTTGACTCACCTTCCTATTTATGGAGGCTACCAATTTTAAACTATGGATGTGATTTGCATTTGTACTGGACAATAAATTGCTATGGACTGGCAAGGAAAGAAAAATCGGTGCACTTTATTTTGGCTTGAAATGGTGGTAAGTAAAATGATCACCATCAGTTCATGAGGACATATTCATTCTCCCCCCTCTCTCTGTCTCTCTCTGCCTCTCTCCCTCTCCTTCTCCCCCCTCCCTCCCTCCCTCCTTCCCTCTCTCTCTCTCTCACTCTCTGTCTCTCCCTCCCTCCTCCTCCTTCCATATCTATGTATCCCTATCTATCTATCTATCTATCTATCTATCTATCTATCTATCTATCTATCTATTTATCTATCTATCTATTTAATCTATTTATCATCTATATAGCTCCACAATCTCAGAATTAAGCACAGAGCTTAACTAAATACATACACTTTCATGGACTCTCACAGCAGTGAGCCTAATTTTTCTCATATTGTTTCAGCTGCTAGAAAAAAAACTTAGATCTATGAGAGAACTTAGAAATCATTACTTCTCCTGTGAAGCAGGCTCTTCCTTTTGAAAGGGGAAAGTTGAGGAGCCGCCAATCCAGGCAACTGTGGCCTGTGTCTCAGTATTCCTGTGGCTTCTTTACCTATGCTCTTTACTGTCCACCCCAAAATATTAGAAGAGGGCAGAATGTCATGACCGGAGAGAATAACCAGAGGAACCAAAGTAAACAAATACAAATTTATTCTTCAAAGCAGAATTCAAGGATAAAATGGGAAAAGCACCACAGTGAGTGGCAACTGAAGTTAACCCATTTGTTCCTAGCCCCCTTTATCTCAGGCTTTTATACAATTGCATGCCACCCTCGACACCTCCCCTATCCCCTAATTTTTATCCTTGTGATCAATTCTTGCAGCCAGCAAGCAGCATAGCCGACTTCAGTCTGCTTTTAACACTGCCTTGGGAACAGCAAGGGCATTCAGCAGGTCTCCTTCCAAAAATGGCAGCTAAAGGAGGAGAAGGACACTGGGAGAGGAGCCCAGGCCTTGAGTTTCCCCTCTCCTATAGTCACACATGTTAAAACAGTGAGGAATTGCTGAAGTATTTCTTTGTTCCAAGTCCCAGGTTTCTACAGATTGGGCTACCCAGCTGTGGAGCTAAATTTCCACAGCATTAGGGCAATGCCTCTAGGTTCTCCCCTAGGACTGTTCCTAACTTTGTTGGTTATTTGTCAAAGTGCGACAGGAAATTGGATGGAATTAGTAGCAGAAAATAGTCCCAGAGTTCACAACTTGGGCCGCAACTAAAAATATGAGATGAAACAAATGCTCTTGCCTGAAGCTGGGGACTGAACCCCCAAACCATTTAAAAACACATACCCCAGGAAGGAATGGTAGTCCTTAGAATGAATCTGCTGGTAAAAGATTTCCCAGGCTTTGCCTCTGCCGTGCCCCTTGGTTTGTTTTTCACTGTCAGACCAGTTCATAAAACACCTGGAATCTCAATCAGGTTTCTCCATCGTGAAGTAGTACCTGAGTCTGGGCCTTTCGACAAACACTGAGAACCTTGATTCTCACCCTTGTAATCTGAAGAGAAGGGCACTTGTCCTCCTGGGTGCCACAGCCTTTTGTCTTCTAGCCAGTCAGCCTTCCAGAACAATTGCCAGTCAACGTGAAGCAACTCTGCTTGAACCGAAAAGCACAGCTACCCTCCCAACGGCTTATTGTTCTCTATCAAATTCCATCCAGAATAAATTGCCTACACTATTTGCTGAGAAAAATCCAGTAAACACATTCCTCAGCACTGATGCTATCTCATAAGTCAGAAGATTTTCCCTAGACTACTAATCCAGCAACTCTTTCACTGACTTCAACTCTACGGCTATACATTACACAAGACTCTAGGAACTTCAACACACAACATACCCAATAACATAGAACATATTTTGCTAAATTCAACCCCAGTATGGATTCACACTGTCCAATAAGTCATTTTTGTCTCTGCAGGCAACTTGCCTCCATACACAGCAGTGACTGCCACTGGCCCATCTGGGGCATTGCAGGTAAACACAAGACTTCAACCTTGACCTGCTGCTTCGGTCTACGTCCAGCACAAATCCTACATAACAAGACCAACATCTTTTCTACCAAGTCCAGTCCAATGAAGTTGTCACAGATCCTCGGTGGCCTAAGAACTCTTGAATGGGGTAGAGGTTTACAAAAGGACTCAGATTGTTTCATAGTATCCATGTTCCTAAGGCCTGGGGAGGCACATATTTCATATTTTCTGAGTCCACAACAAATTTATTTAAATCCTGCCCATAATCTAGGCTCCTACAAAGATGCTTCATTCTGACTTATGACCTGGTTCTGTGTCTGATGTTTGCCTGCCAAATGCTCGTGATATAAACAGACACCCAGTTCTTCCGAGAGACATTCAGACATGAAGTTTGACCCTTGAATATGTGGCTTGGTTGGGGAGAATCCAGTCTTGACTTCTGGAACCAGGCTACTTCTCTACCTCCCTGGAACAGATGAATCTGGGTTCCTAGCAGTTCTGTGTATTTGCTGCGGCTTGTTTTATGATACAGAACTCTAAACATCCCACTCTCTCCTGAATGACAACCACTGCATTCTGTAAGGCCACAATTCACACCTTAGGACCTAATAGGAACCATGGATGCATTCTATTTTAGCCTGGCAAAGTCTAACATATGCCTTTTTGTCATTTTCTGTGTGGAGTGGGTTGAGCTTGGATGTGCTCTATTTTGGTTCCTAAATCATTTTTTTTTAAGGGCAGTAAGAAAATTTTACCCAAGGCCCAAGTCTCAACGGAACAAAGTTTGGCATTAGTGAGGAGAACAGAGTGCCTCTTCCTGTTAGATTACTCTGTGGCCACAGACTTTCCTTGGATTAGTCTAAAGGTCAATTTACCTCAGATATCAGTGTAGAGAAAAACATCCTAAAGGTACAGCCAGGATGCCTTCCTTTACTTCCCTACTAGAGACTGCAGCTAACAAAGAGCAAGGCAGGACAATAATTCTTTAAGAAGTATTAGAATTTAATATGTGAGTAAGTGTGGGAGAGCACTGATGTACAGTAGAAATGTAAAATAGATATGTATATATAAACTCAAATTTTAGTCCATTGCAAGACTGGGGTGAAAGCTCGCCCCTGTAGAAAGTAAGTGGGCTCTGCCCCTGCTCCAAGTACCCAAACCCACTCTTTCCACATCCACATTCTATTTTGAACAGTTGCTGGACAAAGGGGTTAGATTATATAGGGCCTAGGAAAGATTAGTTCATTTTGAGGACTGGGTTCACCTTTCAGTGTTAGCATCAGTTTTATGCACAGTTTTTTTCTGCTATTCCACTTTGGGTGGCCAGATTTCTGATTCAACTTTAGTATCTTTTAAGCAGGGACCACTATTCAGGCTGGTCAGTTGGCACTTTCCAGTGAATATCTGGGGGCAATAAGCCTTCGCACCCAGTCCAACCTATGCTATCAAATGGTTATATCCTGGAGAGCATCAGGCCCATACTCCTCTAGGATAGAGGGTTTCTTTTCCTTTCTCACACAAACACGAGAGAGAGAGAGAGAGAGAGAGAGAGAGAGAGAGAGAGAGAGAGAGAGAGAGAGAGAGGCAGACCTCTTTGTTGAAGAAGCTACCACTCCTGTCAGCAGATCAGTGAAGACAGACTTAGAAAACCAAAGAGTGGTTTCAGATGGGTTTCCAGAGCATCTCAATGAGTCTCTTGGGATGTCAAGGCCATTAGGAAACAGGAGCATGGGGGGGGATATAAAGAAACAAGTATTTCTTTAATGTTTCCAAATATAGGGTGGAAGCATGTCTATAAGGAAATGTCCCTCCATCAGAGAAGCTCTGGTAGGTACTGTGGCAGGATGAATTAAATATATTTGAGGAAAAAAACATGTAGATATAATCCTCTTGGTGAAAACTATGCCCTGGAGCTAAAGTACTAGGACATAACCTGCCCAGACTTGCTAAGGGGGACTCTGGAGGAGTGTCTCAGGGATACCCATTTGTCTTTTTCAGTTGGGCCAGAGAGTAGGAATAACCCCCAGGGGAATCAATAATGCAGAACCATTAGGCTTTCCCTTCTATGTGTTCCAAAGAGAAACGAAAGGGAGCAATGGGCTCTGCTTAGGTCTGCAAGGTAACTTTCTGCTCCTTATTTGGGTGACAAGTGCCTTTGCCTGGGCTGCCACGGCAGAGTAACATAAGGGACAGGCTCAGTCTTAAAGATTAATGGGTACATTTCTAGAGTCAGAAGAAGCACAGCTCTCCTCCCTCCCCCACCACATCTCACATACCATTAGATCTCTGCGGCTGTCCCAGGCCCAAATATGTCTGGCTGAGGAATGTGGGGCCAGGGGGTACTGGAAAGGTTGGTCAAAGGTTAAGGGATGGCATTGGCAAGAATCAGGAAAGGATTATGGACTACATAATGGGGGATCTGACTCCATCAAGAGGCCAGCAGAGTGTTTGCAGTCACATCAGAGCTTCGCACACTGGGGAAGGCATGGCGGAGCTTCTCCATGATGTCTTCTAAGCATAGGCTGACATCCTGACTCTTTGACCCCACATCATCTACATTAGAAAAGAGAGAGTTGAGATCTTGAGATTTCCTTTATAAGAAGGAAGGCAGTGCGGTAGGCTGCTATTAGCTGAATAGTGGGCTCAGAGAACTTGTATCCTCACATTCAAATTACTGGAACTGAGGATGCACTCACTAGACACTTTCAGAAGAAACAGATGAAACAGTCAACAAATCAATTATGCGCAACCCTAGTCCCAGCTCTAGTAAAGCACTGGGAAGGACAAATCACTGGAGGAAGTGGGTTACATGGGGGAACTTACCTGCAGCCTCAGTGTCTGGGGTAGTCTGTCCCTTCTCCCGGGGATGACTGCCTTCTGACTGTCGTGGAGAGGAAGCTAGGGATGAGCCTGCAGAGCCATTGCCATCTGATTCAGTGGGTGGCTAGCAAGAGGTAAGAGATGATTTAAGTGGCTTCGTCTTCATGACCTTAATCTTAGACCCCTGAGCTTTAAAAGGAACCTTAAAGATTCTGTGCCCACCCTTTTGCCCTGGTTCTTTAAGAAGCTTTTCACAGTGCCGTAAACTGTGCCTTCCCCCTTTACAAAACCTCTTAGATTGTTCACTTATCAAGTGAATTATTTTAACAACACACGCCAAAGGTTCCTGGCTCTTATAAGAATACGTCTTAAAAGACTGAGGGTCTTTTGGTGTCATTTCAACTATAATTAGGCTTACGTTGAGCCCATTTTTTTTCTGGAGTTTCATCGCTGCACACCTGATTTTAAGTTCATGGCACAGTGTATGTTAGAAAACTCCAGGGATTCATGAAAGATTGCCCCTGGAACTACACAGGCTAATGAAACACATGCCATTAGAGAGCAGAATGGGCGGGGCTGACTGGGAGAGAAGGGAGGGAACAGAGGGCAATGGGAGGACACAGTGTGGTGATACCAATGCACAGAGGCCAGGATGAAATTAGTAGTTGTGGATGCAAACTTAAAATCAGTTAAAAAAGGAAAACGGCTGTTCCTTGAACAGTAAAGAAAACAGGGACACTGCCTATTGCATATGAGGACAATGGCACATGACATATATAATTAGTGTGTTATATTCCTGGTATCTTGCTGAATTCTGCACATACATTATTTGGTTCTAGGATGGTAATAATCCTACAATGTTGGTACTATTACTTCTTTAAATGCTTACTTATTATTATTGTTGTATGTAGTATATGCAGATGCATTTGTGCTGTAGAGCATGTGTGTAGGTCACAGGACAACTTCATGGAGTTGGTTCTCTCTTTCCACCTGTATGTGGGTTCCAGAGATTGAATTCAGGCTGTCAAGCCTGTGTGGGAAGGACTTAACCAGCTGAGCCACCTTGCTAGCCTCCTTTTTCGAAAAAGTATCTTTTAATTTTTATGTGTGTATCTATGAGTGTATGTCACACGTGTGTGGGTACCTCTGGAGGCCAGAAGAATGTGCCTGCCTCCTTACCCCTGGAGTTGCTCATGGTTGTGAGCTGACCTACATGGGTGCTGGGCAGCTGAACTCTGGGTCTCTGGATGAGTATTCTTAACTTCTGGGTCATCTCTCACCGTCCACTGATTTGTTTTGTTTTAATTTAAAGCTGGTATTATCATCACCTCATGTGCCACACTGAGTCCCTTTGCTTTGGATGAGGTTTTTTTTTTTTTTTTTTTTTTTTTTTTGTTTTAAATACCAGATTCCAATGGGCTATGACACAGAGCTTCCTTAAAAGTCCTTAAAAGTCCGAAGGTAGCCCGAGAGTGACACAGAGGTGGCATGGAAGCGAATGGGAAGAGCACTGGTTAAGGATGCCCGCTTCCTTCTTCATCCCATTGCCAGTCAGCTCTTCTCACAAAGTCACCTTACTGCCGCAGCGAAGTGGCACTTTCTCTTCTCTCTGCTCTAACCCCAGCTCTCTGCACCCTCCTCCTGAATCAGGAAGCTGCCCGCATCCTGGAAACTCGTCTCACCTGCAAGAGCAGCTCCCTCAGGCGTTGCAGCTGAGACTCTAACTGCTTGTTGTGGTCTTCAAGGATCTGCATACGTGTCTCCAGGCGGCTTTTGTGCTGTCGCAGGATCCGGGCTTCAGCTAGAAGCTCTTCATTGCGGTGGTCTGGGGTGGCTTCAGCAGAGCTCTCAGCCAGGGTAGGTGCCTCGGCCGCCTCTTCGTGCTGCCATTTCAGGCGTCTCAGCTCTCCCTGAAGAATCCTGCCATGGACAAAGACCTAAAGTTTTAACAGGATCAACTAGCTCTCCAGATTCCAAGAGTCCCCCGTTTCTTATGTGTGAGTGTGTGTGTGGGTGGGTCTTTGTGATTTCCCAACCTAACCCCTGGAGATGCTCTGCTTGAAATGGCCACAGCCACCTCCTCTCTAGCTTGCTTGACATTTACACTGCCATCCTGTAGCCTCTGAGCAGTACACTGACATTTCACACAAGAAATGTCTTAGGGCTTTGATGCTTTGGGGATTAATTCTGACCTTCAAAAAGCAGGTAAGAACATGGTCTGCAAATAAAAGAGGCATGGGTGCCAATGGCTTACCTTTTATTCTACTTAGAGATTTTGATTCTCAGCACAGACATAGCATCAATAAAGAGGTCACCTATCCTGCCTCCTCTCTCTACTGCCCTCCAATTTGACCTGAATGTTCACAGTGGGTCATCAAGGAGACACTTCACATCTAGGCATTATCACCTTGCTGTTTAGGCAAAGAGAATCAGGCTCCTCCTAGCATTTCCCAGAGCCTGCTCTCTGCTGCTTCAACGTAGCAGTTTTCTGACCTTCCCTGGAGAAACCAGGGCTTTGATCACAGTTCATTCCATTGTACAGCTTGTCCCAATGCTCACAACTGGTCCACACTTCGCACCACTGCCATGCCCTGCCCAACAAGTTCAACAACACGCGACTTGATCTCTCTCTGATTCAACGTAATGGACTCACACGAACTGTGTGCTTTATTCGGACAATGTCAAGTTTGCTGGAAAGGTTTCTAAAAGCTTACTGTATGTTTGCCCATTTATCTTTCCTGGGCTGGCGACACACACTTTGCAAACTAAACCTCACTTGCAACTCTACCACCTGAGGAACATTGTTCTAAGACTTCCACGACTGGTGTGGGGACCAGTGATCCTAATATCTGACAGCTGGTTAGAAATAGAAACTCAGGCCTTCCACACCCAGGAGTGAGGTGAGGACTTGCATTTTTTCCAGGCTTTGCCATTGACCCCTATGCACACTAATGCTTGAAACGCACTACCCTAAGAGGATCTGCAGATGGTCTTCCCCTCTCTCCAAGGGCCTTCAGCTTCTGTCGGGCCCACGCAGCCACCTCGACTTCCGTGGTGATTAATGACATTCTTGGCACTTTGTATTCTCTGCTTTGGAAATACTGTATGGTAGGGTCACAAGCCCCTGGGATAGTTTCACTCAGTAGCAAGTAGTTCTTCCTGGTTTTAGTACAGAAAGGTTTTTGAGAGCAAGGACAGGTCATAGTTTCATCTGCATTCTTCTGGTGTTTCCTATACCTGTATCTAGTGGGTACTCAGAAAAGTAAGAGTTATATTACAAGGCCTCAAACAATTATTAGAAGAATCAACATTGACTTACCCTTACTATAAGGACTGACACATTCAATGCTTGATCTCATTTGGTCTTAAAAATAAGCCTGGCAAGTTGGCATCACTATCACCCCTATTACCCAGCCGAGAAAACAGAAGATGACTGGATCCAGGTTACATAGCACATGAAACGTCAAGGTTGAAGCGCAAGCTGCCAGCCTCTGGCACCCACACTAATTCATGCCATGACCGTACCTACCGGTTCTCATCTTCTAAATGGGCGAGGATCTTCTCTAGTTCCCCCTTGCTTTCTGCGGCCACGCTGCATGGAGCCTGCTGTCCAAAGGCCGGCTCTCGGTCTGTGATGGGGCTGGAGTGCCGCAACAGGTACTGGTCCTCATCTCTGCATGGGCGTGGGCAGAGGAAAGGAGGTGACCCAGTGGTGAACACGGAAACAAGTCAAGGAGCCAGTTCTCAGATCCTAGCTCAGAGCCCAGGAAGTGTATGCTGGCGCATTCACTTTGAAATCACAGAAAGAAAGCCAGGCATCAAGTTCAGGCTTTGGGATGTTGAAAGAGGCAGTGCCTGAGGGAGGATTGGGAGATGTTTACAGGATGCTGAGGTGTCTGGGGTCTTCTCAAATATAATGAGAAAATCACCTTCCTTTCCGTGCTGTTTCCCCCATCATGTGTCTTTCCTTTCTCACCTTCCAGAAGGATCTTGTCCTAGTCAGGACCAGTCTGCTCCATGTCAGCAATTCCTAGGCCTTCTTTACAGGCAAGGAACCTGTCTTAGAGATGTCATGACCCCTCTGTTCTATGCCACCGGACCTCCCTTACGCCATACCTGAGTCATGTCTGTCTTTTCTCTTAGGGCTTCTATAGCATTAATGGGGTTTTGTATCCGAAGCACGAGATAATGGTTCCTTTCTGCAACTTTAGACAGGAGCCTTTTCCCTCTTTTTTCAAAGTTGGGCATGGAAAGATGGTATTATGTGTTATGAAGGGACCTTGGTAGGTGGTTCAGTTGACAGATGAGAAATGGCTTCTCCTCCTAAACTCTGTTGTCAGGAAGCAGCCTGCCTTCATCAGGGAATCAAGGACCCTAACCCCCAGCCTCCCATTCTCTTGATGAGATACCATTCCCAAATAGTGGCAGAAGGATCCCAAGGACAGCTATTTCTGGAAAATTAGCAGCTGTGGAAACTCACATGCTGTCATCCGGGGACAGGCTGTCATTAAAAAAGGAACAATTTTGACTTTCCATCTCAGCAAGCCTAGAAAAGAAGATAGGAGAGAATGCGGGATGTGGTACCCACTCCCATCCCCAGCACTGAAGCGGCACAGTAGGATCACTGGGCTGGCTGCCCTCCACTTACCACCACTAAGTGTTGGGCTCTGCTGTTGGGGCCCCCTCCCTTTTGCCCCTTCCCTGGCTCATTCTAATTCTCCCTGTCCGAGGACTTCCTACAGTTCCCACCCACTTCTACTTGGACTTCATATACAGTTCCCACTCCCACTGAGAGGCAGCAGTGGTACCTGCTGGCAAAATGCTCAATTCGAGAGTGTGTGTCAGCGTGTGGCAACATCGGAGAAGAAGCGGGTCTGGAAGAGAGCAGCAAAGATTCAGAGGACCAAAGGCACCCAAAAGCCTGTTCTCCTCAGGACCCTCCCCACTTGGATGCTAACAAGATACAAAGAATGGATCCTACTCTATTGCTCGGGCCAGAATCTAGGTCATACTTAAGCTGAACTGCCCTGTCACTGGTGAGTTTTCACCTGGGAACATTGTCCAGCTCACCTGTGACTCAGCCCCTTCCCAGCACGTAGGTGACCTGGATGGGTGACCCGGAGCCTCTGCTCAGCTACTCGTACTCACGTCTCACTGCAGTCGCTCTCGAGGACTGACTGCACAGGCAGATAACCTCGCTGAGGGTGCTTGCTGAAATACTGCTTGGAGCGAAATTTATTCTTTAAGGTTGTGGCAAAGTCCCTCATGTTTTCACTAGACGTGGTCTGTGGGGAGATGGGACAGAGAGAGCCGTGCTAGTGACTTTGAGACACCGTGAGCTCGTGGAACTCTCTCCACTAGAGCACAGAATGTGTCTGGTATCCTGGAGTTGGCTGTGCCTCCCCTCCCCTCCCAATTAAATATAAAACATCTCAAAGAATACACTCTAAACGCTCCACACTGGTTGCCTCTGGGAAGGTAGACTGGAGGGGTGAGGAGAAAGGAAGACTGTGATTTTAAACTGAACAGTCCGCTCTGCATAGTCTGAATCTTTTACCGAGAGCATTTGCTTGCTAGAGTTCGAGGTATCTTTTTTTTGTTGTAATACTGGGATTGTTCAGGCAATTATATCATTGAAAGCTCACGGGTTCTTCACTGTTAACCATAGAAGACTACATCTCAAAGCTGGTACCCTGATCTTTTGGTTTTTACAAACTTCCCATCCCCTTTTCTGTAGAATCATTGGGAATCAGGCACTCCATGGGCTCTCATTACCTATATTTTCACTAGTTGTGGATGTGTGTAATAGGATCCATTGAGATGGCACTAGCTGACATGCCAACATAGACAAGGGAAACTCCATAGTTTCACCCCTAGAGGAAGAACTACAAGGGGCCAGTGCCTGCTGAGAAAGACCCATTCTTCTCCAGGGACAAGCTCCCATACATTATCCAGTTCCAAGTAGTCAGCTTTGCACACATGTACATACTAGAAACGCTAAACAGACTCAGTAGGTTGCATATACATGTGTACATACATATGCATATATGTATATTTTTAGGATTTATTTATCTTGTATTTTATGCATCTGGGTATTTTGCCTACATGTGTATCTGTCCCTTAGAACTGGAGTGACAAACCATTTTAGGCAGCTTTGTTTCTTCTTCTACTGCCTGTGTTCTATGGATCAAACTGCAGTCAGGAAGCTTGCACACTTAGCCCACTAAGCCATCTTGCTGCCCTTTTTCTATAAATTCTAAGAATGGGAAAGATAAGCAGGAGGCAGAGGATTATCTGCTTCTCTCTTCCAGCCAGTTTCTTCTGTTTGCTCTTTATAATGATTTGTGTAAATGATAGTAAAGGAAAAGTAACAGACATGGCCCCTACTCGCGCCACACCCTGTGCTATAGGCTCACACATCCCTGTGCTAACATAATTTGAAAATAATTCCTTAGAAACATGAATTGCAGAGAAACAGGTTAAAAGTGGAGAGGTGGGGAGGGGAGAAAGCCAGTCGGAGTGTACTTGGGATTCTGCAAGAATCTAAAGGAACAGAAAAGTATAAAGATATTGAGGAAGGGGCAAGAAAAATGTCTCATCAGTTAAGAGCTCTGATATTTCAGTGGACTTGGGTTTGATTCCCTCTACCCACAAGGCTACCCACAACTGTTTGTCGCTCCAGTTCCAAGGGACCTGACACTCCCTTCTGTCTTCTTCAGGAGCCAGGTATGCAAGTGGGTCACAGTTATACTTGCAGCCAAAACACCAAGATGCAAAAAAAAATACAAAATGAATAATCTTAAAAGACACTGACTGGACAAGCTCAGGATGCTACAGATGGAGCAGCCGTGGGGCTGAGTTCAGGGACATTGACCAAAGTGGGCTCAGGCGTTTTTGAAGGGAAGGCCCATGAAAACCAAGTACAATTTTTTGAGTATAGGTTAAAAGCATATGTTTCTCATTTTAATGGACTGTGTAACTTGAGCAAGAAGGAGTAGAAAAAATCACAAAGTAGAAGGAAGAGACCCAGGGATTCAGTACAGGAGCCATTACAAGAAACAGCCAAGAAAACTCACATGAGCAAGAGAAAGGGAGGTACCTGGAACCACCTTGCTCCCCCATCCCCCTCCCTGAGTTATTTTTCTGCAGCAAAACAGTTTATGTCAGTTAAAGGATTAGGGCACAGAGCTCCCTAAGCAACTATGGCCCCAAGTGTTAGAAATCTGTGATGGAAGAGTAGAAGGGCCTGAACCCTCAAACGAGCAAACCCCTATTGTTTCTGTAATGCTCCAACAGGGCAAGCCGACTCCTGGTGCCAATGCTGTGCAAACCGGATCAAAACCTACTGTCTGAGAGATGCCCGCCCCCCCAACTGGTGCGGAGGCTCCCTACCGGTGTGTAATACTCCATGATGGGATAGTGGAGCTTGTTGCCTTTGCTGGCCCTGCCTGTCAAGAAGCAGGTCTGGCAGATATCCACGTTAAACTGTTTCAGACTTCGGTACCTTGGGGAGAGAAGATACAGTCACGAAGACAATCCAATGTACCACAGTGACCTAACCATTGCCCCAATCCAAAGACACACAGAGAAGGGAGTGGGGCTCAACCTCAACAGGTGAATAGCCTCGCTCTACAGACCATAAATCCTGCATTAAACTGAGGGTCCCAGATCCCAGGACGTGTGGAGAAGGGCATTGTGTCAGCCAGATAGGTCTTATTGGGGGGGCTAGGTAGGTATAAATGTCTCACTGTTATATAGAACAGCCCCCACCAATCTTCTTTTAAAGGCAAGCTAAACTTCCCTAGTCCTGGTAGCATCAAAGAGTGAAATGCCTAATGATAGGTAATCCAATCTCTATCCCTGGGTTTTCGGCTAAAGAGCCAGGTTATCTGGGGTAGTCACATTTCACCTTGGTGTGTGGTTTAATCAAGTTATAAAATGCGGAGTGTTTTTAGGGACAGTTGTTAGTACTTTAAAAAGCTAAAAGGTTGACTGAATTGAGGTTGGGACTCAGTGTTTGCCTAGCATGCCCAAGTCCCCGAATTCTGTCCTCAGCAGCACACTCACAAACTTTAGGCATTTTATGAGAGCAGCTAGCTTTGTGGAAGAAGAAACAGATTATACTCCAGGAGGCTTCAAATGAATTTCAATAATGCTTTATCCCTTAAGCTTGGCCCTGGGTATGCACAGTGTGTTTCAGTCAGTCGACATGGCAACATATTCCCATCTATGAGGTTTATAGCGGAGAGGAATGTGCACCTGACTTACAAAAAGCCCCCGTGTGTCATGTAAGTTGATTTTGTGTTAGCCTGCATCCATAGCCATTCTCAGCTGCACAGCTGCCGGTTGTTCATGCCTCTGAAGCTATTACATCTACAGGACCGCCTGGGTCTCCTTTACGTAAAATGCAGGTCATGTTTCCGCAGGCTTTGCTGGCTGAGCATCTGGTAATCCAGAAAGCCCTGATAGAGCATTGCCCACAGATCTCAGATTTTTAAAGATTCATTTATGTATGTATTTTATGCATATGGGTACTTTGTCTGCATGTACGCCTACACACCAGAAGAGGGCATCAGATCCCATTATAGATGGTTTTGAGCCACATGTGGTTGCTGGGAATTGAACTCAGGACCTCTAGAAGGGCAGCCGGTG
Organism: Micromys minutus; assembly: GCF_963924665.1. Lineage (NCBI taxonomy): Eukaryota > Metazoa > Chordata > Mammalia > Rodentia > Muridae > Micromys > Micromys minutus. Next base: position 73,654,177 of record NC_137970.1, on the reverse strand, counting down.
TTCTTAACAGAGGAGCTTCTCTCCAGCCCCTCAGGGTTTTTAGATTAGGGATATATACGCTGCATGGTGGAAATGTTAGAACAGTGCTTGTGAATGTGTGTCTCCAACTCTGCACTGGGATCTCTTATGTGTAGTGTCAGCTGTGTGTGTGTGAGGGGGTCAGTATTTATAACACATATGATATAAATCAGTTTTTCTTTCTTTCTGGGGAGTTGATGGTGAAATATATGTGTGATACAACATTTAGTATAAGGATTATTTTTATAACATTTACTATATATTTTTAAGAACCTGTAGTACTTTGTATTATAAGTATAACAAAATATTTGCTTTCTAATTTTTAAAAATTAAACATTTTCAATAAAATTTTACAATACACCATAGACAAATCATAAAGCATAATTAAACAATGCTTTTCTGTCACCAATTTTTTGTGACCCATGATAGTTTTATTATCCCAGAAGGTATTGAATCCCATACCTAAACCCTTTGATGGGGCACTGTCTACAGATAGAACACTTGGTCTGATGCTTCACTTGCTCAGCGATGGTGACCCGATGCAGAACAGCCAGCCACACCATAGACTGGGGCTCCAAGTTGACCCACTCCAGGAATTGGGAAGCTTCAATGACTGGCTTGCCAGTACTCTAGAGAAACAGGAAATTCAATGAATATAAGGCCAAATATCTTGCTGCTTGAGTGCCAGCCAGTGCCTGGTGAAGCAGAAAATCGGTAACCTCCTCTGCAGGGCTCTAGCTCTATACTTCAGAGAACTGTTAGTTCTGTTATCCCGTCTCAAAAAAGCTCCTGTACATCTGAGTACTTTGCACCCAAAGCTGAAAGGCTGGTCTCCATCTGTTCCACTCGTTATCCCTTCCATCTTCCCTCCCTCCCTCCCTCCCTCCCTCCCTCCCTCCCTCCCTCCCTCCCTCCTTCCCTCCCTCCATCTGTTCTATTCACCATTCCTTCCATCTTCCCTCCCTCCCTCCCTGCCATCTTACCCCCCCCCCTTTGAAGCTACAGCTCCATACTTACAAAGCGAAAGCAACTACGGACACTGGGCTCCACATTGCTGCCCCCAAATGCTGCCACTTCACCCAGCTGACGGGGCACTTGAATGGCTTCATGAAGCAGGGCGCCGAGATGGCGTTGGTCACACTGGCTGCCTGAATTGGCCACTTGGCTGAAGAGATCTGCTGGGCCCATCATCAACAATAGCCAGACCCAATTTAGGAATGACCAGGGAATGGTACGGGAAGGAAGAAGCAGAAAAGGGTGACACAGAAAGAGCACTGTTGAACTGATAACTTGAAAGGGGAAAACCAGAAGTTCATCCCCTATCTCAACTCCCAAGGGTTTGAAAAAGAACATTTCTGAGTTTGGCTGGGGGAGTGAGTCAGACACAAAGAGGACATCACCAATGAGACAGGAAGGGAGGTCACAGGGGCAGGGAGGGAAGAAGAGAGAAGAGCAATAAAGAGATGCACAGGAGCACAGGAGAAAGAAAGAAGCAAATGGATATCGATGAAGAGGCAGGGGCGAGAGAAAAACAGAGAAAGGAGAAAAAAAGTGAGAGAAAGGAGATCAGAAAAGGGGAGAGAACACAGAGAGCAAGCAGAGAGAGCTAAGTAAGTGTGGTGCCAGACATGGACGCTACAGGCCTGGGGAAACAGATGCTTTCTTGGTGTGGAAACACACGTTGGGCAGATTTCCCCACCCTCAAGAGAGGGCAGCTCTTCTAGAACCTTCTCAAGGCCAGGCGAGCAACATTAGCAAATCCTTCAACCTAAACTCCATTACTTCAAGCCTCACCTAAGTCCCAGAAAAATGCACCTGGAAACTGAAAAACATCACAAGGTGGCCAAGTGACTCTGCTGATTCACTAGATCTGCTTATCCTATGGTCTCCTTCCTTTCTCTCCTTGCAATACCCCTCCCCCACCCACCACCACTGCAGATGCAGGAGTTGTACTCACACTGAAGTTTTTCTTTCACTTCGGTGCCACATAGGCATGCGATGCCAGTCTTAAAGGACAATGCTCGCATCTTTCCACTGCGACCACTAGGATTAAAGGAAGAGAGAGAAAACATGAATAAATATATGTGAAAAGGCCAAGGTCTTGACAGGCTTTCCTTACTGCTTTGACTCCAATAGTGCACTGGCCAATCATGCTCTAAGCTGTCCCGACCCAAGTACACCATGGGAACAAGCTCTTCCCACCATGGCCAATGGAGATGTCCCAGCAGATTAATCTGGAAGGTTTCCAGGACTGAAAGCCTTTACCTATCAAAAACATTGAGCAGCCAGTTGAGGCTCATGTCTACACACAGTGGTACATTGACCAGGATGCCTCTTTCTTCCTCCAGGCGTTCATATAAGGCAGTCAAGCAGTGAATGACCTCCACCACATCCATGACATGTTCACTGGCCTGCAAGTCGTGCTCATTGAAGATCTCCAGAGCTGTACTTAAAGTTACCAGATCCACTGGAAAGGAGAGAAGAAAAGGAAGACAGAGCCCAAAGAAGAAGCCCAGGGATCTGATGACGCAAGGCTATATGGTATCACCAAATTTGGTATTAAGTCCAGACCAACCGTTTGCAAGTCCGACATAAGCTTGTTCTTTACCATAACTTCCATCCTACGGAAGATCACGGCATCAAAGTTCGCCCAAGTTAACAATGCACGTTTCTGTATACATGGGTTCTTTCCCATCTGTTCTGAGGAAACGTGAATGAGCACACGTCCTGCACCGTACTGACTCCCAAGGACTCAGTTTCTCTGTTTGCAAAAGTTTCTTTTGTCTTTTAGAGATAATTTTGGAGGGACATAGGGCTGATCCCCAGGCCTTGCTCATACTAGGCACTCTATCACCAAGCCAAAAAACCCTCAGCCCAATATCAGTTTCAATTAAAAACAGATTTATTCACTAGCCCTGTTCTAGGAAGCTTAGCCCTGGACACAAAGGGTGGTGCATGGCTGGGTGAATGTAGCATACATAAGCATACAGAAGGAAGACAGTATGATTACATGTGACGTTGAGTCAGCCTAGCTAGAGCCCTGGGACAGAAAGCTTAAATGAACAACACTCCAGAGCAATGCTAGAAGGGACAATAACGCATCGGCACATGCTGATGACTAACCAGGAAAACTCGCTTTAGAACAAGCTTGTTGCCGTGTCTAATAAGTCCAAGACAGCAGACCGTGAAGCAGATACTGCCTACTGCAAAGCAGTTTCTTGATAACCCAAGCTGGCTGGGGTTGGAGGGGTGAAGACTTCGGATTGGATAGGTGTGGAGTGTCTTAGAAAACAAGTCTGGGGCTTGGGGTAAATGGCAATATCAAGTTTTCTCAGCCAAGATGTCCCAGCATTTATAGTGTTCCCATCAAAACAATCCATAGCTCTGGCCAGGGTGGGATGCAAATGGGAAGAAGCAGACAGGTGGGGGAACGGGGTGGGGAGGGCACAAAAGCCATGGGAAAGAACAGATGAAGACATACAGCGCAGGGCCTTCTGGACTCTGCGGAGCTTCATGGCAGTGCGGTAAGCTGAGAACTTGATGTTGTTCAGGTCGGCTGCAAAACATCAAAGAGGCTCAGTTAGATCAGAGAACTGCAAAGAAGAATGGTTGCCAACAAGGAGACGTCTGAACGAGGGATGTTGGTGAAAGTGTGCGCTGATGCAACCACATGGGGAAACAGCTGGGTATTGTACAATGCAGTGGGACACATACACCCCGCCATCAAGCTGCTATATAGTCCATGGCAGTGATGCGCAAGCTTTTTCTTACAAAGCAAGAAGTGCATTTTATATCACGGTCCAATAGACACACATTTCAGAAAGCAATTCGTTGCTAGATTTAATAAAAATAAAAGCATAAAATTAATGGCAAAACCTGACCCTTGCTAAGTGTCCATTGATAGCACCCAGTTTCTTTCAGCTTTTGAAGATTGTTATAGCATGCTGAAATGATATTATGACCTACATACCAAAAGTATGCCCTGGAAAACCTCTGGCACACATGTACCAGAAGCCACATACAAGAAGTCCTCAGCAGTGTTGCACATAGTCACCCCAAACTAGAGAGAGTCATGTGCCTATCAGCAATAGAAGAAAGGTGAAGAAAGGCTATGTTCAGTGGTACCCCCTATTGTTCTTACTGTAGTCATATGGATAGACTTGTGACATATGCTATATTTCTCCCAGTAGGCAAAGATAAGGCATGAAAGAGTCTCCCTCACTGCAGCTCAGAGATGCCTTTCAAATCTGACTAGGCTTGTACCTGATCGCTTCTCAGCCTTTTGGCTAAGATCAAGTGCAGACTTTTGTCTTCAAGCATAGCTCCTTAATGATGTTCAAATGGTCCAGGGGGAAATAGAGAACATGCAGTTGAGGAAGATGCAGAGGGGCTATTTTATTCTTTTAAAAACCACCTTACTGAAGCACAATGGACGTGCAAGAAGCTATATGTAAAGTGATAGGAAGCAAGTATTTAATGTATATAGCTTGAAAAATTTGGTGATAAGTATACATTACCACATCCTGTATCATAAACATATCCATTGTCACCAAAGTTTTCTCCCAACTTCTTATTTTTTATTACTATTATTATTAGTAGTAGCATGTTGCTGGTAAGAACACTTATAAAACTATTCTCTTAGTAAAACTACACATAAAACCAGTGCTATTAACTACACACACGATGACATACAGCAGATCTCTAGGACCTATTCTTGTTGCATAATTGAAATGGTGGCCTGTGACCACTGCACCTCTTAGTTCAGTTAGTATAATGTTCTTTGGGGTTATCTACATTGCATAAATGATATATAATTCATTTAGTGTATATGACATGCACTTTATCCATTCATACACTGATGGAATATACAATGAAGACAACAGTACAAATTCCCACCCTGTTTAGGAACCCTGCATTCTCACCTAGCGTTTGGTATAATTCAGTCATCTTGGGATGGTCCCAGCATGTGGTCTGAGCCTGGTGACTATAAACAAAAGCATCAATAGAACCAACAACACATTCCCTACATCCTTTGCACACACACACACACACACACACACACACACACACACACACCATCAGTTAGTGAAAAGTGGGTTGCAAGAAGTTGCAAGATCCTGATAGACCAGAGTTCACCATCACCCAGGCAGAACCTTAGCACTTCTTCCAAGTTAGAGGAAGCATTGGACTAGTCAGGGGACTCTCAATGCACAAGAAGTGACGGAATTAGGTAGCAGAAAGACAGGAGATGGAAGGGCTAGGCAGGGGACAGACCAGCTTCTGATTCTGATGATCACTCACTTGATGTAGTAGGGGACTTTATTGGGAGAAATTGCTCTTTCCCAGGGAACTTGGACAGAAGCTGTTTAAAGAGAGAGAGAGAGAGAGAAAGCTGGCCACTAGTATTCTTCAAGCATCCTAGCCATTCTTAAATTTCTTAATTAGATTAATTCATTTCATTTTATGTATTTTCTCTGCATGTGCACCACATGTGTGTTTGGTGCCTGAAGATGTCAGAAGATGGCCTTATATCCCCTGAAATTGGACTTAGAGATGTTGGGAGTCACCATGTGGGGGCTGGTAATTGAAGCTCTGTCCTCTGCAAGAGAAACAAGTGCTCTTAACCACCTCGTTGGTCCATTTTGGACATTTTTACACTTTCTGCCTCCTCAAAGGTGCTTAGACACAAAAGAAAATAAAATTCGCCTCCAACTGCTAACAGCTCCCGAGGAGTGGTATTTACAAGAAACACATGTTTTTCCTTGATGTAAGAGCAGGGGAAGTGGTTGTCACTAATGACCCATGGAACTAGAAACAGGGCTAGAACGTGACCATGGATACTTCAGAACCATAGTATTTTCCCTAAGCAGGCTGTCATTTTTACCTATTCAGCTGCAGGTAGCTGAACTTCTTTTGTGGCTAGAAATAAGTACAATTTTCTCTCGAGGCTCAAAGCCTTTCCTCTAGAATGCCAACCTTCTCAGATCTGTGGGGCAGAGGGGAATTGATATTGTCCATTTATCTCTTATAAGGAACTCTTTCAGCTGTCTATAGCATTGAGATTGTAACAGCAGAGGCCTGGGTTACCTGGCTCACCCCACTCACACATTGTAATGTTCCCAACTGTAAGACTCCTTTGCGGACTTAGCTGTGTGGGACTGGCTATAAGGCAATAATTCTAAGCATGCTTTTTGAGTTCCTCTTATGTGCCAGATACTATGCTCATGCCTTGTGTGCAAATATAAGTTTCTGCATTTTTTTTTTTGACATCTCTACTCCTACCTCCCTGGTCTAGGCCAGCCAGCATCACCCATTCACACGGATTATGGTGCAGTAAATTTTGTGAGGTCTCTTTGTTCCCACTTTGGCTCCCAATAATCTATTCTGAACCTCATGCTGACATGCAGATCAGATCATGTCACCCCATTCCTCGAACCCTATCAGAAATCCTCTGTTGTGTTTGGAGTAAAATCTCAAGTTCTCACTTTTACCCACAAGGCCTTCTGTGCTCTAAGGTCTCTGCTCTTTCTGTTGCTTTCTTCTCTATAGGCCTCCTTGCTGCTCCTCAGCACACGTCTCCGAGCCCCTGCTTTAAGGGCTAGAATCTCTGCCTAGTGCTCCCTCAGCTATCCATGCTGTCCTTCCATTGCCTTTAGAGCCCTAGACACTGCCACCTTGTCAGTGAGAGTTCTGCACTATGTCTTCTCACTAGCCATGTATGGCCCATTCTCACATCCTCTTTAGGGCTCTAGAAAACCGTCACCCTCTCAGTGAGTCTCTTCCCTTTTAGGTCTAGTCTCTCTCTCTAGGCATGCCTTCCTTGCTTTAATATATTCCATAGCACTTGCCACAAATTTCCCTTATACCAGGCTACTTATTTAATTATGATCTGTTTCCCCCACTAGCATTTTAGTTATACAAATCTAAGGATTTTTTTTCCCACCAGCATGGTCCCAGTGCCCAGAAAAGTACCTGGCTCACAATTAATACTATGGTACAAATATGCTTATTTAATTTTTGAAACCTAAAGAGCAAGGAAATCCCTCCCCGTCGGATGGGCAAGGTGAGGTTCAGAAGGTTACACCAGTTTTTCAGATTTGCACAGCTCTTAGGCGGAGGCACAGTGGCTCAGACTAGGGAGGCTGATCTTTTAAACCACCACACTCCACAGCTTTTCCTTATCGGTTCTTGAATACCAAGACACATTGGGCTCTCAATGGACCCCTAGCAGACAAACAGTAGAGTTTCTTGAAAACAATGGCTGAGGTTGTGCTTTATGCCGTTTAGTTTGATTCACATACTGGAGAGGAAGTGCTGGGACCCAGGCCCAAAGTCCCTGTGGGCATCCTGGAGCTGTTTAAGCCTCTCAGCAACTGACACCTATGGAAAGAACAGTGGGTAACGTCTATTATTGTGGAATCTGCAGCCGCCTCCAATGAGCTGTCTCATAAGGTGGCTTTTCTATTGTTCCATGGTCACCCAAACCCCACTCTCCTCTAGCACTGACAAGGATCAGAAAAAAGGCCTCTTAGTTCCAAGTGATAGTAATTCTCTCCAGTTTAATCAGTGTGTGTAAATCTGGACAAGCCTCTCTCAGTCTTCTAGTTCGGCCACTACCTGCAGCTTGGAAATTGAGATGCTTATTCTCTGTCCCCTAACTCTGTACCATTCCTCTCCTGGGTAGCATTCATTTCCAAACCATTGATATTCTTTGGGCCTGCATATACTCCCCTTCCACCCTGCCCCACAAGCTCAGCCAGACCCAGATGCCTCCCCAAAGCTCATTTCACCATGATCCTCTACCTGGAGCTGTTTCCAGCGGATGTTGATCTGTTCCAGAGCCCTGGAATTCTCCATTGACAAGTGTACATCAGAAATGGCAAGCTGGTGGGCCAGATCATTCACTAACTTCACCCCATCTTTCACAGGAGAGAATTCTTCTTTGAATAACTAGAAAACCAGAACCCAAGTGCCATAGTAGAAAGAGTAGGGAAGAGGACACATTATTCAGTCACCTGAACCCTTTGCATGTAGAGGATTAATTTCAACAACACCTAGCCACTTGGCCATTTGTGCAATAAACTAAGACGTGAGTGATCACTGGTCATAGTTTTCTTCTATTCATTTCAGAAAAGCATAGCAGGAGAAAGCAGTAGGACAGAGAAGACTATAGACAAACCAGCCCCCAATCCAACCCATAACTAAAAGCTGAGTCCCAGACCAGCAATTACGTCTCAGCAGAAGGAACATTGGCACTGTGAAAGGACATCAGGTCTCAGTCAGTGAAGGATCCCTTCATACCTTGATGGCTTGGATATGGTCTGGGAGAGAATCAATAAAGAGATCTCCTATGGGCTCCCACGTGGCTCGGACTCCCTCTGCTTGGGTCAAAGTACTGCTCAGTTCCTCCATGGCCCCTTGGATCTCCAAAAGGTGTTCCAGAGTATGCTCAATGTGGCGGTGCTGATCCACACAGCGGGCTGTCAGCTTCTCCCATAGTTCACTGGCCACCGTCGCCTGCTTCCACACAAAGCGACTAAGGTTTTGAATCCGCTGTCTGGGGGAGGTATCTGTGAGGACAGCCAGGAAGACAAGTCAAGTTAACTCAGCAGAGGCAACTCAGAGAAAGAGCAAGGCAAACTCACCCCCTTAGAAAATGCTTGCTTATAAATGTGGATTTGGAGACACTGGCTTGAGCTTGTTCATCTACATAGATTCGTACTTGGATATATATTTCCATGGTCATGCTCCTTTTGTACATCCAGGAATATAAAAAAAATCTATTACATTCATTTGTTTATGTATTTATACATTATGTGTGTGTGTGTGTGTGTGTTCCACAGTGTTTGTGTGGAAGTCAAAAGACAGTGTGCTGGAGTTGGCCTTCTCTTTCTACAAGATGGCTCCCAGGGATTGAACTCATGTCAGGGTCCGAGGCAAATACCTTTCCCAGCTGAGCCATCTCACTAGCACCACATTCGGAGATTTCCTAAAAACTGTCTATCTTCAGATTATTATAGATTAGCTTTTCAATATACATAATAATATCAATACTTCCTCACCCTTTCCTAAAATGGTAGTGTCTTGTAAGCTGATAGTGTCATATCCCAAGCAGAATTTTGGCATTGGCATAATAGGTCAATTTTGTTTAGAATTCCCTAGTTTTGCCTATATTCACTTTTGTGCATGTGCACACATACACATTTAATTTTATGCAATTTTTATCATGTGTTGGTTCATACATCTACTGCTACATAAGACCATTTTAGTTGCCCCCACTTTTACATTAAAGTTTTCTCATTATTAAATGGTAAGGTAAACTAAGGCAAACAGTGACTAAAGTAGCTTAAGTGTAGTTGTCTAGTCCTATTCATATACCACTGGGTTTAGGCACCAGTGTCTGTTAAAATCCAAAGAAAGAAAGTTATTTTTTTTGAAGCCCCAGCTCAGGAGTCTGGTATAATATTCCCAGCTTTTCTACTTGGACTCCTCAATTTTAGGTTTCCTCTTTGTCCCTCAGACTACCTGTTAAGAGAGGATTTGGAGTCTGTAGTCCCGCACTACATGGAACTGCACCGCTCTCTCTACAGCTTGCCCTATTCAGGGCCCATTGAAAAGCAATTTATGTAGTAGCTGGTCCACTGAGAGACCAGAAATAAACTGAGGCCATGAACAGACTCCACAAAGGCCTCCACTGATGATGTCTTCTTTCTAGTCTATTGACTTGTGTCAGAGCTGAGGATTCTTTCTAGAAGGGTTTGCTAGATCACCACTCAGACTTGGCAATTTATTGGAATCTAAACAGAAAGTGACCCTCTCTACAAAGTCAGACCCAGATGTCACCAGGATCAGAGTTGACAAGCCACAATCAATTTTCATCTGAAAGGTCACCACCAACTTCTTTGCTCTTAAGATTGATGTATGTATGTATTTATTTTAGTTGCTGGCTGTTACCAGTATTGCCAAGGTCCCTCCATGTTGGAATAAAACAGTTTATTTTCTAATGTTTTCGATTAATGCTACCTTTACTCATTGGTATCTTCACTAACAAATGAGAAAACAAAGGTGCATATCACATGGGTAGTAAGCACAGCCCTAGTTTGTCACTTAGGTGACAAACAACATTTCAAAAGGACACACTGCTCTCATGCCCTAAGGCGCTTCAATTTACTGTGTCTTTCTTTTCTTCTCTCAGTCTCTACCCTTGTGTCTGTCTCTCTTTCCTTCATACCTCCTTTCTTTCTTTCCTTCTTTCTTTTCTTTTCTTTTCTTTTCTTTTCTTTCTTTCTTTCTTTCTTTCTTTCTTTCTTTCTGTCTGTCTTTCTTTCTCTAATACCTCATGACAAAGCCACACATGACATTCTGAAGAGTCACATGCCCGTGAGCCTTGCTTCAGGCTTTCCTTTTTCTTACAACTAACTGTGACTCTAGTGCCTGTCTGGACTTTGGACTGACTGAGAAAACCTACCTTCCTGAGTTATAGCTGAGACAAGGAGCCTGTGGAAGGTACGGTGGTGTTTGTTTAGTAGTACCTACAGCTCGAAAGGAAGTGGAGGAGGACAGGAAGGCCACCTACCTTTGCTCTCAGAGTGAGACTCCTCTAATTCCTCAAATGGGTGCTGAGACAGGAAAGCCTGGGCAGATTCCAGCACAGAGTAGATATAGGGGCCCTTAGACTTGACTTCTTCCATAAAAGCCTGCAAAGGTTAGCAGTCAAATTATCTTCAATTTTATCTCTCAATCAGCAACCTTTCTTCTTGGTTCAGTGGCCTTACTATGTGTCTTAGGCTTACTCAGATATATCAGTCCTCCCTATAAGCAGAGAATACCTCTAACGCTAGAAAGTCTATGTAGTGTGCAATGAGTTGAGTGGTGCCACAGAGTAGAAGAAATGTATAGTAGAGCTTAGCTTTGCAGGAGACTCAGTGTGAGGCTAGCTTGGCTTTTCCAGTTAGTTCGAGGCTATAGAGGAAGTTTGAGGCTAACCAGGTCTATGTGGTAAAAACTTTTCTCAAAACAAAACAACAACAACAACAAAAAAACCAACCAAAATCCTAGATATAGTTGTCATTTTCTGATTATAGAGATGATGTCATGGAAATATTTAGAAGTTCAGAAAACTGTAAAGCATAAAATTAAGAATTCTAGTATTTCCACCTAGAGTTAAACACTCTTAATGTGCTGTTGGTTGTATTTCCCTCCTGCGGCATCACCGTGTGTGTGTGTGTGTGTGTGTGTGTGTGTGTGTGTGTGTGTGTGTGTGTACATCTATATACATTTTTATGTAACTGAAATCCATAGTTTTATATTTTGCATTTTAAACACTGTATTATACCCATTTGCCCATGTTCTTCTTATAAATCAAGGCAGTTTTAAATTGGAAAGCAAGCCTTCACTCACTGTGTAGAGCGCAGGCCCCAGACTAGGACTGCATACCACACACAACCCACTGCTTTAGGTGTCTGAGCAGAACTGAGAGACTGTCTGTCAGAGTATTGTGAAAGGCTACTTCCTGCTCAGAGGCTCCACATCACACGTCCAGGAGTCAAACTTACAGCATGTGTCTCCTTCTCCTGTTTTACCAGGGCCACATCTCCTTGCAAGGGTAGCTGAGCTGACAACTCCTCATCCTTTTGGCTGAGCCAGTCAATAATCTCTTGGAGCGGGAGCTGAAGTTTTCCACTGTGGTCTGAGAAGGCCTCTAGGCGAGCCCTACATGTAACAGTTAAGACCAGCGATTCAATCATCTTTTTAAAAAAAGATTTATTTATTACATATAAATACACTGTAGCTGTCTTCAGACTCACCAGAAGAGGGCATCCGATCCCATTACAAATGATTGTGAGCCACCATGTGGTGGCTCGAATTTGAACTCATGACCTCTGGAAGAGCAGTCAGTGCTCTTAACCACTGAGCCATCTCTCCAGCTGTCAATCATCCTTTTAAGTAGCAAAATCTGTTTGTCTTAACATCCCACACTTATAGAAAGCTTTGATTCAAACTGCTCTAGCGGAAGTGCTGGGAGGCCCAGGAGCCCTTCCTTCTTATAGCTACTGATGAATGTTCCTGAGGCCCCACTGCATGGAGCACAGTACTAAAAACAGTGGTCGGGAGCCTACATTCAAATGGTTTACACATCAATTTGTGGATCTTAAGTCACTTCAGCGCATGCTGAGCATCAGGCCATGGAGAGTAAGAAATTGAACAAGTGCATTAGGGGTGACATCCATCTGGCGCCCATCTTGCCAAGGAGGAATCCAAATCACATCAATTTGCTCAGCCGCAAAGGTTGCCCTGTGCACTAGAGAATGCAGTAGGTGGAAAAGCCTGGGTGGATGGTTGAATACGGCCATGAACACGATTAAGGATGCATACCCATCAGCAGCCCAGAGGGACTCAAAAGATGAAAAAAGCATTGGCTACCTTTTGGGAATACAGAAGAAATCATTTGCATTTTATACTCATAGGTCTGTTTGCTCCCAATTCCCAAATAAAGTCTGAGCTCAGATGTAATACAAGGAAGCTGGAGGCTGATCAAGCATGGTTTGGTACAGCCCATTCCTCACAGTCAGCATGAACAAACTATCTCTGTCTACCCCTTCCTTACACCTGGAAAAAAGTTCTCTAAATCACTGCGTCAACTAATTCCTGCAACAGTCTTATCGGGTGAGCACGGCTATCACCCAAGGATGCTCATAACCACAGACTCAAGGGACTGACCCGGGTCTAGGATTTGAAATCTGGGTTATCTGACACTACAACCCACGTTCTGTCTGCTTTTCTTCACTGCCTCACCTCATCACCCCCATCCCACCCCTTACAGGAGCCATGAGTTTGGGCTCTGATGGTAGGAAATAGAGATTTTAAAAAGAAGGAGGTACACACAGAAGGGCAGAAAGAAAACAACATGGACACAATTCTCTAAGTTGTACCTACCCAAGCTGAAGATGCACGGGTGGGAGGGGAGGACATAAAAAAGGTGCAAGCAGGCTGAAGATGTAGCTCGCTTGGTTGGGTGCTTGCCTAGCAAGCATTTAGTTTGATTGCTATGCCCACAGAAAGTGAATGTGGCACTTTATGCCTGTAATCACAGTACTTGGGAGGAGAAGTTCTAGGCCCTTGGCTCCATGGTGACTTTAAAGGCAGTCTGGGATGCATATGACCCTGTCTCTAAATAAATAATTAATAGTACAAAATACAGGAAGAGGATGATTGTATACAGATGAACCCGTCTAAGGCTGTGCAGTTGTGAGGGAGAGGAGGGGGTGATCACTTAGTTTTTATTTATATATCAACACATTTAGGTTTAGAATGCATTTGCACGCGTTATATGAATATATAGTGTGACCCTGTGAGGTCAGGAGGACGGGCATTACTTAGTCCTCCACTTATTTCTTTTTCTTGAAAACAAGCAAACCAACAAAGCCAGGCATGGTGGTGCTCCCCTATAAGCCTAGCACTGAAGAGGCAAAGGAAAGGTGATTCCAAGGTTTGAGGCCAGCCTGCACTCTACAGAGAGTTCCAAGCAAGCCTGCCCTGAAATCTCAGAATCAAACAAAACCAAGTGGAAGCTAAAATTCTAAGAACTCAAACAACTTATCCAAGATGACACACCTACCTAAAACAAGTTAAAATAGAAATAACCTGACTTCTAACCCTGATTTCTTCCTCTAGTGCTGAGGAAAGAAGGGGGGAGAGGTAGAGAGTGAACCTGGGGGTGTAGGGGGGTACACAAACTGCAACAATAAAAGGAGCCCAATACTGTCCCAGCCAATTCCAAAAGCAACTGTTACTAAGGGTTAGTCCTTACCGGAGGTTGTGAGACTTCTTTTTTATTTCATTCCAACACAGATTCATGGCTGATGGTTCCAGGGGGCCGATGGCTCCAACAGACCCGTTCAAGAGATTTGGACTTAGGCAGGGATCCCCGGCACCATCCCAAGGGGGTGCAGGGTTGGTGACCACAGCTCTAACCTGGACAGAAACACAAATATTCTCTGGTTCCTGGAGTTTCCTGTGCCCTGCTCTGTGCTGACCTAAGCGTGGGACATGAGTGAAGGAGATGAGAGAAAGCCTGGTCCCAGGGTCCTGAAATCCAGTCCTGTTTTGTGCAGGTGGATGTTCAAAGGAGTGAGCTGCAGAAGTCTCCCAAATGGACAGGTCTTCTCTTGGGACAGATGTGAGACACAGATGTTCAGAGTACTGAAAATACAGCTGAGGGGCTGCCCCACAACGATTCAGAGAAGCAACAGATAAGCCAAAGGCAGTGACCAGTTCCCTACACCCTACTTTCCAAGTGGATCTAGGACTTTGAAGTGACCCCTCCCTCAGTTTTAACCCACACTTCATACCTCAGTCAAGAAGTACAGAAATCTTCCTAAAGGGCACTTGGTCATGAAGCTGAACGTGGCCTGAGAACGAGCTAAAGAAACATTCTGGAGTTTGCACTAAAAATACCCTGCCAGTGTCGGCATCAAGGGGTCCAGTCTTGAAGCTTGGCGATTGTAGCTAAGGTTCTCAGCCTGGTTCTCTACTGTGCTACCCTGGGCACTGGTAAGGTCCAGAGTACTATTGGGTCTAGGGTCTAGTTGATCAAATCGTGAGCACAGTGCTGGGAATACCCAGCCAGGGGGCAGTAGAGGGTGTGTGTGGGGGAATTAGAGGAAGAAATCTCTTCCTGAGCTGATCCACTCTACCCAAGGTGACTTCTATGCCTGCCCACAGGTCTACCTGGAGTTTGCCTACCTAGCAGGCCCTTCTAGTGGCTGGGACTCCTCTGTTCTCCTCTTCATCTTAAGATCATACTTCTTACAAGAGTCTCCAGGCAATTAGAACACCAATCATCCCAGTAAAGCTACAGCTCACAATGACAACGTGAAGGTGAGGGCTCTTCCACGTTCTGGGGGACAAGCTGAGAAGTCAGCCCCTCCTTGCAGCCCGTGCGCTGACCCTACCTGTGCTGCCGGACGACTCCATGGTAGGATCAGGGCGGCCCATGCTTTTCCCTCAGCAGGAACCGGGACCCCGCGTTTGGTGAGTGCAGACAGGCAGCAACTTGAGGAGCTCTGAGCAAGCCTGCTCTGGGAGACAGGCAGAGCTGAGCCAGGCCAAGAGGCAGGGGCTGCTACCCTGTTTGTTTATTGACCCCCCAGGAATCTGGAGGGGGCGGCCATGTCGGAGCCTACCCAGTGAATCAGAGCTTTGTTGCCGGGAATTCCAGCTAGCTTCCAGGCTGGCAAGGACTGCGGGAGTGGGACTGGACATTCTATGGCACTGAGTAGGGGTGTGGAGAGGGCAGCTCCTGTTGACTAACTTTCCCTTTCTATGGAAGACACAAAGTACTCACCGCCTCCAGGCCCAGCCCGGCTCCGAAGTGGACAAAAAAGATAAGACAACGTTCAGCAAGACTTGAAGGGAAGTTTTCCAAAGCCTGATGGGAGATGAGCTTGGGAAGTAAGCCTTGCTCTCAGCTAAGTGAGCCGCCCCGGAGGCAGGGAGGAAGGTGTGTGGCACATCCGGGCACGGGGTCTTGGAATGCTGCATTGGGAAACTGGAGTTGCAGAATCTCTCTGCATTTGATTGTCTTCCCTTCCACAAGTACAGAGGCCAGAAGGAGGCCACTGTGAAAACAAGGGAGTGCTTCGCCCTGCCTCTGAAAGTTGACAGGTGGAGAAAGAACCACGACTTGTAGACCTCTATACCCTAAGGACAGAGTGACCGGCTCTGGGGCATCCCTTTCAGCCTCTCTAATGAGGATGAGAGGACAGTGAAATGCAGCAACTCTGTGCAGAGAGCCAGGGCAGGAGACACTCCTGTGCCCTCTTGTGTGATACTGGGTGGGATGGAGGGAAGCCCTTTCCATTAAGCCACTGACTGAGGCGGAGCCTCTCCTGGAAACGACCACTATTTTCCCTCTTCAGTAGACTTGCCTGAAAAGAAGGTTAGCATTCCTCAGCTCAGCCCCCACCCATGAGCACGTTTGAAAAACAGCGTGTTTGTACCAAAAAGGATTCTGTTGCTATCCTTATTTATCCCCCACAGTCTTCGGGGCTTTCCACAGTTCCACATTGTTTCCGTACTG
This sequence comes from Micromys minutus, assembly GCF_963924665.1. Taxonomy (NCBI): domain Eukaryota; kingdom Metazoa; phylum Chordata; class Mammalia; order Rodentia; family Muridae; genus Micromys; species Micromys minutus. The sequence goes on along the minus strand of NC_137970.1, from coordinate 73,638,078 downwards.
AGGCCCGCCTACAGGAATAGCTGTGACAGCTGCCTGACCCTTTCGAGAGGCCCGAGTGGAGCCAACCGGGATGGCCGGAGGATGGTGGGATGACGAGCCAAGAGTGGGGAGCAGATCCTAGCTACAGGCATTACTTGGGTTAAAAAAATTGGGCTAAAGCCAGTGTCACAAAGTCCTTTGGACTGGGGAATGCCCCAGAGTTGGAAACAGCCCTTTGTGACCCAGCCGTGACCAGGCTGTCCTGGCTGTGCTCTGGGGAAGAACACACAATGACCTGGGCGCCATCGGTGTTAGCCTTTCATCTTCTCCAGCACTGTCTTCTTCCTAACCCCCATCCAGCTCCCGTACTGTTCTCTAGAACCCCGGTCTCCTCATGTCCCCTCAGATATCATGAAGAGGTAATTATTTCCTTTCCTATTAGTTGCTTTCTCTTTCTGGTGTTTGTGGCTAAGATGTTTGCTACTCATGCCCCATTCTCAGAACTCTCCAGCTATACCTCAGGTCCTTGAGAACATAATCCTACAGGAAGAAAACCTACATGAAAACAGAAAAGAGGGAATGTGCCATGCCATTCACAACCGCACCCTGAAGTGTGTCCACCCAGGGAAGCTTTGTTGGGTGTGGGGAGGCAGTGGGCAAAGGAAGTCTTGCGGAAAGAGTCAGGCCTCTCAATCCTGACACTGAGAGCCACACTCCAAGGAAGAGACAGATTACCCAGAGATTCTAAATTGACCTTGCTATTGAATTTCTCTCTGGCAAAAACAAGAAACAAAAAAATAAAAGCTAAGAAAGACCTGACCTCACTCTCCTCTCTGGCTCTACTTTTCCTTAACTGGTTTCATTAACACTTGTATTCTCTGTCTGTTGCTTGTGTGCTTCCCTTCTCCTTATACATTCACCTGCTGTCTGTGTCCCTAGAAATGACTCAGCACTAAGTTCATTTGTGACTCTCTAGGATACATAGCACTTCTCTATGCCAACACTGTCTCTAGACCCAAAAGCATTGCAGGAAAACCCAAAGAATGTCGATGATTCTCTCTAGACAACCTTTCTCCTTGTCAGGAAAGGTGGTTTCCTTCTCACTCTAGATTACTACCTCTCAACCATTTATCAAAACACACACACACACACACACACACTGTACTGGCTGGTTTTTGTTTTAACTTGACACAAGCTGGAGTTATCACAGAGAAAGGAGCCACCCTTAAGGAAATTCCTCCCTGAGATCCAGCTGTAAGGCATTTTCTCAACTAGTGATCAAGGGGGGAGGACCCAGCCCATTGTGGGTGGTGCCAGCCCTGGGCTGGTAGACCTGGGTTCTATAAGAAAGCAGGCTGAGCAAGCCAGGGGAAGCAAGCCAGTAAGTGACATTCCTCCATGGCCTCTGCATCAGCTCCTGCCTCCAAGTTTCTACTCTGTATGATCTCCTGTCCTGACTTCCTTTGGTGATGAATAGCAATGTGTAAGCTGAATAAACCATCTCCTCCCCAACTTGCTTCTTGGTCATGATGTTTTGTGCAGTAATAGAAACCCTGACTAACACACACATACATACACATTCCATCACCACTGCCACCACAAACATCACATCACCATACTCCTAGAGGAGAAGAGAGAGGCAGTATAATCCAGGAGGTATGATCCAGGAAGATGAGAGAGAGAGAGAGGGGGGGGGGGGAAACTCCTAGGCCACGCCTTAAAGAATCATATTCTTTTGTGATCTCCACAGACCTACAACCCTCAGAAAGTTAACATCGAATTGGCCCCCATTAGGCATAATGAGCTGTTGGATTACCTAGCTCTATATCTTTCTTGGATGTATGTCTCTTATTAACTACCGCATGGCTGATAAAGGATGTGCTGCTGGAGGCTTGGTGCTGTCTAAGGGTTTTCATAGACACTCAAGTTTCCTTGCACCTTAGGAAGTACAGGTATCAGATTTGTTCACACAGATCCAGTCTTTTTACACAGGCCTTTTTTAAAAACTATAGACACTTACCTGAGGCTGGGGACAGGTGTTTCGGAGGCTGCTGCTGTGATGAAGCCTGTCAGAAGCATGCCACTCATGACATCGTGGGAGGGTGTAAGGGCATCCCTGCATGACCAAAGGCTGCATCAGAACCAAGGCTCATGGAGGATGAAGATTGGCAGTAGACCAACTGTGGAGCATCAAGCACCTGGAAGAGTAATAAGCAGAGATTCTGAGTTAAGACTAGGAAAAGCCATTGGAGTCAGCACCACTTAACAGCTGCATGAATCAGCCGTGAGATAAGTAGCCACAGCTAACTGACTTCTCCAATAGGTCATTTATTGTATATTGTGTGCCACAAATGACTGGTTATTAGCCAATGAAGTATTTATTGTTGCCTAGTATGCTCTGTGCTAAAGACACAAAGGTGAATTACTATGATATAGGCACCTAGGTAAACTAATAATTATAATAAAATACTCATGTACCAAATACTAGCCAGCCTAGGTTATGGGGGTACAAAGCACATCTTAGACTACCCAGATTCAGGAAGTGCAGTTGAAGGCCTCTGGAGATAGATCAGTCAGTTAAGGGCTTGCTGCATAAGCACAAGGACTTTCATTTGATCCCCAGAACAAATGGTTTTTAAAAAGGTGTGCACGGTAGCTTGTACTTAGACACCCAATGCTGGGTAGGGGGAGGTAGGCAGATTTTCATGGGGCACCCCAGCTAGCCAGCCTAGCATACTTGGTGAGCTCCACAAAACCAGAGACTGTCTCAATTTAAATTAAAAAGGAAGCTTCTGAGGTTGAGCTCTGGCTTCCATAGAAATTCATGCATTTAAGCGTATGCTCCTGCGTACACACACACACACACACACACACACACACTACAAAGAGGCTGCTTTTAGGATAAAGCAGAATAGTTTGTCTATTTAGAAAAGGAGAGAAGGGGAGAAGGGCATTAATTGTTGATCCATCTATTTAAGTGCTGATGTCACAAAAAGGCAAAGCATATTCAGGTGATGGTGAGTTCAGTATAGTTAGAGTTTGGGAGACACAGAGAGGGAAAAGGCATAGTGCCTGCTCCAAAGAGTTCACAGACAGAGAAAACAAACAGGGAGAATAAAGACCATAATATGTTATATGTATTAATATTAAAAGGAGTGGCAGGATGGAGTTTAGAAAGAGATGAGGAACGAGGTGAATTCTACCTGGTCATGTCAAGAAAATTTCCCCAGAGGAAGTGTATGTTAGATGAATCATGAAAGAGAAGTGGGAATGCTTTAGGTAGAAAGATAAAAAGGAATGTTCCAAAGTAAAAATGAAAAAAGAAATGTGTAGTGTGAGCAAAAAACAAGATAGTCACCAGATTGGGCCCTGTCATGAATGACAAAAGATTCTAGCTTTTATCTTGTAGACAACAGGGAGGCGCTGAAGGTTTTCAACAGGAAAGTGACAAGGCCAGATTTTCCTCTGCTTGCCTAGTGTGGCGATTCTCCCAGGGGAAGAGCCTGCTGAGAAGCCAGCATATAATAAATAGGTAGGCAGGATGGATGAGTAGACAGAAAGCTTTGAGATACACTTAAGAGGTAAAATGTTTGGGACTCAATGGCCAATTAGATGTGAAAGGTAAGGGAGATGAAGGAGTCACAATTTCTAATTTTGGAGCTAGATAGATAACATTGCCAACAGCAAGAGCAGGAATACAGGGGAAAGAAGGCATTTGGTGTGGTGAGGATAAAGTTACATAATCAGCTCTACTGGAGACATTTAGCCTTATGTATCAGGATTGTTGGGTTTTGAAAAGGAGATGGATGAACAAAATAGTAGATGCACAAGCCAAGTGACAGCTTAATAAATGTATACAACATGAGGTGAAGCAGCAATGATGATACTTGCAAATAATAAAGGTAATCTCTTTCAATGTGTGTCCAAAAGAGGCAGTCCCTCCTCCAAAGAGGAAGAAGTAATAATCTTTGATTCCCAGTGATAATTAAACGGTGACCATTTTTAGATACTATTCCTCTAGTTCCCAACTATATATATATATATATATATATATATATATATATATATATATATATGTCCCTTCCTAAGATGAAAAAGAGTCTCACTTCACCCACACACTCCTACTATAGTAGCTGTACTTTCAGAACTTCCAGAATGAGAACAAACACTTAACACATTTAGACATCTGTAGACTTCATGCATCAAGTACTCCTTTCTCTTCTTCAAGGGTTGATGGTCCCAAGATAGAGGGCTATTTCAGAGTCTGAGGTCTGTAGCATGAGGGACATTTTGTCATAGTTTAAAATCCCTGACAATTACCTAACTACACAACTTTCTACCCACAAAGAGATTCCCCAAAGGATGGCTGAAAATCCCCAATCAGATACCAACAGGCAAAGATCACTTGGATGAAATATAATATATTGAAATGGATGTGGAGCACACCTTTAATCCCAGAACTCAGGAGTCAGAGGCAGGTAGATCTCTGAAGCAGTAGCCAGTCAAAAAACATTTTTATTTTTGTTGTATTCACAGGTAGTTCACGTTCTTAAAATTCAAAATATTTTCTTTCCCCTGCAGTGTTATCAATTGAATCCAAAGACTCTCGCACACCAGGCAAGCTCTATATCACTGAAGTACATTTTTAGCTATTAACATTTTTTTCATTTGAACTCTATTGATTTATTTGCTTGTAGCACTGGAGGCAGGGCCCAGGGCCTTTCAAATGCTAAGCAAGAGATCTACTTCTAAACCTTCATGTACACTCTTTCCAGAAGAGCTGGGAAGTGTGAAATAAATTGTAGGATGGAATTGAAAATAAGCTGCCACACTACCATAACCTAGAAGTAACCATTACTAACAGAAAGATATAGTATTTTGTCTTCGAAAGACAAATATTGTTAAGTTCCAAGTGACTTGGAGGACATGCGTGGTGGCTTGAATAGGAATGCCCGTTTTAGACTCCTGCTTTTGAATGCTTGGCCCCTAGGGAGGGGCATTATTAGGTGTAGCCTTGTTGGAGGAAATGTTGCGCTGTGGGGAGCTGGCTTTGAGGTCTGAGAAGCTCGAGTTGGTTCTCAGTTGGTTCTCTCTTTGCTTCCGTCAGATCAAGATGTAGAAATCTCAGCTCCTTCTCCAGTACCATGTCTGCCTGCAGGCTGCCATGCTTCCTGCCATGACAATAATGGAGGAAACCTCTGAAACTATAAGCCAGCCCCAATTAAATGTCTTCATTTATAAGAGTTGCTATGGTCATGGTCATTCACAGCAGTAAAACCCTGACTAAGACTACGTGAAACTGGCTGCCTGTACCCAGGTGAAGGAGAAGAGTCAGAGTAACTGAAAACAACCTATTCCAAAGAGAAAAGAGGAAGCATTTGGAAGTCTATGAAAGTAGTGAGTGCAGAGAAAGTGCTGAGAAAATGATGAGCATTGGATTAACTAGAGGTTCTCTGCACTGAACAAGCTTCTGCCATGGAGTTCGCTGCTGAGGGGAAGGCAAGTGGATTTCCCATCCCAAATCCTTTGTTGTTCTCTGTATTGTCCTAGGGAAAAGAGCCCTTCAAAGCAGGCTGTTCAATCAAAATATCTCCAAATAAAATTAAAGAGATATGTAGACAGCAAGTGTGCAGGAAGAAGAAAAAACCATGAAGGGGCAAGGCAACTTGACTCAACCCCCAAAGTACAGCTCCTCAGCTACTGAATTAGAAGATAAAGGAAATGAGGAAATGTTAGGTAGATTTCAAGAGGTGACCAGTCACAATGATAAGTGACATCAAAGAAGCTACCAATAAGCATATGACTCTAACCCAAGACCTAGGCAAGAAAAGAAGAAACATGGAAGAAAAGTACAGCAAAGAAGTTTGGATTCGGAAAAGAGAAAAACATAAAATAGAAACGTTAGAAATGGGGCCAATGAGAAGGTTTAGTGAATTAAGGTGTTTCCTCCAAGTCAGTGGGAAATATTCAGGAGATGGGGAGGATCAACCCTCAACAAATTGCTCCCCAACAATAAACCAACAAACAAATTTAATAATGAAATGTTAGAAATGAAAACAAAATAAATCAAAACTTTAAAAATCGTGAAAGACATCAGCAACAGACTCAACGCAGCAGAAGAAAGAGTATCGATGGCGGACAAGGTCACCAAAACATTACAGTTACAAACAACCATCAATAAGAAAAACAGTGCACAGCACTCAGGAGACAGAGACAGGCAGATTTCCGTGAGTTCAAAGCCAGCCTGGTCTACATAGTAAGTTCTAGGACATGAATGATCCTGTCTCTCTGTAAGGACGAAGCCATGTTCAGCCCGAGCGCCGAGATTATGAAGCCCAATGGCGAGAAGCTGGACAAGTTCGAATCTGGCATCTCTCAGGCGCTGCTCGAGCTGGAGATGAACTCAGATCTCGAGGCGCAGCTGCAGGAAGTTAACATCACCGCGGCCAAGGAAATCGAAGTTGGCAGTGGTCGAAAGGCTATCATAATCTTAAACCAGTTTCTCAGCTGATATCTTTCCAGAAAATCCAACTCCGGCTGGTTCGTGAATTGGAGAAAAAGTTCAGTGGGAAGCATGTACTTTTCATTGTTCAGAGGAGGATTCTGCCCAAGCCAACCCGGAAAAGGCATACGAAAAATAAGCAGAAGTGCCCGAGAAGCCGCGCCCTGACGGCAGTGCACCACTCCATCCTTGAGGACTTGGTCTTCCCAAGTGAATTGTGGGTAAGAGGATCCGTGTGAAACTGGATGGCAGCCAGCTCATAAAAGTTCATTTAGACAAAGCACAGCAGAACAACGCGGAGCACAAGGTCGAAACTTTTTCTGGTGTGTACAAGAAGCTCATAGGCAAAGATGTTAAGTTTGAATTCCCAGAGTTTCAGTTGTAAAGAAAATGACTAAATAAAGTGTCATTCATAGTAAAAAAAATAAACAAACAAACAAAAAACAAAAAACCCAAAAAACCAAAAATACCCACAAAAAAACAAAAAATAAAAAACAACAACAAAACCAAAAAACTAAAAGACAAAATAATAATAATAATAATAATAATAATAATAATGAGAATAATCTTAAGTTCCAAAAATTCTGGGTCAAAACACTAAAGCATAGGATAGGAATTGAGACAAAACTGAGCACACTGAGAATCTGTTTAACAGGACAGCCGCGCAGCAATTCCCAAATATATAGAAATAAATGCAGATTCCAGAGACATTTGGAACTCAAAACAGCATGACAAAGTAACATCCTCCATGGCACCCTGAAGTCAAGAAGTCAAAAATACAAACCAAAGAAGTAATGTCAAAAGCTTTAAGGAATACTACCACTTGCTACAGAAGTAAACACATCGGAAAAACATCCTGTCTCTTATCAGCAGACCTAAAATTATTCAACGGAGAAGAAGATACTTCAAGCTCTGAATGCAAGTGACTGATGGAGACCCAATCACAACACGACTCCTAATAACAACAGAGTGCTGTGGTTGTTGTCATTGGTTCTGGCATTAGACCAGACCCAGAGTGGAGTCTACATTCTGTAACTACCGACAATGTGGCCTGGAATACCTTTACCTCTCAGAGCATCAGTACTCTTGTCTGTATATGGGTATAAGAATGATACTGACCTTATGGAATTGTTCTCATCATTAAAGTCAATCACACCAACAGTATGTATCCCTATTTTTGCCAACTTTGTGATTACTTTTAATTTCTGTAATGACTTGAAGTGTGGCCCCTCCATACCTATTTAATAGTTACTTGCATTTCTTCTTGTGTGAACTATTTTGAGAATAGTTTTTTTTATATATATACAAAATTTAGTGTTCTGACACTTACCTACAATCCTGGCATTGCAGAGGCAAAGGAAGAAACCAGTCTAAGGCTAGCTCTTTCTACATAGCAAGTGCCCAGCCAATCAGGGCTCCAATAAATACAACACAACATAATTCTTAAAAAACAAAACAAAACAATGCTTTTCTTCTCATTCTTCTGCTAACCTGTTACCAGACAAAATTAAGATAAACTGAGGGATAAAAAAAAAATCATACCTTTTGAGTCATAGTGGTGCGCCCCTTTAAACTCACCGATCTGGAGGCAGAGGCTGCTGGATATCAGTGAGTTCAAGGCCAGCATGTTACAGGACAACCAGGGCTACATAAGAGACCCCGTCTCAACTTCCTTCCCCAAAAGATGAATTCATAGCATTCAGTCATAACACAGACAAAAAAAATTAACCTATTCTTGTTCCAGCATCAGAATCCTCTGTTTTCATCCTTTGGTTCTAGGACCTTAAGTCATTCCACTTCTCTATGCCTCGTGTTTTATATTTTCTATTTACTGACAATTCCATACATGTATATATTTTGACTATATTCACACCCGATTACCCTCTCTTCCTCCTCTCAATCCAGCTCAACTTCTTCTCCTTAACAAATTCCCTTTCTACTTTTGTTTTTTTCTTTTTTTTTCTTTGTAGTTTGCATTGTTACATTGTTTGGTGGAGTGTAATTAGGGTTATTTGCACAAACATAGATAGGCAGTTATTTATTAGAGCATGGACAACTAACCAGTGGTGATGCCACTGAAGAAAATGAGTTCTTCTCCCCCAAGCAACCATTAACTGCCAATAATAACTCCTCAAGAAGGAGAGGAGCCTCCATTCATGATTGATGTTGAAGGGCCCCATCTTGTGCAGGTCTGTAGGTGTAATCACAGTCTATATGTTCATGAACACAGTGGTTTAGGACTTATTTTGCCATTCTGTCAAATACAAGTGTTTTAGATTGGCAGGCACCAAAACACTATTATCCCCAATTTGTACAGCGTGAGCTTGAAGTCTGCTAAACTGTCTTTCAGGATTTTTGACATATGAGCCAGGCACTGTGGTCAGCACTTAGGAAGAGAGGGGAGGATGGAGATTTCAAAGTCATTCTTGAGTACATAGCAGTTTGATGCCAGCTCTAGATGAGTTAGATTCTGCTTCCAACAAAGAAATAAACCAAAGCAAGCAAGCAAGCAAGCAAGCAAGCAAACAGAAAGATTTTTAGCATAACCTTGTAAGGCTGTCCTAGCAAAGAACTATAATTTCCTTTTCAGATGAACATGCTGAGATATAACTGAACCTATCCAGAGCTCTTGATTTATGTTTGTTCTAGTGTGTGTGTGTGTGTGTGTGTGTGTGTGTGTTATCAAGCCTGACAATCTGAGTTCCATCTTTGGACCCCCACTTGTAGAACTGATAGAACTAACTCCTTCAAATTACTTAAGACTCTTTTCTTCCAGACACATCTAGGTTTGTGTCCAATTGACAAAAACCAACCAGCACTCTAACCATGATGTAATACCTGAACTGTGAGCTAAAACAAACCATTTGTCTTTCAGTTACTTTTCCCCAAGTGCTTGTTAAGAGATCCATTTTTTTTTTTCATTGCATGTCTGTCTGTATGTGCCAGTGCTTATGGAGTTCTGAGGCACCGGGGTCCCCTGGAGTTGGAGTTACAGGTAGTTGTGAGTTACTTGGTGTGGGTGCTGGGAATTGAACTTGGATATTTTGAGAGAGGAGCAAGTGCTCTTAACCACCGAGCCATCTCTCTGGCCTCTACTCAAGTTACTTTATCACAGCATCGGGAAAAGGACTAAGACAAGATCTTCAGTTGTTGTGGAAAGAATGAGGCAGTAACTTCTATACCCATATGGACAACAGTAGTTACACTCTTCTAACCAGGCGTGCTGATGCATACCTGTGAAACCCAGGAGTCTGCAATAAGAGGATTCTGGGTCTAAGGACATCCTAAGTGACACAGAGAAACCCTGTCTCAAGAAAAAAAAATACCACCAAATTTCATATATATATATATATATATATATATATAACTAAATGTTAATATATAATATATGATTCTCACAACAATCCTATAAGAGTCCTTATTGTCTTCAACATACAATGTAAAAACAGGTACAGGGACAGATAGTAGCTTGTTTGGTCATACTGAAGCCATGTGGCGAAGAGCTGAAGTAGTTCTGTCCCAGAATGCAAGTTCTTCATCATCACATGATGTTGTCTGTAAATTCTCGAGTCCACACTGTGAGGCACTGTTGTCAGTGGTCCCCTAGCAAGCAGAGGAGTGAGCTTGTTGGGAAGATGAAGGGCATTAGAGGAAGAGAGTGGGGAACAAAAGAGAGTAACATATGTGGCCATGTGAGTGTGTGTTTGAGATTCAAGTAATTAGGTACATGTATGAAATTGCCATAAATTAAACACAGACAAATATGCATCCATAGTAAAGAAAATGAGGCTATCTGCTTGACAGTTGGGGGGAAATGGTGAATACCAGGGGGAGTATCTAGGAGGGGCTGGAGGAAGGAAAGGAAGGAGGGAAAGTGATATAATTCTATTTCAATTGAAAACATTATTTTAGGCCAGGTGTGGTCCCACATGACTTTAATCCCAGGATTTAGGAGGCAAAGGCAGGCTCTGTGAGTTTGAGACCAGCCTGGTCTACAGAGTTCCAGGACAGCTAGGGCTACACAGAGAAACCCCATCTTAAAAACCAAAAGCAAAACCATCATTTGCAATAGTTTTAGAAGCTATGCAGTGAAACAGCATCACAACCCTGGTCCAGACTGTGTCCCATCACGGTAGGGCTGTGCATCTCTGTGTGTTTATGCCTTCCTCACTCTGCTCATTCTTCCCTCCTCCTAACAAGGCCAGTAGGCATTAGTCATCGAGGTTCCGCTCTAATTATCTAAACTAATCACTTTTCAAAGGGGTGGTGTTGCTTTTAATGTTTTATTAGCATATACTTCTTTTACACAGCGTGCATATGTATATGGATAAACATATAATACAAATGCAACATGCTGAGTCTGTTTTTGCTGTTAATGTGACTGTGGTTTCAGGGCTGAGCACTCTGTGTTGCACAACCACCAGTAAAGGGACTCATCCTGGGAGATGCTAATTTCCCTTCTCCTAGCAGCTACTGGTTGCCTGTAGTACTTTGTCTAGGGTTGGTATCTGCATTTATTTGTGAGTGTAAGGATTGTTTTTGAACATAGGAAGGAACATAGCTGGTCTAGCAAAGTGGCAGTGGGGGATTCTTTTATAAGCTCCATGACCTCACTAGCCCCAAGAAGCTAGGCAGGGTTCTAGTACAGGGCATTATTTCCCTCCTATTGCGTAGGCGTCATCAAAGAAGCATCTCTTTACAGCAAACGGAGACCATCATAGAAAAGCACAGCAGGCAAACAAATGCACCACACACACACACACACACACACACACACACACACGAGCATAGGTGAAGGCAAACTGTGGTGACTTTGTCTAGCAGGCTGACAAACCCAGGAAAGCACTGAAACGGCCTTTGCGGCACATCTGAGAAATACATTTTTGGACTGACACGCTTCTCCGTTTGAGTGCAGAGCTTCTTCAGTGTCTGGAGCTCAATCAATACTTTCAAATGAACAAATGAACTCTTCCCACCTCAAAGCCAGCAGTTAGAAACTGACACTACAGACAGAGTTATAGAAATGGACGAGGAGGTCCACTGGAGTGTAATGTGAACGAGCAAAAGTGTGCAATTGACTCAGATGTCCATCACCAGGGGACTGGCCAGTGGACTGTGCCAGAGCGGAAGCACAGCATGTTGGGTAAGGGCACAGGTCCAGAGCCACAGCGTCGGCCTCTACATCTGGCTCTGCCACTTACTAGCAAAAATCTGCACAAGCTCTCTCACCGTACTGTACTTCCGCTGCCGTACCCTTAAAGTGGGGCTAACAAAAAAGACTTAGCCCGTGTGCCTCCATTTTTACTGCCACGCTGTCGACAGAAACGCCACACTGAGAGAGGGAATGTGGCCATGCTGTCTCACCTTGAACTGAGGAGAGAAGTCCGTAGTCATGGAAAACCGCCTCATTCAGTGCCTTGTTGCCAGCCATTAATTCACGTTGCCCGCTGTTCAGCAAGCACTCAAATGGGAACTATCAGGGTCACTCATACCGGATTGTTATGTACTTGCGAAAGGAGCGTAGCTTTCAGTGCGCCGCTATCTTGATTTGCTTTCTACTGCTGTGATAAACACCATAACCAAAAGAACTTAGGTTTTTCTGAAGGGACTCAAAGAAGGAACCCGGAGGCAGAAACTGAGGCAGAAGCCATGGGAAAATGCTGCCTTTTGGTTTGCTCCTCGTAGCTTCCTAATCTTGCCTTCTTATACAGAACCCTCTACCCAGGGGTGCCCTGCCCACAGTCAGTTGGGCCCTCTGTGTCCAAAATGCCCCCACGGACTTGTTTACAGACCTATCTTGCCAAGGCTCTTTCTCTGCAAAGGTTTCCTCCTCCAATGTAGCTCTACTTTGTGTCAAGCTGACAAAAAGCTAATCGCTACAGATGCCAAACACATACATTTTAGTTAAAGAAAACAGCTGTTAAAATAGTATGCTTGATAAAAGTCGAATTTTGTAAATGCCTTTACAAATCTATGTGTGAATACGTGCAGAAAGAAAGCCTAGACAAATATATTCCAAACTGTTTATTGACACTTCTGGGAAGCTGCATAAATGAAATTCTCTTTTTTGCTAATCCCGTCTTTTTCTTTTTTGTTGACAAACCGTTTATTATTCTCAGGAGGAAAAAAAACAAAAACACCAAGTTTTAAGGTGAATATGCTTAGGAAAGAACCAGACAAGGGAAGTCTTTCTGCCGCTACAGACTCCTTGCCTCAGTCCAAAGTGAGGCTGATAACCAACTTCTCTCTCACAATGTGGCTTTTCTACTAGACAGCATGGTGGGAAGAGAGGGGGCACACATTATACATGTCTTCCTAAAATGATTTCCTGTAGTATACAGCCAAAGCCAAGTTCCTTCTTCAGATATACCTCAATTCATAAATCAGAGAAACTCCAACTGTCAAACTGGAAGAGACTTGCTTGATGAAAGCCATCCCTCAACTGGCAAACGGAAACAAGGTAATGTGTTCCCGAGGTAAGACCTAAAAAGCATTTTGAGAAATAAAATTCATTTCCCACTCAAAAGCCTAAAGATACATCCCCATGGGTGATAATATTATTCTAAGAGACAACTCAACAAAACTGGAATTTTCCTACACTAGTTATCAGGATGTAAGTTGGTAAGCCATTTTGGGGAGAGAATTGAGACTGTCTTTTAACAATGTTGCTGCTCATAGTTTGTGAGTGAACCATTCCACTCCAAAGAATCTTCCTGACACAAGCATTCACACAAACTCGAGTACTGAAGAACGGACACAGAAGCCATAATGGTCATCGCTGGGGACCTAAACCTCCACCAGTAACAGATGAATAAACTGTGCTTATGCTCAGAGACACATTATTGAAAATGAGTGAATGACAGCCGCATATTTCAGCATGGATGTATTTCACAAGTATAATACTGATTAGTAAAAATCAAGTTGCAGTATAATGCATACACTGAACACCACTGGAATAAACTTCTAAAATGTATGAAGCATCAGCATATGTTCTTTAAACACACCCTCACGGTAAAGATGAAAGTATGAATAAATGAAAGAGAATAGCAAACACTACATCCAGGACACTGTGGCCTGGGGAAGCTTTAATTATGGAAAAATAGACTCTATTGGTAATGTCTTCTTTAACCCGAACATCATATGATGTCCAGGTCTTATTATATCTCTCTTATGTGCTTTATGCTCCTTTGAATGTACAAAAACATTTTATAACAGTGTTTTTTAAAAATGCAACCAATCCCATGCTGAATGGAAAGCCGATCATTTTCAGATAAAACAAGACACTAAATGCAACGCAATAAACACCGATGTTGCACTCAAAATTTAAAAGATTGTTCCTCGAATCCTCTTCATTTTCCCAGAACTACTTCCACAGCAAGGAACCTACTAGAGAACTAGCAGTTGGGTGTAGTCCTAGCCAGTAAATCAGGAGAAAACCTTTCAGCCGGTCATTAACTACATTAAGGAGAATGATTTTATTCACCTCTTGGGCTTGCGAATTTAAAAACACAATGGTGGAGCAAATTGTCTTAGAGAGTTTTGTTTTCAGATGATTGTTTGTTCATCTGGTTGGTTAATTGGTTAGTCAGCTGCAACTGCTAAACCCATCCCAGTAAAACGCTCAAGTGTTTCCCATGTCAAAACATTATTCAGATTTCTGCCCTTAGTGCGCTTTATGGACATTGTCTTTCTCCAAGAGGACAATTCACTTCAAAAGCATCTCCAATCTCCCCACCCCCCCACACACACTTTAAACAGAATCTATTAGCATTTTCCTAAAACTGTTGTCCTAGAAAGATGTCCTTATTATTTTAGCCATCAGTGTTTGGAATCCTTTGGAAGGACTGACAAGGTGGCCCAGTGGGTAAAGACACCTCCTGCCAAGCCTAAGGGCCTAAGTGTGGTTCCTGGGAACCACGTGCCTCCCTCTTACATGCACATGAAATAAATTAAAATGTAATAAAGAATATTGACTCCTTTAGAAGGGAAGACCTTAGTTCAATACCATAACACCCACTGAGTGGGCTTTCTCTGAGGGAGCACTTTCTCAGTTTATAAGACTCTCTTCTCCCCTTCATTAATGACACCTAAGGTCACCTCACAGGCATTATGACAAATCAAAGCAGACACTTGTGAGCAGGTGTGATGGGAAGGCTGTGTCCTAGATGGCTTCTTTACATCTGCATTTTGGGCTTATCCTGAGCTTACTGCTTCAAGTCAAGCTCCCCTCCTTTAGGTGACAGAAGAGTGAAAGCTGTCCCTGGTGAGAGCTCAGAGCCACACAGCTAGGGCCTAATCCAGAAGGGAGAGTCTCTTCCTCCATGCCTTTATCCCACATCAAGAGTTGGCAGGAAGCAGTACTTTGAGGCAGGGAAGGAGCAGCTCCATCTTCTTTCAGAGACAGGACATTGACTTAAACTTCTAGCCCTGAGATTCCTTAGAACCCCTCCCCAAACACACACACACACACACCCCTGCCACCACTCAAATCTCAGAAGAATCTTCTGAGGTTAGTGGCTTCCTCTGGATTTTTTGGGAGATGATTTACTTGGGAGTCTTTAATGTAGAAATAAAGATTCCTTTGGAAAAGTCTATAGGTGGAGATTTCAATGCCTTTGTTCTTTTGAACAATGGAAAGGAAAGCAGAGAGGTGTGTTCTTCTCCTGACAGTATGTGACATGCTCTTGGTGAGAGAGAACACTAGATCCCCCTCCTAAAAAATCTCTTCTCCCCACCCACAGCCACCTCACCTGCTTGGAACCCATGAGATCTGTCCTTATCTACCTATCACAAAAAGGATAAACCATATTTACCCTTCCAGTCCCAGGCCCATGTACCAGGTTGGGGCACCCCTGAGGCTGGAAGAGGCAGGGAGTGTGGAAGGAAATGGAATGTTGGACTCCAGAGAAGTAAGCTCTATTTCAAATCACTCCAAACTGTGCTCTGGAGAGGTAAAAGGTGCCTCCCGGGTACAGGAGGCAGAAAAGGAATCGGAAGACAGAATGAACAATGGAGAAAGTGCCTCAGGGAAAATGAAGGGGGTCAGGAAGTCAGTGCAGGTTTGCCTTGAGTCCATCACCCGGGATTCTGAGGCCTCAACCCAGTTTACTTCAGGGAAGAACTCCTGTGTGCTGTCTCCTGGCCAGAATACTCATTTACTCAGAAAAATTGGAGGTTCACTGTTGCCTCTCTTCTCTTTCCAGCAAATGCTTTACACACACACACACACACACACACACACACACACACACACACACACACACACATACACATCCCTTCCCTCTCACCAGTAAATCTACCCTTGGACAAAAAGAATGTCATTGAAAAATCTAAGATAAAGAAACACCCCATTTCTATCAGAGAAACAAACCTCTTTCCTCTTATTCATCCTTTAGACCACAATCACTCAAATTATCTTGAGTTACTATTCTCGGGCATCTTTTTTCTTCTTTATGAATCCAATCAGTGGCTATTTCATTAGAAGCATTTTAGATGCAAGTTTTCCCCAAAGACAGACACATGCAGGCAGACAAGACCAGGCATACAGACACCCTCTTAGACAGTACCCTTGCCGCTTCCCTTATTTCAGCCAGCTGAATGAGGGCAAGGCTTGGAAATCATTTCTCTGTGGCCTACCTTCTGATTCCGTCAGGTCTGAGAAGCAGGCTGTAGCTGGAAACTGGGAGGCCCAGGCTAGGCTGCCTCTGTGAATCAGCAAAGAAGTCCCCCAGACAGGGATGCCGACAGCTGCTGTGTGCACACTCTCCCTGTCTCTCCCACCTCCCCGTCCGTCCTCCTCCTCCTCCTCCTTCTCCTCCTCCTCCCCTCTCCGAGAGCTGCTCTGTGTTGCTATGCAATCATCACCAGGACTAACAGCACCATTCCGACCTCAGGCAAAGACACCCTTGACTGGACGAACGCAAAGCGAGCAAGGACAGTTTTATAAAAGTACCAGAGCTGTGGCGGCTCGCGGAGATTTCAATTCATTAGAAGCAGAAGAGCAAAGCGGAAGAGCCTGAAAAGCAGAGGGAGAGAGGGGGAGAAGGAGGAGAGGCTTCCACAGGGAGGAGGAGACAAAAGAGCCCTGGAGATCAATACAAGCTGCTAAGCTGAGCGAAGTGTCTGGCCCCCAACTTCCACACACCCAGCCCAGAGCCAAAACCAACTTTGGAGCCAGCAGCTGGCAGGGGCCCCTCAGTAGCCCGTCCAGGATTCAATTTCTGTGCCGGGAGCTGAAACACACTGCTCTAACAATTGTCATGGGTACCCAAGGTACGGACTTGGTTGGGCACAGTGCAGTGTGCCAGTGACCTGTGAGTTCTTGTAGCCACTCCCTCCTAGACCTTCCGTGTGTGAAACTCAACAAGTAATAGAAAAGGGTCTTGCAATGATTTGAGAAAATAAAGCTCCCTTCTCTGTCTACCCTACTCACGGTCCCAGATTGTATGCACACCAGTTCTCACTCTTTCAACTGGTAAAGGTTTAAGTTCCAAACGGTCCCAACAGATCTGGATGCAGGATATTATATCCCTTTACAGAGGGCTCAGCACACAGCAGATCACTGCACACACACACACAAACACACACACACACACATACACACACACACACACACACACACACACACACACACATACACACACACTGCGTGAATGAGGATTGCATGGGTAAAGGCAATCAGAAAACCCTCACTGCCATCCTCCTACCCAAAGGACACAGGGACTTGAAGCCCTAGAGCTCCAGGCCTTGGCAAAGGGACTCAATCTTTCCTCCCCCTGCTTCTGCGACGGGTATGTCTGGGAGTAAGGGGCTGCTTGGGGGTGTTACTGAGCTCCTGTGAGGATGAAACTCCATGTACTCTGATGGCATCAGAACTTAAAATAGAAAATGCTTCAGATTTGTGGTTTCTGGGGCTGGTATTAATATGCCTAAAGTGCTGAGAATTTTTAAAGACTATTATTTAGAGTTGTACTATATTTTGTGATTAAATGACAACTTTTTTATTTGTTTGTTTGAGATAGGATATTACATATTTCAGGCTGATCTCAAACTTGGTATACAGTTGAGGGTGACCTTGGATTTCTTACCCTTTGGCCTTTACCTCCTGGTGCCGACGTCACAGACGTGCAGCACTGTGTCGGTTTTGGTTTATGTTGCACTAGGGGGCAAATCAGGGCCCTGTCTTTGCTGGGCAAGCACATCACTCTATTCCAAGCCCTGAGAAAGACATTTTAAAATCATTTTAATGGAGAATAGTAATTGTTCATATCCGGTGGGGGTGTATATTTATGTTGTAGAGCCAGTCCCACTAACTAATATAAGTCACCAACTTCCCATTTTTTCCTTGCTAAAAGTACTATACAGCCTTTCAGCAGTTTGGAAAGAAACACACTGTCATTTTATATGTGCTATATTATCATTATTCACATTTCCAATATGATCAGTATTTAAAACTGGTATGAATTGTGTGTGTCTGTATTTCAGGATGAGATTTTAAAAGCTCATGTTTCACTAGTTATGGGGATGCAGGTAAGAGGCCAGCCTGGTTCACAGAGTGAATTCCAGGACAGCCAAGACTACACAGAAAAATAACCCTGTCTCACAAACAACAACAACAACTACTACTACTAGTACTATTAAATTAAAAGCCCCCACATACACCCTGAAAAATAAAATAACCCTGGAAGTTCCTGGCTTCAACAAATGGCTAGAAATAAAAAGCCTGATCTCTTGAAAGCAAACAAAATGGGAGCTAACTGTCCTTCCCAAAGCTAACCATTTATTTAGTATCCTTTACTATCCTGTGAGTGAGAGTTTGTCTACATATATGTGTGTACACCACATGTATGTGTGGTGCCAATAGAGGTCAGAGGACAGTGTCAGATTCCCTAGAACTGGAGTTAGGTATGGCCATTGGCCATCTTGTGGGTGCTGAGAACTGAATCTGCAAGAGACTTAAATGCCCTTAACCAGTGAGGAAGATATCAGGCCCTTACCAGGTGCAAGAAAGGTCACTGGTTTCTGGGCTGGGGAGATGGCTTGGTCCGTAAAGCACTTGCTATGAGCATGGAGACCAGAGTTTGAGTTTCAAAACCCATGTAAAACAGGCCCAGGAGGTAACAAGATCCTGGAAACAAAGCCTTGGCAAAATGGGGGGCAGAGACAATCAGATCCCTGGTCACTTGGCAGAGTCCCAAGACAATGAATGACCCTGTTTGAAACAAAAAGTGGAAGGCACAGAGCCCTTCTGATTGTCCTTTGACCTCCACACTAAGACCCATCCCCATCCCCTCCCCCCCAAACATGCAGAGGTATACTCACACAAACACTGTGAGGATTATCTTTTTGTCATTATTTATTTCTTGTTTAACTTGGTACAAGCTAGAGTCACCTGAGAAGGGGGGAATAGCAGTCAATAAAGGCATGGCCTCCATCACATTGGCCTGTAGGGGTGTCTATGGGACATTTTCTTTCTTTCTTTTTTTAATTGAAGAACTTTATTTTATAAAAACAAAGATAAATGTACAAATTTTAAGCATTTTTGCATACATTTTTGTCATTGCTTGGCTTTTTTAAAAAATAAGGTTTGATAGTGTGCATTAAGATCTTACTAGTTACAATGAGCATAAAGTACATGTAAAACAGGATGTAACCTGGAATTAGTCAAAGTTTTCTTGGTGTGTAAGGATTGAACATAATGGTTTATTCTTTTTTTTTTTTTCTTGAACTTCACACAGTCTGTGCATTGTTTCTGGGGTGTTCAGAGCTTTCTGGGGGGGGCGTTTTCTTAATGATCGTTGTGGGAGGCCCCATCCATGGTGGGCAGGGCCATCTATGAGAAGGTGAAACTGGGTTGGATTTGAAAAGCAAGCCATGTCAGACACGTGAGCAGTAAGCTTACAAGCCAGTAAGCAGCCTTTGTTCATAGTCTCCACTTTAGTTCCTGCTTCCAGGTTCCAGCCTTGACTTCTTCGACAAAGGACTGTACCATGAAAGCCAGATGAACCCTTCCCTTGCCAAGTTGCTTTAGGTCGTGATATTTTAACAAGGCAACAGAAAGCAAACCCGAAGAGACACGAAAACCAACACAAGAGAAGTGGCTGGTTTCTGGGGGAGCTTTAGAGAACCTGTCTGATTTCAACAAGGATGCCTTCAACCAAACTTTTACTAGCTAGCCAGCACCACCCAGGCCTGATGGTGCACTTGGTCATGATTTTACCATGATGTCCAAACAGGGTGCCTCGGGAGTCCTTTACAACCAACTGGGAATGACTGAGAAGAGGTGATGAGCAGAAAGAAGACCCGAGGGAATGTTCTGAGACTGTGCTTGGCCTGGCACAGACATGGAATAAAAACTCAACACAGTAAGCACAGGGAGCCTGACTCGATGCTGACCCTTGGCACCACCTCACTAGCACCCCCCCCACCCCCCCCAGAGAACCACAGACAAGGTCTAGAAGGAGGAAGATGGGAGAGGCTGGTGGGGTACTTATTGACACTTGGACTTGTCCAAGTCACAAGAAGCACTTCTAATAATACTTTACATTTCTCTTTTCTGTTCCTAGAGCAAGCGTTCAGACTGCAAATACAAAAATACCGTGCCAGTCTCGGTGAAAATAAACCCATAGCGTTTATCCTGTGGGTACAACAAAATGCTTCTCAAAATTCCTTTCTCACAGACTAGTATGGCAGAAGAAATCGCTCTTCCTTGCTTTTTAGATTAAGGCTTCTGAGGGTCCCTTTGAGACAGAAAACATTAAACAGCCGATGGCTGGTGTCTTCTTTTTCTCATTGCTGTGACAGAACTTTTGGCAAAAGCAATTTCAGGAAGGAAGGTGCCTAGGGAGATGGCACAGCAAGTGATGGTGCTCGCAGCCAAGCTCAGCAACCTAAGTTTGGAGACCCTGTTGTGTAGCAGTTGGCTCTGAGATTAAACCCTTCCAGCTTGCAGTGAAGCTCTTCAAATAGGAAGGTAGACAACCCAAAAGAGCTTCAGGAAGTCCCTGAAGCTGAACAGAGTGACTAGAACCTTCCCTGCCAGAGGAAGCAGAGCCAAGTTGCAAAGAAGAAATCTCAGATCAACTGAGCTGCAAAGAAGACTCTGAGATCAGGTCACCTGCCTGGAAGAAGCAAAAACCAGCTGATCTGCCTGGAAGAGGATTAGACCTCTGAGGTACCTGGAAATGACAGTTTCCAACCTACTGAGCTGCTCGCGGGGCTGTGAAGTGTGCTGCCAGGTTCCCGGATTTGTGAGCTGTCAGCCATCTGGGCTCTGGTGATGCAGCTGTCTTTGAGTCATTTCTGCTCCTGTAAGTAACTCCCACCCATAGTCCTCTAAGTAACCCCAATAAAACTCATTGATTCTCCAAATTATTTGGTGGCTATCTGTACTTTGGTCTGTTGCGGATTCCCTTTCTGGGGTGAGTAGATGTGTATGCAGCATCTCCTCAGAAAAAGTTTTGTCACACAACAGACTCATGTAATATAAAGGGAGAACTGACTCTCAACTTGTCCTCTGACCTCCACACATGTGCTGTAGCTTGTGAGCACTCCCTTACACTATAAATAGATAGATAGATAGATAGATAGATAGATAGATAGATAGATAGATAGATAGATAAAAAGCAAGCATTAATTTTGGCTCACAGTTTAAGGATGTAGTCCATTGTGGCAAGGACTACATGGGCAGCAGGACTATGAAACTGTTGGTTGCTTTCACAATCAGGAAACAGAGACCAATGAGCATTAATGCTCAACTCACTTTCTCATTTATATTCAGTCCTGGAGTCCAGGACCATTTCCATTTCAGATTGACCCTCCCACTTCCAGTAACCCCATTTATCAAGTCTCTCATGTACATATCCAGAGGTTTGTCTCCTAGCCGATTCTCAAATCTAAGTATCACTCTGGTACTTCTCGTATCCTGTCTCCTTCTTCCTTTCTCTGTCTTCATAGCCTTTTATTATCTTCAATCCCTTCACTGTCCCTAACCCTTTCCTTGTTGCCTCAAAATATGAGAGGGTCAGAAGTGTGCTGACTCTTGTGATCTGGGAAGTAAAAATCCTATCTATCTACTAGAGGAAGTCCCCCAACACATGCCATGCACTTCACATGCACAGGTATGTTAAACCTATGCCACTTGCAAGCTGGAAAATATGTGGAGGAAAGAAACATCATCAGAGAAAAGAATTCCCAGGTTTCAAATAAGGCTGAAAACGAGAGGTCGGACTAAAACTGGAGAGGACAAAAATAATTGTAAACTGTCATTTATTATTCGCACAGTGCCTCCTGACATATTATTCCATTCATATAGAAGAAAGTATTTCCAAGGAAGGGAAATTGCACACAATCAAAATCAGACAGAAGGAAAATATCTTGAGAGAGTTATCAAGATGAATAGGGGTTGAAATGGGACAAGAAGTGAGACCCGCAGGAGGGAGAGATTTCCAGCATGTGTGCATGACATAGATGAAGAAAGCAACAAGTTGGGAGATAGGTTGTAATTTTAAGATCAAGTCACAAGGCTGAAAAAGCTGGCTTTTGTCACTGGAGCTAAGGAAAAATGTAAAGCTGTAATACACTAAGGGTTGAAGAATTAATGTTCCAGTCAATACTCCCAGCACTCTGTTGAGGTTTGCTGAACATCTCAAGATGCAGAATTCATTTTACACACTTGACTACCTCCCACCCCCTTCTCCTGTTCTTCAAGCTTCTGCTAAACCAGACCCAGCAGCTGTGGTGTTACATAACCAAATAGTATGTTCTATTTATGTTCTCAAATATATTCCATTTAGAACCAAACCACTCAATCTGCAGTTAAAGTGGTAGAAAGAACACTGAATTAGGAGTCAAAGGACAAAGGTTATAACCCCAATTTCATTACAAAATTACTGTTAATCTTTCTGAGCCTTGGGCATTTTTTTGATCCTTCACCAAACCGTAAGTAATAGCTTTCCTGTTTATTTCACTTTATTAGGTGGACAAACCAGTAGAACAGTCAGTGTGAATACACAGCGGATATATTGAAATTGTTAAGTGCTCTTTAAACATAAAAGGTTATTATTTTCACTGCTTTCCTGGTGTTTTTTGTCTCTTAAAGAGGACACAAAGACCTATTGCAGCAGAGAAAGCATGTTACGGATGCATTTAGCTCCCTGCTTCTACTGTGATTCAGATACTATCCTTTAGCTGGATTGGCTAACCTTTCAGTTTCAGACCATCCTTCATTATATCCACCTTCCAGCCTGGACACTTAGACATATGCACACTCTCCAGCAACTGTTCCTATGTCAGCTTCCAGGATAAGGCGTGGAACTTAATAAGAGCTCCAGGCTCTCTGGGCTAGAAAGAACTGCTATTGATTTGTACTTTCATTGTGTTCAGGTTGATGAGGCACCAGCATTGAGAGAGAAAGGGAATTCGTATTTTAGAGGATTACATCTTATGCCAAACACAGCACAGATCACTTTACATCTGTTAACTGTTGTCTCTGCTCACAACACCCCAGCAAGATAAGGGTTGTTATCCCCAATTTTACACAGAAGGCAGGCTCAATTCCAAGAGGTTAAGCTACTCATTCAATTTCATAAAGCTAACATAAAATGTAAGCTTGGATTCATTCCAAATTTACCTAGCTCCAAAGCCCATGCTCTTCCCACTGCTCCCCCATTTCCAGGCATACTCACAATGTTAAAAGGTGGGGCAGAGCATATCTTAAAAATTACCACTTCTTCATTTTTGGCACACTTGATTCCGCACATTGCTATGCCATCTGGCAAATACCTCAGCCACCAACTGCTAAAGGACCATTTCCAGGGTGCCTTTAAAACGTGACATTGCCTTGAACTTTTATAAAGTGAGCCTAGGCCTAAAAAAGAGTTGTCTCACTTTTACCTCTAGTAGTGAACTCTAGATGCAGACACCTGATAGTCTCAACTTGAACGGCTATCAGTAATAAAAGGATGCCCCACACATTCCTGCCTTGCCAATAACCAACCAAACTCAGAGCTACCACCTTGACTCCAACTTAAACTCAATCTTAGATTCCTGTTATGGGAGTCAGCTGTCAGTTGTTACCTCCTTAGTATAATTTGAGGAAGGCTGACTCTTCAAAATTACTTTCTTGTTGCCATACAATTAAATAGTTTTCAGTGGCTTTAGGGTTATATAACCATGACTACAATCCAACTTTTTGTTTGTCATATTAAAATGAAACTTTAAGTTCAATGTACACACAAAATTGTCTGGATAAAAACATCTTTATAAATTAGTAACTATTAGTAAGTGAGGAAGGGGGTCCGGGTCACAGAAAAAGGAGATTTATCAGTCTTTGATCTCTCTCTGTCTCACTGTTTCTGTCTCTGTCTCTGTCTCTCTCTCTGTCTCTGTCTCTCTCTACCCCCCCCCACCATCTTGCTTACTTTTTTGAGCCAAGGATCTATCTCATTCTGTAGTCTACAGAAGCCTGAAATGAGGAACAAGGTGACTTTATACTGACAGCAATCTCCCTGGATGAACCTCCAGTGTGCAACTACCTACCTGGGTAGTCTTTTAAGGGTCTTGTGACATATAACACAGCAGAAACAGGATCAAAGTTATAATGAGGTATACTTCATACAAATGAGTGATGAGACTGGGTCTAAGAATAAAGTAAAATTTCTCTAAAACACATTTGGCATTTTTTTTAAATTCATGTGTTAGGACCATTTTATTTTAAGGCAGTACTGTGTCTTTATATATTGTACTAAATTCTGCATATCTTACTGAGAAAGAAACACCTCTTTTGCTCTAGTTTGCAGAATTTTAAAATATTTCATCCATAGCTGTGTTCCACACTTCTAAACCAGTATGTATCATTTCTCATTTCCTCCACACCCCTCGGAGTTCTGGGCAACTAGTAATTTCATTTCTGTCTCAATAGGGAATACAATTATAGACATTTTACTTACATGCAATCATTCATATTTTGATCCTTTGTGTCTCCTGACTTGCACTTAGGATACTTCAATCAATACTTTGCCATGTTGTACCATGTTTCAGTATTTCATTCCTTCTAAGGCTGTGTAATATTCCATTGTATGGGAACACCACACTCTGTTGCAGTAAATGAAAATTATAAAATATTCATAGCAACCTTTATGAAACATCTATGTCTGCTTTCATAATCTTCTCGAATCTCTCCCTTTTCTCTTCTGCCTTACCAAAACTTTGTCCCTGTCCCACTTTCTACTATCCAGTCATGCATCGCCTTGACATCAACCTACACACTCTTTATTTCTTTTTATTCTTTGACAGTCTCATATGCATCTGCACTGAGCTTTAATCCTTTTCACTTCTTATCCCTTTGCCCTTATCCTGTGGTACTTTCCCTCATCCCAACCAGCCACCCCTGCTTTCACATCTTTTTTCCCCTGAGTTTAAACACAGATGCCTGCATAAGCATGATGGGAGTTTATTTACAGGAGCATAGGCAATTTACCAATAGCAATGCCACTCGAGAAAATGACAGCCTTCGCCCTAGCCACCATTAACTGCCAATAATCTTAATGAGCTCTTCCTCCTTCCTTGATGAATGTTGACTAGCCCAATCTAGTTCATGTAACCATAGCTGTAGTACTTGCTTGAGTGTATTGGCCATGTTACATTCAGACGACACTATTTTGTATCAGTCTGACTAGCCTCTGGTTCCTACATGTTTTTCTGTTCCCTCTTCCTTGAGGTTTCACTGAACTTCAAGTGGAAGAATGATTTAAATATAAATATAGGTAAGGGGGGTTAAGATGACCCAGCAGGTAAAGGCACTTGCTGCCAAGCCTGATGACAGGAGTTTGAGACTCATGGTGGAAGAACTGCCTGCTCCAAGTTGTCCTCTGACCTCTACACACAGGCTGTGGCATGCTCCCTATCCCCGAAGGAATAAAAGTAAAAACTTTAAAAGGTAATTACAAAGAAATTTGATACCATGTCTACTTAGCAAACCAACGGTAGTAAGTTCTCACGTCTGACCTTCTCTACCATGAGTTTTTGGCCAGATTTATTGTATCAAACACAAGTTCCCTACTGTGAAACAAGCCTTAAATACAACCAGAAAGCTGTTGTTTGGCCCGACATTTGTGGCACTATTATATCCAGGAATATATTTTGCCAGCTGGTTGTTATTATAGTTCATGGGGGTTAAAACTTTGGGTTACTTTCCTCTCCCTGCATCCTACAGTACCTTACAGTATGAATACTAGCCATTAGGAAGGAAGCCTCCAGGTCAGTACAGCTTGATCTCTCTGTGTCCTGTAGCCAAAACTTAATACTGTCTTCAGCAACAGGGTCTTATCATTACTTGCTGTTGGGCGACCAACAGCAATAGAAATAGCCCGAGTAGACAACATCTATTCATCAGTTCAGGAATTGTAACATTTGGGTTACTATGACAAACATCCATGCACATGTTTTCATGTGGACACATTTCTGCTTTTGTTTTAAAAGAGGGTTTTGATATGCAAATTAGGTTGGCCTTGAACTTTTCCTGCTTCAGTTTCCTAAGTGCTGAGAAAAGAGATTTGGGTCATTAAACTCAGCCCTCATGTGTTTCAAATATATACATTAAAAAAAAGATTTTCAAAATGGTCAGTTAGCTGAGTGTGGTAGTGCACAGCATTATTAACCTCAGCAGGACAGGCAAATAGATCTTTGTGAGTTTGGACCAGCCAGAGCTACACAGTAAGGCCCTGCCTTAAAAAAATAAGAAGACTAGATGAGGGCTAGAGATAGATTAACGGTAAAGCAATTGCCTATCATTCGAGGTTCCGGGTTTTATCACCAGCCCTTAACAAAGGGAATGAAAAAAAAAGAATTTTGTGTTATATGGTAGTAATTCTATATTCAACAAAAGATTCACTAGGCTATTTAACAAAGTGTTTGTACCATTTTAAATGCTCACAAGCAAGTACAAGGATTCTATCTTTTACAGTACAGCTAACTCCTTCCCTTTTTAGGTAGCTCTCTCTCTCTCTCTCTCTCTCTCTCTCTCTCTCTCTCTCTCTCTCTCTGAAGGGGTATTTATTTATTTTTATTGGATCTTTAAATTTACATTTCATGTTATTCCCTTTCCCTTCCCTCTGGATATCCCCTATCCCATCCCCCCTCCCCCTGCTTCTATGAGAGTGCTCCCCAACTCACCCACACACTCCCACCTCCATGCCCTGACATTCCCCTACATGGGGAAAACACACTTTCACAGGGCCAAGGGCCTCTCCTCCCATTGATGCTTGACAAGGCCATCCTCTGTTACATATGCAACTGGAACCATGGGTCCTTCTGTGTGTACTCTTTGGTTGGTGGTTTAGTTCCTGGGAGCTCTGGGGATCTGGTTGGTTGATATTGTTGTTCTTCTTTGAAGGGGTAATCTTTAATTACAGCATATGGAAGGATTCCTGGACATGTGACTGATATGCCTACTAGCCCATTCAGGACATGAACTAGATCAGTTTTTTGTATTAGTGGGGCTGGACAGCATATCGGGAAAGACACATTTGTGTAAAACATTGTCAACACTGAGCCAAACTTCATTTTAATTTATTATAGGCATAGGTGTTGTGTCTCAATGTATGTTTATGTACCATATGCACATGTGGTAACAGTGTAGACCAGAAAGAGGACATCTGATCTTATAGAACTGGAGTTATAGATAGTTGTGAGTGCTAAGATTCGAACCTCGGTTCTCTATATAAGCCATCTATCTCTACAGCCCCTAAATTTAAAGGTATATAATACAGTTCTTGACTAACAGGGGAAAAAGAACCTATTCAAACAACTACAGCACAAAGGAGAATACAAAATCTGCTCTAGCAAGGTCATAGAAGAACCAAGGAGTGTTGGAGTAAACCAGACATAACTCAACAGTGTCCTTCAAAGCATCCCACAAAAGGCCATAAAACAGCTTGGATTTTTGTGATCTACCCAGCTCTCCTAGGAAACCAAGGTCTTCTGGATAATAGCTAGAAGAGCAGGAAGTGAGGCACTTAGAAAAATACTGTACAGGGCTACAAGGTTTATTTGTCATTTTCTCATTTCAATGACTATCCATACTTTCTGCCCACTTTCCAGCCTAGTCTCATTACTTTTAGTCCATGTCAATTTGTACAGCTGCACTGAAAATTGGCTACAAAGTGCCTTGTAATTTTAAAGTACATTATAACTAATAAACCCTCAATGTAGCCTTTTCACCAAAAAACAAGCAAATCTTACTTTGGCAGATCCTCAGCGGCCCTTTTCTAATCTATTTTACCTGACTCATCCCCATTACACCTTTATGCAATCAATATACCCTAACAGCCAGAGACAATGCTGATGTTATCATGTTCCTTCAGAGACTCTTTATAGTCTTAGAACCACTTTGCTTCAGTAGTTTGCTTTAAAAGTAAAAAGCAGATCAGGGAGGTTGCTCCTGTGTTAGTCAGCTTTTCATCACTATAACAAATTGCTTGAGATCATTAACTTATAAACAGAAAAAAGTTATTTGGACTCACAGGTTTTAATGTTTTTATTAGAATATGTTAGTTATACATAATAGGTTTTATTATGACCTTTTTCTTTTGTGTATAGAATGCATTTCTATCACATTCACATACCTCTGTTACTTCTTGTCCCCTTTTCACCTTGGCCAATCCCTTTTCTCTTTCCAACTAGCTCCCCCTTTCCTTTCATGTCTTCTTTGTGTGTCTATATATCCCAATGAGTTTCATCAAGGTTGCTTATGGTAACGTGGTGAGGGCATCTTTACAGAAGCAAAGGATTTCTTTCCTCTCCATCAGCCACTGGCTGCCTCAGGGAGGTGGGGCCCCAGGAGAGCCACACTACATGACAGGATGATGACTGTCCTAGTCTAATGCAGAACCGATGCAGGTAACCAGAGCTGCTGTGAGTTTAATAATCCATCAGTCAGGTCATGAGCAGAAGCAGTGATCTCTACTGCTTCTTAGTGCTCTTATGTGCTTTCAGCTCTTCCACCATGTTTCTTGAGCCTTAGCAAGGGAGGGGAAGTTGATAAAAGATGTCACAGTGTGCCTGGGGACCTTTAACCAAAACTGAGC
Organism: Micromys minutus; assembly: GCF_963924665.1. Classification (NCBI taxonomy): domain Eukaryota; kingdom Metazoa; phylum Chordata; class Mammalia; order Rodentia; family Muridae; genus Micromys; species Micromys minutus. The sequence continues at coordinate 73,609,512 of NC_137970.1, read as the reverse complement.
GCAGCACCGTTCTATAGGCAAACATATAGTTATTTAGAAGTCAAGTTAATGGACACCACTCGATTTGCAGTTTGGGGGCCTCAGGCCATGTTTGGCCCAGTTTCTTTGGGCTTATGGTGAGGTAGCACAGCTTATGGTGGGAGTATACTGTGGAGCTAATCCCTCACCTTATGGTCAGGAAGTAAAGAGGAGGAGAAAGAGACTCAGATCTCATAGTCACATTTAAGGGCATATCTCCAGTGAATAAGGGCCTCCCATTAGGACTTCCCTTTCAAGCTTTCCAGAACCTCCAGGTACACTACTCTAGATGCTTCTGGCAGGGGGTTAGATTGAAAGATTTTATTAATTCTTTTATTTATTTACATTTCAAATATTGTCCTTCTTCCTGGTTTCCCCTCCACGATGAGCCCCCAAACCCCTCTCTTTCGCCTCTAAGAGGTTGCTCTCCACCATTCCCATTTCATCCCACTAGCATCTCTCTTCTCTGAGACATCAATCCTCCACAGGACCAAGAGCATCCCCTCCCACTGGGGCCACACAAGGCAGTCCTAGGTGCTTTTAACATATGAAATTCTGAAGGACTGTCAAGACCCAAACTTTAGACGATCCATTTTATAAACAGAGACACTGAGAAACATACAGATTGATGATTCAATAATTTAAAGGAAACCACTTCCAGATGAAATTTCTACATGTTCTATCTTATTGCTACCCAGGAGAAGTTATTAAAATTATGGTTTTAAGCTGGGAGTGGTGGCACACACCTATAATTCTAGCATGCAAGAGGTGGATGCAGGAGAATCATGAATTTGAGGCCAACCTGGACTGCAATGAGAGTCTATCTCAACAAAACAACAAACAAACAAACAAAAAGGGCTGGGGTGCAGCTTAGTGGTAGAGTGCTTGCCTAGAATATGAAGGTCCTCCCTAGGTTTTGCCCTCTGCACTGTAAAAAGGAAAAAAAAAAAAAACAGCAAATATGAATAAATAGAAAAGTATAGGCTTAAAGGGCACTTTTTCCTCTGTCCTCAGCCTTTCTTCAAAAAGCAAGAATCCTAGCAAAGCACAGATGACTCATATTCAACAGGCCAGAGAAGGCAATTCCAGTTTTGAACTCTACTTTCCTGGAGTAGGGCTTAATTGTTCTTGAAAAACATCAAGTATAACCTAACAGCCCTGAACCACATGTCCAAAGCCTCCTCCAAGCAATGGCACCCAACAGTGTGCTTCGCCTAGATAGAGCCTTGAGGAAGCTTTTGGAAATTAGAGACATCTTGTCCAAATATTTTTTGAGCTCTTGCTAACTTCCACCCTTCTGAGTGGTGCCAGCTTCATCATTATCAGCATAGGATCTGAAGGCCTACTGCCTACTTGTTGACTTTAGTTCCTTCTCGGGAAACTTAGAAGACTAAAGTTATTCACTGAAGAGTGGAGGTCAGAGGATGAAGTGGCATCCACACGTAATACACCGAGACCATTGCCAGGCAGGATAAACATTCAATGGACATTATCTACTAATGTAATTTGGGCTGAATTGGCGCAAATCTGTCATGGATCAGTGTGCAATGGGCAACAGTTGGTGGAATAAAATTTTAGCAGCTCTTTATGGAGCATCATGGACCCATTGACTACTCTGGGAAAAACGTCATGTGCTGAGAAGAGTGCTGGCAAAGGTGTCATGATTTGGTGGCAGTCAAAGTGGAAATATCATTTAAATGTCAGGGAATGATTTGTTGAGCTACTTAAGTTTCAGACGAACATCAGCACCACAGAGAACATGATTAAACACCCATGCATCCTTCTCAAGCTAACTGATGCCTGTCAGCACAGCCAAGGTTCTAGCCTCTCTGCACTCTATCAGAGAAGAAAGAGTGCAATGAATTTTATCCTTTTTCTACTTTCCGAAATTAAAATATAATCATGTCATTTCCCCGCTTCCCTTGCCCCTCTCCGACCGCTCTCATGTGCCCCTGCCTGTATCTTGCTTGTTCTCTCTGAAATTCATGGCCTCTCTTTCTTTTTTATTGTTACACACACACACACATACACACACACACACACACACACACACACACACACCACACAAATACATAAACATATAGATACAAGCTGTGTAGCATCTGTTTGGTGTTACTTCCATATATATGATTTCAGGGCTGACCACTTGGTACTGAATAATAAATTAAGGGGACCATCCTTGGGGGAGACTTTTTCCTACGCTCAGCACTTCTTAGATACCTCTGTTTAGGGGCAGGGTCCAGTGAATATTCCTCTCCCGTGTTACCATGTCTATGATATTGTCATTGCTCAGGTTTTAGTTAAGCAACCATATTGCTCAGACATCATGGGTGAAGTATCCCTGTCATTGCTAGGAGGCACGGTCTCGAGGCAGATGTCCTGGTCCCCTGGCTTTTTATAATCTTTCATCTTCTCTTCTGAGACGTTCCCTGATCGGGCTTAAGACTCATTCAACAGGAAAGAAAACATGCCTGACACTGGAAACCTACCCAGTTTGCTGAGGCTACTGGGGATCCTAAAAAGCCATCTTCCAAAACTTTACCAAACAAATATCTGCATCGCAAATGCATATCTTTACACCCACGGGTAAATGCAACGCTCACCCTTCATCTAAGAAATTTGTCTCTGCAATATGCAAAGACCATTACAGAAAACTATAAGTGTTCAAAATGCAGGGAACAACAGATCTTGGAGTAACCAGCCCCAGTGGATATATCTACAACACAGTGCATTTTAAAAGCAGTGGTTCATAAATGCAAAGCCCAGAACTTAGTATATAAGGTCAATTTTCCAAGCAACATTTTGTGTGGAATTATGCTAACACCAATAAGAGGTAAATGAGGAGCAGAGAGAAAAGCCAGTTGACGACGAGCTTATTGGTTTAGGACTACCGCAAGGGTACAGATCCATTTTAATGGCATACACAGTTCAAAATAAATATAGGTGGGGGAGGCAGAATTTTGTTTTGATTATACTTAGGGCAGCCATGCAGGAATCTTTAACCCCATTTCTGGCTTTTATGCATCTGTGTGCCTCCTCTGTGCACAGTGCTGGCAAGAATTGCAGGGGGTACAAAAGAAACCCCAAATGGGCTTTCTATCTCCCAAGCGTGATTAAATGAAAGTGGGAAAATTGTTCTGCATTTTGTGCCCGTAACTTAACTCCAGATTGGAGAATACAATGCCCGCAGCTGCACAAATTGCTTTTATTTTGCATACAGTGCTTGGAGTTGGGGGCCTCTTGAACTCAATCCACAAACTGACATAAAACCACGCGTGGGCATTTCTGTTTGTTGTAGGATTGCAGCCAGAACTGCATAAAATTCTATGTTTATGCTCGCTACTGCATCAGTCCTTCATTGAGCTGGCAATCCATGGTCTTCAAGCAGTAACCAATGGGTTAGCATCACAGAGCACTACTAGGACATCTCTGCTGTTCCTTTTAAGTCACTTTGTCATCTGGAGACTCTTCCTGTTTTCCACTCCCCACAGGTTACTCTTCAGAAACAAGAGGATGGAGGCGGCCCTTTGGAAACAATCTAATTGTGCAGGAGCCAGGGCAATGGCAGACTTAGCAGAATGAATCTTAAGCACCAGGGAGCTAGCAACTTACTCATCACTGCAGTCTTGGTACATTTCTCCAGATTCCTTGGTCAGAGTTACTTGGACCTCTCACTTAGGGTAAGAAGACTTGTGGTGACAGGGAGGTAGGCAGAGGGAAGCAGTGTGCTAAGATTATTTTTACCTTTTGCAAGGCACCTAAAGTATTCTCCATCACTAGTCTGAGGCGGGTCAGGTACCTACCTGAAATCAAAGAAACAGCCTCTTGAAGCCACATGCATCTCTAGTTACATGTACATCCAGATTACATCAGAGATGAGCCAATGTCACACCTGCACTGTCTAGTCTTCAATCTGTTTCAATTTAGCGGGGTCCAAACTTGACAAAAGATCTCTGATTGTTGAAAGCTTGGAGCTACTACTATAACCATTGCATTTTAACACCATCCCTTGCTTTGGGGGTAGTTCTGCCTGACTGCACATGGACAGAGAAATGTATTGTGAACTCAAAGAGCATCTATGTGACTTCTAAGAGGAGTTGATAATTAATTGGTCACCTGGCTGAGAAGGGCATTCCTGGGGAACAAGGAGCAAGCAACAAAGCAGAGAAAGTATCCTAAGAATTTGTGAACAAATGCTAAGTGTGAATAGCTCAGGGGGTATAGTTGAGGCTTCCAGAGCAAGGAATAGAATAAGTTGCAGCAGATTCTGAAGGGCATTGAATGCCATGTTGAGGTGGTAGAGGTGCTTCTGTCAGGCACAGAGCCTTCTAAGCAGATGAAACCCGATCCAATGGACATTTACACAGAGACCTCTAAGGAATAGCAAGGCTCGGTTGGCAGAAGTAGAGAAAACATTTAGGAGATTCTAACAAATGCTTTGGTTAAAAAAAAAAAAAAAAAAAAAAAACAGCAACAACAATACAAAGGGCTGGCCAGTGAGGCAGCTTAGCAAATGACTGTACTCATTACCAGCCTGGCGACCTGAGTCTGATCCCAGGACCTACATGGAGAGAACTGACCCTGGAAGTTGGTCTCTGACCTCCACACATGCTTCACTGGGCATGCGCACCCCACCGCACACATACACACAAGCCATATATTTTAAAACCTGAAGTGTTGGGGTGTATCTCAGAATGGAAGCTTGCGCAGCTTGCTCGTCACCCTGAGTCTGATTCCCGCCCAGCACTGCACAATCCAGTCATAGCGTCACACACCTCTAATCCCAACACTTGGAACGTTGGGTCAGAAGAATCAGGAGTTCAAGGCCAACTGTGGCTACATGGTGAGTTAAGAGACCCGACTGGAATACAGAGACATTGTCGGAAGGAAGGGAGGGAAGAAAGAAGGAAGGGAGGCAGGGACGGACGGACGGATGGAAGGAGGGAGAAAGGGAGGGAGGAACATATCTATGGCCATAGTAACAGAACCTGAAAGATAGATTTAAATAAGAAGAAACAGTGATGTGTTGATGAGCAACCGGCTCCCTAGAGAAAGAAAAGGCCCTAGAGTGCTTATCTCTACGGTATCAAAACTTGAATCCATGGGTAATTCAAGCTACCGATTGGATATTGCTTGAGGTAGAGCTGGGAAGACATGTTCAGCCAGCCTTCTCAATCCACTCTGAGCAAGCTGCAGCACAGCAGCAGGAAATGGCAATTAAATGTGGAGAGAAATAAGATAGGTCTAATCTGGAAGACTGCTTAGATATTAAGTTAGTGGTAAGGGGGAGCTCAGGTGAATGAACAGGTTGGGTAGGGAGGTAGGAGGCCTAGCAGGGGGAATCATGACCTTAATTTTGCACAAACCAGGTCAGTAGTGCTAACCTTAGAGTTTAACTTTCAGTGAGGCTGTGCCTTGTAACAACTAGTAACATTAATGGACTGCTTATATTGGGCCAAGTGCATTTTTCACATTATAACTTGCAGCTTTGCAATCCCACGGGTTGAACAGAGAATTGACCTGAACAGAGTGTTCAACAAATATCCATTCAATTAATGAATGCCTTGAATAGAGATAATATTGCTTTAATAGACGTAATAATACTTGTTTTCTTTGCTTTATAAATAAGGGAAATGGGCCAAAACCTCGACTAAGTCACAGGATTGTGTTTCAAACTGAAGTCAGTGTCTCCAAAATTGCCATGATGTACAATAAATGTGTGCTGTTGAAACTAAACATGTCAGGGAGCTTTCCTCTTCCTCCCCCTCTTTTTCTTCTTTTTTCCATTAATTAACTTATTTACTTTACATCCCTATCACAGCTTCCCTTCCCTCCTCTCCTCCCAGTCTCTCCCTCTTACAATCCCCCCAGCCATCATCCCCTTCTATGCAGAAATGGGAGGCCTAGCAACCAATGTTGGCATATTAAATCGCAGTAAGACAATTGGCGTTTTTTCCTATCAAGGCAGCCCAAGTAGGAAAAAGGGATCCAAGGCAGGGAGCAGTCAGAGACGGTCCCTACTCCTGCTGCTAGAAGACCCACCTGAAGACCAAACTGCTTATCTACACATGTGTAGAGGGGCCAGGTCTATCCCATGCATGTTCTCTGGTTGGTGGTTCAGACTCTGAGCTCTTATGGGCCCAGGTGAGTTGATTCTGCAGATTTTTTTTTTTGTGGTATCCTAGACATCTCTGGGTCCTTCAATCTTTTCCCTCCCTCTCTCACAAGATTCCATGAACCCCATCTAATGTTTGGCTGTGGGTCTCTGCATCTGTTTCCATCAGCTGCTGGATGGAGCCTCTCGGAGGGCAGTTATGCTAGGGTCCTGTCTGCAAGTATAGCAGAGTATCACTAACAGTGTCAGGGGTGGGCTCTCTCTCATGGTTGGGTCTCAAATTGGGTCAGTCAATGGTTGGCTATTCTCTCAACTTATGCTCCATCTTTATCCTTGCCCATCTTGTAGGTAGGACAAATTATGGGTTTAAGGTTTTGTGGCTGGGTTGATTTCCCCATTCCTCCATTGGCAGTCTCACCTGGTTACAGGGGGTGGATGTTTCAAGTTCCATATCCCCTATTGCTAGGAGTCTTAGCCAGGGTCAGCCTCATAGATTCCTGGATGTTCCCATTGTCCTATGTTTCTAGCTCATCTCATAGATGCTTTTCCCCATCTCCATCAAGTTCCCTGATTTATCCATCTAACTCTACTGGATCATAATATTACACTCAATGCTATGCTGAAGGTCTAACATTCAATGTGACTGGATGGGAAAAGAGAGGGCCTTTATCAAGCCATTAGAGCTGGGGGAGGTGATAAGCCACAGTCTCCTAATCTATTGGGACTCATATATTTGTGAGAAATAAACAAAGTACTCTGTTTCCAATTACACAGAGAAAAAAATAGACCCACCGTGTCACAGTGAAGCAGCTGTGAGCAAGGCAGGAAAAGAGACCTCACTAGAGCAGAGGCATCTTAATTGTGATGTACGCCTGTGTACATGTTTGTGTACAGGTCTGTGGACTCTTTCTCATTGTTCTCCACCTTATTTTCTGAGGCATCTCTCAGTGAACCTAGAGCTTTCTGATTCTGCTAGACTGCTCTGCCTCCCCCCTCCCCCCAGGGATTCTCTTGTTTCCATCTTGGCAATGTGATCTCAGGGCCACACGTTTGTGAAGCAAGCAATTATCTAAAAGAGCCATCCTGCCAGCTGAATCTTTTTTTTTTTCACAAGCCCAGTTTTATTATTATTTTTTATTTCCATTTTTAAATCAATTTGAGTTCTTATCTTTTCATTTGTGTGAGAAAAGGTCTGCTGGATCCCAGGCTGGCCTCAGGTAAACAAGGATAACTTTGAACTCTTTCTCCTACTGCCTGTTCTACCTGGGTGCTGGAATTCTAGGTACTGGCAACAAGCCCTGATATATGGTGCCGAGGACTGTACTCAGGACTTAGGGCATGCTAGACAAACTGTTTACCAATGGGGCTACACCCCTGGCTCCAAGAGGTTATTCATCTTGTAGGTGATCTTACAGATTTAAATGTCTGCCTTTTAAATCATACATGTCAAAATAAGATAAAATAAAACAAAACATTAAGGTAAAATAAAATAAGTCAACGCCCCTACCAATCAGCAGTGTGCACCCTTTGCTCAGCAGAGTCTCTCTCTGTCTTGGTGTTGACTTATGTCCACATGAGACTATCAAGCGGAATATTTTATACAATTTTTCTTTTCCATTCTCAACACAGACCTAGGCATCTAATGTTTTGTCCAGCACATAGCATTCACTGTGTTTGAAACAATGACTATTTAGTATTCAATGGATCAACATCCATTCTAAACTCACTCTATGTATTAACTAATTTATTTTTACAATATAAGGCAGGGGCTCATTTATTATTATTATTATTGGATATTTTCTTTACTTAAATTTCAAATGTTATCCCCTTTCCTGGTTTCCCCTCTGGAATCATCCTATCCCATACCTTGTGCCCCTGCCTCTGTGAGGGTATTCCCCCATCCACCCACTCACTCCCTCCCACCTCCCTGCCCTGGCATTCCGCTACACTGGGGCATCAAGCCTTCACAGGACCAAAGGCCTCTCCTCCCATTGATGCCAGACAATGCCATCCTCTGCTACATGTGCAGCTGGAGACATGGGTTCATCATGTGTATTCTTTGGTTGGTGGTTTAGTCTCTGGGAGCTCTGGGGGATCTGGTTGGTTGATATTGTTGTTCTTCCTAAGAGGTTGCAAACCCCTTCAGCTCCTTCAGTCCTTTCTCTAACTCCTCCATTGGGGACCCAATTCTCAATCTGATGGTTGGCTGCAAACATCCTCATTTGGATTTGTCAGGCTCTGGCAGAGCCTCTCAGGAGACAGTTGTATCAGGCTCCTGTCAGCATGTACTTCTTGACATCAGCAATAGTGTCTGGTTTGGTGACTGTTTATGGGATGGGTCCCCAGGTGGGGCAGTCTTTGCTCCACACTTTGTATTTCCTCCTGTGAATATATTGTTACCCCTTCTAAGAAGGCCTAAAGCACACACTTATTGGTCTTTCCTTCTCCTTCTCCTTCTTTCTCCTCCTCCTCCTCCTTCTCCTCCTCCTCCTCCTCCTCCTCCTTCTCTTCCTCCTTCTTGAGCTTCATGTGGTCTATGGATTATTTCTTGAGTATTCTGGGCTTTTGGGTTAGTATCTGCTTATCAGTGAGTGCATACCATGTGTGTTCTTTTGTAACTGGGTTACCTCACTAAGGATGATATTTTCTAGTTCCATCCATTTGCCTCAGAATTTTATGAAGTCATTGTTTTTAATGGCTCAGTAGTACCGCATTGTGTAAATGTACTACAATTTCTGTATCCATTCCTCTGTTGAGGGACATCTGGGTTCTTTCCAGCTTCTGGCTATTATAAATAAGGCTCCTATGAACATGGTGGAGCATGTATATGTCCTTGATATAGGTTGGAGCATCTTTTGGGTATATGCTCAGTAGTGGTATAGCTGGGTCCTCAGGTAGTAAGTACTATGTCAGTCTAGTGGTTCTTCAGAAAATTGGGCATAATACTACCAAGACAGTGATTCTTATAATGTAGTTTTATCATGTCTTTATTTTTAATAAATTTTTTTTATTAAATGTTTTCTTCTTTAAATTTTGTACATGGTATACATACAATGTCATATGATCATATCTATATCTCATCCCCCACAACTTCCACATGAGCCCTACAACACACCCATTGCCAACTTCGTATTTATTTTTATAACTCACTAAGGGCAGTTAATGATGCCCAGATATCTGTATGAGCATGGATACAGGGCCATCCACTGACTCATGGGACAGCCACCCCTGGCTTAAATCTGTGGGTGTTTCACAGGCACCTCAAACTGAACATGAAAATCGGGTTCCTGAAATCCTTTGAAGTCTTTGCCAGGATCTATTTAGGAGTGAGTCCCTCGCATCCTCCCCTCCACTAGCATTTTTCAATTCCCCAGATCTAGTATGGGGTCACATTCAGTGTCCCAATCTCGTCTGGCCACACTTGCCTGCAGCATAATAAACTGCTAGGCCTCTACCAGGACTTGTGCTATCCGCCCCTGGCCTACAGGTCCTTCCATACTACATTCAACCTCTTCACCCAGCCTGCACATCCTTCATCATGTTCAGGAAGGTGAATTTGTCTGATTTTCATCTCCATATACCTGCACTAACCCCCATATAAGCCCCAAACTCCAAGCCTGGACCAGGGCACACAGTGTCCACTGCTGAGAGACGTTTTGCCACCTCTCTGAAGCAGAGGAAAAAAAGAGAATGGCAGGCAGAGTCAAGACAGGTCAGGGTCTGTTGGCAGATTTCCCAGCCTGCTCAGGCAGGGAACAACGAGAGGAGGTGTTCTTGAGGCACAAGGCTAAGGGTTGAAGATTCTATTGACCTTGGTGGAAGGAACGGGGAGATTTCTGGGATGGGAAAAAAAATGTACTGTGTACATTTTAGCAAAACTGTTTCTGTTAGCTTGTGGCTTTGTTTCCTATGGTTCTGTAGTATAAGAAGGCTATGAGAAATACACTCACTGTTGGCTGGTATTCACCAAGCAGTCCTACCATACCAGTTTCTTACATCATTTTCTAGCTTTCCTGTAATTAGCCTCACTCCCCCCACTCCACTCAGAGGACTGTTCCACTTAGTACAGCCCACCAGACTTCATTCCACCTAAACCATGCCCAACCTCTATCTACACTCCCTCTCTCCTGCCTCAACCTGCTCTGTCCATATTAGATGCAAAATTAACCAAAGAACTCCATATACCCGGATCTCACAGTTTAGTGGTAGTTTTTTTGTTGCATGGTCTGTGGTTCCCAGGGAAGTATTGTCAGCCCAGATGGGTAATTTTTATTTAAGTTGTTTACTTTTATATTTGTCTTATTTATTTATACAGATACATACATATATATATGTGTATATATATATATATATATATATATATATATATATATATATATATATATATATATATATATATATATAAACTTAAGGTAGTTAATGATTCCTTATGACATTTTCAAATATCTCATTGCAAAAATACAAACAATATGAAAGAACACGGTGCACCCTCTCTCCAAAACCCAGCAACCCACTAGAAATGTTTGCCAATGAGAATTACTTAGATGAACCCCAGGCCACAGAATTTAAGAAGAACAACGATAAACTCCACTAAAAAGATTCAAGAAGTTAAAGGAAAACACAAAGAAACAACCGAATGAAACCAGCATCTGCTGTCATCTGAGTTTTGGATCTTGGCCAATCTGACTGGTGTGAGGTGGAATCTCAGGGTTGTTTTGATTTGCATTTCCCTGATGGCTAAGAATGGCGAGCACTTCCTTAGATGCTTCTCAGCCATTCGATATCTCAATTGAGAACTTTTTACTTAGCTGTGTACCCCATTTTTAATAGGGTTGTTTGATTCTCTGGTGTCTCAGGACAGTTTTTATATATAACAGCCTTGGCTCTCCAAGGCTTGTAGACAGACCAGGCTGACTGCTTCCCGAGTGTTGGTATTAAAGGTGTGTGTTAGCACACCTGGATCAAAATAATTTTGACATAGATATCAAATCACAAGTTTATTCAATAGTATAAAAATAACCTACCTAAATAATTGATTTTCAGTTTATTTATAAAATATTATATATCGGAAGTCATTGCTCCTTTAAGTATAATTATATATTCTTTTAGTTTTATTTATTCTTCTCTCATACAATATACGGTATCTACAACCACCTACCTCTCCCTCCACTCCTCCCACTCTGCCCCCTACAACTTCCTGTAGATGCCCCTCAACACAAGAATGGATAAGGAAAATGTGGTATATTTACACAGATGGGGTATTACTCAGCTGTTAAGAAAAACATGAAATTTTAGGGCAAATAGATGGAAGCAAGATATTTTTCTTAATATGTACTTTTGATTTTCATTTGTGTAGAGATGGGTAGAGTGGGTTGGGGGTGAGTGGGGATAGGTGCTTGCAGAAAGCAGAAAAGCCAGAAAAAGCATTTCAGTTTCCGGGACTTGGAGTTACAGGTGGTTGTAGGCAACTTAATATGGATGCAAGGAAGTAAACTAGGGTTCTCTGGAAAAACACCAAGATTTCTTAACTGCTGAGCCACTCCCCCTTAAAAGTATTTTACAGAATAGGTTTTCCTATGTCTTCTTACATCTTTAGTTTGGGTTATCCTTATTTCTACTCTCCCCATCCCCCATCCATTTCCCTGGTTATCACCCCAGTATTCTTCCCACCTATTCTCATTTTACATGAGTTCTAAGACACCACCCCCTTCATGGCTCCTCTACATGGTATCTACAGACATTTCAAGCTAAATATAAAAACAAATTTGAAGATATGATCCACATGTAAGCCAGAAGGTGAGCCATTTTTCTTTCTGGGGTTATTATCTTATTTATTATAACCTTTACCAGATCCTTCTATTTTCCTTCAAATTTCATTTTTCCTTGGTGCTAAATAGAAATCATTGTGTAAATGTGTTACATTATTACTATATCTTTTGGGTTTTAACCTTGAATTTGCTATGTACCCCATGCAGGCCCTGAACTTGACATTCTCCTGTCTCAGCCTCCTGAATGTTAGGAGTACAGGTGTGCACCAAACCAAAACTAAACATTATATTCTAAAAGCAGAAGCTAGTAATTTACCCATTGCCCTTCATCTCTGCCTTCCACCTTCTATTCTTTGATGTTTATATTTCCTGGGATACCTTGGTAACTACACATCCTATTAAGGTCTGCCAATAAAAAGCATTAGCAAGAGATCAGAAGGCAGGAGAGGCCTGCAGGGTCCACCTGCGTTTCAGCCAGCAGAGGAGAGCAGTATGATGTTCCCTAGGATCCACTGTCAGGGCTGCAGGCCCACTGCCACCTCAAGGAGTCTTGCTGGCATCAGGAACATCCAGCCAATACCAGGGACAACTAGATGGCTGAAGGACATAAGAAGAGAATCAAAAAGAACCAGGACAATATGGCACCACCAAATACCTACTACAGCAAGCTCTGGATATCCTAATGAACTTGAAACACAAGAAAAGGATTTTTAGTTCAGTCTTATAAAAATAATAGAGGCCTTTAATGAGGAAATGAATACATCCCTTAAAGAAATACAGAAAAATACAATCAAACAGGTGAAGGAAAGAAATAAAATTGTTCACGAACCAAAAATGGAAATACAAGCAATAAAAACATCACAAACTGAGGGAATCCTGGAGATGGAAAACTTAGGAAAGAGAACAGGAGCTACAGACAAAAGCATCACCAACAGAACACAGGAGATGGGAGAGAGAATCTCAGGTGCAGAAGATACAATAGAAGAAATTGATACATCAGTCAAAAAAAAAAATGTTAAACCTAAAATGTTTCTGACACAAAACATTGAAGAATGTGACAGAAGAAGGCAAAACCTAAGAATAATAGGATAAAAAAAAGGTGAAGATTCCAACCTACAAGACCCAGAAAATATTTTCAACAAAGCTTAAAAGAAACTTAAAGAAAGATATGCCTAGAAATATATAAGCTCACAAAACACTAAATATATTGGTACAGAACAGAAAATCCTCCCACTACATAATAATCAGAAAACTAAATGTACAGAACATACAAATAACATTAAAAGCTGCAAGGGGAAAAGGCCACGTAAAATATAAAAATAGACTTATCAGAATTATACCTGACTTCTCAACAGAGAATCTAAAAGCCAGAAGGGCAAGTGCAGATGTCTTGTAGACTCTAAGAGACTACAGATGTCAGCCCAGACTACTATACTCAGCAAAACTTTTAATCAACATAGATGGATACAAGATATGTCATGACAAAACCAAATTTAAACAAATCCATCCCTACAGAAGCTAACTATACCCAAGAAAACAGCAAATTAAAGGAAGAGAAGTACAATGTGGTAGTTTGAATATGCTTGAACAAAGGAGTGCCACTATTATTGTTAGGGTGGGTGTGGCCTTGTTTCAGAAAGTGTGTCACTATAGGTGTGTGCAATGAGATCCTCTTCCTATCTGCCTGGAAGACAGTATTAAAAGCAGACTTCAGGTCTCACCTCCCCCTGCACCATGCCTATCTGGACACTGCCATGTTCCTGCCTTGATGATAATGAACTGAACCTCTGAACCTGTAAACCAGCCCAAATTAAATGTTTTCCTTATAAGAGTTGCCTTGGTCATGGTGTCTCTTCACAATAGTAAAATTTTATCTAAGACAGATGACACATGCTCTCTCTCTCTCTCTCTCTCTCTCTCTCTCTCTCTCTCTCTCTCTCACACACACACACACACACAACCAACAACAACACCAAAATAACAGAAATTAAGAATCACTTGTCATTCATATTTCTCAACATTGATGGACTCAATTCCCCAATAAAGACACAGACTAATAGAATGGATACAGAAACAGAAACCATCATTCTACTACATACAAGAAACATTCCTTAGCAACAAAGATAGATATTATCTGAGTAAAGGGCTAGAAAAAGGTTTTCTAAGCAAATGGTTCCAAGCAAGCTGAAGTAGCCACTCTAATATTGAATACAATAGAATTTCAACAAAAAGTAATCAAAAGAGACACTTCATACTCATCAAAGAAAAATGTCCAGCAAGATTACATGTCAATTCTGAATTGCCCCCAAATGCAAGAGCACACACATTCAAAACCGAAACATGACTAAAGGTTAAACTGCACATTGAACTTCATACATTAACAGTAGTAGACTTCAACATCCCACTCTGATCAATGGACATTTCATTGAGACAGAAACTAAACAGACATAATGAAACTAACAGTAGTTGTGAATCAAATGGACCTAACAGATGTCTACAGAACATTTCACCCAAACACGAAAGAATATATCTTCTCAGCACCTCATGGAAACTTCTATATTAGTAGGATAAACAGTAAAAATGGCCATTTACCAAAAGTAGTTTACATATTAAATTCATTTCTCATCAAAATCCTACCACAATTCTTTACAGGCCTTAAAAGAGCAATTTCAACTTCATATGAAAAAAAAAAAAAAAAAAAAACTAATGATAGCTAAAACAATCCTGTACAATATAAGAACTTCTGGAGGTATTCATCATCCCTGATTTCAATCTGTAGTATGTACAAATAGTAATGAAAAAAAACTTCGTGATATTGGCATAAAAAATAGACAGGTTGATTAATGGTATCCAGTCGAAGACCCAGAAATAAACCCACACATCTAGGGACACTTGATTTTTGACAAAGAAGTCAAAACCATACAATGGAATAAAAGAAAGCACCTTCAACAAAAGGTGAGGGTCTAATTGGGTGTCTGCATGTAGAAAAATGCAAATAGATCCACATCTATCACCCTGCACAAAACTCAAGTCCAACTGGATTAAAGACCTCAACCTAAATTTTGATACACAAAATCTAATAGTAGAGACTGTGGGGAAGAGTCTTGAACATACTGGTACAGGAGACAGTTTCCTGAACAGAATACATCCGATACTGGGTTAATATCCAAAGCATATGTAGAGCTCAAGGTCAGGGAGAGAGGCAGGGGCAGGGGGTATAAGTTATGGAAACAGGCAAGTCAACAGAATAGGCTAAGCCCCTAGTAGGTACCAGCTCACTGTATGTGAATCATGAGAACTTGGTAATGTTGAGATCCCTGAATTAGAAATTTCAGATGTTGTTTAAGTTTTACACTAATCTGAAAAATAATTCCTACATCATGCTGTAAATCCTTCTAAGAAAAATGTGACCCGAGTATATAAAATTAACAGATGAAACAGCTGAGATTTCTGAGTCTGTAGATGAGTCAGTAGATGTGCAAGGAGTTTCTGTACACACACTGTTTTCATATTAATCATAAAGTTCAAACAAGGTAAGGATAATTTAGGCACTTCAAAAACCCTAAGATTTACACTAAGTGTGATGTAAGATACATTACATGAGAAGGTGAATGGGGTAAGATAAGGGTTTCAAAGAATTGTGAGAATTACCCTCAGGTTTCAAACCAGTGATTACTTAGGTGGTATGATTTTTTAAAAAAATTTAAAAGGTCATTTTATATGTTTTGCCTGCATATATGCCTGTGCACCACAAGCATGCAGTGCCTACAGAGGACACAAGAGGTCATCAGATCCTTTGGAACTGGAATTACAGATGGTTGTGAGCCATAATGCTGGGAATTTAACCCAGGTCCTCTGGGGGGGGGGGGGGGACAAAAAACAAAAAACAAAAAACTGTTGAGTCAATCTTTCTAGCCACTAGGTAGCCCAATTTTCAAGAAATAAATTTCTGAAATTTTTACTAATAAAATTCTTGAGAATTAAAGACAAAAGAAGATTTTCACTTCTGGTAAATTTGGAGTTAATTTTATGAATAACGAACAAACATTAAAAAGTATACTGGTAGATTTTAGATCCTTGGATCAAATTTTTTTGTTATAAAAATGCCTTTTCTAGTTTTAAACCTCTTTGAGTGCAATGCCAGAGGCTTTCCTTTTATAAGCCTGCCAGCACACTAAAGAGCTTGCATGTGGTAATTGCAGAGATGATTGATAATCAAAACTGGCTTTGCTAAAATTTCTAAGCACATTCAAGAAAAAGGCATGGAGTCTCATATTATCCCAGTCTCACAGCGCCCACAGTAAACGGTGGGATTAAGAAGGTCGACTTGAGCTCCAAATTCTCTCTTAACATTTTGGTAAGAAGTTTGCAATGTAGAAGCATTTCAATTATGCTCTCCTCAAGTTGCTATTAAATATAGTACAATAAATGATAGATATGTTGTGCTTCTGTGGGAGGCAGAGTCAGAAGTAACATACTATTTAAGAAAAAAATTCCATTTAACAAAAAAATGGTTGTGTTGGAATTTTTTGAGACTAGAGAAAATGAAGACAGTATAAAATGTTCAATATTCTTTTTTACAGATATAAAAGAATAGTGTTGTAATTTTTTTAAAAAGCTAAACAAATAGATGCATATGTGCATTGGCTAGAAAAATTCGTGGAAGTGTCAATTTTATCCGAACTGATGTATAAATTTATGACAATTTCAATTAAAATGACAGCTCTGTTGTGGAAATCAATAAGATGATTTGCTTATCTTAATCATCCTACATTTCATACACATTATCAAGTATTACATTATATTCTATAAATATAAATATCATGTTTTTCCTGATTGAAAAGCAGTTTTAATGCACAAAGAAATGCAAAGATTGTAGAACCAAAGCAATTCTGAAGCAACAGCAAAGCCAGAGGGAGGGCTTGCACTCTTGGAGATTTGCCCTAACACTAAAGCAATTGCGGTGCTGTGCTATTCAAGCTTGGATCGTCCAGAGGACCAATGGAACCAGAAGAGAGCTCAGAAACAAAATGACCTCTATCTGTTGGTCAGGTGACAATGAGGGTACCATAAAACTTAATGGGAAAGGTCAGTCTTACAATAAATAGGGAGTGCCCATTGGACATCTATGTAGAAAAAAATAAATCAAGCTATCTCAACATTCAGAAAATTAATTTGAAAGGAATCACAAATCCTTAATGTACTACAGTCATCTGCAATTTTTTTTTTGTCAAGGGCCAGATGCTAAATATTTAAGGCTTTGTGGGCCATACTATCTCGGCCATAGCACACTTATTATAGAAATCAGCCATAGATAAAACAGAAATGAAGAGACATAAGCACATTCCAACCAAATATCATGTAGACCAAACGTGGCTTTCAGATTACAAAGTATAACTCTTGTTCTAACCACGCACATAGGAGAACACTTTCTTATCCTTAGGAATAGGCAAATATTTCTCCATGTAAGAAAACAAGGGCATTAACTTCGTAAAATGGATGAATTAAACATCATTAAAACTAAGGACATCCTGCCAGGTTGGGTAATTCATACCAATACTTAGGAGATGAAACAGGACAATGTGTGTGAAGCCAGAGTAACATGCTGTCTCCCAAACTCAGAAGACAACAATAATTTACAACTTGTAATCGAAGTTTCTATTAAAAATATGAAAACAACATGGTTACTCATGCCTTTAATCCAAGCACCCAGGAGGCAGAGGCCTAAGGTTCTCTGTGATTTCAAAGATAGCCTCACAGAGAGCATGTCTCAAAAAAAAAGGAAGAAAGAAATAAATAAATAAAGAAAGAAAGAAAGAAAGAAAGAAAGAAAGAAAGAAAGAAAGAAAGAAAGGAATAAAGGAAGGAAGAAAGGAAGAAAGAGAGAGGAGGAGGGAAAGCGGGAGGAGGAGGGAGGGAGGGAGGGAGGGAGGGAGAGAGAGAGAGAGAGAGAGAGAGAGAGAGAGAGAGAGAGAGAGAGAGAGAGAGAGAGAGAGAGAGAAGAAAAAGGTGAAGCCTGAGGAAGACACATGACATGTCATTGACTTCTTTTTTTTCAACTTGCACACACACACAGACACACGCACACCCCTTACACAGACATGTGACATGTGCACACACAGACTTTTTAAAAAGAGATGTGCATTTATTATGTTCAAAAACTTTTCTGCAAACAGAACCATGCTTCTACACACCTTTTGACAGTTCAGTGTAGATGAAGTGCATATCACTACATTAAATTGTAGGGTACATTGTATTGATTATCAATAAAAATGTCCTTTTTTTTTTTCAATTGAACAACTTTGTTTTAAAAAGCAAAGATAAATGTACAGATTTTAAGCATTTTACATAAAATAAAAATACATTTTTGTCAGTACTTGGTTTTTTTTTAAAGGTCTGATAGTGTGCATTTCGATCTTACGAGGTACAATGAGCATAAAGTACATGTAAAGTAGAATATATCCTGGAATTAGTCAAAGTGTGTAAAAATTGAGCATAATGGTTTTTCATTTTCTTTCTTTTTTTTCTTGAACTTCATGTAGTCTGTGAGTTGTTTCTGGGGTGTTCAGAGCTTTCTGGGGTTAGTATCCAATTATCAGTGACTGCATATTATGTCTGTTCTTTTGTGACTGGGTTATCTCACTCAGGATGATATTCTCTAGATGCAGCCATTTTCTTAAGAATTTGGTTAAGTCATTGTTTCTGATAGCTGAGTAGTATTCCATTGTGTAAATATACCACAATTTTTGTATCCATTCATCTACTGAAGGACATCTGGGTTCTTTCCAGGCTCTGGCTATTATAAATAGGGCTTCTATGAACATTGTGGTTCATGTGTCCTTGCTGTATGTTGGAGTGTCTCTGGGGTATATGCCCAGAAGTGGAATAACTGGCTCCTTAGGTAGTACTATGTACAATTTTCTGAGGAATCACCAGACTGATTTTCAGAGTGGTTGTATCAGTTTACAACCCCACCAACAATGGAGAAGTGTTCCTGTTTCTCCACATCCTCACCAGCATCTGCTGTCATCTGAACTTTTGATCTTAGTTATTCTGACTGGTGTGAAGTGGAATCTCAGGGTTGTTTTGATTTGCATTTCCCTGATGGCAAAGGATGTCCAGCACTTCCTTAGATGTTTCTCAGCCATTCAATATTCCTCAATTGAGAACTTTTTGTTTAGCTCTGTACCCCATTTTTTAATAGGGTTGTTTGATTTTCTTTTGTCTAGCTTCTTGAGTTCTTTATATACCTTGGATATTAAGCTTCTATCTGATGTGGGGATGGTAAAGATCATTTCCCATCTAAGTTGGCTGCTGTTTTGTTTCCTTGACAGTGTCCTTAGACTTAGAGAAACTGTGCAATCTCATTAAGTCCCATTTGTCAATATTTGACCTTAGAGCACAAGTCACTGGTGTTCTGTACAGGAAAGTTTCCCCTGTGCCTATGTGTTCTAAGGTTTTCCTTACTTTCTCTTCTAATAATTTCCGTGTACATGGTTTAATGTGGAGATCTTTGATCCACTTGCACTTGAGCTTTGTATAAGGAGATGAAAGAGGGTCTATTTTCATTCTTCTGCATGTTGAGTGCCAGTTGGACCAACACCATTTGCTGAAGTGGCTGTCTTTTTTCCATTGAATGTTTACAGCACCTTTGTCAAAAATCAGGTGACCATATATGTGAGGGTTCATTTCTGGATCTTCTCTTCTATTCCATTGATCCACGTGCCTATCTCTGTACCAGTACCATGCAGTTTTCAGCACAATTGCCTTGTAATATAGCTTGAGGTCAGGGATAGTGATTCCTGCAGATGTTTTCTTGTTGTTGAGGATGGATTTCACTATTCTAGGGCTTTTGTTATTCCAGATGAAATTGCACATTGCTCTTTCGAACTCTATGAAGAATTGGGTTGTAATTTTGATGAGGAATGCATTGAATCTTAAGATTGCTTTTGGTAAGATGGCCATTTTTACAATGTTGATCCTTCCAATCCATGAGCAAGGGAGATCTTTCCATTTTCTGAGATCTTCCTTGATTTCCTTCTTTAGAGATTTGAAGTTCTTGTCAAACAGGTCCTTCATTTGCTTAGTTAGAGTCACACCAAGGTATTTCATATTGTTTGTGACTATTGTGAAGGGTACCTTTTCCCTAATTTCTTTCTCCACATATTTGTCCTTTGAGTAGAGGAGGGCTACTGATTTGTTTGAGTTAACATTATATCCAGCCACTTTGCTGAACTTGTTTATCAGCTGTAGAAATTCTCTGGTGGAATTTTTTGGGGTCACTTACATACACTATCATGTCATCTGTAAACAGTGATATTTTTACTTCTTCCTTTCCAATTTGTATCCCTTTAATTTCCTTTTGCTGTCTAATTGCTCCGGCCAGGACTTCCAGTACTATGTTGAATAGGTAGGGGGAGACTGGGCAGCCTTGTCGAGTTTCTGATTTTAGTGGGATTGCTTCAAGTTTCCCACCTTAAGTTTTATGTTAGCTGTTGGTTTACTGTATATTGCTTTTATTATGTTTAGGTATGGGCCTTGGATTCCTGTTCTTTCCAGGACTTTTAACATGAAGGGGTATTGAATTTTGTCAAATGTTTTCCTGCATCTAGTGAGATGACCATATGTTTTTTTCCTTTGAGTTTGTTTATATGGTGGATTACATTGATGGATTTCCATATATTAAACCATCCCTGCATCCCAGGGATGAAGCCTACTTGGTCATGGTGAATGATCTTTTTGATGTGTTCTTGGATTAGGTTTGCAAGGATTTTGTTGAGCATTTTTGCATCAATGTTCATAAGTGAGATTGGTCTAAAGTTGTAGGGTCTTTATGTGGTTTAGTAAGGAGGTTTATTGTGGCCTCAAAAAATGAGTTAGGTAGTGTTCCATCAGATTCTATTTTGTGGAATAGTTTGAAAAGTATTGGCATTAGGTCGTCAATAAATGTCTGATAGAATTCTGCACTGAACCCATCTGGACCTGGACTTTTTTTGTTGGGAGGCTTTTGATGACTGCTTCTATTTCTTTAGGTGTTATGGGATTATTTAGATGGTTTACCAGGTCCTGGTTTAACTTTAGTATCTGGTATCTGTCTAGGAATTCATCCATTTCCTCCAGATTTTCCAGCTTTGTTGAATATAGGCTTTTGTAGTAGGATCTGTTGATTTCTTGAATTTCCTCAGTCTCAGTTATTATGTCTCCACTTTCATTTCTGATTTTGTTAATTTGATTACTCTCTGTCTTTTCCCTCTAGTTAGTCTGGCTAAGGGTTTATCAATCTTGTTAATTTTCTCAATGAACCAGCTCTTTGTTTTGTTGATTCTTTGAATGGTTCTTTTTGTTTCTACATGGTCAATTTCTGTGCTGAGTTTGATTATTTCTTGCCCTCTACTTGTCTTGGGTGTATCTGCTTTCTTTTGTTCTAGAGCTTTCAACTGTGCTGTCAAGTTGCTAGTGTATGCTCTCTTCAGTTTCTTTTTGGAAGCACTCAGACCTATGAGTTTTCCTCTCAGACCTGCCTTCATTGCATCCCATAAGGTTGGGTATGTTGTGTTTTCATTTTCATTAAATTCTAGAAAATCCTTAATTTCTTTCTTTATTTCTTCTTTGACCCTGCTATCATGTAATAGAGCATCGTTTAGTTTCCATGTGTATATGGGCTTTTTGTTATCTTTGTTGTTATTAAAGACCAGCCTTAGTCCATGGTGATCTTATAGGATGCATGGGAGTATTTCAATCTTCTTATATATTTTGAGGCTTGTTTTGTGACCAATTATATGGTCAGTTTTGAAGAAAGTGCTGTGAGGTGCTGAGAAGAAGTTGTATTCTTTTGTTTTAGGATAATATGTTCTGTAGATATCTATTAATTCCAATTGGTTCATAACCTCTTCTAGTTTTACTGTGTCCTTGTTCAGTTTCTGTTTCCATGATCTGTCCATTGGTGAAAGTGGGGTGTTGAGGTCTCCCACTATTATTGTGTGGGGTGCAGTGTATTTTTTGAGCTTTGGTAGGGTTTATGAATATGGGTGCTCTTGTATTTGAAGCATATATGTTAAGGATTGAGAGTTCCTCTTTACAAATTTTCCCTGTAATGAGTAAAAAGTGTCCTTCCTTATCTTTTTTGATATATTTTGGTTGGCAATCTACTTTATTCCATATTAGAATGGCCACCCCAGCTTGCTTCTTGGGGCTGTTAGCTTGGAAAATTTTTTCCCAACCTTTTACTCTCAGATAGTGTCTGTCTTTGTCGCTGAGATGAGTTTCCTGTATGTAGCAAAATGCTGGGTTTTGTTTATGTATCCAGTCTGATAGCCTGTATCTTTTTTTATTGAGGAATTGAGTCCATTTATGTTAACAGATATTAAGGAATAGTGATTTCTGTTTCCTGCTATTTTTGCTTTTGGAGTTAAGACTTGTGTCTGTGTGTCTTTCTTCTTTTGATTTTCTTGCTTAGGTATTTTCTTGTTTTTACTAGAATGTAGTTTCCCTCCTTGTATTGGGTTTTCCACCTATAATTCTTTGTAGTGCTGGGTTTGTGGTCAGATATTGTGTAAATTTAGTTTTGTCTAGGAATATCTTCATCTCTCCATCTATGGTGATTGAGAGTTTTGCTGGGTATAGCAGCTTGGGGTAACATTTGTGTTCTCTTAGGGTCTACATGATGTCTGTCCAGGCTCTTCTAGCTTTCATATTCTCTGTTGAGAAATCGGGTGTGATTCTGATTAGTCTGCCTTTATATGTTACATGACCTTTTTCCCTTACTGCTTTTAGTATTCTTTCTTTGCTTTGGGCACTTGGTGTTTTGACTATTATGAGTTGGGAGAAATTTCTTTTCTGGTCCACTCTATTTGGAGTTCTGTAGGCTTCTTTTATGCTCATGGTCATCTCGTTCTTAAGGTTAGGGAAGTTTTCTTCTACAATTTTATTGAAGATATTTACTGTGCCTCTTAGTTGTTATTCTTCACCCTCTTCTATTCCTATTATCCTTAAGTTTAGTCTTCTCATTGTATCATGGCTCTCCTGGACATTTTGGGTTAGGAGCTTTTTGGTTTTTGCATCTTCTCTGACTTTTTTGTCTATGTTTTCTATATTGTCTTCGCCCCCCTGAGAATCTCTCTTCCATCTCTTGTAGTCTGTTGGAGCTGCTTGCATCTGTGACTCCTGGTTTCTTTTTTAGGATTTCTACCTCTAGGGTTGTCTCTTTTAGTGTTTTCTTTATTGTTTCTATTTCCATTTTAAATTCTTTCTTCCATTCCTTCATCTCTTTGGGTCTGTTTTCCTCCAGTTCTTTGAGTTCTTTGAGTGTTTTTCTTGTTTCCTTTTTAAAAGCTTCTATTTCTTTATGCTTTTCCTCCCGTTCTTGTTTAAGGATCTCTATTATCACCTTGGGGTATCATTTCAGGTCTGAGTCTTCTTTTTCTGGAGTGTTTGGCATTTTGTTGTTTGCTGTGATGGGAGAGCTGGGTTCTGGTTTTGCCAGGTTGTCTTGGTTTCCCTGGGGTATGTTCTTTTGCTTTTCTCTTGCCATCTTGCTGTCTGTGAATACACGTGGTCTTGTTGTCAGTGATTAGTTCTCATCTCTCCCTTGTACCTGGCCTGTGTCTCTGGATCTCCGCTGGTCCTGGTGGCAGATGGCCTGAGCACCTCTTCTGCATGCACTGGCGGTTGACTGGAAACAGACACCCTAAGGCAGGGGGGGAGGCGCACTTTCCAAGTGCTTGGTACAGACCTCTCTGCTCCCTGGCTACTCGGAGCACTGTTTTACCAGGCCTGTGTCCCTGGATCTCTGCTGTTCCTGGTGGCAGATCCCCAAATCCTTTTAAAGCTTTGAAAAGTGGTATGTGCTAGCATCCTATGTCCAGCATAGTTGTTAAAATGAAACATAGGTACCCTCATTGTCACCTGTGCTCTCTTTTGGTTCCATTGGTCCTCTGGACAATCTGGGCACAAATGGCACACCACCACAATTGTTGTACTGTTAGCACAAGTCTCGACAGTGCAAGCCCTCCCTCCAGCTTTGTTGTCATTTCAGATCTTTTTGGCTCTCCCAGGAACTTTGCTGTAGAGCAGTTACTAAGGCTGTCATACATTGTTGTTAGGCAGATACGCCTCTACACTTCTGCAGTTTTTACTGAAGTTAAACATACATCTGTCCTATAACCAGGGAATCTCATCCTTTGTGTTAACATGGCTGCTCATGTTCCCTGATAAATACACTTAATAGCTTTTTTTCGTTCATAACTCAGAAACCAGAAAGCCAAATGTTCTCCTCTAGAATCAATAAAGCCAACTGTGGCAAATTCACACAGCTAGATCAGTGCATAGCTTTAAAAAAACAGAACTAGAAACATGCACAGTGATGTAATCAGATCATGTAAGTGTAATGTTGAGCAAATCTTAAATACACAAGTACATAGTTGGTTTTCACTAAAGACAGGCACGTTAAAATAATCTGTGTTGGGGGCTGCAGTGATGGCTCCCTTTTTTTAGAGCACTAGCTGTTCTTCCTAGCACCAACATAAGAGCTCACAACTGCCTGGAATCCCAGTTCTAGGGGATCCTGTGCTCCCCTCTGACTTCTGTAGTGTTCATGCACACGGTGCACTTAAATACACCCGGGATATACATATACACATTAAGCTAAAATATATTAATAAAATAAAACATCTGTATTGATAGATCATAATATGGTGCTCCCCTTTAGATTATTGGTTGGGAGGACACATTGAGTCTTGTGATGTTCTAGAAATGGCCTGCATCTTCATTTGTGTGGTAAATGATGGTGCACATATATTAGTATGGGTGTGAATTAAGTGTCCTATACTTACAATCTGTGAACTTTAGTGTGTGAGATAAAACTATTTGCAAAGGAGAAAAAGATGTTATCAATTTAAAGAGAATATGACACATCATCATACCAGGATTTAAATAATAAAATATGGCGTCTCCCTCTAATTGACAGTTGCAAGAAAAGCAAATATTCATTTATAAAAAGTTTCTGCTTTGAATGTGATATGTAAGTAAGATACAGTGAGAATTTTGTTCCTATTTCCAAATTTCATTACTAGGTCAGACACTCATGACCTGCTCTTCAGAAGACTTGCTCTGGCAGAATTCAGTATTCTGTGTTTTGGCAAATTATCATTGTGAAGAATGTTCCACCCTCACCGTCGTCTGGTTTTATATTCTCCCAGGGCTCCTCATACCCAATGTGCCTTTGAGTAGCTGATCTAATCACAGTAACTGTACGGAACCTCAGAGTCGGCTCAAGACACTCCAAGAGCAAGTATTCAGCATGAAAGAGAATGATTTGTCCCAGAGGGACAGGCAGCAGGGATAATGGAGAAATATAGGGGCTAAAAAGAGAAGGGGAAGGGAACAAAGAAAAGGGGGGGGGGGAGAAGTATTTGTCCCAGAGGACAAAGGACTGCCTCTGGATAGAGAGGAGACAGACAAGGCGCCTAGGAAAATGGTTGTTCATAAAGGTAAAGGGATGAGGTGTTGAATTTTGGTTTGACAGATTAATTGGTGCAGTCACAAGTGGGGTTTTGACTGCTGGGCTTCAATACTGTGATAGCTGGACCTTGGTAGTCAGTCAGCCTCGGGAGGAGGAAATGGCCAAATAAGGAAATAGACCTCAGGGGCTAGCTTTAGGAATGTAATACTAAATTTCCTTTTACAAGTTTCACAATGCAGAGGGAATCAGAGAGAAGGGCAAGGCCTGACAGAGCCTGTCATGCTTGGGCTGGCCAGAGTCCCTTCAACAATTAATATGCAGGAAAATCTCCAAAATGCTCAAAGATACCAATGACCCCCTTTTTACTGATGAGCAAAGATACCTTTATAGGTAATAATAACCCTAGCTTGGCATGGAGGACACTCCTTTAGTCCTAGTTTCAGGCCAGGCTGGCCTACACTGAGTTCTGGGACAGCCAAGGCTACATAGTAAGAGTCTGTTTTACCCCCCACCCCCGTAGAAATTATAATAGTAATATCTTCTGTTTATTCATTAGCAATATTTGGCCTTTATGCTTTCCTGGAGTACGTATTCAGTTAAAGGCGAGAGAAGCACATAGTGCCTAAAGCATCAGTATCAGAAGTAGTCATTTTCTGCTTCCATAGAGTTTTATATCTCTTGTCATTAAATGAAGAATCAGTTGTGTGTGTGTGTGTGTGTGTGTGTGTGTGTGTGTGTGTGTGTGTGTGTATGCATGCGTGTAAGGGCAGAGGGTAACTTCTAACCTTAGGTGTGATTCTTAGGAACACCATCCTCCTCTTTTGTTATACTATCTCATAGGCCTAGAGCTCACCAGCAAGTCAGGGAAGTTCTCATCCCCTTCACCTCAGGCCTGAGATTACAACCGTTAGACATCACCCCTGGCATTTTTGCATAGGTCCTTGTGCTTAAAGGTGTTTCACCAAAGCCATGCCCTTCAGCCTAGGAAGAGGTTTTTTCTTTTGCAGGAAGCAGGGGTCCCTGCAGGCTTTACCGATAGCAGGGAAATGATCCAGGAGCCCTACAGCTTTTACCCAGAGTTCACAAATATATTTTCCTTGGAAGGAAGTTTTGCTGTGTTTTGATTGTTTTCCACCAGAATTTACCACAGGGCTACGATAGAAAATGTTTGAATTATGTGAAGTGTTTGGTTTTTAATTCTCCACGTGAGGAAGTGGTAACTGCAGATGGCATTAACTTACTAATGTTCCAGCGTTAAATAGAAATGAAATTCCACTTTTTTTGCACTTGTATGCTTTATTATGGCATGGCTCATCCTTACAATGGATATACCCCCCTATTACAGGATTAGCTTTTTATGATACTGCTAGTCTCTGAAAGGAGGTATTTTTCTGAAGAAAATGTATGGAGTAGTTTGCAATGTCACATGATTGTATTCTGAACAAGTTATAATAAAAACTGGAGAATCTGTGTCACTAGATGTGAAAAGGCTAGACTTGACTCCATTATGAGTGACTGTGAGAATTACTTCCTCTTTCAAAGCTCACCGTTTCTTCACCTGTGAAACTATTAGCATAATGCCTGCCATACCGAAGAAATGAAACCAGCCATATAATATCTTAAACTATGAAATGGATATGGCACTACTCTTTAAATTACAGTAAAATTAGAGGTTACAAAGATTTAGATTCCGGTTTCAAAAAATACTGCAGTCAAAAGCTCATTATAAAAAAATTATAATGATGGTAATAAAAATGTGTATTTTAATGGGAAAAAAGGTATTTTCAAGTTCCATTGATTAAAATACTTTAATACTGTGAAGATGAGTAAGAGTGAGTTTTGGAAGAAAGAATTAAGAGGAATGAGAGATTACCATTATGCCTTTAGGCTCTATGTCATTTGTAAAAGCCTAAGATGGGAACCAAATGATACTCTTCTACTAGAAAGAAAATGAGAAGAAAACAACATCAACCGTGAAGTACTCTTGCCATAAGACTCAATTGCTTTTAACTAAGACTAAAAGGGGGCGGCAGACTTGGGACATAGCAGAAGCACGGTCAGAAGTTCCAGGTCATATCTACATATATAATTATAACGCATTGTATATATGCATGAAAACATCAAAACAAAATAATGAAACCTGGGTGCCATTTTAGCCTATTCTACTTCTGTTTGCTCCAGCTCCGTGGAAGTCTTTATAAAAATTTCCAGGGCACATTTCTGAAGGGAGGCATCAGTGTGGTAGACACATGAGGAGGAAGAATGGAGCTGGTGCTCTTCCAAGCCTCAACCCCAGACAACTGCTACAGTTGCAGACATCTCAATGGTTCACAGGCAGAAGCCACTTCAAAGGCTGGACGTACCTGAGTGATCCAGGCCTAATGCAGTACAAAATGCATCCTCTAGGGGAGCACTTATCGAAACCAAATTCAAGCAATTGTTATAGCTTTTTAGCTGAGGCAAAAGAAACCTTAAGATACACAGTTGGGGGGGGGTGAGGAGAGAAGAAAAATTGAAGTAATATTTATTCACTTTTAAAATGTCCTGAGACTGGACATGGTGTCCCATACCTTTTAATGCCTGGTGTATCATGTCTGCATAGTCTGAGGCTCCAGGCCAGGCAGAGCTAGCTACACCGTGACATCCTGCCTCAAAAACCACAATGACAAAAACGTCTCATGCTTTCCAGAGAGTCTCGACGGACATATACCTGCAGATGACCTTGAGATGCCTGAGAAAGCTCCTTACTCTTATCTGTGCAATCTTGACATTCCCCACAAGAAGTAAGACAGCATCATCAGTGACCGGGCTGCGGACCAAAAATTCACCTCAAAGACCTCTCCATCCACAGTAGATTAATTGGTTTCAAGTATTTTAAGAAACATTGTCTTATCCTGAGCTGATACCCAAACTAACCAACTAGACCATCCAGTGGCCACACACAACAACAACATACAAATGTTAAAGACTAGTTGAGGAAAGTAAACAAGCAACTTCAGTCTAAAGAAGCAGAAACAACACCCACAGTGGGGAAGGATATTGTTTCTGCCAAAACAATTCTTCATATGTCTATCCACTGTTGTAGCTGAGCGATAAAGTCCTTGACTACCATGTGCAAGGCCCTGACTTCCACCCCTGGCACTAAAAATGAAAACAAACCAAAATGCTGGGTGTGGCATGCCTACATCACAGACTCAGGAGGATCATGAGTTCCAAGGCAGCCTGGGCCACAGAGCAAGCTACAAACCAGCCTGGGCTGCAAAGTAAGATCTTATCTCCAAACCAAAAATTGAAACGAAGTCCACCTCTTAACAACAACAACAAAAATGTTGAGGCAATAAACAAGAACACATGATGTATATATGAGACAAAAAGAATAAATAAAACCTGTCCTTGAAACGAACTCAAAATCCTCTTCCTGAGAAACAGCTCTGAAGGTACCAGAAGGCACTGTGTAGGCTTCCAAAGAAGGGAAGCAAATCAACAGTATTACCCAGCTATGATGCATGATAACCGTAAGGCAGACCTCAGTGATAACCAGCAGCTCTCCAGTTGGACTTTAAAACATCTCAACCAACATCTGACTATATTTAAGGTCTACTCATCCCAACACTGCTCAGGTTGCCAAAAACCGGAGTCTACAAAAGCCAGGGACCTAGGAAAAACTAAATACTACTAGTCTACTAGAGTAACATAGCAGTAACTGCTAATAACATTTTTCACTACTCTTAGACAAGCCTCTTACTCAACCATCATCAGAGAAGCTTCCTCCTGCAGCAGATGGGAAAAAATGAGAAACCCATGGGTAGACATTACAAACAGAGACATTGGAACACTCATCCCTATATGGAATGTTTCCATCAAATACTTCAGGAAACCCTGCAGAAGAGGTGCAAAGATTTTAAGAGCCAGAGGGAATAGAGGGTACTCATGAAACAAGGCCCTCCGGATCAGCAGATCAATGCATATGAACTCAGAGACTGAGGCAGCAAGCACAGGGCTAACCCAGATAGGGTCCCAGAAGCTATCTCCAACTGATAATTATTCAAACATGAATGAGTAGATCTCTCCAAAGGAGTTCCACTAGGGACACAAACCACTCCACTCTTAAGGCCAGGCTCCGTGCCCACAATAGATAACTAACACAAAACAAATTCACTTTGTGAGTAGCACTTTTGGAGGATTTTTGTCTCCTGATGCTTTGTCAAGGCCTTTTTTTTTTCCCTTACAGGTCCTTTGTTTATATAGTATGGTTTCCAGTTCTGTGTTTTTATGGGATCTCTTTGTGTGGGAAAGCGTGAGTCTCTGCATCTGTATGTTTCTTCCGCCTTCTTTTTGGCTCTTTTTCTTTGGATTAATTGGTTAGTTCCAATTTGGTTTGTTTATATTTTATCTAATTTTACTGTTATGTTAGATAGGAATGGGTAGGGAAGTGGAAGATGTGGGAGGAGTTGGAGGAGAGAAACCATAATCAGAATGTAATTATGAGAAAAAAATCTTTTCAATAAAAAGGCAAGTGAAATTCATTTAAGACCCTACTGTCAATGAAGCTATTATTTTTATATTAGAACATGAAAGCAATTTTAAAAGCAATTGAAAAATCAATTAAATATAGACATCTAGTCTTTATTAACTTAAGATTAACTTTCAAAGAATGGAAGTGATTCAGTATACACCAATCCATTTGAATCCTGTAGACATTAGCCTGTAATAATGGTGTATAGTATTACATACTGACCACTTCAGCTTGGCATTTGCATTCAATGAAAATACAATATCTGAAATTAAATACAAGGAGCACTAAAAGTAAAGTTCCTCAATTTGTCACCATATGCTGATAAAATAAAATTACTCCAATTTATCTGCACAAATGCTTTAGTTGTGAATTTCAGGAATCATAAGCTTAAATGCAAAATGTCATGACTTTCTTATTCCTGGGTAAAATTCATGTTCTTGAGCTATTCCTTTTCACTAAACACCCTAGTCTAGGCAGACTCTTGCTCTCATATTCCTTTTTTTCTATTTTGCACCATAAATAGCCAGAAGGACATGGGAAATGCTTGACATCATTTGTCATTAAATAAACACAAATGAAGACCACAATGAAATAGTACCTCCTGCCCAGTAACTCTGAAACTTTCATCTACTCTATAGAAGCTAAGGAGGCATGAAGAGAGAGGGCTCCAAAACCCCTCTGAGACCAAATTAATTCCCCTCACTGTGCTCAGTGCTACTCCTCAAGGCCAAACCCATAAAAGGCTGGAGTCTTTGTGGAAGACTTGGCAGAAGGGTTGGAAGAACAGTAAAATAGTCCAGCTATGAAAATCAGCCACACATCATTAAAACGCTCAAGTACAGGGGGAGTCCTGCTCGCTGTCAGTCTAAGGAGAAGTTTGGGGACAAAATGGATTCCACTAACGTTTCCCCAGAAAATTGGATGCAGGGGAAGAGGAAAAGGCAGCCAAGAGGAGTTTGAAAACTGGTTATCTGCCAAAAACTCAAACCAACTTAATTCATGGATGGCAAGGGAAATGCCTCCATTTCTAGGCAAGGAGCTGGAGCTGACTCGGGAAACAGCTTGCCAGGATGCAAGGCCAAGTTTTCTACCCACAGAAGCACAGAAACTGTACATGGTTGGTACACATCTGTAATCCCAGCACTTTGTAGATGGGGGCAGGAGGATCACAAGTGTAGTGCCATCCTCAGCTACATAGTTCAAGACCAGCCTGGGATACAGGAAGGAGATTCTCTCTAAAAAAAAAAATGATACTTCATTACTACCCAATAAGGCTTTTCTTATATAAACTGACCTAACAGGAGCACAGAGCTCTGTAACAGCAAAGGGTCTTGGGCCCGCTGCTGTCATGACAGTGACAAAATACCTCAGGAAAGATCTCAAATGGAGAACTTGAGTACAATTTCTTGCTTCTCACAAATTCAAAGTAATTTCTTCATGGTTGGAAATATATTGAGATGACAGGGCTTAAGGATCTTTAGGATGTAAGAGTTAGGCAATGCTTTGAATTGAGTATGAAATGCCCCCTCCAGCTCATACACTGAATATTTGGGGCTCAGTTGAGTACAGTTATCTTGAGATAGTGGAAACTTCAGGGGGCAGATGGGGTGGCAACTGGAGGGAGTGAGTGGCTGTGATCACACCATTGAAAGTTACACCTGATGCCCTCTTCTTCCTTCCCATAGATCACAAGGTGAGCAGCCCGTGCTTTACATTCCCACTTCCATGTTCTGCCTCATCAGAGGCGCAGAATCAAAGGAACCTGGGCCTAAAGAGTGAAAGCCTAAAACCCTGAGCCAAATCCAGCCTTTTCAAACTCCCACTACTTACTCATACCTTCCTTGGAAATAGCTTTTCAGATTTTCATTGTACTTTGCGTGTTTTTTTTAGATCACTGAGCTGTAACAATTCTTAGATATAGTCTAAATGCAAGATTATCAAGAGATTTCCAAGCATTTTCCATTTTGTGTTCATTTCACAGCAGTGTGTGTGTGTGTGTGTGTGTGTGTGTGTGTGTGTGTGTGTGTTTAGACATGGTCCTGCTATTAAGTTGAGGCTTAGCTTAATTTCACTAATATGATGGCCTTATGAAAACCATGGAAATTCTTTTTTATTGTTTTTTTCAAGATAGGGTTTCTCCATGTAGGCCTGGCTGTCCTGGAACTCTCTATAGACCAGATTGGCCTCAAACTCAGAGATTCGCTTGCCTCTGTCTCCTGAGTGCTGTAATTAAAGACGTGCACCACTATACCCATCCTGAAGCATGAAAATTCTTAATTTTTAATGTTTTATTAAAAGAAACTTTAATTTTAGTGTGTGAATCTCACATCACACACCCCAATCCCACTCATCTCCCTGTCCCTCCACAATCTGCCCTCCACCTTTGCAACCTCTCCCACAAAAAATAAAATCTCACCATGGAAGCTGTACTGTGTCACACAGTATATAAACTCTTCTGCCCAATCAGTTTTACTTGCAAATGTTCATTGCAGTGAATTACCGGTGTGGTTCAAGGCCTTGGGCTTCTGCTACACTATTAATACTAGATCCTCATCAGAACCCCTCCTGGATACCCCATTGTTACCCTGTCACAGAGATCCTGCAGCTTTGGTTCTGCCAGACTGGCCCTTCACAAGCTCCAACAGTTCATAGATGGCGTAGATGTTGGGGTGGCCAACTCAAAGCCCTGGATCGGGACCCAGGTGGTAGCTGAACTGGTCAGCCCATGAGCTCTTCTGAATCACCCGGTCCAGCTCTCCACTTTGCCCAAGTGAGGGGAAGGGCTACCTCTGCCCAGCCCTCAGACATTAACATGGCCCCAGTTGGCAGCTCAGACCAGGGGCATCTGCATAGCCTTTGGTGGTAACATGGGCCCAGGAAGGATCCCTTGTGTTATTACTGCCTGGGATTTTACCATGGCCCCGGCTCACCCTCACTACACTTGTCTCCAGTTCTGTCTCTTCATATTGCACAAACCACTCTGCTTCTGTCTCTCATCTTTCCAGCACATACTTGCTCATCATAGTGATGCCCATTTGCCTGCATGGCAAGGCAGAGGGATTGGGGGTTCTGGGTGTCTTCTAGGAAATTCTTAATTTTGACATTTGTTTTTCATTTATTCTGTGTACTTGGTTATGAAGCTAAAAAAATCACCACCTAATGTAAGATCATATTTACTCCTGTTTTGTCTAGAAATCTAATACCATAAGATTTTACATTCAGGTTTATTTTTGTGCAAATTTTTGCATCTGGCATGACATAGAATCAAGGCAGAATCTTTTGAATTAGGATATAGCTATTCTAGAACCACTTATTGAAAAGACTATGACTTAACCTCATTGAGAATTCTTGGCAACCATGCCTCAAGTCACATTATCCTAAAGGTATATACTTATTCCTGAATTCTCCGCTCTACTTTGTTGATCTGTGTCTATTCTTTTTTGTGCATGCTTATGCGAGTATGCAGGAGTACTTTTGAATGCCTGCAGAGGACAGGAGAGGGGGTCAGATACTCCAGAGCTTGAGGCACAGGCAGTTGAGACACTTGATATGGGTGCTCAGAAACAAACCCAGGTACTCTGCAAGAACAAGTGCTCTTAACTGCTCAGCCATCTATCCATCCCTAATCACCACACTGTGATCTTAAGAGACACTCCCCCGACTAGACCTTAGCCCAAATGACTGCACAATGCAAGTACCATTCATGCTGTAAAACTCAGCACATAAACAGCATTTTTCAAACCTTTATTTCTCTCCATGTTCTTCCCTCTTTCCTCCCCCAACCTGCTCTGACTTCTTTCTACACTCACTTTACATGTGACCTCTTGTCCTCCTCCCTCAACTCTTCTTCTTCCCTTTATTTCATCTCCTATTTGAATTTTAAAACCAATTTGTTGGTTTCCATAAGTGCCAGCTGGGATTTTTTTAAAACAAAGATTACATTAAACTGTAAGAGTATGGTAAATGTTGTTTTAACTATATTCAGTTTTCTAGATGAATATGGAATATCTCTGCATTTATTAGATTGTCTTTACTTTTGAAAAGAACATTTTTGACTTGACATATGTCAACTGATTTTGCAATGTTAAATTAACCTGGCATCCCTGGAGTGAATCAGAGTTTGTCAGGGAATATGATTAATTCTTTTTTGTACAATATATTACTAAATTTGATTTGCTAATATTTTCTTGAACTTCTTGGATATAGATTTGCATCAAGCTTAGGGCACTGCTAGAATTTAAAATATTTTCTTCTTTCTTTTCCTGTCCTCTTTAAAATATATATTTATTTTTATGGGAGTGAATGTTTGCCTGCATGTGTGTATGTGCACCACATGCATACTCAGTGACTA
Organism: Micromys minutus; assembly: GCF_963924665.1. NCBI lineage: Eukaryota > Metazoa > Chordata > Mammalia > Rodentia > Muridae > Micromys > Micromys minutus. The sequence continues at coordinate 73,575,285 of NC_137970.1, read as the reverse complement.
AGGAGGACAGAAGAGCTCGTTGGATCTCCTGCAAATGGAGTTGCAGATGGTCATGATCCTGTGTGTGTGTGCGCGCGCGCTGGGAACTGAACTTGATGTATGTGGTAGCTCCTCTTAGTTGTCAACTTGACTACTTCTGGAATTAACTAAAAACCCAGGAGCTAGATACACCTGGGAGTGATTTTTAGCTAGCCGGATCATCTGAGGTAGGAAGACTCACCTTAAATATGTACCACACCTTCTCATGCAAGCCAATATAAACTAAGGACAGGAAAGAAAATGTTTTGCTTTTTGCCTGCTTGTCCTTACTCTCACTGACAAGTTCATTCCTTCACCAGTATTAGAGCCCACTTCTTCAGGATGCTGGTGTATACAAAAGATCTGTTGAGACACCCAGCCTTATGGACTCAACTCCTCTAATAAACTCCAAATAGATTCATTCTATCATATCTGATTCCCTAGAGAACCCTAACTAATACAGTGCATTAAGTGTAACTGTAATATCTTCTTGATGGAGTTTTCCTTTAATGGGTAGCTAGTATCATCCCGTACCTCTTCTGATTCCTTTGGCTTGACGTCTGTTTTGTCAGACATTAAAACAGCTATCCTGCTTGCTTCTTGGATACATTTGCTTGAAATACCCTTTTTTCACATTCTTTTACAATAAGGTGATATCTTACCTTAGTGGTAGGTTCTTGAATTCAGCAGAAAAATGAATCCTGTTTTCTAATCTAGTTTCTATGTCATGTTATTGGAGAATTGAGGACATTAATATTGAATTATTAATGAGCAGTGCTTATTAATTCCCCTTTTTTTGTTGCTGTAGTGTGGTGTACGGGCTGGTTTTGTGTCAACTTGACACAAGCTGGAGTTATCATAGAGAAAGGAGCCTCAGTTGAGAAAATGCCTCCATGAGATCCAGCTGTAAGGCATTCTCTCAACTAGTGATCAAGGGAGGAGGGCCCAGCCCATTGTGGGTGGTGCCATTCCTCTGGTAGACCTGGGTTCTATAAGAAAGCAGGCTGAGCAAGCCAGGGGAAGCAAGCCAGTAAGTAACATCCCTCCATGGCCTCTGCCTCAGCTCCTGCTTCCTAACCTGCTTGAGGTCTAGTTCTGACTTCCTCTGGTGATGAACAGCAGTGTGGAAGTGTAAGCTGAATAAACCATTTCCTCCCCAACTTGCTTCTTGGTCATGATGTTTGTGCAGGAATAGAGACCCTGACTAAGACATGTGGTAACTGCACCCCCACCCATTTTGACCAACTGCTCTAATGTGCTTTATTGTGCAATAATTTTCTTTCTCTGGAGATTGGGATCATAGTTTTGCTGGTTATAGCAGTCTATGCTGACATCTGTGTTCGCTGGAAGCTTATAGAGTATCTGTTCAGTCCTTTCTGGCTTGCAGAGTCTCCATTGAAAGTTCAGGTGTTACTCTCAATGTAGATGTATTTAATAGAAGTTGTTCAGTAGTGATAAAACAAAAATTTACAATGAATTTTCAGCAAAAATACTCTACCTGTTATGGATTTAAAAAAATATTCAGAAATACTCCTAAAGGTAAAGCTAAAGTTAGTTTATTTAGGCCTGATTATTTAAAATCAGAATATATACATAAATACATACATACACATATACATTCAAATACAGTGCTTTCAGGAAATCAAACCAATAAAATGAAATTTCTTCATCTTTCCCCCTCTCTTTCCTCCCAATGCAGGCCCAGGTACTTAATTATCAGCTTCTTGGAACTGTTAAGAGTCACACATATTGCATCCTATTATTAGTATCGTACAACAACAAAATATCCCCAGGATTTCGGAGACTGCAGAGTATTATGCATAAGTATGTCTGAGGAGTAACTCAATTTTTATTACTTGTTCTCTTCCCCTAACATAGCAGACAAAAATGCAGAGCAAATTTCCTACTAGAAAGCAGATATGTCTTTTCATGTATAATTCAGTGAAAACATAACTAGAAGATAAAGAGGTTCTTTTTCATTAGTAACCTTAAAATCTGAATACTAAAATTAAGTTAGTCAACAGTAAGGCTCTCCTGAGCCATGGACAGAAGGCCAGTCTCAGTACTCCTTAAAGCTGGCAGTGAGCTTGTGAAACGGATGCAGAAACTCATGCTGAGCTACTTGGTCTCTCCAGCAGTAAGAATTTAGTCCAGCACGGCATCTGTTTATGTCACTGTTCACTATGTTCTTTTGGAGACAGAAGAACGATGGATACTACTTTTTATGAAAAATTTAAAGCCTTGAAAACCCTCTGAATATAAATAGTCCAAATAACAGTTCCATTTTGTCCCCTGCAGGTACAAAAAAGGGAAAATTACTTATTGAACATGGATGCTTGTTCCCTACATTCTTTTCTTTCCCCAGAAAAGTTTACGAAGTCTTGGATGCATATTGAAAACAACTTAGAGGAGCTAGGTTCTTGATTAGAACTGTTACTAAATTAATCAAAGTGCTAAATACTGCTTTAATTGTATTGATGAAACATTCATCAGAGCAAAGCACTATGAGCTGGAAAAACATCACTAGAAATTCATCCTCTAGAAATTCAGTATCTAAAATAAAGGACACTAAAGATACTTTTTCACTCACTGTCTTTTCTGTGTACACAGGAGGATTCTCTAGGATAATGAAAACACTGTACACAGTGTAGTTACATCAGGTTCATTTTAGATACATACAACTGTACTATTACATGAGACCATGAATGATCAGAATAGCAAGAGTCAAACTAGTTAGAGTTATACTCTAGACACAATGAAAGTCTATGCCAATAAATCTGGATAAAAGGAATTTGACTGCATTATGAAGGCAAACATTTCATTTTCACTTTTTGGAGGCAGGAGGAATAAGACTAGGAAAAAAGAAAAGGCATACAAAATCTTTTGTTTAAACTACATGAAGTCCCTCTGTGAGGAAAGTAAATTTATTTACCCAAAGAGAGGTCAGGTGTACTGTCGTTTCTTCTGGGCTCTCCTTTAAAAAAAGGAAATGAGGAATCATAGAGATGAACACAGTAGGTTAACAAAAGTCATCAGACAGTAATCATGGTTCTTCCCACTTCATCTCACTAAGTTCTAGTCTTACCATCTGCCGGGACTCCTGAGAAAACACTCTCTATCCCCCCCCCCACTTCCTTTTTCCTAAGAGCACAAGAGGAACAATAAACGCATAGTGGATAACTAAGCTCCTAAATTTAGCTAATCTATGGTGTTCTCTTTTTATTTTGTACACAATCATTAAAGACCTTTTCTCTAAGAAGTGTGGCATTTGAATGTCACCTTAAAAGACAAAAACATGACATCTTCAGTTTTCCATGCTGCTAGGCCATCTCCACCCTTCCTGGATTTTACTGGAGTCCGCTGTAATAAAGCATGGCTCATCTCTAAGTTTATTGATTTATTTATTTTTACTTAGTTTGGCTAAGCTTTTGTCAATTTTGTTTATCAACTAAGAGAATCCACATTTTGTTGCAGCAAGTTTGTATATTGCTCTTTTAGTTTCTATTTATTTCTGTTCTAATCTTTATTATTTCTTGCCATTTACTATGTTTCCAGAAACTTGTTCTTCATTAGTTTAAGGTCACTGTTTTTAAAATGTTGTTGAGAATGTTTTAAAATATATGTGCGTGCTTTGCCTGAATGTATATATGTGCACCACATGTGTCTGGTGCTTACAGAGGTTAGAAGGCATTGGATCCCTGGGAACTAGTTACAGATGGAGGTAACCCAACTGCATTGCTGCTGGGAACAGATGCTGGTCCTCTTCAAAATCAGTAAGTGCTCTTATCCAGTAAATCATCGCTCCAGACCTTACTAGGATTTATGTAATGTAAGCACCTATGGCTATTAGCTTTCCCTCTAGAAATGCTGTATACGAGGTTCTAGTAGCTTGTGCTATAATCTCATTTGATTCTAGGAATTTTAAAACTCCAAAGTCAATTCCTATAATCCATACATTTAAAAGTGTATTCTTTAGTCTCTGGGTATCTATGTAGTTTCTCTTACTATTGATTTCTAGTCTTATTTCAATATGCTGAAAGGGATTACTTGAATTTTTGGTGTTTATCACAGCTGCCTTGAAAACTACATTTATAAGTGCAAAAGAATAAAATTAGATCTGTATCTTTTACCTTCCTTGAAAATAAAGCCAAAATGAAACAAAGACCACAACGTAAGAACGGAAATTCTCCAACTGCTGCAGAACAAACTCTTTAGAATACAAGCATAAGCAAAGCTTTCTGGAAAGGATTCTAACGGTACAGAACACACTCCCAAGAACTGACAAGTGGCCTTACAGAAACCGAAAAGCATGTTCACAGCAATAAAGACTACCAGCAGATAATCCACAGATTCAGACAAAATCTCTGCCAGCTAAACTGTAGACAGCGAGCTAGTATCTAAAGGACTATAAAAATTAAACATCACAAAACAAACTATCCAATCAATGATGCAACAAACTAAACAAAAAAAAAAATCTTGAAAGAAGAAATACAAATGGCTAATAAACATCTTATGAAGTGTTTGACATCTGTAGCCATCAGGAAAACAAAGATTAACACTGCCTTGATATTCCATTTCAACCAAGTCAGAATGGCCTTTAGGAAAACATGGGGCTAGAGATGGCTCAACGCTTAAGAGCACTTGCTGCTGCTCTTGCATGGGATTTAGTTCACACCCATTCGATGGCTTACAATCCTTTGTAATTCTAGATGCAGGGAACTGGACCTTTTATAACCCCTGGGGGCACCAATCATACCTGTGGCGCACACACACACACACACACACACACACACACACACACACACTCAAACCATCCATACACATAAAATAAAAAGAAATCACAATCAAACAAAAGAGAAACAGCAACAAATGCTAAAGAGGCTCCCTTATTAACTGCTTGTTGGATAATAAATGGCTGTAATGACTGTGAACATCATCATGAGATACTTGAACATATGTGTCTGTTACTGCACTGTTCATAAAAAATGAGACACCCTTTATATCCATCCATAGATTAATGCATAAAGAAAATGTGGTACGGTCACCAACTGAATTCATTTAGCCATAAAGAAAACTGAAATTATGACATGTGCAGGAAAATGGGTGGGAATCTAAATTAGCATCTCGGGGCAAAATAATCCAAATTTAGAAAGACACATACTGTTTCTTCTCTCCTATGTGTATCCTAGATTCTCTGTATACTTGTGTGTATATGTTCAAGTACACATATGCAAAGATCAGAAGGGAACCTGGTATGGGTCCTTAAGCACCCTGTTTTTGAGCATCTCTTCAGTGACCTGAGGCTGGTCTATTAGAGAAGGCTGGCTGGCCCAGTGATCCACCCATCTCTTCAGCACTGGCTTTACAAGCACACTCCTGGCTTTTTAAAACTGTGGGCTCTCAGGATCAAACTCAGGTCATTCTGTTGCCCTGCAATTACTTTACTGACCGGGCCATCTGCCTAACCCCAAAACACAAAATTGAGTTTCTGCACGTGCATGTATGTGTGTAGGGGAGTTTAAAACTGGAAAGGGGAGCATGTGGAAATGGGGTGTTAAGGAAGGAGGAAAGGAAAAGAGTAATGAAATGCCTGTGGCATAAAGTGGGTGAGAGATATTGGGGAGGATGGAAGATCCACGAAGGAGTAGGGGAGTTGGAAAAGTGCAGGAGAAAGATCATCAAAAGAGGTAGGAAAATGCAATGACAAAGCCCAACAGTTTGAAAGCTAAGCTAAAAAAAGTAAAAAAAAAAAAAAGTGCTAAAAAGGAATGAAAAAATTGAATGAGGTAAGCAGCATTACATAGATTCTGTGAGACTCAGTCTTTACTAGGCTTTAATCATCACTGTATTCTTGGTTAGGCATGATACATTTTAATATGACTAACAGAAAATCCTACATATTGAACTCTTACAATGCAAGAAGTTTGCTATATAGTCCTTGTCTTGTTTTTTGAAGCACTGGAGATCAAATCCAGGGCCCTGTACATGCTAGGTAGGTCCTGACAAAGACTCCATCTTCACCTCAATGGTGCTTTTTCATGCTTAGCATTTTCATTTTGTAACCCAAAATGAGTTGTTTCAGGTGTAGGCATATCCTTAACATTTTTATAAACATATTAGTATTTGCAAATCCACAAAAGCATTTTGTGTGAGTGTGTGCGTGTGTGTGTGTGTGTGTGTGTGTGTGTGCGCGTGTGCGCTCGCTCGCTCACTCACGAGTGTGTGCACGTGCGTGCTCGAGTGAGCATGTGCTTGCCATAGTGCTGATAAAGAGGCATTTCTTAAAAGATCTAAAGGCTATTGGTGACAGCATTCCAAATGTGTAAAGATGTTGATTATTGACCCTCCATAGCCACATATTCCACATCTACAGATAATCAACCTAGAATCAAAACTACTGGTGGAAAATAAAATAGAATCGCCAGTCAAAACTTGAATCTGTTATGTGCTGAGCAGTATGCTGAGTCCACATAAATGGAATGATGTGCTGGCATGCCCTGCTGTAGCTCCCCAAGGCCCTCTTGGTTTCAATAGTGTTCACCTAGCATTTGTGTACTGTTATAAGGCACATGGAACTGTTTGTTCTGAACATATACAGACTACTTTTCTTACCAATATTCCCTAAACAATATGTTATAACAACTCTTTACACAGAACTTACTCTCTACTGAATACTTAGTAAGTAATTAAGAAATAGTTAAGTAATTACAACAAATACTGTACTACATTAGCATTTCAGAGATGACTTAAAGACAGTTTTCAACTCAATGATGCTTCAACTTAAGATATTTGAAATTTATCATGAATCCTGCCGGACAAAAATCTCACCCCAAGCCAAGGAGCATTGGTACACAAGAGGAGGTGCATAGGTTATATGCAAAGCACTCAATGAGACTTAAGCATCTATGGACCTTGTTGCCTGCAGAGGTTTCCTAGAGCCTACCAATATGAAGGATCAGATTTTTGGCTCCTGCTTCGGGCAAGTTTGGTATGTGTATGTTTTTTTTTTTTTTTTCTTCTCCATTTTGTTTCTGGAGGATTAAACGATTATCTTCAGAAAATTTTTGCCAAGCTACTGTAATTCATCAAGTCTGAAGGCAACCTGTTTCTGCACTCTCAAACAACAAAGAACAACAAAAAAATTGTGGTTGGTACCTGGTTGCAAATGGTCACAAGCTGATTTCTGATATACACGGGATTGACCAAATATGGTTTAGGAAATAATGAGATACAGAGCATGCTAACTCCACATTTTATTTATTTCTCTAACTTCCAACCTTTCTTCTTGTGCTCCAAGACACTATTTAAAAGTTTCCTAACATTTTATTCCTGAGTGTCTACAGTCACCTAAAACTTAAATAGGTCCAAACGAGCATGCTAACTCCATATTTTATTTATTTCTCTAACTTCCAACCTTTCTTCTTGTGCTCCAAGACACTATTTCAAAGTTTCTTAACACTTTGTTCCTGAGTGTCTACAGTCACCTAAAACTTAAATAGGTCCAAACACAGTTTTAACTTGTCCTCCCTTCATAAACAAGGTAACCAAGCACCTCCAGTTTTCTCTAGAATTCCCCTAATAACTGGAATCACAGCAACCCAAACAAAAGTCCCTTTCTCATTCCTACCTTCAACCACACACTATCATCAGCACTTCTGCCTGCACTAAACACATGTCAAAATCAAGGCAGTCCATTTCTACTAGTCTCCATGGGAACCACCTGCACCAAAAAATCATCCGCAGGATCTCATGTAGACTCTCGCAATACCCTGTTCTCCATTCCTACTTCCACTTGGCCCTCCTCTTATAAAAAACGATCCTCCACAGAGAAAGCAAATATCAATAGTAGATGCTGACTTACTGGACTATGGCTCTGCTAGAAAATCTTCCCACTGTCTCATATTGTATTCTTGAACAGACTTCAAAGACAGATGGCCACCTATGTCTTTCCAAACTTTTAAAAAATCCTGTCTCCAAAACAACAAAATAGTATTCTTTTAGGTAGACGCTATACACATTTAAAGTACATCCAAGGCCAGCAAGACGGCTGAATGAGTAAAAGTGCTTCCTGCTAAGCCTGATGACCTTGATTCAATTCCGAGAACCCACAGGATCCGAGAGAACTGACTGCTACAATTAGTTCTCTGACCACCACAAGAGTGCTATAGCACATGTGAACTCCACTTCACTCCACCTAAACACACATGAATAGATGTAAATTTTTAAAATAAAAATACTGCTTACACACAGACAAAATGCTCAGGCCATTTGCCACCTGGAACAGCTGAGTTCCAGGAACACAGGCCTGGTGAGACTGCACTGTGAGTAGCCAAAGCGCAAAGAGGGCAAGGCACAGCACTTGGAAAACGAAGCCCTCCAGTTGGTTTGGGGAAGTAGGAACTCTACCATAGGGACTCGGTATCTGTACAGAAAGGCCTTGAGCACAGACCAAACACTGGCCATTTGCCACCTGGAACAGTGGAGATCCAGTAACACAGGCCTGGTGAGACTGTACTGACCTCAGGTCCATGAGAGAGACGGGAACCAGTCACCAACAACAAGACCACATATAATCACAGACAACAAGATGGCAAGAGGAAAGTGAAAGAACCTAACCAATGGAAACCAAGACAACCTGGCAACATCAGAACCCAGCTCTCCCATCACAGCGAACAGTGGATTGCCAAACACTCCAGAAAAAGAAGACCCAGACTTGAAATCATACCTGAAGACGATGATGGAGATCTTTAAGAAGAGCGTGAATAACTCCCTTAGACAAGTACGGGAGGACAACCATAAACATATAGATGCTTTTAAAGAGGAAACACGGAAAACACTCAAAGAAATACAGGAAAACAGAACCAAAGAGATGAAGGAATTGAAAATGGAAATAGAAACAATAAAAAAAAAAAAAAAAAACACTAAAAGAGACAACCCTATAGATAGAAAACTAAAAAAAGAAATTGGGAGTCACAGATGTAAGCATCTACAACAGACAACAAGAGATTAAAGAGAGAATCTCAGGGGCTGAAGACAACATGGAAAACATAGACAAAACAGTCAGAGAAGATGCAAAAGCCAAAAAGCTCCTAACCCAAAATGTCCAGAAGATCCAGGACACAATGAGAAGACCGAACCTAAGGATAATAGGAATAGAAGAGGGAGAAGAATATCAACTGAGAGGCACAGTAAATATCTTCAACAAAATCATAGAAGAAAACTTCCCGAACCTTAAAAATGAGATGACCACGAGCATAAAAGAAGCCTACAGAACTCCAAATAGAGTGGACCAGAATAGAAATTCATTCCGACACATAATAGTCAAAACGCCAAGTGTTAAAAACAAAGAAAGAATACGAAAAGCAGTAAGGAAAAAAAGTCATGGAACATATAAAGGCAGACCAATCATAATTACACCCGACTTCTCAACACAGACTATGAAAGCTAGAAGATCCTGGGAAGACATCATACAGACCATAAGAGAACACAAATGTTAGCCCAGACTGCTATACCCAGCAAAACTCTCAATCACCATAGATGGAGAGACCAAGATATTCCAGGAGAAAATTAAATTTACATAATATCTAACCACGAATCCAGCCCTACAAAGAATAATAGGTGGAAAACTCAATACAAGGAGGAAAACTACATTCTAGAAATAACAAGAAAATCACTAAGCAAGAAAACCAAAAGAAGAAAGACACAGACACAATTCTACCTCTAAAAGCAAAAATAGCAGGAAACAGCAACCACTATTCCTTAATATCTGTTAACATAAATGTACTCAATTACCCAATAAAAAGATAGAGGCTATCAGACTAGATGCATAAACAGAATCTATCACTTTGCTGCATACAGGAAACTCATCTCAGAGACAAAGACAGACACTTATCTCAGAGTAAAAGGTTGGGAAAAAAACCTACCAAGCAAACGGCCCCAAGAAGCAAGCGGGAGTAGCCATTCTAATATCGAATAAAGTAGATTTTCAACCAAAAGTTATCAAAAAAGATAAGGAAGGACACTTTTTACTCATTACAGGGAAAATTTGTAAAGAGGAACTCACAAACTTAATATATATGCACCAAATACAAGAGTACCCATATTCATAAAAGAAACCCTACTAAAGATCAAAAAAATACATTGCACCCCACACAATAATAGTGGGAGACCTCAACAGCCCACTCTCATCAATGGACAGATCATGGAAACAGAAACTGAACAAGGATGCAGTGAAACCAGCAGAGGTTAGGAACCAATTGGAATTAATAGACATCTACAGAACATTTCACCCTAAAACAAAAGAATACAACTTCTTCTCAGCCCCTCACGGCACCTTCTCCAAAATTGACCACATAATCGGTCACAACACAAGCCTCAATAGATATAAGAAGATTGAAATACTCCCATGGGCTAAGGCTGGTCTTTAATAACAACAAAGACAACAAGAAGCCCATATACACATGGAAACTGAACAATACTCTATAAAACGATAGCAGGGTCAAAGAAGAAATAAAGAAAGAAATTAAGGATTTTCTGGAATTTAATGAAAATGAAAACACAACATACCCAAACCTATGGGATGCAATGAAAGCAGTACTGAGAGGACAACTCATAGCTCTGAGTGCTTCCAAAAAGAAAACGGAGAGAGGACAGACTAGCTCCATTGACAGCACAGTTGATAGCTCTAGAACAAAAGGAAGCAGATACACCCAAGAGGAGTAGATGGCATGAAATAATCAAACTCAGAGCAGTAATTGACCAAATAGAAACAAAAAAACAAAAACAATTCAAAGAATCAACAAAACTAAGAGCTAGTTCTTTGAGAAAATTAACAAGATTGAGAAACCTTTAGCCAGACTAACTAGAGGAAAAAGAGAGTATCCAAATTAACAAAATCAAAAAGAAAAGTGGAGGCATAACAACTGAAACTGAGGAAATTCAAGAAATCATCAGATCCTACTACAAACACCTATATTCAACAAAGCTGGAAAATCTGGAGGAAATGGATAAAATCCTAGACAGATACCAGATTCTAAAGTTAGACCAGGACTAGGTAAACCATCTAAATAATTCCATAACACCTAAAGAAATCGAAGCAGATATCAATAGCCTCCCAACAAAAAAAAGTCCAGGTCCAGATGGGTTCAGTGCAGAATTTTATCAGACATTTATTGATGACCTAATACCAATACTCTCCAAACTATTCCACAAAATAGAGTCTGATAGAACACTACCTAACTCATTTTCGAGACCATAATAACCCTCGTTCCTACAAGGAAAGAGAACTTCAGACCAATCTCCCTTATGAACATTGGTGCAAAAAATACTCAACAAAATCCTTGCAAACCAAATCCAAGAACACAACAAAAACGATCATTCACCATGATCAAGTAGGCTTCATCCCTGGGATACAGGGATGGTTTAATATACGGAAATCCATCAATGTAATTCACCACATAAACAATCTCTAAGAAAAAAATCCACACGGTCATCTTACTAGATGCTGAGAAAGCATTTGACAAACTTCAACACCCATTCATGTTAAAAGTCTTGGAAAAAACACGAACACAAGGCCCATATCTAAACATAATAAAAGCAATATATAGCAAACCAATAGCCAACATCAAACTTAATGGTGAGAAACTTGAAGCAATCCCACTAAAATCAGGGACTCGACAAGGCTGCCCAGTCTCCCCCTACATATTCAACATAGTACTGGAAGTCCTGGCCGGAGCAATTAGACAGCAAAAGGAAATCAAAGGGATAAAAATTGGAAAGAAAGAAGTAAAAATATCACTATTTGCAGATGACATGATAATATACGTAAATGACCCCAAAAATTCCACCAGAGAATTTCTACAGCTGATAATCAAGTTCAGCAAAGTGGCTGGATATAATATTAACTCAAACAAATCATGAGCCTTCCTCTATTCAAAGGACAAACACGTGGAGAAAGAAATTAGGGAAAAGATACCCTTCACAATAGTCACAAACAATATGATATACTTTGGTGTGACTCTAACTAAGCAAGTGAAGGACCTGTATGACAAGAACTTCAAATCTCTGAAGAAGGAAATCGAGGAAGATACCAGAAGATGGAAAGATCTCCCATGCTCATGGATTGGAAGGATCAACATTGTAAAAATGGGCATCTTATCAAAATTAATCTACAGATTCACTGCAATCCCCATCAAAAATTCCAACCCAAGTCTTCATTGATCTGGAAAGAGCAATGTGCAAATTCATCTGGAATAACAAAAAACCTAGAATAGCGAAATCCATCCTCAACAACAAGAAATCATCTGTGGGAATCACCATCCCTGACCTCAAGCTATATTACAAGGCAATTGTGCTGAAAACTGCATGGTACTGGTACAGAGATAGGCACATGGATCAATGGAATAGAATAGAAGGTCCAGAAATGAGCCCTCACATAGATGTTCACTTGAATTTTGACAAAGGAGCTGTAAACATTAAATGGAGAAAGGACACCAATGATGTTGGTCCAACTGGCACTCAACATGCAGAAGAATGAAAATAGACCCTTTCTTATCTCCTTGTCCAAAGCTCAAGTGCAAGTGGATCAAAGATCTCCACATTAAACCAGCTACACTGAAACTCTTAGAAGAGAAATTAGTGAAAACCTTAGAACACATAGGCACAGGGGAAACTTTCCTGAACAGAACAGCAATGGCTAGTACTCTAAGGTCAAAGATTGAGAAATGGGACTTAATGAGATTGCACAGTTTCTCTAAGGCTAAGGACACTTTCAAGAAAATAAAACGGCAGCCAACAGATTGGGAAAAGATCTTTACCAACCCCACATCTGATAGAGGTCCAATATCCAAGGTATACAAAGAACTCAAGAAGTTAAGACTCCAGAGAATCAAACAATCCTATTTAAAAATGGGGTACAGAGCTAAACAAAAAAATTTCAATCGAGGAATATGGCTGAGAAGCATCTAAGGAAGTGCTAGGCATCTCTAGTCATCAGGGAAATGCAAATCAATACAACCCTGAGATTCCACCTCACACCAGCCAGAATGGCTAAGATCCAAAACTTAGATGACAGCAGATGCTGGTGAGGATGGGGAGAAAGAGGAACTCTCCTCCACAGTTTTTGGGGTTGTAAATTGGTACAATCACTCTGGAAATCAGTCTGGTGATTCCTCAGAAAATTGGACAGTCCTACTTGAAGACCCAGTTATTCTACTTCTGGACATATACCCCAGAGATGTTCTAACATACAACAAAGATAAATGCACCACAATGTTCATAGCAGCCCTATTTATAATAGCCAGAAGCTGGAAAGAACCCAGATGTCCTTCAGTAGATGAATGGATACAAAAATTGTGGCATATTTTCACAATAGAGTAATACTCAGCTATTAGAAACAATGACTTTATGAAATTCTTAAGAAAATGGATGCATCTAGATAATATCATCCTGAGTGAGGTATCCCAGTCACAAAAGAACAGACATAATATGCAGTCACTGATCATTGGATACTAACCTCAGAAAGCTCTGAACACCCCAGAAACAGAAAGAACTCACAGCCATATTAGGATCAAGAAAAACAAAGGCCAAAAAAGAAAAAAGAAAGCCCTAGTTTTTCTTAGGAAAAAATAAATGTATAGCACCCTCTCAGAGTGTGGTACACCTGGACCTTAAATCATTAATAACCCAAGAGCTAAGAATATAGCCTTGTGACAATTTTTGGTATTCAAACATCATTATGCTTAATCTATACGCACCAATAAAACTGTTTCCATGTTATGTTCTGTCCTACATGTACTTTATGCTATGGTAACTAGTGGGAATTCATTGCATGCTATCAAACCTCTAAAAGAATTAAGTACTGACAAAAATATTCATATAGTGTTATGCCAAAGTCCCTTTAAAAATCTCTATATATGTGTCCCTCTTTTTTAAAAAATAAAGTTGTAAGAGAGAAAAAAATAAAACTAACAAATCATTAACAATAGGAATTAAATTCATATAAAGGAAAATACAAAAAAGAATAAAACAGCCTTTTATACACTAATGGTAAACAAAAGCCATGTTAGAGATAGATCAAATATTAAAAAAGTTTACACTAGGGATCAGAAAATTGTCTTGACAGAATATCCTGTATACCAAGATGTTTAACAGCATCTCTGCTCCTAGCCACTAGATGTCAGCATGTCTACTCTCCAATTAGTGAAAACCAAAATTGCTCCCATTGTAAACCCTGTTGAGGAGGGAGTGGTCCTTGGCCTTGAACTATTTATTGCTTTCAAGTACTGAGCAATGACTACCAATGAAAAATCCTCAAAATATTCTTGAATTATGATGGAAATTAATCAATACATAACAACTATCACTATCTAAGCAATCTATGCCAAGCACACTGCAATTCATAGACATTTTGAAACACACTGCTTACAGTACAATTAAGTACATATTATCATTCCTACTGAGCAAACAAGGGGAGCTGGGTTTGGCAGCGCTTCTCCTTAATGCCAGAACTCAAGAGACTGATGGAGGAGGGTTAAGACTAGACCAAGCTATTCAAGAAAACCAACCCTGTCTCAAACACAAAACAAAACAAAACTTCAACAAGGTAATTGAAGGCCAAAACTGTTTTAAAAAGCTTGTCTAAGATCAAAGTTATTAAACAAAGGCACAATATTTGATCCATGCGGGGATATCCAATATTTTGGTTTTTTTTTTTTTTTTTTGAGACATCTCAACATTCATTCTAATATGTCTGCCTCAAAATAAACTAAAAAGAAGATAAAAACTAACAATAATGTAACCAAAGTATTTCTATTAAGCTTCAATTAGACCAAGAAATGTCTGAGACACTGGAACCATGACCTGCTCCTTCCTGGAGAATATAGCTAAGGGTTCAATGCTCTCTTTCTTCAAGACATCACACAAAGCAAAATGGCTACATTCCAGCCGTAACCAACCACCCAAGAACACCAGAATGTTCATCTTTGTCACATCATATTCATTAGGCACAGATTCCATGCTGGCTGGGGTACACCAAAGACTATAAGCTTCTACCTTCCATCTTGCCCAATACAGCGAGTGGTTCAGGGATTGTTCTCAGGAATATAGCAGTTAAAGAGACCTATATATACAGTAGAGTTTTTCTCATCCGTAAAGAAATGAAATTATATCACTTGTAAGTAAATGGATGGATTTACAGATCATATTAAACAAATTAAGCCAGCCATAGTTACATAGATTCACTTCTCCCTCCCCCCCTCTGTGTGTGTGTCTGTCTCTCTCTCTCACTTCCCCCCACCCCGCCCACACACACAGGAACAAAAGGTCTGAACAGGTTTTACAAAGAAAATATAGAAGTGGCCAATGAGTTTGAAAAATGGAAAAAATCCGGTTATAATGGCAATGCAAATCAATATCACAATTCAGTATTATCTCATACCCTTAGTATAGCCAAAAATAAAAAGATAACATTGGCCCTTGCTTCCTGCTCTCCCCTTCAACCAAGAGGCTACCACAATAAAGCGTGATCTGAGAAGAAAAAAAAAAAAAGATAACATTGGGAAATATGTGGAAAATAGAATCTTCACATTGTTTTTTTTTTTTTTTTTGCACTGCTTTGAATTTATTTTTCCTTCCATCTTTTGTTCTTTCTTTCCTTCCTCCCTTTTATTTCTTCATTTCTGAGATAACATTTGAGTGTCACTCTCATGCTAGTCTCAAATTTACAACTCTTCTTACCCCTAAGCCTTCCATGTGTACTACCGAACCTGTTTTGGCTTTTGTTTGGATTTTTTTTTTTTTTTTTGAGTCAAACCATCTTGAAACTCCTATCTGCCTGCTTCAGCCATGAACATTTATGGTAAGTTGTTTATTGACTGCCTCCCCAGCAACACACCGAACTCTGAGAACAAAACCCGGTTGGATCTTGCTCATCTCATGTATATTTGAGACATCTAGTCAATGACCATTGCCCTAACTCTGTGTTGTTTTCATTGTTAGAGTTCTCAATGTTCTATCTGGTTAAGAAACTTGTGAATCCAAATTCTTCTAGCATATTTGTAATCATAACATTGCATCATGGATACATTTACTATATACACCTTATGACTAATCCCCAAGTCACTGATAAGTTTCAAAATGGTAATCTTGCCAATTATCTATGAAGGCACACATCCCTGCCACATCCACTTACCTTCACTACACTGAATCATCAGGCCTCAAGGAAGAACAGAAAAACACTGCCTAGTTTACACTTTCAACCTTAGGATGGATACACAGGAGCTTTTAGTCTATGAAACCTTTTCTTACCTGGCACCAGCACAACTGAAGCAGAACTGAACTATCCATGGGGCTTTCTTCGGATGACCCTTCCCTTACTTCACTGCATCATGCTTAATACTTTCTTAACAAGTCTAGCTTGGTAACAAGGTCAGGCTCTCTTACATAGATATTAAAGTTCCTTGAAGCCTAGCATCACCACCAAAATTTTGTTAGCACTACAAAATGTGGACATGCCTTGCAACTCAGATACAACATTTCATCTTTTTATAGTCAGTGTTAGCACATGAAATCTAACGACCCTGTAATGCACTTACCTGGAGCAAAAAGGAAGCTGCATAGCTCAACAGAGAAGGATGGTGGACAAAATTTAAGGTGTTTTTATATTCAGTGTCTCCAGTATTTTCTAGGATTTGGGGATCAGTGTACACTCCTGTTTTAAATGGTCTGGACATCCATAGGCAATGAACCATAGACGTCAAATAGTAATTAAATTCTTTACAGATCTTGTTGCTGAGACTGAACTCTGATTTTGCCTAATGGGAAAGAGATAAAATAGTCATTAACATCTATTATTCTTGTCCACTTTATTCTGAACAAGTCCCACATATCTATGATTGATTATTTACAAAAATGGTCATTTAGCACAGGTTTATCCTTCATACCTTCTGTAAAAAGTCCTTTTTCTTGGCAGCTGTTAAATTATCACGATACCTTATAATAAAAACAAATATAATAACACATTTAAAATGCCACTGGATATAATACTTCTAAATGTAAAATAAATTATTTAAAATGTACATTTCAGTTCCATTGGTAAAATAACTGTCACAGAGGCACAAGGACCTGAGTTTAACTCTTTAACACCTTCATAAAAGCAGGTTTGGTTGCATATATCCTTATCCCTAACTGTAGATCTCTGGAGCTCACCATCTAGCTGGTGCAGGGAGTCAGTGAGCTACTAGATCAGTTAAAGATAATAGATAAAGTACAAAGCAATAGTGGAAGACACCCGACAGTCACCTCTGACCTCCACGAGAATATGCATTCAAGTATACATACACAATCATGAACACACACAAGTATACTGTAAACAAATGCAACTGTGAACAAACACAAATATCTAATTGTCTAGTTAAAGATTTTATACCTTTGTTGTGTGTTTTCTATAAAGAACTTTTAAAGTTAGGGTTTACAAGTGAAATTCAGCATTAGACCATTTGTATGGCATTCATGAGGGCCTGAGTTCAACCTCGAGTGCTGCATAAAATAAAAATAAAATGATATAAATAGAGGCCCAAAATTGAGTTGGAGGAGGACAAGACAGATTAGTGAGTAAAGTGCTTGCCATGAACTGAGCGCCTGGGTTTAATATGTAGAACCCACGAACTGACTGTGCAAAGTTGGTCTCAGCTCTCCATACACAAACTGTGGTACATGCATACCCACAGACAGACACAATAATGATACATTTTCAAAACTGAGTCACATTTCTGATATGCTCTTACTATGCATATAACTCAATAGAAGAAAACAAACAAGTGAAGACATTCTTTAGTGTTTCATTATTAAAGAAAGCAGTCAATCGGCGCGATTCAGAACACATTGTCTTTCTGTAAAAAAAGGCACAGCAGGTCAGTGACATGACTCAGCAGGCAAAGACTCTTAACCATGAGCCCGATGACCTGACCTTGATCCCTGGACCTCACAGGGGGGAAGAAGAAAACAGACTCTTGAATGATAGTTACACACACACACACACACACACACACACACACACACACACACACACACACACACAGGCACAAACGCATGCATGCATACATGCACAGAAAACAAATAAATGTCAAAGTTATTTATAGGTACAAAAGAGTAGATAATAAAACCCAGAAACGTCATCTTTACTTATCTGAGAACTGCTGTCTAAACCATTTCCATGTATTTTAACATTGCGGAGCTCTACAAAGAGCAAAAGGGCAGAAATAAAGCGTGGAGGGTCACATAGCTGGCATTCAGCAGGCCCTCTTGCCTCCCAGAAAAACTACATACCTGTCAACAGTTATCAACAAATGATTCATTTTTCTTTAACGTGAAAATTTTAATTAACAAAGCTGGATGCAACAGTGTCATTACATAAGAAACCAATCCATAACATTTCATTCCACATGCCCTACAGGGGAAACTGAAAAACAGCCCAGCTACAGTTTTAATGTCTTAAGATACCTCCATAACACACCTTGAAATCACTTACAAAGTTAAATGTGGCAGAGTCAGAAAGAGAAATACTATGTTTTCTCTCATTTGTGGATCTAATATTTTATACAGACATAAAATATCATTTATATATACATATGATAAGAAGACAGAAGCAATAATGGAGACTGGAAGTAGACTAGCAAGAAGGGGTAAAAGAGAAAAGGAATGCAGGAGCAAATTCAACCAAGGAACGTGATGCTCTGCAGTGAACATGTCTTTAGAAAAAACAGCACTATGTACAATGAGTAAAGTTCAATAAAATGTTAAATAATAAAAATAATAACTAGCTATCATAGCCTCATATTATAAAGTCATATCCCCCAAAAGCCATGTTACCTCCTTCCAAAGACCCTGGCAGAAAAATTGACATGACTTTTATTATAGTTAACTGATGAAGAGAGAATCATGGAGATGGGGCTTGTACCTGTACATAATGTAACAGAGCTGGTTCAAGACAGTGGCGTCCAGGCTTAGGAGTGCAGAATGGAAGACCACAGGAGGAAACAACACCACCAGTGGAAGGTCATAATTTATATATATGTCACACACCTTTCGGAAACAATGTTAACATTAATATATAGTAGATTACTGTCCATTAATCAATAAAGTTTACTCAAAGAGTCATCGATATAAGATCAACAAGCACCAACTTTAACACGAAATTATTTCTAAAACCATTATTAAAATACTTCATTTAGGTAGCCCAAGTGGTGCACACCTTTAATCACAGCACTCAGGAAGCAGAGGTAGGTAGTTCTCTGAGTTTAAGGTCAGCCAAAGCTATACAGTGAGATCCTGTCTTTAAAAAATTATTTTTATTATGGGACTAGGAAGATGGCTCAT
The DNA here is from genome assembly GCF_963924665.1 of Micromys minutus. NCBI lineage: Eukaryota > Metazoa > Chordata > Mammalia > Rodentia > Muridae > Micromys > Micromys minutus. The sequence continues at coordinate 73,555,893 of NC_137970.1, read as the reverse complement.
TGGTTAAGAGCACTGTCTGGTCTTCCAGAAGACCCAGCACCCACATGGTGGCTTCCAACCATTCCAGTTCTAGGGGATCTGATACATTCTTCTTGCCTCTGTGGCAGGAAGTATTCATATAATGTACAAATGTTACTGCAGGTAAAATACCCTTACAAATAAAATAAAAATAAATCATTAAAATTCATCTTAGTACTGGAAAAATATGTTAGAATAAAGAAGCATTTCTTTCTCCCAAAGTTTCTCTAATATTTATTTGCCATAATCAGTTAACTGGAAATAAAGGAACACATTCTTCTAAGCAAATATGTAATAAAGGCTTGAGATATGTCAGTAGGCAGAATGTTTGCCTAGCACAAACAAGGCCCTGGTTTCAATCCACAGCACCATATAAACTAGGAGTGGTAATGGAAGCCTTTAACTCTGGTATACTAGGTGAGAGGATCAGATGTTCCTGTGTGCTGGCTAGTTTTACATCAACATGATATAAGCTAGAGTCATTTAAAAATAGGGAGCCTCAAATGAGAAAAGAGTCCCACTAAACTGGCCACTCTGTGAGGAATGTTTCTGATCAATGTGGGAGGCCCCAGCTCCCTATGGGTGGTGACATGGTGGTCTTGGATGCTATAAAAAAGCAGGCTGGGCAAGCTAGTAAGCACTGATCCTCCATGGCCTTTGCTTCCGTTCCTACCTTGAGTATCCTGCCCTACATTCCCTTCATGATGGACTATAACTAAGACATGTAAACTGAAATAAACCCTTGCTCCTCAAGTAGTTTTTAATTTTGGTATTTTATTATAGCAATACAAACCCTAAGACACTGGGCTTCACATCAAATTTGTGGCCATTCTAGGCTACATGAGACCTACCTCAAAAAGAGAAAAACCAACTAGGTATTAGTGAATACAAATTCTTTAAAAAACTGGGGAAAAAAGGACTATAATGGGGACTTTGTGGTGGTGATAGTTTAGTCCATGTTAAATCCTATAAAACAATAAAGGAATAAAATTTTAAAATTACTAGGTACCAGAAAAAAAAAATGAAAGTCAGGAGTCAAAAATCAAAGTTCAAAGTCAGGAGTAAAAATCTGAAGAAGCAAAATAACATTTTCTTTTATTATGCCAGGGGACAGAAATAACATAGATGAGCAAAATATGATGCTAGAGACACACTTTTACCCAGGACCTTGTTTATAAGGTCAATATATATTAAAGTGGCATCTGAACTAAAACCAATCAAATTTCCTTCTAAACCTGTTATATCAAAGTCAGTTGTTTGGATGAAACAACACTTGCTCTATTAAAGTCAGTTACTCAGGTAAAAATAAACCATTAATTTCAAAATACAGTTATTTTAAGTACTTAGTAAGATTATAACATACCTTAAGGATTATATATGAAATCTAAATCATAGGCTAATAAGTTGAGTAGCAGTCATAAATATAAGATTTGTATATTACCTTCTCAAAGAAGTCCAAAATAAAGTGCAACAATAATGTACTGTTGTTCTCCAAGCGCATTGCAACCATGGACAGCCAGCCTATGTACTCAATCAACTGAGACACAGAATTCATCGATCCGCCCAAAGTTGTCTCCCTGCAATAAGAAATCATAATATTTAGATATAAACCAGTATGAGTGCTCAGTTTCCAAGTAAAAGTCACACGATGTAAAGCAATAGATGGATAGGGAATTCAAAAACCGTAATTTCTTCAATGTACAATTAACTGTTTTTTTAAAAAAAATAAGAGCACAGTATTACCACCATAGTATTACTCTAGATGGTGGTAGCTGTCTTCCTCTTCTTCTTCCCTCTCCTCTTCCTCCTCTTCCTCTTCTTTGAGATATGGCCTCACTACTCCTAGAACTTACTACTACAATGTAGAACTCAACAGATTGTCTGCTTCTGCTTCCCAAGAGCTGGGATTAAAGGTATGCACCAACAAGGCCCAGTACTCTTGTCTTCAAAGGAACCATTAAGAGCAACTCAATTTTAGCAGTTGGTAGGCAACTTCAAGAGTTCAAATGCTGAAAGTTTGAAAGCCACTAGAGATACATAAATGATATATGTTGGACCGGAGAGAGAGATGGCTAATAGGGTAAAGCATTTGTCATGTAAGCTTGACAACATGAATTCAATCCCCAGAACCCATGGACAGTGAAAGAGAGAGTCAATCACACAGCACTGTCTTCTGACCCTCCCACAAACCATAGCACCATGTGTATATGTACAAGTAACATGTATAAACACACTGCCAGACTAATAATAAGCATTACGAAATTTTAGAAACTGTTAATTTTGGTTATTGTAATGGTACCATTTTAACATCTGAGGTGGTATCTATATTTCCTAGGAATTATTCCTACAAATAATCCAAGGAGAAAAATAAAAAGTAAAGAGCAATTTGGGGCTAGAGAGATGGTTCAGCAGTTGAGAGAATCTTCCACAGATTCTAAATTCGATTCCAGTGGGTGGCTCACAGTCATCAGTAAATGTTAGTGCCAAGGAATCCAACACCTTTGGCCTCCAAGGGCACCTGCACTCACCTGTACACATCACACATATACACTTATTTTTAAAAAAGCCACTAAGTCAATAACTACTATAACTGGATGATGGATATATAAGTATAGTGGTTAATCTTATTTCTTAACTTGATACGATCCAGAATCAGTCATGTCTGTGAGAGATCAGTGAAACCAGGTTAACTGAGGTGTAGGAAGACTCACCCTAAATGTAGATGGTACTATTCCATGGGTTAGGGTCCTGACCACAAACATGACTTGTTCTCTGTTTCCTGAATGTCAACAAAATGTAAACAGCTGCCTCATGGTCCTGAAACCATCACAGTCTCAACTGTGAGCCAAAATAAACTTTTCCTGCCTTCCTTCTTTGCTTTTTGCCAGGTATGTTTGTTGTAGCAACAAAAAAGTAATATACTAGGGGTTGGTAACATTGTAGTGTGTGTGTGTGTGTGTGTGTGTGTGTGTGTGTGTGTGTGTGTGTGTTTCTATCTTTGGAATTATTTTTATTATCTATTTATAGTTTAAAAGTATTTTTGTATTCCATCGAAATTTAATACAATGTATTTTGATCATATTCACCCCAACTTTTCCCTTTAATTCCTATCTCCTTTGCCCCATCAAATTTATGTCATTTTTTTCTAATTTAATAAGCCATCAATCCAAATTTTTGCTATCCATGCATTTTTGAGGGTTACTCACTGAAGCATGGTTAGCCTACCTTAAGGAAACTGAGTGTATCCCAGAAACTATAAAGTATCTTTAGCTACTCAGGGGTGGAGTCTTCTAGACTGCTAGCATGTTGACCTGCTTGCTCTTGTGCAGGTCTTATGTACTGCATGAGAGCAGGGGGTCCTGTGATGTCAGAAGACATTGTTTCATTCCAGCCTACCTGAAGTGGAAACTTAATTGTTCTTTGGAAAGGTGGATGTTGTTTTGCTGGGGCAAACACATGAAGGAACGTTTTGTTAAAGTGGACACAGGTGAAAGACTAAGGCACGAAGGAACATTTCACTGAAATAGACATAGGAGGAAGGATGTTTTGCTAAAACAAACACATGAAAGGACATGTGATAAAAGATTCTTTACTAACAACACACATATATTGGTCTGCCTTTGCATAGCTGAGCTACATTTGTTGAGACTCCACAGACAGAAACACACCAAAATCCTTGTGGTGTGCTGCGGTCTTGCCACTTCCATGGACATGGGCTGATTGGCAGTGCGATGTCAACTGAAACAGAAGCACAGTACTAAGACAAGACATGTACTAAGGCAAGACTCAAGCTGAGACAAGACTCGCGGAGGACACGTTTAGAGAGTATAAATAGGACTCAATGGACACTGACGAAGGCTGAGCTACGCTTACTTATAGAGTTATACAAGGTTTGTCTCAGATCTTCGCCGATCTTTACTTCCCTGAGAGAGACACAGCAGAAAACTTTTCCTGATGTACCTCAGGGTCTGGTCCCTCCTGCTGACTCATGCCAAAGCTGAGGCCTGGCTGTCTCTGCTAGGTAGTACCGCCACTGCTGATTCATGTTTACTATCTCGACTCTACCAAACTGGACTGATGGTGTATCTGTTAAGTGTTTGGGAGTGGACTGAGCTGCCTCTGATAGTAACCTATAAACTGAACTGCCAATTTCCAGACAACACAGATGGGAGTTGTTCCCAAGGACCTTTCTAAGCAGGACCACTTCCCCCATATCCTTTCTTTCCCACTACCTCTGAAGGTTGGTGGGCTAAAAGGGAGTTTAAAGCATTTAAAAACCATCATTAAAAATAAGGGTTAAAAATTAAAGTTACACAGACCTCTAGCTTTTAGAATCTGTCTATCCCTCTTCAGTGATGGTCCCTCTTATCTCTACTTTTGATTATGCTTACATTTTCTATATGTGATTTTTAAAGCACTAATGATAATGTGGCTGGCAGAATATAAGCGAATCCAAACAGGCAGAAAGAATCAAATAACCTCATTATGTAATTCCTTAAAAGCTTACATTTAATGAATATTCAAATTCATTTTTAACTCCAAAGCCCTGATAAATTAATGTGTGTAACCAAAATACACCTCAGAAACAAAAGTCACCATTAAAACTGAGTCAACATATAAAACTGCATTATATTAATTAAATTAAAGTAAATAAAAGTCAAAGCTGCAGTATAAATTCAATATTCCTTTTTTGCAATATTACCTAGTGCCAAGTAACTCAAAAGGGTTGCTTTCTGATTTATCTAAATAGTAACTTGGAAAATTAACTTTTCTTTCAGGATTATGGGAATGAAATATGAATAGTAACTAAAACATTTCCAGAAAAGTTCTAAGTATTTACATAAAATAATTAAGTCTCATGCCATATTAGATCCCATATGCAAGAACATCTGTAGAACATTTCTGTGGACGGCCACAGGATTAACTCACAAAGGACTGTCTGTCATGGGTTGCACAGGGTCATCCGTAGAGAGCCTCAATAGCCAATTCTGCAGTAATTCTTTCAGACTTTGAAGAATACTACACTGAAGAAAGAAAACAAAACAAAATAAAATCATTCAAAGCAAATAGTAGTTAGACCTAACAAAGACTAGAAATGGAAGTGAATGTGAGGATGGCGGTGCCCCAGTTAGCCTAGGAACAGAGTTTTCTCTAAATCACACTCCTGTATAACATCCTTTATGTCATCAAATAAACCATCTTTCTTGGCCATGCACCATGGCATAAATCTATAATGGCCACTGGGGGCAGAGGGAGGGACATAAGGGGTGGAAACAGAGTAGTACATAGCAAGTTTGATGCCAGCCTGAGCCGCATAACACCTATCTCAGAAACAAAAATCAACCCTACTGTCCTCTCAGCGATCATCAGTGCTACCAGTAAGAGTTTTCCACCCTTTTTCTTTGTGGTCTCTAAGTATGAACTATTTCCTTTTTTGTTGGTTATCACAATTAATCTTCTGTAACTCTGGAATACAAACATTTCTAATCTCCGAGTTCTCAGACATTTTACCTTGCCTTCCCAGGGCCTCATTCCCAGTTCCTTAACTCTCTTCGCTGATTCTCATTTTGGGCCTGAAAATTAAAATCTGTTCTCTATTCTTGACTCATTTCTGTTTCCTTTCCTCCTTCCGTACTCCCTCCTTCCTCCACTGTCAGACAGAAATAGATATATGAGCAAATGAATGGGTACATGCATAGTAGGTTGAATCATAAATAATTACTATCAACTACCCTGGCACACAAATACCAACTGCCTACAGTTAATCCAAATGTCCACAGCTAAGCAACTCTTTAAACTGCTGGAAAGAGTGACATTTTTAGAAAAAATTCAACTAGAAAATTAGGAAAGAATTGCAGATTTTTTTTCAAAGTATGAGTCTGAAAATGTAATAGCTGGTATAACTGGTATTTTCATTAGAATAACAGTACTCATATAGTAGTTACAAGTTATATAATTAGTAAATTCAAGTTAATAGTTATTATGATAGGCAGTAAAGTGATATGCAATGAATTATGAGAAATACTAACCAGAACAACCTATTTTTCCTGTAAATGTAGCCAACAGTGCATCATGTAAGAGGAAAATTGAAGAAGTATTCTATCATCACTGCTTTCAAAGAAAAATGGGTATTCAATAGGAAAGTGGTTCAGGGAGTTTTGTTGGCTTTGGGCACTATTGCACTCCTATGATTGTGAAAAGTATTTAGAACATCATGGCTCACATCACTCATACTAGTGCCTGGAAAACTAAGGCAAGAAGACAGATGCAGGTTAAAGGTTATCCTGAGTTCCAGGGAGACCTGGGCTACATAGGTAGACCCTGTTTCAACCTCACATCCTTAACTCCCAATAACTCAAGAAAGAAAGGGTAATTAGTATATTTATGAAATTACTAACATAAGCATTATGTTCAAAACTCTGACAATGCATTATGATAAAACTATCATTACATTCTAAGAGACTAGAACTCTGGCTGGATTTTACAGCCAGCGTTAATATTATACCTAGAGGTCACGTGAGACTGCTAGCTACTGTGTACCTGACTTGGTTGTTTAACCTTCCTTTATGAGAAGAATGTAACAATCGACCCTGCTTGCCTTTGATTTCTCATGGAATCATCTTTTAAACCCTAAGCTAGTGTATAACTGTAATCTTAAATTAAGTACTTTTCCCTGCCCCTGACCCAGAACAATGCATGCACATTATTTGTTTAAAGCAGCAAATATAGAGGTTGAAAACAACCTTCTAAAAATGAATATTCACCATAAATGCTGAACACAACACTTATGGATATCAGTGGATATAAACAATAATATTTCTAGTTCTGAGTCAATTAGGGTTAGTCGGAACCAGTGGCTGAATACCTTGTAAAACTCTGCTAAAAGTTTCAGGAAAGTATCAGATTCCTGCTCGTAGTGAAATGACTCCAGGAGGAAGAAGGGCTGTTATTTTTTAATGTGATACTGACGCAATGTTGGTGATGAGGATTTAATAACAAAGCATTTAATCCAGGCACAAAAGCATAAACACAAAATTCTACATAGAGTGAGTATTTTCCAGTGGGTTTGCTCATTGTTAATATGCACTTGGCACGTTTCTCATGATGCCATTTGCTGCTTACTAGTGTAAAACGTGGGGCCAATCTTTCATACCAGAAAGTTATATGCACTTTAACTTTAAATTCCATAATGCAGAAGAGTTACAAAGTCAACGCAGTGCCTAGGTGTGGTGAGACATAGCTGTACTAGCAATACTGGGAAAGCAAGGGCCAAGACTGCTGCTATTCTAGCCTTGTCTAGGGAACAAATTCCAGGCAAGTCTAAGCTAAAATAACTAGCAAACCCTTGTATTGAAAGGGAGGAAGAGGAGGAAAAGAAAGATGAAGAAGAGGAAAGGAAGGAAAAAATGGAGGGAAGGAAAGAAGGGTAGGTAAAATTTTATGCCACAACATACACATTGTGGTGTATGTACAGAAATCCCCTCCACACATACACACACCCCCAACCACATATATATCCACAAACGGACACCAAAATATGCACACATGCATACACACATACACCCACATGCATACACACATACACCCACACATATACACAAACACACCCACACACATACACCCACATGCATACACACATACACCCACATATGTATACAAACACACACATACACCCACAGACATATACACACATACACACACTCACATGCGCACACACACACATAAGCACACAATGCATATATACATACACCCACATACATACACACATGCATACTCACACACATAAACATACACACAAATGTTACAAAATTACAAAAGTGAAGAAACTGAAAATCACCGCCAGAATTCCAGTTTGGAATTATATAACATCAGTTAACAGAAGTATGTTTTTTCCTGAGTATGAGTCATATAGGTTTTATTTAGTATTTTACCTTGAAATAAATAGTTGATGTAAAGAAGAGAGGTGCTAGATGATCAAAAAGTGGCTTCGCCTCTAGAAAATAGAAAATAAAAGTATTCAAAAATATTTAATTTTCTTGTATTACATTGAATCAATTAAATTCAAGTTTGGTGGTTTCAATAAAAATGTCCCCCATAAGCTGATGTTTGAATGATTGGTCCCCAAATGGTGGCACTATTCAAGTAGGTTTAGAAATCTTCGGCTTGCTGAAGAAAATGTCAGTGAAGGTGAGCTTCAAAGCCTAGAGCCATTCTAATCCGCTCTCAGCTTCATCCCTACGCCCTTACATTCCCGGCCCCACCTCCATGCCTTTTCCCTACTGCCATGGATTCTAACCCTCTGCAACTGAAAACTAAAATCAACTCTAAGTTGTCTCAGTCATGATGTTAAATCACAGCAAAAGACAAGTGAAAATTTTTCATGGTACATACCAGAGAAGCTACTGAATGGAATCCAGGGCAGAAGTTGAAGGAACTGTGACCGACAGGAGAAGCCATCCCAGAGAGGCAGGCTTTTATACAGGAATGCCTCACAGGAGTAAAATCCCTCCTGAAATACACAGTGACCATAAAACCTTGTGTCACAAAGTCTGTAACAACCATTTTATTTCGTGCTCTAGTTGTTTCAGATGCACGAGGGCATCTAAACAATGTCAGTACATCAGTTCAAGCTTCAAATGCAACTCAGAGATACCCAGGACAAAAAATGCACCTGCTGGGACATATGTCACACTCCAAAACGTTTGTAGTTATTATAAACATAAGTCACGGGCTGGAGCTGGAGCTCAGTCAGGGTGCTTGCCTAATATGCAGAACCACCTAAACAGGACGTGGTCATGCACACCTGTAATCCCAGTGTTCAAGGTGTGGAGGGAGGCTCATCTGATCAGGTGTTCAAAGTAATAATTGGCTACGTACTAACTTTAAGGCCAGCCTGAGCTAATGAGGCCCTGGTAAAGGATTACTTCATTAAAACACAAGTCACAGTCTGAGAAGCTGTGGTAGAATAAGGGCTCCATTGTATTTAAAATTTTAAACTTATTCCTTCTTCAAAATAATAGTACAAAAAGAAACATCAGTCCAACATGGCTCTCTAAATTTCAATTTGAGCAAATATTATTTTTTAAAAATGCCATGAATAAGGAAAATTAGTAAATAAAAGTAAAAACTGATGACACTGTACCAGGGTTTAGGGTATGATGCAGCTGGTAGACTGCTTGCTTAGTATGCACAAGGCCCTTGGTCTGATCCCCAATACTGCAAAATATCAAGTGTATGTCTGTGATACATAAGACCCTATCTCCACAAACAAAGAATGTCAGATACATAAAAAATACTACAATGAACATCCAAATGAATCTTAAAAATGATGGAATCACTAGAAACCAAATAAAATCTTACTTGTAAGAAGCACTGCACCCCGATGACCATATCTAGAAAGTTTATAAATTCCTTTTCTTGTTCACAATTACTCATATTATACCACACACATTCTAGAGAAGAAATCATAAATACAAGCATCTAGTTAGACAATAATAAAAATGATATGGAATATATGTATGACTACTCTGAAGTGACAAAGAAATGACAGACTGTAAAGGTTGTAAGATTCGAATATCCTGGCTAGCTGACATTGTAGATTTCAACAGGGATTTGGAAGTGATAGTAAGCAAACATGGTAACACTTACAATGAATATTAGCTTCATGTCACAGGAATCCAAGTGACTATAAATACATGGTTGAAAATACATAGCATGAGTTGAGTATAAGCTACAAGTAGTGGGAACTTACAAGTTAAAAATTGAACTAATTGTATCAAATCTCCTGTAAAGAAAAGACTCTAAATCAAAGGGACAATGATTACAAAGACATGAATAGTCAAAAATTGCTTAACCAAGAAATAAATACTTGTGATAGTCAGCAAAATTCCTAGAGAAAAATGGCAATAAAGTGGTCAGGCTTTACTAGGGTGCAGATGAGAGCCTCTCCACAGTAACTTCCTTTAGCTTGCTAATGAAAAAAACTGCTAGTAACCAATGCGCTGTTAGAGGCAGGACTTCATTTGGTACACATGACCATGTTGGTCACCAGAAAGAATCAAATCTGTTATAAAATAAAAAGGTGATATTCCATCTTGTAACTTGATTTTCTCACAGTTGGCTTAACATTAATCTAATCATTTTTGCCAGTTCCTAGGAATACAAAGAAGAACTCTGAGGTTAAGGCCAGTCATCTGATAAATTTTGATGCTCAGGTAGCAGTGTTTGCTGAACGCCACTCTTTCTTTATTGTCTTAAAATGATAACGCCATAAGTATTCATGTTTAGGATGTATGATTATTAGAAAAGTGATTATAGCACTTATATAAATACATAAAATATAAAATTCTAGAATTTGTAATTTAGAATAAGAAATCTGTTTACTATCTTCTTTGGCTCTAATTTATCTAATGCTATAGAGCATCAATTCTTACCTTCTTGTAATGCTTGACTCAACCAATAAGAAAGCCTCAGTAAGATTGACTCATCTTTGACACAATTAATATAGTGAAGTAGCAGAGAGTTGTTTAGCACTGAGCTCATCTGAGAAGGTAGCTGTAAAGATAGAAAAAGTCACCAGTTAGTATAGAAAATGTACATTACAGCAAGTAGTAATGTACATTTAGTAATGTACCCTAGCAGTGTGCGGCTGAGTTCAATTCCAAGTACCAAACAAAAGAGGCTCTCCAGATGAAACAGAAAATTCAAATTAGCACCTGCTCCAGTCACATACCTCTAAGCAATGGATGTTCTCTAAAAGCTGAGAAAAACATTGAAGCTTTTCTAGTGGAAATGATCTATCCCTGCTGAGATAATCAAAAAGACTCATCTCTTCTCCACATTTTTTGTTAGCAGAATTTAGCGCTGGTATAACTGAGTGAGAATTCCACTTCTAAAGTAGAAAAGATAATATAGTAATTTATCAATGGACCAAAATGACAATCTAAAAAAGAAAAAGCAAGTTAAGTATGGTGGCACACTTTTAATCCCAACATTCAGGAAGTAGAAGCCAAGCCTCGTCAACATAGCAAGCTTCAGGCCATCCAGATTCAATTTTAGAAATATACAATCTCAAAAATAAATAGATAAAAAGTATATAAATCTATAAAATCATTTAAGATGTTTCACTTAATGGGAGCCTGGATTCGGTTCTCATAGAATACAAGATCATCAGAATCTATTAAATGTCTGTGATCACCACCATCTGAATAGTTGCCATTTTTAAAGTCACAAGTCCTTTGGTACTTTAGATTACTTACTCTTTTTAGAGAAGGGCCCGTAGTTGGACCTAATGAAAGCTTTGGTGGTTCTGGAAAAGCTCTTTGGTTCCTTAGCTTCACAGCAAGGAGAGCTGAAGTCCACAGATTTTTTGAATTACTAAAAAAGATCTATAAATTTAGGTAAAGTAAAGAGGATTAGGTACTCATGAATCAAAGCAATTGAGTCCAAAATTATTAACTGAATACATATTAATTATGAAGTATTTACAGTCTTATAAATCCACTTAATATTTTAGTCTAAATATTTAAATTAACTTCATGAAAAACAATGCATTTTGCCATGGTTGTGGTGCAAACTTGTATTCCCAGCATTTGGGAAGCCAAGGAAAAATGATGAGTTAGAGGCCAGCCTGGGCTACCACAACACATCCCTTTCCCAAACAAAACAAGATAAACAAAAATGTATTCACTCTCTGTAGGACTGCTCCCTTGGTAACCCCTTACCTTCTTCCTTACAGGCAAAGACACAGAAATCAATGTAGGAGCAAAGAACTTATACAGTGACAGCAAAGCCTGGAGATATGGCTGCATTCCCTGAAATAAAGCAAGAAATTTTCATTTTTCAACTCAGTGGCCAAATGCAAACTAAGCACTACTATTAAACACATGGTAAGAAACAAAGTCTAAACCGTTAGACTAATTTTACAATGTGACAAAACTATAAAAAAAAGTGGAAAGTATGGAAATGAGTAGTCATCCAGGCATGGTGGTGAAGACCTCCCAACAATCAGGAAGCAGGAGAAACAAGTGGAAACTCTGGGAGCTCAGAACCAGCCTGGTCTACATAGACAGTGCCAGACCAGGTAGGGCTAAATAGAGCAAACTGTCTGTGCTGGCTAGTTTTCACATCAGCAAGACACACAGAGAATCATTTGGAAGAAACAATCTTTATTGAGAGATGCCTCAATAGGATTGTCCTGTAGGCCAATGTGGAGGGCATTTGCTTGCTTGATGATTGATATTCATGGCCTAGTCCATTGTGAGTGGGACCATCCCTGGGTAGATCCCTTAGTACAAGAGAAAGTAGGCTGTGCAAGCACGAGGAACAAAGCAGCAAGCAAGGATCCTCTATGGCTTCTGCATCAGCTCCGGTTTTCCCTGTCTACACATTGTAAAAAGAAATAAGCCCTTTCCTCCCAAGTGTGCTTTTAGTAACAGCATAAACCCTAGCTAAGATACTGTATCAGAAAGAATGAACAGAAGAAGAAAGGAAAGAAAGGAGGAAATGAGTAACCAGGTAATTTATATCAACAATCTTAAAACCAACTTCTCCACTGGATAATCTTCTCATTGGTTTTTCCTTATTCACTTCTTCCATGTATCTTCTCAATTCTACTACCTGCATTTTAGTCTTACAACTCAGACTTGCTCACACAGTATGGCTTATTCAGAATGTCAACCTACTTCAACTTCCATGTTTATTAATCTTTAGAGCTGAAAAATAGCTAGAACCACCTGATAGTCTTGTAAAGGACCCAGGTTCTATTCCCAGCACCCATACGGCAGCTCACGATGGCTGTAGCGCTACTTCCATGAGTTCTGTCACCCTCTTCTGACCTACACAGGTACTGTACACATACATACACACAGGTAAAATACCCATACATCCAAAACAAAGTTTTTAAAAATAGTAACAAGGGTGTGGTGGCACATGCCTTTAATCCCAGCATTCAGGAAAGAGGAGCAGAGGCAGGAAGACCTCTGTAAGTTTGGTTGACATGACTAGTTCTAGACAACCAGGGCTATACAGCAGGATACTGTCCCAAAATGTGAATATAGATAGATAGATAGATAGATAGATAGATAGATAGATAGATAGATAGATAAAGAAAGAAAATATGCTCATCTTTGAATTAGACATCAAGGCAGAACTAGAGTGAAAATCAAAAGAAAAAAAAAACAAGAACCAAAGAGACGTTAATTTAACAAGAATACTTGAGCATCATATACCCTGGAAAATTCATTAGGAAGGCCAGTGAAGCCTGTAATGTGTACTGTAACCCACTTTTCATGTATGGGCGGGCTGCTGTTAATTGTTCCATCTTTACAGCTGCCCCCGCTACTGGTATACAATAGTCAAACAGCTTGATAAGACCAAAATGAGTCTTCAAAGATACTAACCTCACACCTGAACAAGTAGCAGTCAACAAAGTACATGCCTGGCAACCCTGAAGACCCGAGTTCCATCCCCAGAACCCTTTTAAAAGTCATGTGCCATGGTATGCATTTGTAGCTCCACTGTCACCGAGGCAGAGTCAGGTAGGTCCTAGGGTTGACTTCCCCAAGCAGTGCATTTGCCAGCCAGCCTAGCCTACTTGACAAGCTTCAGACTAGTGAAGAGCACTGTCTCAGAAAAGGTAGATAGGAACTGATCAGATGGCTCAGTAGGTAAAGGCAACTCTAGTCAAGCCTGATGCCATAAGCTCACTCCTGGGACCTAAATGTTAGGAGAAAACCAACTATGACAAATTATCCTCTGACCTCCATAAGCACGCCATGACACATGCACACCCACACATCTATAATACTACATGGGCATGCGAGTGCACATGCACACAAACATACAGAGAGAGAAAGAAAGAGACAGAGATACAGAGAGAGACAGAAAGAGACCGAGAGAGACAGAAAGAGACATATGAATGGATTGATTGATTGACTTCACAATGAAAACAGCCATTGCTTCTGGATGCCTACATTTAATACAGCGGGTTACTGAAGGAAAAAAAGTGTATCATTCAAAATCCAAATAGGTAGGCAAATCTTTTTACGACATTAAAATCTTGCTGAATTGAACACTATACAAAATAAGACAGCAACAATCATGGGGATATATTCGAGAAATGCATTGTTAGTGAGTTCATTTTGCCTGAACATCCTTCTTCTGATTAGTTCTTTATCAATTTAATTCAAGCTAGAGTTGTCTGTGAGGAGAAAACTTCAACTGAAAAAATTGCCTCCAGGGCTAAATGGCACTGGTTCCAGAGGACCCAAGATTGATTTCCAGCACCTACATAACAGGTCCCAACCATATACAACTTCAGTTGGGGGACTCTAACACCTTCTCAGGCCTCCCCGCGCTCTGTGAGCACTGTACACAGATATACACACTGGAAGAACATCTATAGAAATAAATTATTTAAATAAATTAGATTTTAAGCAAAATGTCTCTGTCAGATTGCCTGTAGGTAACTCTGTGGGGCATTTTAATGATTGCTGTGGAAAAGCCTACCACACTATGGGTATAGCAATTCCTGGCTTGTATAAAAAGCAGGCTATGAAAGACATGGGAATAAGCCAGTAGGCCATATTCCTCCATGGTCTCTGCTTCAATTCCTGCCCTAATTTCCCTCAATATAGACTATATAAACTGTAAGCGAACAAACGCTTTCCTTGGAAAGTTTCTTTTGGTCATAGTGTTTTATCACAGCAATAGAAGGCAAACTAGGATAATCATAGAATCTACTTAACCTTACATGGTATGGCCTACTGTTAAATTAGGCTCTGTGGTACACACCACTGTATATGTACTCAATTGTTAACTAAAACATTACACAGAACATGATCATATTCCACTCACAGACACTCATGTAGCCCGGGCTAGCCTCAAATTTGCTACATAGCTGAAAATGACCCTACACTGCCAATTTGACTATGTCCACTTCCTAAATGCTAGGATTACAGGTGTATGCCATAATGTCCAATAAACGGTTCTCGATTTGAACTCAGAGTTTTGTGCCTGCTAAGTAAGTACTCTACCAACTAAGTTACACCCTCTGCCCAAAATTTCTTAAATTTTTAACCTTTTATTTTTAGTAACATTGTATGTATATATAATATTAAGTGAATTCAATGTCATCATTCAATGCAACAGTTTTAATACAGCTTGCATTGTTCATTGCATTGTTAACTACTGCAATAGTCCTACCTCTCTGTATTTTCTTAATATAATCTTTCAATTGATATTAATATTCCATTTCAACACTGACTTTTTAACAACTACATGTGATATGTGTCTTTATGTCTGGCTCCCTTTAGTTCATCCTTAGTGTCTTCTAGTTCCATCCAATTTGCTGCAATAAGACTTTATCCTTTTTTATGGCTGAACACATTCCATTTTACATATTTAAAATGTCCTTTTTATTTAGTCATTTAAAGACAAGTACCTCAGCTGATTCTATCTTACCTAATGCACAATAAGTATCACAATAAATAAAGGAATACAAGTACAATTTTGCTATGTTGACTTCATTTGCTTTCCATGTGAACTCAGAACACTACATGGTATGCTAGCTCTATTTTTAGTTGTTTTAGGGGATGAGGGAGGATACCATATGCTCTCCATAATTAAAATTCCCATCAATAGTAAACAAGTCCCACTTTTTTCTTCAACTAAAATTAGAACTGACTTCAGATCAGCTATACCACCCCTGGGCATATACCTGAAGGAAGTTAAATCAGGTATCAGAGACACACTTGTGCATACCTGTTTATTGCTGCACTATTCACAATACCAAAAATATGTAACCATGGTGCTAGAGAGACACTTTAGGGGCTAAGAGAACTAGCTGTTGTTTCAGAGGCTGGTTTATGTTCTCAGTACCTACATGAATGTTAACAGCTGTTTGTTAACTCCAGTTCTAGGGATATGTAGCCCTCTTCCAGCCTCCGTGGGCACTGCATCCAATGTGGTACACACACACACACACACACACATGTGTATGGCACAAAATTAAGATGAAGTCTATGGAGACAACAGTGTGAAATGGGGGGGGGGGGGGAAGAGAGTTGATGTGAGGGAGAAGACAAACAAAACAACCCATGCTTCTCTAATATGTAGAATTTGGATAGAACTCTCTATACATGGATATATATGTATATATGGGTATGGATGTGACATGAAATCACCAGTGATGGAGAAAATAAAAAGAAGAGAGCAACAGTACAATGATATGGCAAAAAAAAAAAAAAACATAACCAAACCCTTTATTGTGTACAATAACATTAAAAGGTTATTGTAAAAGTTTCAAAAGGGCTGGCAAGAAAAGAGATAAAATATTTCCTGCAAAGCCTGAGAACCTGAGTTTGCACCTCAGACCCACATGGTGAAAGGAGAGCACTGAGAGAAATGACTCCTAACTCTCCTCTATCACATGTGAGCTATGCATGTACCATCCACATGTGGACATCCACACCCACCCATACTAATAAATAAGTACATAATAAATACATGTGATTTTTTTCTTAAAGTTTTTACTTTAACACGTCATGGAAAAGGTGGAGGTATACCTGGAGAACACATGATCACAGAATGGACACAACACAGAAGCAGCAATGCCTGCAGATAATGCTGGAGCTGGAGTTTTGAGTTTGACATGATACAGGGTAGGAGGAATGAATTAGTATTCCTCTCCTTCTTCCTCACCCTCCCCTTCCACCAAATCCACACCAACCTCCTCATAATCCTTCTCTAGGGTAGCCATGTCCTCACGGGCCTCAGAGAACTCCCCCTCCTCCATGCCCTTACCCATATACCAGTGCACAAAGGCACGCTTGGCATACATCAGATCAAACTTGTGATCTAAGCGAGCCCAGGCCTCAGCAATGGCTGTGGTGTTGCTCAACAATTACATGTGATTTTTAAAGACTTTCAAAGAAATGAGCAAAACCATTCCTCTTTATTCATACAAGCAATTGACTTGAAGGTGAGAAGGGTTGATACAACTTTGATGATACAGTACCTTTTAGTAGTGATATATATTTCCCTATGGCTAATGATACTGGACATTTTTCATATATTTATTATTTATAACTAAAATTAAACTGTTCAGTCAATGCTCAAAACTTCTTCTGACACCTGTAAACTATTACAAAACCCCAAATAGACGGGACCAGAAAAGAAGTTCTTCCTGACACATAATAGTCAAAACACAAAATGCACAAAACAAAGAAGAATACTAAAATCAGTGAGGGAAAAAGATCAAATAACAGATAAAGGGAGACCTATCAGAATCACACTAGACTTCTCAATAGAGACTATAAAAGCTACAAGATCATGGTCAGAGGTCATACAGACTCTAAGAGAACACAAATGCCAGCCCAGGTTACTATAACCAGCAAAACTTTCAATTACCATATATGAAAACCAAAATATTCCAGGACAAAACAAAATTCAAACAGTATCTATCTAACAATCCAGCCCAACAGAGGATTCTAGAAGGAAAACTCTGATAAAAGGAGGGTACCTATACCAAAGAAAAAACAAGATATTAATCATCTCCCAAAGAAGGAAAAGGGAGATAATCACATGCACATATGATTCTCAACAACCTACAACAAACAACAGGAACTAACAATCATCATCAATAGACTTAATTCCCAAATAAAAAGATATAAGCTTACAGACTGGATATGCAAGCAAGATCCAGCATTTTGCTGCATACAAGAAACACAACTCAATGACAGAGGCAGACACTACCTCAGAGTAAAAGGGTGGAAAAGAGTCTTCCAAGCAAATAGTCTAATATTCAAAAGAGATTTTCAAGTAAAAGTTATCTATTGAGATGGGGAAGGACACTTCATATTCATCAAAAATAAAAATCTACCAAGATTAACTCTCAATTCTGAACATCTGTTCTCCAAATGCAAGGGCACCCATATTCATTAAAAAAAAAAAAAAAAACTTACTAAAGCTCCACTTTCAGCAATGGACAGATCACGGAAACAGAAACTAAACAGAGACACAGTGAAACTAACAGAAGTTATGAACCAAATGGATTTAACAGATTTATACAGAACATCTCACCCCCTAAAACAAAAGAATATATCTTTTTCTCAGCACCTCATAGTACCTTTTCCAAAATTGACCACATAATCAGACACAAAACAGGCCTCAACAGATACAAGAACACTGAATTAATCCCATGTATTCTTTTGGACCACCATAGACTAAGGCTGGTCTTCAACAACAACAAAAACAACAGAAATTCTACATACTCATAGAAGCTGAACAACTCTTTATTCAATAACTTGGTCAGGGAAGATATAAAGAGAAATTAAAGACTTCCTGGAATATAATGAAAATGATGGCACAACATACCCAAACTCATGGGGCACAATGAAAGGAGTACTAAGAGGAAAACTCACAGCTCTGAGTGCCCTCTTAAAAAATTGGAGAGATCTTACACTAGCAACTTAACAGCACACCTGAAAGTCCTATAACAAAAAGAAGCAAACACACCCAAGAGGAGTAGAACACAGGAAATAGTCAAACTTAGGGTGAAATCAAGCAAATAGAAACAAAGAAAACTATACAAAGAATCAACAAAACCAAAAGCTGGTTCTTTGAGAAAAATAAAATAGATAAATCCCTAGCCAAACTAACTAGAGAGCACAGAGACAGTATCCAAATAAATAATATCAGAGACGAAAAGGGAGACATAACAACTGAGGAAATTCTAAAAAATCATCAGATCCTACTACAAAAGCTATACTAAACAAAACTGGAAAATTTAGATGAAATGGATGATTTTCTAGACAGATACCAGGTTCCAAAGTTAAAACAAGAGCAGGTAAACTATTTAAATAGGTCCATATCCCCTAAAAAAATAGAAGTAATCATTAAAAATCTCCCAACCAAAACAAAAAAGCCCAGGACCAGATGGATTTGTGCAGAATTCTACCAGACCTTCCAATAGTTAATACCAAAGCTCCTCAAACTATTCCATAAAATAGAAACAGAAGGAACACTACACAATTCATTCCATGAAGTCACAATTACTGATACCTGAACCATGCAAAGACCCAACAAATCAAGAGAACTTTAGACCAATTGTGCTTATAAATATCAATGTAAAAATACTCAATAAAATTCTCACAAACTGAATCCAAGAACACATCAAAACGATCATTCACCATGATCAAGTAGGCTTCATCCCAGGGAAGATTGGTTCAATATATAAAAATTAATTAACATAATCCACTATATAAACAAACTCAAAAAAAATCACATGATCATCTCCTTAGATACTAAGAAAGCAACTGACAAAATACAACACCCCTTCATGTTAAAAGTATTGTAGAGTTCAGGAATCAAGTGCCCATACCTAAACATAATAAAAGCAATATACAGCAAACCAACAGCCAATATCAAATTAAATACAGAGATACTTGAAGCAATCCCACTAAAATCAGATACAATATAAGGCCCACTCTCTCCCTATATGTTCAGTATTGTACTTGAAGTTGTAGCTAGAGCAATAAGACAACAAAAAAAAAAAAATCAAGATGATACAAATTGGCAAGGAAGCAGTCATCACTATTTGCAGACCATAGGATGGTATACACAGGTGAACCCAAAAATTCTACCAGAGATCTTCTACAGCTGATAATAAACTTCAGCAAAGTGACTAGATAAAATATTAACTCAAACCAGTAGCCTTCCTTCAAATGATAAATGGGCTAAGATAGAAAATAGGTAAATAACACCCTTCACAATAGTCACAAAAATATAAAATATCATGTTATAACTCTAACCAAACGAGTGAAATTTCTGTATAACAAGAAATTAAAGTCTCTCAAGAAAAAAAAAAATTGAAGGAGAAGAACTCAGGAAATGGAGAGATCTGTCATGATCACAGATTGGTAGGATTAACATAGTAAAGAGGGCCATCCGACCAAAGGCAATCTACAGATTCAATACAATCCCCATCAAAATTTCAACACAATTCTTCACAGACCTGGAAAGAGAAATTCTCAATTTAATATGGGAAAACAAAAAACCCAGGACAGCGAAAACTACTCTCAACAATAAAAGAACGCCTGGGGAAATGGCCATCCCTGACATCAAACTGTATTACAGAGCAATAGTGATAAAATCTGCATGATATTCCTATAGAGTCAGACAGGTGGATCAATGGAATAGAATTAAAGACCAAGAAATAAACCCACACACTTATGCATACTTTATCTTTGACAAAGAAGCCAGAAATAATACAATGGAAAAGAGAAAGCATCTTCAATAAATGGTGCTGATCTAACCAGCAGTATTTATGTAGGAGAATTAAAATACACCCATATTTATCACCTTAGCACAAAGCTCAAATCCAAGTGGATCAAGGATCTCAAAACCAAACACACTGAATCTAATAGAAGAGAAAGTGGGAAAGATCCTTCAACCCATCGGCACAGAGCCAGTGGTGGTGGTGGTGGTAATTTTCTAAACAGAACTCCAGTGGCTCATATTCTAAGATCAAGAATTTATAAATGGGACCTTCGAAGCTAAAAAGCTTCTGTAAGCCAAAGGTTATAATCAATAGTACAAATTGGCAATCTACAGATTGGGAAAAGATCTTTACTAACCTTACATCATATAGAGAGCTAATATCCGAAATATAAAGAACTCAAGAAACAAACCTCCAAAAAAAAAAAAAAAAAAAAAAAAAAAAAAAAATCAAAAATGGGGCAATGAACTAAGCAGAGAATTCACAACAGAGGAATTTTGAATAGTTAAGAAGCACTCAAAGAAATGTTCAAAGTTCTTATTCATCAGGGAAATGCAAATCAAAACAACCCTGAGATTCCACCTCACACCAACCAGAATGGCTAAGATCAAAAACACGGGTGACAACACATGTTGTAAAGGATATGGAGAATGGGGAACACTCCTCTATTGCTGGTGGGATTGCAAACTGGTACAACCACTCAGGAAATCAATCTGGAGGTCCATCAGAAAACTGGAAATAGGTCTACCTGAAGACCCAGCTATACCACTCTTGGGCATATACACAAAAGATGCCCCACCATAAAACAAGGACACATGTTCCACTATGTTCAAAGTAGCCTTATCTGTGATAGTGAGAAGCTGGAAACAACCTAAATGTCCCACAATGGAAGAATGAATACAGAAAATGTGGTTCATTTACACAATGGAATTTTATTCAGCTATTAAGAACAACGATATCCTGAGTTTTGCAAGCAAATGGATGGAACTAGAAAATGTCCTAAGTGAGGTACTCAGACCCCAAAGGACATGCACAGTATGTACTCGCTAATATGTGGATATTAACCAAAAAAAAGTACAGAAAACCCAGGATACAATCCACAGAACTCAAGAAGGTTAACAAGCTGGAGGGCCCAAGTGAGGATGCTTCAATCCCACTTGGGAGGGGGAAGAAATAATCCTGGGAGGCAGGGAGAAGGACCTGGGTAGGAAAGGAGAGGGGGAGGGGAAAGGAGGAACAGGATCAGGTATAGAGGAAGAGAAGCTCTGAGGGCCAGCAAAATGAATGGAAATATGCAAACTTGAGGGAGTGGGAGTTGGGGGAACACTCTAGAAAGTACCAGAGACTAGGGAGGTGAGACTCTCAGGACTCAAATGGAGGCACCTTAGATGAAATTTCCAACAGTGGGGGAGGGAAGTCATAGAGTCCATTTCCAATAGGAAGACAGAGCATCAAGTGAAGGGATGGGGTTGCCACGCCATGGGCAAAAACTGTGACCCAGGATTGTTTCTGTCTAAAATAATTTCAGAGAAAAAATGGAGAAGAGACTGAGGGAAAGAAGGGTCCAGTGACTGAGTTAACTTGGGATCCAGCTCAAGGGGAGGCTCCAGGGCTGACACTATTACTGATGCTATGGTGTGCTCACAGACAGCAGCCTAGTATGGCTGTCCTCTGAGAGGCCCAACAGGCAGCTGACTGAGACAGACACAGATACTTAGACCTAACCAATGGACTGAAATTGGGAACCCCTGTGGTATTGAAATAGGGTAAGGCTGGAAGAAGCTGAAGAAGACGACGACCCCATAGGAAGACCAGCAGACTCAACTAACCCAGACCCCCAAGAGATCTCAGACACTGAACCACCAACCAGGCAGCATATAGGAGCTGGTCTGAGGCCCCTGACACATATACAACAGAGGACTGCCTGGTCTGGACTCAGTGGGAAAAGATGCACCTTGAGGATCCAGGGAATGGTGAGGCCTGGCATGGGATAGGGTGGGGAATATTCTCTTGAAGACAGGGGGGAGAAGGAATGGGATAAGTAATTATGGAAGCATGGACCAGGAGGGTGACAATGACTGGACTGTAAAGAAATAAAATTAAAAAACAAAATCAAACACATACCCATATATACCCATAGACATAATAATATGCATGTACACAATTTTTTTAAAGAACACATATTGCAGCCACCTTTTGGATTTATTGTATGGCTAACTGAATTCATCTTTTTGGTAAAAATTAACATACTACACTGGAGGTTAAACCAAGGCCTCATGCATGGTAGGCAAGAACTCTAACCACTGATCTTTACTCTCGGCTTTGATTGTGATTTTTCAACTTGTTGACTGAGTTCTCCAGGAAGGAAGATCCTTCAAGCTAATGCCTCAATTGGCTTTGTCTTCAAAGCCTAGATCACTACCTAGCTCAAAGTAAAAATGGATTCTTCAGGGTTTTGTCTGTACTCACCATTTTGGCCTGGAGATCAAGCAATTTCCTCACACGAAATGGTTTGACTAGAAAACAGAGAGAAAAGTGGTTCTCAGCATTTGCTTCAGCAAAATAAGTCAGTCATACCTAATCACCATGTGAGTCATATAATTTCTCACAACACATTCAAAATATAAATACCCCTTCAGTTAAGCCACTATGCGGATACTCTTAGATAAAAGTACTAAAAAATCAATTTTCAGAAAATGAGTGCTGTCATGCAGCTAGCACGAACAGTTATTTAGGTTTATAAAGGACAAAACGAGTGCTGGGCCTAGAGAGTGGAAGGAATGGAACTGGAATGAAAACACTTACCATTCTCTTTTTTCGTCAGTAAATATAACAAATGGCAAACATAAGGACACTGTTAAATACAAAAACAATGAAAATTGAAAATGTTACTTTGAATAAAATAACACCGTAGCCTCCTCAAATGTCAATCATATGCTTAGTAAAAGAATTCCAGGGCTTCACTGAACAGTAATTTCCTTATCAAAAAAATGCTAGATACAGTGATTACATAACTGAGATATGTCTAGGCACTTAATGAAAAAGCTGACGGATGATACCTAAGTCTAAACACAAAATTCCCTGGTGAGTTTCTGGTTTCTGTTTACAGAAAGCTTAAAGGTAAATTTCCAAAATGATTTTAATGTGTCTGTTTGCCTATGGCTTGTTGCATGAAGCAAGACATTTTCCACTTTTCATCTCTTTGAGTTATATGCTAGCATATGTGTATGAATGCATGCATTCTTGTATGTGTACTCTTGGAGATCAGATTTGAATTATTGAATGCTTTCAATTTCAGATTTTCTGACTAGGTGTGCTCAAACCTGTATGTGACAGCAATTTTTTTAGAAAATTCCTTCAATGGCAATAAAATGAGTAAGAATTATTGTTTTGTTTTTTGCTTAACTTTTATATGTATGACTACTTGTCTAACATATATGTATGCACACCACATGTCCACCTGGTGTCAATGGAGACCAGAAGAAGGCATTTTATTCTATTATATGCTATTCAACAGATCAGTTTTCAGTGATGCCTCATTTTCCATGGGGTAGATGGATTTGTGTGCAGGGATCTGCACATGTTAAATAGATGTTGTCTCTTGATTTCTAACCCCAGTCAATTATATCATAATTTAAGCAACAACTTATCTACAGTCTGGCAAATAGGAACCACTCAATACATTTTTTATTAAGTTACTAGATAGCCGTTCTTCATTTTCAGTGTCTTATCTGCTGAAGGTCTAGTTCACTTGATAGAGAGTTTACCTAGAAAAGAACAAAGCCCTGGGCTTACATGCAGATCTGCTGGTCCAGACCTATATTCCTGGCATTCTGGTGGGAGAAATAGGAAGACCAGAAGTTTAAGATAGTCCTCAGCCACATAGCAAGTAGGAAGCCGGCCTGAGATACTTGAGACCCTTTCACAGACAGAGGGACAGATGGTTGAATGGATAGATGGATGGGCAGGCTAGCAGGCAGATGGGGACAGATGCCACTCCCATTCACTCCTGTGTTGCCAATAACTAGTATGAAATTATATCTGTTGTAACTAAAATAGTAAGGCTCTCACATGGAAAAGCATTTACTTCCAGACCTTTAAGAAAGTTTGTCAATACTTCCTATCAATGAACAAAAAGTAAAGTAGTCGATTATAGCTGGTTATAGTGGCTTACAACTTTAATCCCAGGACTTGGGAGGCAGAAACAGGCAGATCTCTGTGAGTTTAAGACCACCCTAGTCTATGTAGTGAGTTCCAGGAGAGCCAGAGCTTATCTCAAAAAAGAAAAAAAATGAAAAAGTCAGCTATGTAGTGGAAACAGAAAAGAAGGCCCAGCAGATAAAAGCTCAGACTGCAAACCTGATCCCTGAACTGAACACTGGAAGAAACAAACCAACTTCCAGAAGTTCCCTTGGTCTTTGCATGTTTGCAGTGGTGAGTGCACAGCCACACTCACACATTTATGCCATACCCACATGCATGGACATGTACACACATACATACAAACAATAAATACACTAGTTTTCCAAACAACTACACAATGATAGTCTTTAAACAATTTGCATATTAGTAGTTATTACCCTATACTTTGAAGGATAGAATATTCTAAACTTTTTTTCTGCACTTAGAAATGGATTTAGATAGACTCTAAACATAATTTTAAAAAGAAAGGATTTAGATTTCGGTACAAATTCATTACCTCACACCCCTAGGATATGAGCCATTAGCAACACTATTCATCATGTTGAATACAAAATGAGTGCCATCCAATTGCGGGCCTGAGGCTCCAGCTGGTATTATGGGGAATCTGACATTCTCCTTTAATTACATCTAGATAGGAAAAATCCATATGCATCTCATACATTATAGTTGCCTTGATAGCAAATATTTAACTGCCACGTCTGAGTCACTGCACCGTCAGAATCCTATCAAAGTCTATGAAAATGACTTTTAAGAAATATGACTTTTAAAAGCTAAACCCCACTGCTAGCCATGGTGACTGACTCAAACCCACAGCCCCCACACTTGGAGAAGGCAGAAAGACAGTGAATTCAAGGTTATCCTGAACTATAGAAGACATTCTGTCTCAAACACACAAACCAGAAAATAGCACCGGTGAGATGGCTCAGCAGGTAAAAAGCACTTGCAGCTTAAGTCTGATGGCCTTAGGTTGATTCCTGAAACCCATAGTGGAAGGAAAGAAGCAAGTCCTGAAAGTTTTTCTCTGATATTCACATGTCCACCATAACAGATATATACCTACCTACACTTAGAATCTTCCCTGGTAGATATGTACCCACACTCACATACATGAGTCATGAACACATCATATTTTTTTCATACTCAAAAAAATAAAACCTTAGAGTCATTTTCCATTTGTTGCGCTAGGTGATATTTACACAAATGTAGCCACTTTGAAAAAAAAACTTAGAGGGGCTGATGAGTGGGCTCAGTGGTTAAGGACTTACTCCTCTTACAGAGGAGCTGGCTTCAATTCCTACCACCAATGTGGCAGCTCAAAACTGTAACTCCAGGTCTAGGGCAACTAAGGTCCTCTCTCGACCTCCAAGGGCATCAGGCATACACATGAAGCATGTACATATGGACAAACTATTCACACACAAAAACAATTAAATAAATCATTTTAAAACCTTAGACATATAGTTGTCATTTTACAAAGCCAGTCATGGTCAAACAAAAAAACAGCTCAGCAGGTAAAGTTACCTGCTGCGGAGTCTGATAAGCTGAGTTCAAGACACTGGACCTGCAGATGCAAAGAGTGAACTACATCCAGCCACTTGTCCTCCAAGCTCCTCCCATGTTGTGGAATGCTCACAAAACAGATAAAATGTAAGGGCCGGCAAAATGGCTCCATAGATAAAAGAAGTGCCCGCTGCCAAGCCTAACAAGAGGAGTACAAGTCCCAGGAGCCACATGGTGGAAATAGTGGCCCAACTCCCTCAAGCCAACCTCTGACCTCCACACATGTGCCTTGGCAAATGTATATGCACACATAGTAAGCAAACTTGTATTCTTTAAAGTATTAAGAAAAAGCACCTCACTTAAAAAGAAGGCTAAAGAAAGGGCTCTGTAGTTAAATGCACTTCTTGCTCTTCTTTGAAAAGTTCTAGTCTTAGCACTCGCATCAGGCAGCTCATACCCGCTGTAATTCCAGCTCCAGGAGATCCAACACCTTGGTCTGGCCTTTGAGGGCACCCATATATATATATATGGAATTCATTTACACAGACATACACATAAATAAAAATTGTAAAATAAACCTTAACAAAATTAACCAAAAACAGTTATAAAAGACATTTTATATGGTTCTTTAATTTTTATAGAAAATTAAGTAATGATGTTCTAAAATTGACTATGCTGATTAATACATCTATAAGTACACAAAAATCAGTTATATACATTGTCTTGCAAGTTTTCAGTATTTTGAAATGTTTTGGTGTCCATCTTATTTTCTGTAAGTAGTGTGACCCTGTCTGAAAATAAAATAAAGTTCAACTTCTAATAAAAAAAATTCTACCATTTATCCCCAACCCACATTTCTCAGTCTTACCAACTACTATCACCTAATACCAAGTTCGCCTAAGTCAGGCTGGTCTATTTGTAGTCTCCTAAAACACAATTCCTACATTCCACAGCTTTGCCTGAAATCTTCCCCTCATAACTAACACTATTTACTTCTGTCAAAGCCCTAAATCACAGAACATGGTGGCACTCTAACACTCAGTAGATAGAAGCAGGCAGATCTCTAAACTCAAAGGCAGCCTGGTCTACATAGAAAGTTCCAAACTAGCCAGAGCTTCACAGCAAAACTCTCTTTCAAAGAAATCCCAAATTCAGTTTATCCTTCCAAGGCCCAGCTCAAGGCTTAAATCTTTTATGCCTTTACTAGTGACTGCTTTGCATGGTTTCATTTTCAAATGTAGTATAGTAATTGATATCTTTATGTTTTTTTGTTTTGTCATCTTTTATAATTCAACTTTTAAAACGTGTAGGGTGCTTTGTTTGCATTATGTATCTATGTGCTACATTGTACAGTGCCTGCCGAGGCCAGAAGAGGGCACTTGATCTCCTGAAACTGAAGTTACAGTAGATCAAAACTAAAGATAGTTAAAATATCTTTAGTTTTGATCCACCCTGTAAGTGCCAGGCCCTCTAAAAGAGCAGCAACTGCCACTTAGCCACTAAGCCATCTCTCTAACCTCATAATTCAACTCTTGAGTAGTTACCTGCATGTGTTTAAATCCTTTGCTACATTTTTATGTTACTGAATTACAAAAAGCTAAATCTTTTTATCTAGGGACTAGAAAGATGGCTCCATGATTAAGAGCACTTACTGCTCTTACAAAGGACATGGGATCAATTCCTAGTACCCACATGTCAACTTACAACTGTTTATAATTTTAGTTCCAGGTAATCCAACACATTCTTCTGACCCCATGGTCACTGAGCCTGCAGGCTGTACACAAGCATACATGTCAACAAAACACTCATACACATAAGTAAATCTTTAATAAGAAATAAATGTATGCCTACCAAGTACAAGGAAACAGGATAGCAACATGAATTTTCACCAATAAAATAAATGCGTGAATTCCATTCCCAAAGACAAGAGGAATTTGGCAACGTATGTGCCTTACATGGTCTGTAAACTAATGATTGTTCTTGAAACTCTTCCAAATGGCCAGTAGGTTGATTTCTTAACATTGTTAATATATTAATATATTAATATATTAATATATTAATATATTATAATAGGAATAATAATGCTATTTAATAAAAATTGGTCCATTTGCAACTTGTGAAATACAATATTTTCCTTCTCAATGGTTTTGATATAGTTTTTGCAGTGTTGAGAAAATTCAGACCAAGTCACCCAAAGGATTCCCATGTGGTTTAAAAGGAGAAATGGCAATCACTGGGCTAAATCAACAACACTCTGTAAGTTTATTTTGTTAAAGGATACAGAGCAATAGCACAGATTCATTAATCTGTGAGACAGTGCAGCAAAGATGTCTGCTGTGTCATATCTTCTGTATTCTCAGAATACCTTTAAGTATAGAGCACACATTAGGTGGCAGGCCAACAGGTACAAATACAGTATTTGACTGAAGCTCAGTGCTGCTCGATGTTTACTTACCAGAGCATCATCTTGCAATGAAGCAAAAAAGAAGCCATACAGAGAATTAATTTGCTTCTTATGATCAATAAAATCAAACATCGAAACCAACCAACGATAAAAAAGTACCTGTTTGACAGAGAAAAAACTGTCCTTAGAAACACGGTAACTAATTGTCACAGAACGTTAATTCCCCCCTCACTGTTATTTTAAAAGCTTCTAGCACTTCAAGTAGAATAATAGATTTTTATTTCATCGTAAAAATTTCTTTTTGAACATGGTCCTTTTATCAAGTTCTTGAACCACAGGTTATATACAAAAGGCCACTGCCATTACTCCATAAGTGGCTCTCTTTTGCTAGCCCTTAAGTGGGTTCTGAAGGACTTATAGTCAAAGTATCCAAAGAGATTACCTTGGTATTACCAGAACACTTGTCAACACAGAGCCAGGATACTGCCTTAACCACAGAATCTTCTGATATGCGAGTTTCTGGAATCATGCACTTTAATATCTGTGTGCTTACAGCATTCCCTGGAAAACAGACGAACTCTAAATTAAACTGCATTTCAGTATCTCAAAAATTACTTTTATTGTATTATTTTATATGTATGAGTATTTTGACTGCATGTATGTTTGTGTACCATGTGCACACAGATCTAGGGACTGGATCCCCTAAAACTGGAGTTAGAGGCAGCTATAAGCTGCCATTGGGTTCTGGGAATCAAAGCTGGGTCCTCTGGAAGAGCAGCAAGTGGTCTTAACCACTGAGCCATCTCTCTAGCCCCATCCATCTTACCTTGTTCGTCTCTTTTGTTTTTCTTATTTTATTTTTTGGCGACGTCTTTTAGGAGTACATAGAATTTTGGGGTGAATCATAATGGATGAGTTTGTCAGAAGACTAGGAAATTTGCAGTTCATGTAAGTTAACAGGCACTTCATAGCAATAACACACCCTTGTCATTCCACCTTACTTTTTGAAACACAGTTTGTCAATTGAGCTGCAGCTCAGATTCAGCTAGCTCAGCTGCTCAGCAAGCCCTATGGATCCTCTGGTCTCCATCTCCACAGCACTGGGATTACAGGTACATGCTTCTGCCCCCAGCTTTCTTTCTTCATTACATGTATGAATATCTTGTTTGCATACATGCATATGTGTTACATATGCATCTGAGACCAGAAGAGTGTGCCAGATCCTTAGAACTAGAGTTACAGAAGGGTGTGAGGCACCATATAGGTGCTAGGAATTAAACCCATGTCTCCTGGAAATGCAGCTAGTGCTCTTAACCACTGAGCAATCTATCTAGCCCCTTGCCCTTGACTTTTAAGTGAGCTATCTCCTCAGCAATTAAGTCAAATTATATGAAAGAAATACATTTATTCAAGATCCAAAACTCAGATGACAGCAGATGCTGGCGAGGTTGCAGAGAAAGAGGAACACTTCTCCACTGTTGGTGGGGTTGTAAACTGATACAACCACTCTGGAAATCAGTCTGGCGATTCCTCAGAAAATTGGACATAGTACTATCTGAAGACCCAGCTATCCCACTTCTGGGCATATATCCCAGAGACACTCCAATATACAACAAAGATACATGCACCACAATGTGCATAGCAGCCCTATTTATAATAGCCAGAAGCTGGAAAGAACCCAGATGTCCTTCAGTAGATGAATGGATACAAAAATTGTGGTACATTTACACAATAGAGTACTACTCAGCTATCAGAAACAATGACTGAACCAAATTCTTAAGAAAATGATTGCATCTAGAGAATATCATCCTGAGTGAGATAACCCAGTCACAAAAGAACAGACATAATATGAAGTCACTGATAGTGGGATGCTAACCCCAGAGGCTCGGACTGCCCTAGAAACAACTCACAGACTGTGTGAAGTTCAAGAAAAAAAGAAAACAAAACAAAACAAAAAAAAATTATGCTCAATCCTTACACACCAAGAAAACGTTGACTAATTCCGGGTTACGTCCTGTTTTACATGAACTTTTTGCTCATTGTAACTAGTAAGACCTTAATGCAGAGTATCAAACCTTTAAAAAAAGAAAAAAAAGCCAAGCACTGACAAAAATGTATTTGTATACATTTATGCAAAAATGTTTAAAATTTTTTTCTTTTATCTTTGTTTTTTAAAATAAAGTTTAAAAAAATATTTATTATTTTTTTTTAAAAAGAGGTTAAGGGACCAGGTCTGGTGGCTCATGTTTTTAAGCCCAGCACTTGGGAGGCAAAGGTAGGTGGATTTCTGAATTCAAGGCTAATCTGATCTACAGAGTAAATTCCAGGACAGCCAGGGCTGTTATACAAAGAAAACTTGTATCAAAAAGATGGGGAGATGTTAAGAGCTGATATAAAAGTACAGGCATACATTAGAAAAAGCTTCCTACCATCAACTTACGGTCAGATATTAGATATTTACGTATCAAAAGGAAAAAACTTTTTTAAAAAACTGTCCATTCTGCATATATTTTTAAAGGGAGACAGAAATGTAAAATTGATCTTAACAGAAACTAATGAAACACAAATTCCTGAAAAGGTATGAGATCCAGAGTATCTGAAACCACTACCTTCAAGACCAGAAATCCATTAAGTCTAGCTTAACTATCTAGGAACATGTAGAACTAATCAGGAGGAGGACAAATGTGAGATACTTGAAATCAGCCAGTATGTTACTTTTAAAATGAAAGCACATGTAGCCACACTCACACCCACTGGAAACAGAATGGAAGGTTATACATTACTATGCAAATACAAGAAGACAGTTTGTGTTAAAGCATAGGTGTGGTAGCTAAAACGGTGGCAATGCAGGCATAGACACTAGAATGAGAGGAGATGCAGATTTTCCTGATTCTAGTTTTGACATTATGTCTCTTTAACTAGTTTGGGCCTGTCTTCACATCTTCATTTTATCTTCTCTGTTTATTTGTGTGTGTGTGTGTGTGTGTGTGTGTCCCTTTACTAAGTTATATGTGTGAAGGTCAGAGGACAACTAGTGGGAGAGTGGGAATTGGTCCTCTTGGTCCACTATGTGGGTTCCAGGGAATGAACTCAAGTTCTTAGGTGTGCAAAGAGCCTGATGAGCCAGCTTGTTGGCCCATACATACTAAAATGAAGATGAGCTATCTGAAATTCGTGAATTCAGGTGAAAGAAAGCTAAAAGTAAAAAGACACTCATCCAGTGATATTTAGTGATATGTCTTAGTCTCTCTCCTACCTCTTACCCTAACCAATGAACTTAGGACAAGAAACGGGAGAAAAGCATTTTGACTACAGGGTCAGAGACACTGGAATAAAGACAGTATAAACAGAAACTTGTCAGATAAATAAACCTAAAGCAATGAAATAGGCTAAGTGATCTTTTAAAGACCCTCTTTGGGAAAACTACTTAATCTATGGTTCTGAAACCAAAATGCTAAAAATGGTTCCCTTGCTTCATGTGCATTTTCCTTATAAAGATGTGGAAACTGGTCACTTTCGGCAATATACACACAGATACTTACTCTTAGCTCATGAAGTAGTCTAAACATGGGAAATCCCACCTTGACATCTTACTAGATTGATCTTCTGGAGAGAATAGGGCAACTGATTTCAACATACAGCTTAATTCAAAAAAATCTTAAAGGCCTAGGGGCTCAGAAGTTAGGAAAACTTGATGCTGTAGCAGAGGACTGGGTTTGGTTCCTAAGACTCCAACATGGTGGCTTACAACCACCAACACCAGAGTACTCCACATACTCTTCTGACCTCCAAAGATACCAAACACACACAAACTTTACATACATGCATGCAATCAAAAACACGCATATACATAAAACAAAATAAACAAATCTTTTTTTAAAAAGGAAAGCCTCGCTGTGGCGGCGCACATCTGTATTCCCAGTACTTGGAAGGCAGAGGTAGAAGGATCAAAGCAAATTTAGGACTTGCCTAGTCTACTAAGCAAAGTCTAAATCAACTTCAGTGATCTCATTGTGTCTCCGCATGTGTATATGCTTCCCATGTGTTTGGTTGGCCTGTTTTCTTCTATTCTGCTTGATTTGCCTGTTTTATTTTTTCTAAAGAGAGAGAAAGCAAGCATGAAGTGGGATGGGTCAGGAGGTGGAGATGATCTAGGAGGATATGATAAAGGAGAAGCCATGATCAGAATATATTGTATAAAAAAAATTCTACTTTCAACAAAAAACAAACAACAAAAAGGCACAGTACATTTCCTTTTAAAAGGAAAACAAAACAAAATAAAGCAAATAAAATCCACAAATCATGAGGAAAGGTGAAACTGATAGGAAAAAGACGACAAAGGGAACATACTAAATTTGCCACTGAGTGCCACATTCAATAAAATATCAATTATTTCTGGAGCTAAGCCATTGTTGAAAGCCACATTTTCCACGGTTTTCAAGTGTTTTCCTAAGACCGTATCTTTATTCCGTGAAGCTTTTTTAGGACCTGAAAAAAAGAAAAAAAAATTAAACAATGAGACCTTGAAAATTCTTTCTATTCCATCCTTTAAAAGTACAATGTGGCTAAAGGAACAGATTTATGCAACGAATGCCTTCCTTAAAAAAACCTTGAGAGCCTTTATTACCCAATGCTTTGATCATGCACTGACATCTCTAATATAATATTTATTTATATAAATAATTCAACTTAAATGAAAACTTCGTTCAAATGAATACAATTCCCAAACTTCATAATTCACTGGAATTACCTAGAAGCCTTTATTTGTGTATATATGCATGCATGTGCTCATCACATGTGTAGCCATGTGTTTGTGCTTGAGAGAAGGGGAAATGGTGACGCTGCTAACTCTCCACCTTTTCTTTTTGAGACAAGGTTTCTCACTGAACTGGGTGCTCCCCAATTTGGCTAGACTTCTGGCCAGTAAGGTACAAGAGGTCTCTCATCTCTGCTGCCCTAGTACTTCCAGTATAAGCACATACAACATGCCAAGAGTTTTACATGCACACTCATCACCTGGGCCATCTTCCCAGCCTACTAAAAACCTTTTAAAAACCACAGTGCCAGGTTATGTCCCACACAGAGTCAGATAGCTAAGGGTAGATGATAAACATTAGTATGTTTTGAAGATTCTCAGGTGATCACAGTGTCTGCCAACTATGCTGGGAAGATGTCTTGTTTTCTCTATGTTATATAATATACTATTATATAGTGAAGTCTATTAAATAAGAATTTGAATAAATGAAAACAATTTTCCTTTAGAAGCATTTTATGGGTGGACTTGATGAAGAAAGAGGCAGGCGGATCTCTGTGAGTCTGAGGCCAGTTAGTCTACATAGTAAGTTCCAAGCCAGCGAGGGCTATACGGTGAGACCATGTCTCCAATAAAAGTCTTAAGGAAAAAGACAAGAATTATTTTTAGACAGGTTCCCATTATATAGCCCAGTGTAGCCTTGAATTTATGTTCCTCTTTCCTGAGCCTTACCTCCAGTGCTTGGAATTATGAGTGTGTCTGCCACTGCATCTGGCAATTACAACTGCAATATTTTTAGAGAGAAACGGAACTTTGGGGGCTGGAGCTGTAGCTCAGTTGCTGGAGTTCTGGGCTCTATCCCCAGCTCCACATAAATCAGACATGGTAATGCACACCTGGAATCTCAGCAATCAGGAATTAGAAGCAAGCAGATTGGGAGCTGCAGGCTAGCCTCAGCTACAAAGTGAATCCAAAGCTAGCCTGGGGTACAGAGACTCAGTCTCAATAAAAAGTAAATAAAAACAATACAAGACCCCTTCACGTTCACAAGGAAAACAACCTATCTTACCTTTCTGGAAATATTCTACTGCTGTCTGCAGAGCATCTTCAGTTTGACCATCAGCATGTTGAGAATTTTCCACTGAACTGCTTCCTTTCAAGACACTCTTGGAGTTGCCTGATTTGTCTTTCACTTTCCAGTCTAACAGACTGGTCTGGCGACTATTACTGCCTTGAGAAGATCTGTTTCGTTGTTGGGAGCTTCTCGTAAGCCTTTGAGTTGCCATCACTGCTCTAGACAGAAACAAGTGTCATGTTACTATTAATCAGATAGAGATATGACCATATTTGCTGAAACTTCCATATCTAACAGGTATTCAATGACAAAGAAGTCGGGAGACATAACCCATAAGCTAGCATGTTTTTTAGAAAGCCCTTGACCCAAAGATTAATAACTTGCCAATATATTATCCGCTAAACTCTGACATGTTCCCTTTTAAAATGGATACATCCTATAAGTACAAACCCATTCCATTTCATAGTTGCAATCTTTTTCTACACCTACCCCTCGATTTTTGTCTTCATTCTTCATACTCCTTTTGTCTCAGTACTATGTTAAAACCACCACACAGTTTAAAAAGCTAACTAGTACCCAGGGTAGTGATGATTTCCATTTATTCATTCACACACTTAGTAAATAATTACTGTGAATCATCTTTATGCCAAACATAAGTCTGATTACCAGGACTGTAAAAATAAAATAGAACACCATGGTATCTAAATTCATGAACCCTATACTGGGGCACAAGGGTGATAAGCCAATGAATCAACATGTGACTAGGTTGGTGGAATGACAGAAACAGGGTAGAGTAGAAATCTAATTTGAAGCAAGTAGGCAGAGAAAGCTTCTTATGTTTGAATGAGAAAGCCCCCATAGGCCCATATAATTGAATACTTGGGCCCCAGATAGTGGAACTGTTTGGGAAGGATTAGAAGGTGTGGCCTTATTGGAAAAGGCCCATTTAGCTCTCTGCCTTGTGCATGTGGATCACATAGACTAAGCTTTCAGCTACTGCTCCAATGCTGTGCCTGCCTGCCTGCCTGCCTTCATGATGGCCATGAACTCCACTACTCTCTAGAATAGTAAACCTCCTCAAATTAAATGCTTTCTTTTATAAGTTGCCAATAGGAAAATAATTAAGACATCTCTCTCAAGTGACCTTTAAGGTGAAATCTAAGTGCCATGGAGGAATGGGAAAGATGGGGTGGAAGAGTATTTTTTGACAAGGAAAAGGAAAGCACAAGATCTTTCAAGAAAAAAAGAACTTTGTGTGTTAAAGAAAGCACATCAGCCCCAGTGTGAACGGAGTAGAGTGACAGAAGGGGAAAGCTAGAGATTAAGTCATAGAAGTAAGCAGGGAGATCATATTGGGACCCACAAGCAAAGAGTAGGGACTCTGACTTTTCAGTGTTACAGGAAACTGAAGGGGATAGAAGACTTAAAATCATATTTTTCTGTTGAGAAGACTGGAATCCAGAAGTGTCAAGAAAACTTACCGGGCTTTGGCAAAGAAAGCAGATGACTAGCCTACAGTAGGCCTAGGCTGTTTAAAAGTATAAAAAAGACACTCATTTAGAGGCAGACTGGATGCTCCATTTAGCAGCATATGCACTTGGGTAGACTGTTAAAAGGGAAAACAAAACAACAACAAAAAACAATTAGACGTAAGAATGAAGGAAACCAAGAATGACCAATAAGAACCAAAAGTGACTTCTCAGGTTTTAGCTTCAAGTGGGAAAAAAAAAAAAAAAAAACCTATGGGGACAGATGAAATGACGTTAATCTCTTCACCCTAGAACAGATGAGACCAGAGCAAGAGAGCAAATAAATTCAAATCTGAGGGAGAAGAGGTTCCATGACAGAAGTATCCTATAGAAGAGGGGGCAGGGAGCAGTTTGTGACCCCATTGGACGAACTGTTCCAGCACCTCTCCTG
This sequence comes from Micromys minutus, assembly GCF_963924665.1. NCBI lineage: Eukaryota > Metazoa > Chordata > Mammalia > Rodentia > Muridae > Micromys > Micromys minutus. The sequence goes on along the minus strand of NC_137970.1, from coordinate 73,519,742 downwards.
AGTCAATTCACAATTTTCCTCCCCTCCCCACTCAACAGTGAAATTGACAAACCGCTCCGGACCAGGCCGATTCCTGGGACCTCAGAAGAAACCCGATCCAAGATATCTTTTTCAAGATCAGTCTTACCCCCGGGAGTCACAGAAGATCTGAGTCTCCAACCCAACCCCAGCCGCAGGGCAACTCACCTAGAGAACCTCTGCGGCCACACAGCCTCGGAAGCCCAAAAGCCGCCTCTGAGATTCAAAGGCGCGAGCCCCGCCTCGCGCATGCGCCCCCGAGAAGACCGGGGCTGCAGAGGAGTTAGTTCAACCAAAAACTAATTGGCTCGAGTGCCGCTCTAGGGCGGGATGTGGCGCGCGCGCGAGCGGGCAGTGACGCGGTTCGATGACGTAGCGCGGATGGCCCCACCCACACAAGCCTGAGGGTGCCCCTGCGGGCAGCTCCTGGAGCCGCCTAGTGGGCTGCGTTGTGAGTGTCTTGAAAAGGCGTGCATCAGCCAAATCTGAGGGAAATGGTGCTAAGTGGCTAGATTTTGAGTTTAGTGCGATCAAGTGTATTCATTTTGTCTGCACGGACCCCCAAATGCCGGGGCTTTGAATCTGCAGGAAAAAAATAAAGTGAAACTGAAAAATTGACAATGAAGGTGGGTTTTCTCCGGTGCTGTGTGTGTGGCTTAACTGTAGAGCTGGAACAGTGGAGCAGAGGAAACCACTGCCTGATGTTGACAAACGATGGGTACAAGTAACTTAAACTTACTAAAAACGTATTCTGGGTCACAGGTTAATATACCTGGAAGGCTGTCAGCATGTAAAAAAAACAAAATATTCCAAACTTTAAATAACTGGCCTTAAATTAGATAAACCAGCAACAAGAACTTAGACCAGGATCTAACTCTAATTTCAACATCTATTAAACTAGGAGTAAAACCCAGAGTGAGAGCCTGTAATCCCAGCACCGGAGAGATGAAGGAGAGTGATCACGGAGCTTCAAGGACTACCTGGGCTACAGTGTGACCCTTGTCATTAAAAGGAGAAAAATTCCAAGGAATAAGAGATAAATGTAGTGCTTCTCAGTGACTTGAGGGCATAATATTATTATGAACTTTATGCAAAATTATAAAGAAAAAATTGTCATGTCAGATAAGGATAATTGAGGATTAAGTTGAAGTATCTGAGATAGACTACAGCAGAAATGACTACCACATCTAACATGGCTTTCAGAGTCGTTTGACAAACTCATTTGCTCATGCATAAAAATTGAGACTGTCCATTTTTTTCTGATAGCTGCTCTTCAGTCAAATTGAAATTTTTATTGAGCCATTTTTCATGCTTTTAATGATTTAATAGACTCAAAGAAGTGTAAACTGGACAGGATTGAAGGCGTCACCCTCCTTCTTACAAATGAAATGCTACCCTACATCGTGAAATAGCTTACTTAACATGACAAATTTGTGGCAATACAGCTTGTCACTTTGTGGACACACTGTGGTGAGAGACACTGTTTCATGTTTATTTAATGAATCCTTGGGTGGTTTTTTTTCTAAAATAATTTTTCAACTTTTCCTTTGACTCACTTAATAAAGAACTTCCTAAACATGGAGATAGTTCCCTTTTACATGGTAACATCAACAAAAGCATGAAGGAACTTATAAGGATGAGGAAGTTAGCAGCCTTGTCTGTATGTTGAGACTATTATATCCTTCTCTTCTCCTTATTCTAGCGTTTTTTTGTTTGTTTGTAAGCCATAAACTAGGTGTGGTGGCACATACCTTTAACTCAGCACTCGGAAGGCAGAGGCAGGTGGATTTCTCTGCATTCTAGGCCAGGGGTACACAGTAAGAGAGAAGTGGCAAGAGAAATCTAAGTTGAGGCCAATTTAGACTATAGGTGAGACCCTGTCTTAAAACAAATAACAACAACACAAAAACCACAAAACAATTCACTCAGACAGAAGAATTCGAGTCCCTTGATTTTAGGATAGTTTCTTTTCAGATTTGCAGTCCAAATCCACACAACGTCCTCCAAATTTCAAAAATCTTTATTTTGAAAGAAGGAGCAAAAGAAGACAAGTATCAATTCCCAAGAACAATGGCACTGAAGAAAATACAGTAAGTACTCTCCCCACACACAACCCCGCCCCCTTTCCCATTCCCAGCACAAGGTTAAAACCATCAAAGCACATTTAACAAAGAGAAACAGCAGAATGTAACTACAAAAGCAAATTTCCATACTGGTCAATCCAACTAACCCATATCAAATGTCCTTCCCCCAGCTAAACTCCACCCTCTGGAATGCAGAAGAGGTGTAATATAGACATTTCTAGGGGGTGCTTTGGACTTTGTTAACTTTAGCAAATTCAGTGGGGAGTCAATGGGAGTTTATCTCTTTCTACAGATAAACAGTGGCTATAGCTTCTCCATTCAGGTTTCAGAAAACCACAAGGGCTGGGGATTGAAATTTGTACTAGGACCAACCCCTGGTCCCTCAGTAGAAACAGTGGGGAAGCTTCAGATCCTGCTTGGCTATTGAGAATGGTAAAGTGGGGCAGCTTTGTGCTTAAAACAAAAAGTTGAAGATGTCTCTTAAAAGGTTACTAATCGAATATGAAACCACTGAAGTGCTTAGTAGCTTGGGTTCAGACAAAGGCAAGGAGACCTCCCCTCCCCTACTGCATCGCTTGAAGAATCAAACTAGGTTATTTGTTTTCCACCAGAAAACAACTCTCTTTATGGGATTGTTCTTTTATTCTGTTTTTGCTGGAATCAATTTATAAAGGGAAGGATACTTGTACAGGATTAGTTCAAGATCAGAACCTCCTCTAGACTTGTGTGTGTACCTTAAACACATGGCAGTTAAATACATCCCCCCACACATAATCTCACAGGCACATGCTTGCTGGAGTCCAACCCACAAATACACCTCAATAGTAGCCGTATACATGTACATGCAGCAAGATGAATGTTGCTCCAGAGTGATTAAAGGTGGTGCACGAATGTCAATGTGGGCAGGTCATTTTAGGGTATAGATGTACACAAGCCAATAACTTACAGATTGTATTTTTCTCTTTACCCCCAAGATAAATAAATCAAAGGAAAGCCCAAACACACACATACACACACACACACACACACATACACACATACACATACTGATGTCATCTTGGGTATCAAGGAAACAACTGCCTAAAAGGTCCATTCTTGGCACTTCCAATTTTTACGACACCTTCACTTTGCCCTGTGGGGCCTTCTCATATAAGGATGGTTGCTCCTCTGCACTCTCAGGCAAAGCCTTCTTCTCAGAAGACCGGTCTTCAGGCTTTCGGGCAATCAACAGGCGGCAGGTGAGCAGGATTCCAAACACCAGAGCATGGGCATAACGTTTGAGAGGATCGCCGACCAGCTGGTGGAAGAAAAGCACAGCCAACACCAGCAAGAGCAGGAAGAAGTTGGCCACATCTTTGGGACGACCGGGTACCAGGGTCATGACAATGCCGCATGCCACTTCAAGAGCACCAATACCTTTCCGAAGGAGAATGGAATTGATGCCCATTTTCTTCAGCAGAGGAAGGGCTCGAACATAGCTCTTGTAAGCACGTTTCTAGAGTGGGGATATCATAAGGATATTAATGCATTAACCACAATTTTAACATTAGAATAAAGAACATATCTGCAAGGGTCTTTTCCCCACCTTTACAAGAAACCATCGAACCACAAAGGCCCTCAGTCAACCCAAACCTGCTAGCACCTTGACCTTGAATTTAGGCTCCTGAGCTGTGGAAAATCAAATGTGTGTTGTTCACAAACTGCTAGTCTGTAACATTTTGTTATGGCAAATCTGAATGGACTAAGTCAGGCACTTCTGTAAAAGTAATAATGCAGCAAATCTGGTTTCATAGTATTTTTTTTAAAGTTGCTGCCTGTAAATCACTAAGAAATGAAAAGAAATTCACCGAACCCATAAAACTTGTGCAGGTAATCCATATCCGCACTTTCTAGTTGCTGCTTTGTCCAAGCCCAGGTGCAAGACAAAGAATGAGAAAGCCTCACTACTTTGAACGGTTGACAGTACTTGCCTAGCATGCATGACACCTTGGGTTTGGTCCTAAGGCTATATAAATCAGACATGTTGGCACTTGCCTGAAGGTCCCTAGTTCCATTCACTGAGTCAGTATTTAGTCTTTCTGTATGCTAGACATTGTACTAAGTATTCCAAATGCACATATGAATCTAACAAAAGGCCTTTCCTTCCTGAAGCTTGGACTTCAAAGGGCAAAGGGTAGATACTGAAATGTGTGAGAATGATAAAATGTTGAGCGTTGCATAAAATAATGGAGTGGTTATAGCTGGGGTATATCCTCAGCGCTCCTAAGAGGCTGACAGTGAGGGTGCAATCTTTAAAGAAAAGCTGGCATTTACAAGAACAATAAGGGCTTGGCAAACAGAAGAGAGTGGAAGATGTATCACAAACACTACCTCACTTTAGCATGGAGAGCAAAGAAAACATAAAATAGAAGCAAAATATACAAACTGCATCACGGAAAATTTTATTGTGCTATTGAGCTTTGGACTTTGGCTTAGATCCAGTGAAAGCAACATAATTTGATTTTAAGGAATGTCTTATTGGAAACCATGGGGATGTATTGAACAGGCATACTTGCCAACAAGGAAATCGGGTGAGATGCCTAGACTAGCAATAACACACACACACACACACACACACACACACACACACACACACACTCCAAACAAATACATATAAAAACAATTCTAGGGCTAGAGCTCAGTTAGTAGAGAGCTATCCTAGTATACAGAGAAGAAATTGGGCATGTTAAGACATACCTGTTGTGATAGTTTGTATATGCTTGGCCCAGAAAATGACACTATTAGTAGGTGTGGCCCTGTTGGAGTAGGTGTGTCACTGTGGGTGTGGGCTTAAGACCTTCATCCTAGATGCCCAGAAGTCAGTTTTCCACTAGCAGCCTTCAGATGAAGGTGTGGAACTCTCCTGCACCTTGCCTGCCTGGATTCTGTCATGCTTCCTGCTTTGATGATAATGGACTGAACCTCTTAACCTGTAAGGCAGCCCCAATTAAATGTTGCCCTTATAAGAATTGCCTAGGTCATGGTGTCTGTTTACAGCAGTAAAGCCCTAACTAAGTACCTGTAATCTTAGCTTGGAAGGAAGAGGCAGGAGGATCTGAAGGTCATGGTCATCCTCAAATACATAGTGAGTGTGAGGCCATCTGAGATTGTGAGACCCTATCAGAAGGAGGAGAAGAAGGAGAAGGAATAAGAGAAACCAAATTTTTATGTATCTGATTTATTTAACTTAATATGATCTCCAGTTGCATCCATTTTCCAGAAAAAGACTACTTTATGCCTCAATAAAATTCTGACTGTAAGAAGAAACTGGTGGGGAATAGAAAGAAGGCTAGTTAAGAGCATGTACTATTCTTTCAGAGGACCCAACTCTGTCTCTCTGTCTCTCTCTGTCTCTGTCTCTGTCTCTGTCTCTCTCTCTCTCTCTCTCTCACACACACACACACACACACACACACAGAGAGAGAGAGAGAGAGAGAGAGAGAGAGAGAGAGTTCTTAAAGACACAAGATGAACAAGTACTAAACTCAGATATCAATTTCTCAGATCTCAATTTCTACAGATGAGGCATCAACCAGCTGCAGACTAAAGAAAAGTTAAATCTATTAGACTTTTTCAGTATTGCTTACTACACCATTTATGCTTGTTGGGTGCCATAAGTAATCAAGATGGGAATATGTACATAAAAAGTGTAAATACTAGACCATTTTAAGTGAGACTTGAGCATCCAAAGATTTGGGTATCTCCTGGAAATGGGAGGCATGTGTCCTAAAGATGTCCCCTATGAATACTGAAGGAAAGAATTATAAGAACCAGGCTGAAAGCCAGTGTGATTTCTTAGAAGCCTCCAACCCCTTGAGTTGTATTCATACTGTCTAAGTTTGGGGGGGGGATTTTGAGCCAATTCTCCCATTACTGCACAGGTGAAGGCACCTATATTTCATGGATTACTTACCGTGAGAAGTTCAAGTGTCCTCTACAGACATTGTTTTTTTTTGTTGTTGTTTTTTTTTAAAAAAAAAAACTAATAGAAGTTTTACTTTTTCAAATGCATAGATTTAGAGTCAAATCTACTTGGCTTCAAACCCCAGCTCTGGCACCTTTCCAGTTTGATATCCATGAGAAAATTATTTGACCTCTCTGGTTCTTATTTCAAAAAAAAGGGGGGGGGGGTGAGGACTAACTAAGCTGAAGAAAGTAAAAGTATTCATCATATGTACAAAACATAAATGGAGACCCAAAGCACGGATCAAAATAATATAATAAGAATGTGTTCTTTTGTTTCTGTTTTGTCTTATTGAGACCAAGCTGAGGATAACTTTGAACTCCCTAGCCTCTCACTTGTACCTCCTTAGTGATAAAATAACTGGATTGAGCCACAAAACCCACCCTGTTCACTTTCAGAAGGACCATTTCTACATTAACAGTACAAAGTCTTTAAAGAAGAATACCTAAATCCTAAAGTTGGGACTTCTGAAGGATGCACAAAGGGGACAAACTAAGTTTCTTAGATTCTACAGTCTCTTCTTCAGGTCCCAGAACTTCCAGATAGGAACTGAATTGCTTGTCCAGATTCCTCACCCTCCCCAGTATCAATCACTTAACATTCAAGAATAAATTCTTAGCTAAGCAGTGGTAGCACACACCTTTAATCCCAACATTTTGGAGGGAGAGACAGGCAGATCTCTTTAAACTCAAGGCCAACCTGGTCTCAAAAAGACAAAACAAACAAAAACAAAAGAACAGATTCTTATCTATGATTTTGAGAAATCTGTCAGCAGCCATCCTCCTGTCCCTGTAACCGTACCCAGAAGGAACCTGATTTTTCAACCCCGGGCTCATACATGCAGCTTGGTAAATACTCCACCAGTGAACCCTTATTACCTCTTTCCTCTTCTTTCTCGAGAAACTGAATATGGGCAAGGCATTTCACCAAAGCTTTAGTTCTAAACTGAGCAGACACACATATTTATTACCCATGACTCCAACTGAAGACTGTATGATTTTTTTTAGAGATGGGATGAATATTGACATTATAGAGAGCCTTGTATTCTTTCTGCTATGGAGAAGAAGACAGACATCAAGAGACTCCTACCACTGCCAGCTCCTTTCTGAAAGTGTGGTGCAGGCCCCCTCATTTCTAACAAATGAACAGTCACGTGTCTTGAATCTGTAGTAACTGATCTCAAAAGGCATCAATGGTACTGATGGCAGATGTAAAGAGTTGACTGACTCACTTTCCTTAAAGCTGTAACAATTCACTTTTTATGTTTGATTTTACTTTTTCTTCAAATGAACCAGACCCTGAAACTGTAGTTTCCTTGAAAGGGCCAAGAAATGGGAAACAGAAGTGTTCAGTCAAATGCTCCAAATCTTTTCAAAGGCCAGTGGGCAGCAGTGTCCTTGGACCTCTCTATTTGTTTTGTTGCTTGGATAAAATGACAGGTAGTGTATTGCCTCAGTTTCCCCTTTTTTACGTTAAATGAGTATTTTGGAAATTTGATCAAAGATTCACAGTACCATAGCTTCAACTGAAAGTAAAACACACACACACACACACACACACATTTCTTTGTGTGAACCACACAGTGAGAAATCCTTACTTTTGTTTAAGCCACAGTACCTATTTTAATATCAACAAATCGAGCAGTTTCATTCTTTTAGTATGAAAACATATCACTCAGAAAAGAGGTTTTTTTAAAGCACATTGAGCTTTTCTTTACTCAACCCCCTTTGCTCTCTGTTCACTTATTCTTCATAACATGCCAGGGCCATGATCTCATGTTAGTGACATTAAACTTGGACAGCTAGCTCAAGAATGTCAAATAATAATCACAGTAATAACCTACCTAAGTCAGCTAATGAGACAAAACAGGAATAGAGGATAAGTAGTTTGATCCTCTTTAGTTCACTTATGTCAACTAGTTGAAAGAAAAAAATGGGCTAATAGAATGTATAATAGATGTATTTAAAGTCAAGAAAACAGATACAACTATCTTACATTGTTAGAAATCAGGACGATAAAATACCCTTGGGAGGGTAGTAACTGAAAAGCACAGAGTTCTGGTTGTCTGCTAATACATACTTACATGAGAATATTCTGAACTTTCCTAGAACTGTACAGTTACGCATTGTGTGTGTGTGTGTGTGTGTGTGTGTGTGTGTGTGTGTGTGTGTGTGTGTGTGTGTGTGTGTGATACTCCAACACAATTTACAGAGAGAATTATATGAACGTGGAAGAGTACACTGACAAAAATATATTTTGCCTAAAAGCCTCAGCCTAGTTACTATCTTAGACCACATAAAACCTACACCAGCTGTAAAATTTGCTGACTCACGTATGAGTTTCATGAATTTTTGTAGGGAAAAAAAAAGCCACCCGTGAATCATAGAGCATTATCTGAATGCAACAAAAAGCTCATCGAGTTTAATTGCTAACTATTCACATGAATGATAAGTACCTTTTCAGTGATGCCACTTGCCATTGTCATTAATTTCTCTAAAGAGGACTCTAACAAACCTGATTCTATTAAGCAAATGGAATCCTGTCTACAATTGCTTCTTAGAACACGTGAATCTGTCCTCTACTGTTAAGTCAAAACCACTCTGAAACAAAGTCAGATGTTGGTTGACTGAGAGTCTACAAGATCCCAGTGACAGCTTTGATGTGATGTGTGTGGTTCTGCTTGTGTGGCTGTGTGAAGTAAGCAAGTCACATCACGTCTCAGGGTCTATTTTCCCCCTCTAAGGAAATAGATATACTGCACCACCTCCAAGAAATCTAAGCATCGATGAATTACTACCCTATTACCTAGTTGGAAAGCAATTAATGACACTGATTGGAAGGATAAAAGATTGCCCACAGACATTAAATAAACTGCACAAACATGTTGGGAATGTCTCAGTAGGGTTGCACAAACAGGGAGCATTTAACTAACTACAGATAGCCAATATAATCAACAAATCTTTTCTGTGAGGAATGGAAAGAATCAGAGACTTGCCCCATGGTCCCCAGAGTCCAAATCCTTTGGCTTCTTCATAACTGGATTTTGGTGTTTTCTTAGATTTGTGGTCTCCTGGATACCACTACAGAACCACCACTACAAAACGCCGAATACAAATTGCGTGCAAGTTATCCATCAGTTACAGCAGCATCTGTAAACATTGTCTCCCAATTCAAGTGAACTAATGAGGCATTCAGTCAAGGGAGTCTCTCCGATCATGCAGGAGTCACTTGGGATATAGAAGACGGTATAATAACACTTCCTTAATCTGGAGGAGGCATGAGACAACACATACCAAATGGATTATTCAGAGATGCATCTGCTAATTCTGTAGACGAGTCAGTGCGCATTACACAGCAGCATGTAGATGCTTCAATATCACCTGATTGCACAAAGGTCTGCTCACAAGGGCACATGAAAGCACATTTTGTTCTTCTGCACACTTGATTCTAGCCCCCTAAATGACTATTCAAATTAGTTTGAAAACCACTGCATAAAATAGAATCAATTATCACCATCATCTCACCCAGCACTTTCCTTGAACACCTACCGTAGCAAACACTGTACCAGACATTATAAAAATGCTGTCTTGGTTAATGCTTACAACACTTTGAGGTAGGAATTCGTATTTTCATGTTACAAATAAGGAAACTGAGATGCCAAGAGTGCCAGAATTCTAACTCTAGCTTGTATGAATCCAAACCCTGCACTTTTCCTACTCATACTTCCTGAATTCTCCAGGAGAGCCAGGAGAGAAATTCATATTATTTTGTTTTGTTTTTTACCACTTTCTCCAGTTATTCTTCACAGAGGGAATCCTATCTAAGACAACATATTAGCTTTATCTATTTATCTACAATTAACCTATCATCTATCTATCTGTTTATTTTTTACTTATTTATTTGTTGAGATAGGGTCTCTCTATGTAGCCCTCACTGTCTTGGAATGTATTATGTAGCCCAGGCTAGCTTCACAGAGATTCACTTGCCTCTGCCTCTTAAACGCTGGGATTTAAGGTGTGTGCCAAAGGCCTAGCATATAATGGCTTTAAAATGGAGATAAAAGTAGATAAAATGCAAAAATCTAAATTTGAAACAATTGGCTCAAAAATAAAGCCCCAAAATATAGACTGGGGAATTGAACTCATGCAAAAGAAAAATGAAGAAGAATGTGTTAGATATTTTAAAGAGTTGGTTGTAGGTTCTACCAGTCAAAACAATTCAGTGAGCTTTTATGTACATGGTTTCCAATCTCTTGTCTAACAATAGCTTTCCCTATGATTTTGGATAAATCATTTAAACCTGCTGTGCTCCAATTATCCGTTAGGAAAATGGAAAGGTCTAATAAGATTAATCTGCTTCACAGAAAGGTTCTAAATAAATAATCTTAGAATTACACCACCACCACCACCTCGAAGTCTTATGAGAATTACCACTGCAACCAGTATATGACTAACTCCACTAATACAGAGAAATCACTCCAAAATGGGAAATAGAAAAGTCTCCATAATCATTCCATCTGTCCTAAATTTGTTGTACTGAAGGACTATTGACTCCCCCTCAGAAGCAAGAGGCGGCTCACAACTGCATAATCAAGAGCGAACCAGAGAAGACTAATGGATAACGATAAGGCAATGCTGCAAATGACTCATTTGACCCCTCCATTCACCTGTCCATCCCACACACAGACATATATATTCTTACGTATGTTCTTGTTGGCTAATAGATACTATTTTGAAGAATATATATCGTCTCCAAATGCATATTTATTACCGTAGGCTGTGTGCCTCGAGCTAACCTGAAACTTCTAAGTCCCCAGCCTTAGCATGCTGAGTGGTGTCCACAGTATGTATTAAGCACATTTTGTTCAAGAACGGAATATGTCCTCCCTTTCACGTGGGCTCCAGATTAAAGCTGGGACAAGCCTGGGCACTATGCGGTGGGCCCTATGTGAGAGAGCTGTCGCCAGCCACAGCCTGACACTCAGTGTAGGAAGAGACCCTAGGAAAGAGCGGTCTGGAAATCCTCTAAAAGGTTCAAATCACTGTGGTATCTACCTTGCAGTTAGATAGTAATCCACCCTTCCAAAAGCCCCACAGACAGAAACACAGAAGCCAGCTAACACGTACGAACACACACACACACACACACACACACACACACACACACTTGCTCCCTACTGCTCTGTTAGAGCATACCAATATACCAATTTAAATATTTTCCTGTTTATGCCAGGAGACCTTCAGGCTTGTTTTCTCTTGCTTTCGTTCGGCTGCAACAGACAGCCCTACTCCCTAGGAAGAAGCTCACTCTAAACCCATTTGTGCCTAGTACTCCTCATGAGCTCCTGTCAAGCTGGTAGGAAGCTTCCCGATGGTGACTCCATCTTAGTGGAATTGCCTGCAGAGCATAAGTAGGGTGCAGCTTGGGGGTCCTTTAAAGCAGCTGGGCAAGGTTCAGAGTGCGGTAAGCATAGTGAAGACAGCTATATTCCTAAAGAAAGGAAAGGCTTAAAATACCTCTGGTGCACATGCACAAGAGTATAAATAAATGTACATGTGAAAAGTAAAGCGAGAGCACGTTCATGTATTTAACATGGACCACTTAAACTAGTCCAGGCAAGACAAAAGCATAAAAGCGTTTCTTCACCGCCCCTTCCCTATCCTTCCACCTCTTCCAGCTCTTTGGTGGCTTTTGCTGCCCTCACCCTACCCCCTTCCCCAATGCAGGCAGCCTTGGCTACTTATTTTGACCTGCTTTCAATTCCATCTGCTCTAACATACTGGGAGGAGGGGAGATGAGAAAGAGAAGCATGTGAGGATTTGCCACTGGGGCTAGACCTAAGCCACCCTCCCCCAACCCAGAGTAAGCCCGTGCTAAAAAAGAAGCAGAACGCTCAAGCCAGAGAGCTGTGTGCAAGTATGTTCTGAACATCTACAATTTGCCAGACTTCATCCTTTTGCAGGTCATGTTAAGGAGCCCTGGGAGGCTCTGCAGTGGGCTCTTGGAGCGCGAAGAATTCCTCTCAGTGGCTGAGGCTATTCCTTCCTGCCTCAGCCCTAAAGGAGAGAGACCCCCTTGCCTCTTTTCTCTCTTTTTTCTGTTCCTCCCCTAAGCTCATTTCCATCTTGACCTTGAGAGCCCAGTTTTATGTGCTTGCTCCCATTACTAGCACCCTGGCAAAAGCTTCTTGAAGCAGGTTGCCTACAAATCCGGGCAGGAAATGGGCAAAGTGACAGGGGCGGAGGTGAGAGACCGAAAGTGCTGGAAACATCTCTTGCTATCTCCTAGTACTCCACTACAGAAGTCCTCATCGCACCCAACTGGGGAAGGTAGCCCAGCCCCCAGTTTGCAGAGCTGTTCTGGCCAGTCACCTTCGGGCATTCCAACTCTGCAGAGAGGAAACCTGCAGAGGGCCCGACTCTGGGAAGCCACCGGAGGCATGGTAGAGATTGCAGACGGTAGGAACAGACTTGATAGATTCTACAGATTAGCCCACACACAAGATAAAATAAAACATCCAGCTCTCTCTCCAGGGAAGGGGCAGAAGCAGAAGATGCTCAGTGACCTTTATTTTGGGCAAGACTGCTCTGTCTCCAAGATCCAGATCGTACCCCGATGCCTAAAGGAATACTGTCAGCTCTGCACATGGGATGACGAAGAATACCCAGTCAGCCCCTACAAACTGCTAGCTTTAGGAACCCATCTCCACACCCCACCCCCAGCTCTCCCTCTCTTTCCCCTTTGTTCCTCCCTAAAATAGATAAACTCTGGCTCCCTAAACTCTTAGCCTAGAAGGAAGGACTTAGACTTGCAGACTGGTTGTGCCTGGGACTTTGGGTGTGTGCTGGGAAGAAGGACAGGCTCGTGAATGACAGGTGCTACGCAGGTCTCAGCCTTCTGCTGGACTTGAAACTGGGGGGTCTTCCCTGGGCATCCCCTCCCCCAACTGGCATGCAGTGGCACCAAAACAGTTGCTCCCGACATAACCCACAAAGAAACCGCTCTTGGTCCAGCTGTTCCTTTCCGAGCTGCAAAGTTGTTAGGGAGGAGGGTCCGGGGTTGGGGGAGAGATTCAGGGAAAGGCACTGGAGTGGAGAAAGAAAGGAGAGGTTGTCACAATCCCACAGTGGAGCGCTCTTCATTGCTCCTTTATATCACTCACCATCTCACTGTAGGCATCCTTGCTGAGCCTGGGGGTCAACTTGATAGTCCCCATGAAAACAAAGAAGAGTCCCAGGGCCACTGAGAGGGCCAGGATAGTTACGGTTCGTGGGGATGCCATGGGGTCACCAAGGCAGGTCCCAACTAATCCCTCTGCTTTGCGCAGCCCGGCTGTCAAGGCGCAGGCAGTTAGCACGGGGAGAGCTAGAGGAACGCTGCGGAGGCAGCAGAGAGAATGACAAAGGGAGAGGAGGGAGCTGGAGAGAAAAAATTGAGAGATTGAGATTCAACGACTCTCACTACAACAATCGCTGGGTCCTAATGCCCTACGCTTGTACCTCCCTGTGTAAAAGGACCGTCCAGAAGTTAAAAGAAGCCCTGAACTGAGACGGAACTTCCAATTCCTAAGTGCGAGGAAGACAATTTATGTCTCAAGTTCGGCCCCGGGAATAAGGAGTTTAGAAAGATGTCCTTTCTGCTGTTTCCCCAGGTGCACTTTTAATTCCTCTCACACCTACCCTTCTGTTATTCACTCCCCCTTTCAAACCTCAACTTTTCCATCAATCAAACCACCAGTCATCCTGAAGTCATTGGTGTCAACACTCAGGAGAAAACTGCAAGCCCTACCTGGTGGCTCAAGCCTGGAATCCCATATCCTCATGACTGGGACAGGACGGTATGAATCCTGGACCAGCCTGGGCTACACAGTTAATTCAAGGCTACCCTGGACTATTTTCTAAAAGTCCTTCTGGAAAAAAATACAAAACCTCTCTCTCTCTCTCTCTCTCTCTCTCTCTCTCTCTCTCTCTCTCTCTCTCTCTCTCACACACACACACACACACACACACACACTCACACAAGAAAAGAGAAAAAAAAACATAATGTTTTCAAGATTGACAGTAACCAAAGAAGGCTTTTGTCTTCTCTTAAAAAAAAAAAATGTTATGGTTCCCGTTGCTCAGTGGTTAATCCTTAGGTTTTACATTTAGCATTCAAAAAATGTTCACATGGGGCTGGAGACCTAGCTCAGTTCGTAGCGTACCTGCTATATTACCCTCCCCCTTTTCATTTTGATCCTGTCTCTCAAAGATATATCTTTCAATAGGTCTCACTGCCAGATGCCATCTGTTATGTACCCACTCACTGCCCCATCCTACCAGAGCCCCCCAACTCCCCATGTTTCCTATCCCTCCTTCTCCTTCACTTTTCTCTTCATTGACATTCAACCTTTGTGTCAATGTCACCTCCTCCATAAAGCCTTTCTTGATAGATGCCCAGTTAGATAAGACTTTTTTTTTTTCTTCCTTCAATGTTCTATTACAAAACCAATGTTCACTGAGTGATTCATAGGGGCAAGACACTGCTCTTGTATTAATTCACTTAACATGAGTAGCAGTACTGTGAGCTAGGTATGAATCCCCATTTATGAATGGGAACCTTGATGTCATGATTCAAGTGACTAGACAGCTATGTCTAGAGGCTAGGCTCAATTGGTTTTGTTAAACACATGAAGCCTTCGTTTATCCTGGGAAGGGGTAAAATGAGCACCAGAGCCGCTAATAAGATTTGTTGCTCTATTGCCCAAAAGTGTGGTCAGAGGTCTCATCCATGTGGTATATGGCCAGTGTAGAAGTCACACTGAAAATGAATGGGGAGATGACACCAGGCTCGTGAAAAGACTGTTGACTGCATAAGAATGGTCAGTGGTCAGAGGGTGTTGTGTCTCTTTGTTAGAACAGAGGGACACTGGGCAAGCTGAGTGGTGACCACTCCAGGTCAGATTGCAGCTCGCCCCAATGAGACAAACAGTACTCCAGAAGCAGTGCTCAAGCAGAGAGCTGGAAATCTTGAGTCCTGTAGTTTGCTTTCTGTTGTTATGCAAAATACTGAGATCAAAAGTGACTTGGGGAGAACAAGAGTTTATTTCAGCTTATTGAGGGATACCCAGGCAGGAACTAAGGCAGGAGCCTACTGCCTGGAACCAAGGCAGGGACTGGGGAGAAAAGCTCACTACTAGCTGATCCTCCTGGTTTACTTGGCTACCTTCCTTGTACAACCCAGAACCACCTGCTCAGGGGTGGCACTGCCTGCAGTGGGCTGGGTCCTCCTCTATCAATTTATAATCAAGAGAGGGCTCTACAGATGTACCCACAAGACAATCTACCTGAGACAATACTTTAGCCAAGGTTCCTTTCTTCTCAGATGTGTCAAGTTGACATCCAAGATTAGCCTCCACAAGTCTCTACTCTCAGTATGACTTAAAGGTCTCTTTCCATCCTGGTCACGAATCCTCCTCCCACCTAACCAATCCAAGCTGGGTTTCATGGTTCCTGTCTCTAACCCCAGCAATCATCAGGAAGCTGACTTATGAGGATTTCTATGTTCAAAGCCATCCTAAGCTACATAGGACATTTCAGACCTATAGTATAAGACTCTGCCTCAAAAACAGACAAACAAAATGCATTTTAAAGAAGAGGAAGAGGAGGAGGAGAAAGAAAAAAGGGAGGGGAAAAGAAGGAAAGAAAAAAAGAGTAAATGCTACAGAATCAGTACAAATTCCTTCAAAGTATGTTCCCTTTTCCCTATATCATCCTCAGATATTCCTCCTTTCCATCCACAGGTGTTATCATTCCCTTACCCATACTGTGATAAAGTACCGGAGAAAAGCAACTTAAGGTACTGGGCAGGACTATGAAGTAGCTGGTCACATTATCTAAAACCAGGAAGCATCATCATCATCAGTCTCTGCTTCCTGGTGCATGGAATAGTTTCACATACTTCAGTGTGTCTTTTGTCCTCAGTTACACCTTTCTGAGAGCTGTGGAGATAGATAGCTCAGTGGGTAAAGCACTTGCTGTACATGCATGAAGATCTGAGTTTAGTTCCTGGGCACATATACAACAGCCAAGCATGACAGCACACACTTGTAACCCCCTCATGATTTAAGGATCACAGGATGAGGATGGGATAGGAAAAGCCAGGATAATTGGAGACAGGTAGATTCTAAAGGAATTGCTGGTCATCTGCCTAGACAAAATGGTAGTTCCAGATATAGTAAAGACTATTTCAAAATAGAAGGTGGAAAGGCAGTTGATAAAGATATTCTGACATCATCCTCTAGCCTCCAAGAGTACCCACACAGGCACACACACACACACACACACACACACACACAGAGAGAGAGAGAGAGAGAGAGAGAGAGAGAGAGAGACAGAGACAGAGACAGAGACAGAGAGACAGAGACAGAGAGAGAGAATGAAAAGAAGAACATTAGAAACAGCACAATAGACACACCTTAGAAGTTCGTTTTATTTCTATGGTGATTCTAAATCCCATCAAGTTGATAATGAAGGTGAACCCATCACAACAGGTATACTGAGCCTTCTGAAATAGATGCCCCATCCTGTTCACCATCATTTATATCCCAAATATGTCACCATAATCAATTTCATCAAGGAAAATTGGTACCTCTGCCATTTATGATGCGGCTCTTGGTGATTTTCCTTGGTGACTAAAAGATAAGGAGCACCCATCTGAAATAATCCAAAGCATGTTGCCCAAGGACTCTCTCCATTATAAGCCAGCTCTTACCATATTACAAGGCCAAAGAAACAGAAAACTTTCTTCGTTCAGCTTTCCTGGATTAGACAGCCATGGCCTAGAAGCCTCCCATCTCCCATCAGCTTTAAACAATTGGTGTGGCAGTAACAAGTGTTCTCTACACTCACACATCTTCCTGAAGCCAGCATGCTGGTGTGCCGGGTCCTGGATACTGGATATTGCCACAAGC
Organism: Micromys minutus; assembly: GCF_963924665.1. Lineage (NCBI taxonomy): Eukaryota > Metazoa > Chordata > Mammalia > Rodentia > Muridae > Micromys > Micromys minutus. The sequence continues at coordinate 73,502,686 of NC_137970.1, read as the reverse complement.
CAACTTCATCACGGCACCCTGAGGACCAGAGGTTCCTCCAGTTGAGTTACGACTCCAAGGGTGTTAGGTTTCCAGGCTGTCCCTGTAGGGTCAGGTTCCCACCCTGCCAGTGACATTCTTTAGTATATCCCTGTTTTCCAGGTAGGTCTGAGCTCAGAAAATAAATGATCAAGGTGCTCATTGTCACCACTGATTTGAAAGGACATTGACTGAAGATGCTGGTACTCATGTTAAGTTTAGTATCTAGGCCTAGGTATGGCGGGTCACATAAGATTCTTCCTCAACCTAAATCCACATCACAAACACGGGGTACCAGAATGTGTCCTTTTGTTGTCATTGTTGTTCCATCCCCTGGATAAGTCTGGGAGAGAAGAGTCATGGACCCATCCCCACTGCTTCAAGCCTTGTGACTTAGGCACTGTAGACATACACAAAACATGAGCTACAAGTCCTTCTAACAATGAGCTTGTTGTTACATAGCAGACAGTAGAATTTTTTTTATTTTCATACACATAATAAATGATTGGAAAAGAATGTATCAAAGTATGAAATGTTAATCTTTGTAATTTATTTTTCAAACATCCTACAATGAATATGACAGTAAAATGAGTAGTCAGGGAAGACCATGCTTCATAGTTATGTGACTGATTGTATACAGTGTATTTCCATGTCAAATGACATGATAATGGGAATAATACATATTCATAAAATATTTTAAATGAAAAAGGATATAAGGGAAAATAACTCACGATTCCACTATGGAGAGATATTATTGTTGATGTTTTTATTGGTTAGTATTCAAATTGACCTTTTCCTTAACTGCCTTTTCATGAAAAAAAATGTTTATAATTAGTTTTTCAGAATTCTACCACTTTAGTACATTTTATACCCACATTTATTACCTTGTTAGCATTGTCACTATATTTCTAAATTAAGTTAAAAGTTCTACCTTCAGGGAATCTCAATATGATCCAGCCAGTTACCTCCTCAGAAAGCCCATCAATGGATTGAACAGTAAGCCACAAAGGCAGGCAAGAACCTTATCAACAGTATCATTCACTGGTAATAACAGAAGCCTGATGATCTAAAATCTGTCTTCTGTGAGTTTTATGTGGTAGTTGTTGTTGTTGTGTTTGTCTTGCTTTTGAGACAAACTCTTTCTATGTAGCCCAGGCTGGCATTGAACTTGTGAAACTCTTGCCTCCGAATGCTAGGATTACATCTCCACGGTGCTTCGAACAGCGTTAGTGTTAAATAGGAAAGGGTAACAAAGGCAAGAATTGGGAGGTGCCATGTGTCTGTAACTTTTCTATTGCTGTGATAAAACACAAGTAATAAGGCAAATTATAGCAAAGAAGGTGTTTCGACTTTCAGTTTCAGAGGGTTAGAGTTCTTGAAGAGCAAGCAAAGACATGGCAGCAAGAACAATTGAGGGCTCTCATATTGAGCAAGCAGGAGGAAGAGGGAGGCATACGAGGAGTGGTGCAAGTCTTTTGGCACACCTCCTCTAACAAAGCCATACCTTCTCATCCCAAACAGTTCCACCTACTGAGGCTAGTGAGTTCCTTCTCATTCAGATGACCACATTTGGAGTGGTCCATACCATCCTGGCCTGCCCACTGTCTGATAAATCATTACCTTAGGTAATTCACTCAAGATCAGTCATGCAGTGCAATGAATGCTCTCTTTTGCTTAGGGAGAAGTTTGGGCATCAGTGGGCTCCTAGTTAGATGTAGCAGAAAAAGACTCAGGAGAACGCAAAAAGATGGGAATCAAATAAAGATGGAGTCCCTAAGAAAATGGAGTTCACTGGACTTAGTGGCCAGACCCTTCTCTAATCCTGAGTAGGAAGCCATCACTCCACTTTCAAGTGAGATCAGAGGTTTCTCTCCATAACAACTAGTATGCAAAACAATAAGCATTCTGTACTGGTTATTTGTTTTCAACTTGACACAAACTAGAGTTACCTGGGAAAAGGCAACCTCAAATGAGAAAATGCCCTATCATATTGGTTCCAAATGAATTTTAGGATTTATGGGAAGAATCTATAAATCATTTTTAGTAATATATACAAAATGCTTTCTTTCTTTCTTCTATGCTTCCTTCCATCCTTCTTTGCATTCCAACCTTTCTTTCTTTCTTCCTTCCTTCCTTCCTCCCTCCCTCCCTCCCCTCCCTCCTTACCTCCCTCCCTCCCTCCCTCTCTCTCTCTCTCTCTCTCTCTCTCTCTCTTTCTTTCTTTCTTTCCTAGGTCTCCTGTAGCTCAGGTTGGCTTCAAATTTGCAATTCGGATATTCCCACCTCTACCTCTGAAAGCTAGGATTATAGGTGTGTGCTACCACGCCCAATTTATGTAATACCATTGGTCAAATGTAGGGCTTTGTCCATGATAGGTCAGTATTCTACCTACCAACTGAGCTATATGCCCAGCTCTCTTCTTTTCTTCATATAGTGCTCTTAGTTTGTTTATCGAATATGAAAAGTCCTCACAAGCTAATGTGTTAGAAGCGTGGTTTGCAACTGGTGGACTTATTTTTGGAGGTGATGGAAGCTTTGAGAAGTAGGACCCAATTAGAAAAGGCAGGCCACAGAAGAAATGTCCTTGCAGAATCTAGATGTTCCTTCCAGTTTGTCTGAGCTTCCTTTCTACACTGGGGGAGGGTGAACTATGTGTTTCTTTCTTTTTTTAAAGATTTATTCATTTATTATATATAAGTACACTGTTGCTGTCTTCAGACACACCAGAAGAGGGCACTGGATCCCATTACAGATGATTGTGAACCACCATGTGATTGCTGGGAATTGAAATCAGGACCTCTGGAAGAGCAGTTGGTGTTCTTAACTGCTGAGCCATCTCTCCAGCCTGACCTGTGTGTTTTATTGTATGCTGTCACCATAATGTTTAGCCTCTCATCAAACTCACAACAATGGAACTGGGTGGCCATGAGCTGAAAGTGTGAACTAGAGTAAGTCCCTCCTCCTATATAAGTTGTTTGTTGCTACACATTTTATCACAGAGATGAAAAGTCTTAACAGAGAGCCCATTCATTTCTTAAGATTGCCCAGAATAGCAAGAAACTTTGGAGCTCAAATGATCCTCTGTTCGCATTCTCCCCACTAGCTGTACCTAAAAGCTTACAATACATCTAGCTGAGACTAGAAATCATATTATTAGGGATTTTATCCTTGAGTCATTGTCATGAATTCATCCCACCCACTTTATCTGCTGTCTGTGGCTGGCTTACAGAAAACCTGTTGTCTCTTCTGAACACTCACTCTCCTTAAATCTATTCATACTTCAAATGACTCCCCCTAGGTATTGTCTGGGTAGACAACCAAATCAAGTGCAAATAATGATTTTTGTCTCCCTTTGAAAAACTACACCTCATTTCTTTTCTTATATCTTACTCTGTTAAAAAACACACTTTTTAACATTTGCCTGCCCTGCAGCAACCAATGAAATTTCACTTGCCACTTGTCAAAGGAACCATGAAATGGAGCACCAAGACAAGCAAGGAAGCTCTGGTTATTATTTTTTGGAAGTAGTCATTGCTGCGAACTCTTTTGCTATCAGGAAAGAAAAGATATGACAAGCTAATTTGTCTTTTCATAGGTGCTTATGCTACCCACATTTCTCCTGCACCATTTTCTTTCCATAATTAATTTTTTTCCTCACATTACTACCCATTTACAGTCCCTCCATCCTCTTCCCCCAGTCCAGCCCTTACAAACTCCTCCCCCCCCACAACCTCCTCTCCTCCTTTGAGAAGGGCAACCCCCCCTTGGGGGCATCAAGTCCCAGCAGGACTAAGCACATCCTCTCCCACTGAGGCCCAACCAGGCAGTCCAAGTAGGGGAAGGGGATCCAATGGCAGGGAACAAAGTCAGAAACAGTCTTTGCTCTGATTATTAGGGGACCTCACATGAACACCAAGCTGCACATCTGCTGCAAATGTGTGGGGGACCCTAGGTCCAGTGCCTGCATGCTCTTTGGTTCGTCTTTCTGCACATTCAACCAATGTTTGACAGCAGCAGCGAAAGTCACAGAAAGACAGCCCTCCGTGCCATCTAGATGTGTGTTTGCCTTTTGTTTCAAGGGAGAGGATCCGGCAAGGATAATCCCAAAGTGGGAAAGGCACTGAAAGAGAGAGCACCAGCTCCCCCATGCCCAAGTGGGTACCACGAGACACAGTCTCCATGTTTTCTCTTCCGTCTCTCTGTGCAGTTTCCCAGTCTTTTGCCTTACAATAGATCTTAATGGAGCAACCATGAGATCCACAGCAGAACAGGTACAATTCCACATCCCATGTGGCAACACTCATTCATGACTTGCTCTATCGGCTAGAGGGACATGCTTTAATTTTATCACTATCCCCAGGGAGAGCCTTCTGTGTCACGCACTGTGAAACTGCAGCACATTAAACATAACAGCCCAGGGTGGGCAGCTCAGTGGTAGAGCACTTGTCTAGCATGACGAAGACCCCGAGTACCATTTCCAGCACTGTCAACATGGTCCCTGAAAGAAGTCCACTGAGCTCGAACGTTGTGCTGACTCTTTTTGCTGTTTTGCCTATGCACGTGGGTACGGACCATGTGTGTGAAGTGCTCGTGGAGGTCAGAAAAGGGTGTCATTGTAGCTCTTGGGACTGGAGTTATGTACAGCTGTGTGTTACTGTGTAAGAACTGGGACCTGAACACAGGCCACCATCTGCAAATTTAATTAGAAAACCACCTCTCCATCCCATACTGACATTTTAAAATGTAAAAATTGGGACTCAGCGAGTTTTAGGTCATTTATCCCAGGTCATATTCTCCTAAGTAATAGAGCTCCAACCTTATCTTGCATTAATGGTATTTTTTTTTTTTTTTTTTTTTTTTTTGAGTCAGCACTTGAGTTTGTGATCTCCTCCCTCCTCTCAAATACTGGTATTACAGGTACACACTGCCACATGTAGTTGTAGAAACTCTGTCAGCTCTTAACTATGTTGATTGGCATTGCAAACACACACACACACACACACACACACACACACACACACACACACACACACCACACACACGCACGCACGCACAGCATCCACAGAGAGATGGTGGCAATTGAGTATTGGTAGTTTTCAAGAACTTACCAAGTGTCTTAATGTGCAGCCAAGTGTGGCTTGCTTTGTTGCCTGACAACTCAGCTGTGTCTCAGTGAAATATCTAACTCATGCTTCTGCCTGTCTGCTGTAGGCAATGTATATTCTTTACAAGGTAGGTGTGAACCACAGCCCTAAGGAGAGCTTGCACAGTAACGGCTCTTTCCTCAGCTTCCCAAGGTAGTGCTAATCGAGACCCTCCACAGACTCAGGCTGATGTGTCAGCTGTATTAAATCCTGAGCTGACAGGTAGCTATGCTTGGCAAATACTGCTCTTCAGTGTTAACTCTCTGAGTGACTTCAGAAGAGGATAAAGAGTATACTGTCTAGATAGCATTAGGTAGCAGTAAGGACTAGGTCAGAAACTGGGCTGAGCCTACCCCAGCATATGGTCTGCTCTTTTCTCAAGTGTTGTGTTCTGTGAGCACAAGCTATGGCCCTGAGCATTGAGCATAGAGCACAAAGAAAAGTCACACGGGTGTCTTAGCATCATATGCCATATACTAATAGGTTCATTTGCCTTTCATGGGTGACCATGTAGTATAAAACTGAGGTCTTTCAAATGGGATCCTCGTGTCTGGCTACTTCCACATCACCTGGAAACTTGCTTGAAATGCAAATTCTTAAGCTGACTTAATTTGGAGATGGGACCTTACCATTTGAGTAGCAGTTTTTGTTGTTGTTGTTGTTGTTGGTGGTGGTGGTGGTGGTGGTTGTTGGTGTGTGTGTGTGTGTGTGTGTGTGTGTGTGTGTATGTGTGTATGTATGTGTGTTCGTGTATGTATTGCATGTGCACATGTATGTGAGAGCCAGAAGTTAATCTCAACTGTTGTTTCTCAACTACCATGTTAGACAGAGTCTGTCATTGCTCTGGAACTTGACACATGCTCTAGGCAAGCATGGTAGTACCAGGATCTGCCTACCTAGTACTGGGATTGCAAATGGTCATCACCATGCCTATTTTTTGAGACAAGGTCACCCTATGTGGTTCCACTATGTGGAACTTGCTATGTAGACCAGGTTAGCCTTAAACTCACAGAGATTGATCTTCCTCTGCCTCCTGAATGCTGGGACTGTAGATGTGCACCACTGAGGTCATCATTATGCCTGGCTTTAAAAAAAGTGAATTCTAGGTATCAAACTCAGGTCTTGATGCTTGCAAGATAAGCACTTTTCTGACCTCCCCCCCCCCCCCGTGTGTGTATCCTACAATGACCTTAAAACTGCAAATTTTTGGTGATCATCCTACTTCATAAGTGCTGGGATTATAGACAGGCACTAGTAGTCTGAATTTTAAAGAGCCTTCCAGGGAATGCTGATGCAAGCCAGAGTTTGAGGATCATTGGTTAAAATTTTAAGAACTGAAGTGGGAAAACAGGTATCTGAGAGCTGGCTCTAAGGTCTACTCTGTCATTTACTATGTGATCTTGGATATGTTATTTATTCCTCTGTATATCTCAGTTACTTGGTACATCAAGTCCAGCTATCAGTATTCTGCCCTGTAAATTGGGCAGCTTCTCATGGGTCACTTAGGATACTGCGTGGCACAAAGTAAGTGTGCCAATAATAAATGCTGGGTATCTCTTATTACAACAAGGGCTGTTCGGGATGATCATTTTCGTGTCCAACAGGATTGGGTTCTTACAGGGTAGAAAAAGTCCAAATTAGAAATCTAGGAAACAAACAAACACACTTAAAATCTGGGTGTTGTGGGACATAGTATCATCACTCAGAAGGCAGCGACAGGCAGATATCTGTGAATTTAAGTCTGGCCTGGTCTACACTGTGAGTACCAGGCCAACTGCATCTGCCATGGTAAGACCTCATCTCAAAAATAAATAAGGAAAACTAAGTAGCAGCTATGTATAGCTGTGCACACCTCTAGCCACAATACTGGAAAAAAGAAGAAAGATTGGAAGATCATGGACATCCTCAACTACATGAGGAATTTAAAGTCAGTATGGGCTACATGGGGGGCTAGCAACTTTTCCCAGTGCCCGACTAGTGTTTAGAAGCTACGTGGCACACTTTAATAACTCAGATGGAAAAGTGGGATCATTTTTATCTCAGCTACCAGTATCTTCACAGAATTGTGGGACATACAAGCACCAAGGGACTAAAGCAAGTGAGTTTGACTTGTCATCCCTGGCAACCTAATGATAACACTTGAAAGAAATCGAGGAACACATCGTCAGCAAAGAGAAGAGAAGCTGGTGTCTTTATTACAGGTTTGCTGAGGACAGTGATTTGAAGAGAACAGAAATTACAGCCTCTGGGGAGCTGGAGGATCTGTGCTTTTGTTGCTAAGATCCAGGCCTGAGACTGAGATACTTGTACTGATAGTGTACCGGTGTGGAGCAGGGCGTGGAATCCACGTTCCTGGGTTATTTCTTTCCACCTAGCTGTGAGGGATGAACCGTCAGTGCTGGAACGCTGGGAACATTGAATTGCAAATTTTAGCATGGGAGAGAAAAGCAAAGGATCGAGACCCTAGGAGGTGAGAAAATGAACATTAACACCAGCCGGGTAAATGTAATATAGTAAATATCTGTGTTGCCCTAGAAACTAGAAGTATAAAGGAGCTAGTTAGTTGGGCGACAGTTTCCAGGGTAATTCCTCCTACACAAAATGTAAGAGCTTTTGTATTATGTTAACTTGTTATATACATGTCCACTAGCCTCTCTCTCCATATTCCAGTTCCCTTTTTGTCTCTTAAAAGATTCCCTTTATTTTACTAAGGCGTAGTACCATCCCCCAAGTGTTCTCATTAAAATCCCTTGATATTTATCAGAAAGCCAAAGGGACCCAAATTTAATGTGTATCTCTAAACCTAAGAAATACACTTTAGATAAAAAAGGTTAGACAAAGAAATCAGGAAATTATAGACTCTTCAACTGAAAAAGAAATTTTTTAAAGGTAGCTTACAGTGGATGAAACTAGCCATCTGTGACTCTTCCCAGAAGCAACTCCTGGTAAATATAATTTGTAGATAGACTGAAGATGAGATTAAGATGCTTCCCAATATCTCACCTGGGAGCTACCAGCCTACAATGTAATTCATGTAAGATGAGCTGTTACCTTGGAAACAGTGACGCATAATGAGGATAGGAGGTAGGTAATATTGTAATGACAGAAGATTCTAGTAACTAGTTAGAGGTGGCAGAAAAAAAGAGAACATTGGAGAGTCTGTGTTCATAAGGATCTTTAAAGGCACAGGAACACCAGGCTGGTAAACTTGTTACAAATAACCCAGTGCTAGAGATCCCTGGGGACTTTTATGGAGGAGTTGGGGGAAGAATTTGGGGGACCCCCAAAGAGGATAGGGACTCCACAGGAAGACCAAGTCAACTAACCTGGACTCAGGGCTCTCAGAAATGAAACCACTAACCAAAGAACATACATGGGTTAGACCTGGGCCTCCCTGCACAGTGTAGCAGACGAGCAGTTTGGTCTTCACGTGGGTCCTGACCAACTGGAACAGGGGCTGTTCCAAAAGCCTGAATGTGGAATATGTTCCCATAGCTGGGCTGTCTTGTCTGGTAGATACTTGAAATGCTAGGTTAGAGGGATACCTGGGGCAGGGGCTCCATCCTCTCAGAGAAGGGGAGTGGGGAGAGGAAAGGATTGTGGGAGAGGGTGGCTGGGAGGTGGGGCAGTGAGCAGAATGTAAAGTGAATAAATAAAAATAAGTAAAACATTTAAAAAACATTGTGCTCTATCTGTTAACATAATGGCTGACTTTCTGGTTATTAGTTTAGTTTCCCTGGTGCATTAATAGACATAGGGATTACCCTAATTAATAGATAAGAATATTTCTGTTACCAGAAGTGGTATTCCTCACTGAGATTTGGCTTGCAAGTTAGCCTCTTACAAAGTTGCTTAACAAGTTAGTTCTCCAGAGTCTAGTCTTTTCTATATTTACTGATAAAATTTGGTTCTCAAGGAGCATCGCCAAGATTTGACAATTATATTTTTTCTTTGTTATCAATGTAATATATGTCTGCTGTAGAAAAGATGGGATGTGCAAAAATGGAAATGTAGTAAACAAATGCATGGTACCCATGTTAGTTCCTTTTCTATGGTTAAGATAAAATAGGAGATAATTTATAGGCAAATTAGGTGAGATATCTTCCATAGTCTTAAGCATCTGAATCCTTGGTCCCAGTTGGGGGCACTATTTGGGTAGGCTTAGGAAGTTTGACCTTGGTGATAGAAGTGTGTCACTGGGGCAAAATTTGATGTTTCAAAAGCCACATGCCATTCCAAGTTTTCTCTCTCTGCTTCCTGCTTGTGGGTTGAGATGTGAACTCTCAGCTCCAGCTGCCATGCTGTTCCTGCCTAACCCTTTGGAACGATAAGCCCAAATAAAGATTTATTCTTTAAGTTCCATTAGTCATGATGTTTCATCATAGCAATAGGAAAGTAACTAACATAACCCTTTCTAACCCCAATCTTAGTCACTGTTTTGTTGCTGTAAAGAGACACCATGACCAGGAACACCTTTAATTGGAAGCTTGCTTACAGTTCCAGAGGTTTAGCCAACTATCATTGTGGTGGGGGCGCATGGTGGTACTCAGGCAGGTGTTGGATCTGTAGTTGAGAGTTACACCCTGATCCAGAGAGAGGAGGAGGAAGACAGAGGGGGAGGGAGGGAGGGAGGGAGGGAGAAGGAGAGAGAAAGGAAGAGAGACACAAACTGGCAGATACTGGGCCTGGCATGGGCTTTTGAAACCTCAAAGCCCACATCCAAGTGACACAATTTATCCAACAAAGCCATAAAACCTAATCATTCTCAAATTGTGCCACTCCTTGATGACCAAGCATACAAATCTGTGAGCCTTTGGGGGCGATTCCTATTCAAACCACCACATCCCCCAAGCTCACTATCCAGAGGTACCACTGTGAACACTTCTTGTACTTCCTTTCTGTCTTTCTTCTAGGACACTTTAAAAACATTTATTTCAGTTTTTAAATTTATATGTATGAGTATTATCTGTGTGACTGTCATGTGAATGTGGATGTCAACAGAAGCCAGAAGAGGACATCAGATCTCTAGGCTCTGGAATACAGATGGTTGTGGACCTTTCAGTAGGAGTGCTGAGAACTAAATTCAGGTGTGTTACAGGAAGTGCTCTTAAAGATGGGGTCATCTCTTTAGCTCCTGTTCCAGTGCATTCTTTTAATTTTCTTTTATGTGTTTGAATGTTTTACCTGCATGTATGTATGTGAACCAAGTGTATGCAGTGCCTGAGGAGATCATAAGAAGGCATTAGATCCCCTAGAACTGGAGCACGTGGGTGCTGGGGATTGAATCCAGTTTCTTCGCTACAAGATCAGTCATTGCTGGGCCATATCTCCAATTCCTTGATAGGTTTATTTATTCTATTACATTTACTTATGTTGTGTCTCTGCTTGTGTGTTCCACAGCACATGCGTGAAATTCAGAAGACAGCTTGCAGAAGTGAGTTCTCTTTCTTCACTATGTGGGTCCTAGGGCTCGAACTCAGGTTGGAATTCTTGACAGCTAGTGCTTGCACTCATGCCTGGGGGAAGAGCATACAAAATTATAAATGGTTTCACATAGCCCAGGCTAGTCTCCAATTCTTTATGTAGTCAAGAATGGCCTTGAACTTTCCTGTCTCAGCATCCAGGTATTAGGATTGCAAGCCATCATGCTTGGCTGGTTCGTTTGCTTTTTAGTTCAACACATTCATATGAAATGTTATCTGGTATATGTTGGGGTTCAACATTTTAAATTCCCCCCCTCCAGAGTGTATACGTGTATGATGTGTGGGCAAATGTGTGTATATATTTTTGTATGTGTGTGGGCTCACCTATGTATGTATGCATGTATGTGAAGGCTAGGTTACTCTTGCTCTGGAAGGATCTTGCCCATTCTAGCTACCCAGCTTGCCTTGCAGATCTCCTGTCTCTGTCTCCTAAGTGCTGCTACCACACTCACCTGAATAATTCTTTTACACGAATTCTGGCTATCCAAATTTCAGTCTTCATACACAAATGGCAAACCTGTTATCCACTGCCCTCTCTCCCTTGTCTACTGAGATCATATTTTAATATGTGCATCACATGAGATACTTGTTACAAACCCAGGAATCCCTGATACCTCCCCTTCTTGAGATTTCACTTTGGTAAATGTGGATGAGGAATCTACATTCATTTCAATCACTGCAGCTAATTGTGGTGCATAATGGCCCTGACAGTATTCTTAGAAACTATACAGAATATAGTATAGCCTGCTTAATGCCTGTGGCAATTTCCTTCTGCTTCTAGGTCACTACACACTACAATCCATCCTATGCATGGCCACTGGAGTTCTCTTGTGAAGACGTCTCAGGAGAACTCTCTATGTTAGCTTCCTCAGGATCATCTCGAACTCCCCAGGGCAGCACCTATCTTTGGTGATCAATCTAATGAGCCAGAAGGCCATGGCCGTGTCAGTACTTTCCCATCTAGCCAGGCCTGCGTAGTGATGAGCCCTGAATTGTTCATTTCTGTTCTCATGCTTGTCATGCTTGAACATCCCCAGAGGATACAGAGCCTAGGCAGTCAACCCAGTTCTCAGATCTTTTTTCTTTTCCTGACTTCTAAAATGGTAGCTGTCTTCCCAGAACTACTGATGTGATGCTCTGACTGCTATGGTTTTTCACTCAATGCATCTTGTCTTCCCCTCAAATTCAGTCTTCAGGAGCATGGCATGTATTTCTTATCCCTCATGGCCTCTATCACAGTTCTAGGCATGAGGAAGTGCTGTTGAATAGAACTAAGTCAGCTGTGGCTAATTATTTTAATACATACTTTTAAATAAAAACTACATATTAAGTGTATGTGTATACATATATGTCTGTGTGAATTTATGTGTATCATGTGTGTATAGGTGGCCATGGAGGTCACAGGGTATCAGATCCTCTGGAACTGGAGTTGCAGGCAATTGTGAACTGCCAGGTGTGAGTGCTGGGACCTGAACTGGAATCTTCTTCAAGAGCAGTAAGCACTGTTAACCACTGAGCAATCTCTCCAGCCCTCATTACATGGTCATTCTAAGCAGAAACTCTTCAGCCTCTCACGTATCTTTCCTTGCACCAAATTGAGAAGGCTTGACAGATTTCTAGATATTTTATTTCCTTGTGATTTTGTTTGCTGATAACAAGGTTAAGCAAAAAATGTTATCTTGGTTCCAGTGTTTATCTAATTCAACCAACCTGCTTATCACCTATGACAGACCCACTTATAGATTTTCTGCCTGAAGAGTCTAACCTTTACTATAATATGAGATACTTCCTTTTCCTCCTACAAATGTAATGGTTTCTCTTTTTCTAGAAGAGCATGTTTTATTGGATTAAATAAATACAAAGGAGTTAATGGCTAAATAATTTCATTTTGGCTTCCTTAATCTCTTTTCTCTCTTTAGCCTCCAGGGTTTTGTCTCCCTGAAGGACAGAAGTGCTTTAAATGAGTTTGCTTGGATGTGCAGAATAGGTGGGGACACTGAAAGAAATGCCTGCTCTCTGGCAGTAGCAAAGGTGCTGAGATTTGGCTCATCAAATATTTATTGAGCTCTTCTGGGCACCTCGCTTTGTGCACAGCACTCCAGAGAACACCCGAATGAGGAGGGATGAGTGAGTGGGAGGATGGCCCAAGAACCACTGCAGCTGTGGTTAGAGCTTGGATTTTTGAGAGTCTTTAGAACAGTTAGGGTGGTCACAATTTCAGTCAGATTTACCACTCGAGGCTTAATAAGAAGTCAGAGATCTTTCAACAAAACAGCTATATATGTGTTTTGTGTGTACATTATATGCACATTATTGTACACATGTACACACATATGTATTATGTGCACATATATGTATACATATATGTGTTCGTACACACAGCCACATGTACATACATGTACACATATGTGCACTGTGTGTACTAATAATGTACACTATATGTACATTATTACCAATATTATGCTGAGTATCAATTCAAAGAGATCTTCCTCTGCATTAAATCCTTAGTCCCTAAAATTCATTGCTTTGTTTTGTTTTGAAACAAGGTCTCACTGTGTAGCTCTGGCTGTCTTGGAACTATGTAGACCATGCCGGCCTCAAACTCACAGAGATCCACCGGCTTCTGTCTCCCCGGTGCCGGGACTAAGGAAGCTATGCTACTATACCTGGCTATTGTTTTATTTTGGGGGGGGGGCTTAAATTTATTTGGTATTGTATAAATGTACTCTATGTGAGTTACAGAAAGTTGTGAGCCACCGTGTAGATGTTGGGAATTGAACCCAGGTTGTCTGCAAGAGCCACAAGTATTTTCAACCACTGAGCCATCTCTCCAGCTTCTGTTTGTATTTTTTAAAGATTTATTTATTTGTTATATATAAGTACACTGGAGCTGCCTTCAGACACAGTGAGAACATCAGATCTCATTACAAATGACTGTGAGGCACCATGTGATTGCTGGGAATTGATCTCAGGGCCTCTGGAAGAGCAGTCAGTGCTCTTAACTGCTGAGCCATCTCTCCAGCTTTGTTTGGATTTTAAAAAATATTTACTTATTTTATGTGTATAAGTGTTTTTGCCTGTGTGTATATATGTGCACAGTATGTTTGTGCAGAGCCCTCAAAGTTCAGAAAAGGCCATTGGATTTCCTGGAACTAGACAATTGTGATCCATTGTGCTGCTGGGAGCTGAACCCGGGTCCTCTGAAAGAGCAGGCAGTGCTCTTAGTGACTCAGACATCTTTCTAGCTCCCTAAAAATATGTTTGAATGATAATAGCTGGCATTTATTGTTGTGTTGGAAGCACTTTCACTTGCTCAGCATTAACTTATTTAATCTTTCTCACAGTTACATGAAGCAGATACAACTATGATTCAGATCAGTCAGGGAGCAGCTAAAGTGCACATAGCCTTCAAGTATCAGTGTGGTCCTTTTGTTTTTACAGATACCCTTTACTGAGTGTTTACTATGTTATGCATCATTTACCATTTGTTTCTTATATTTATTGATTCACTGTGTGTATGGGGACAGGCATTCATGCCACAATGCTTGTGTATAAGTCAGAAGACAACTTTTGGGAGTTAGTTCTCTCCTTCCCTATGTGGGCTTCAGGGACTGAATTCCAGTTCAGCAGGCTCAGAGGCGAGTGCCTTTATTCAATGTGCTATCTCACTGCCCCAGAGTATAATGTTTTCTTGAGTATAATGAAGTGAAACACCAACTAAGATGGGAGGTGGGCGGGGATCTGGGAGAGGGGGAGAGGTGGGGGTTCGGGAGATACTCAGGAAGGGGAGGAAGGGAGAAAATGGGATGTAATATATGAGAGTAGAATAAAAAATAAAAAAATTCCATTTGTAAATAAATAAACTAAACGGGAAAAGCACCCCTGTCTCCAAGAGTTCAAGTCCAGCCTATGCTGCATAAAACGCAAACAAAACTAAACGAAATCCTGTCAACAACAAAGAACAAGCAAACAAAACCACCCAAACCCAAACAAGACAAAACATTTTCCCATTGCTATATATAAGATAGAGGGGAAAGGAATGTCTGAAAATTTCTCTGGCTCACAATAGGGCTTTTGCCATTAGACAGCCCTTCATACCACCTTTTCCCTTCTGTCCAAATCATCCATGGACACTTGAATTTCTTTTGAAAATGCTCTATTCGGGTATGTGACCCCAGCATGTGGAAGCTTACATAGTGAGTTACAGGTCAGCCAGGGCTGCATAGTAAGACCCTGCTTCGGAAAAAAAAAACATTTTGATTAATTAATTGATCAATTGTGTATGGGGGTGGGAGTTTAACGTGTGTGGATGTATTTATTGGGAGACCAGAGGACATATTGCAGCAGTCCGTAATTTTCTTCCACTGTGTAGGTCAGGGAGATGAAACTCAGTTGTCGGGGTTGGCAGCAAGCTCCCCCCCCCCCTTTTTTTCTTTTGCAGAGCAAGTGGAAAGAATGAACAGGTAAAAGATTTTGCTGCCAAACAGGATGAACTGAGTTCCCATAGATCCCAGAGATCTACACCGCAGAAAGAGACACGACTTTAGCAAGTTATCCTCTAACCACCACACACAGGTGGTGGCACACGTGAGCTAAATAAATAAGTGTAATTAAAAAAAAATCAGAACGGGAAAATACTCTTTGGGTTGTATGCTGGGATATGAATTTCTTCAGGATTTCCTTCCTTGACTTATCCAGATCCCTATTTGACAAAGAGAAAAGAGCGGTGGTTGACGGGATCTCATTAAGGAACTTGGAAAATAAAAGTTCAGCAGGCAGCCGAGACAGGAGTACTTCCTGGGAAAGGCTGCGGGAGCGTTGTACCATCGGCCTGATTGGGCTGCATGCGTGCGGGAGGAGGAGCCCCGCAGCTCTGGGAGGAGCCGGAGAAGGCTGGCTGCTGCGCCGTGCACCAGGAAGTGACCCGCCCCGCGACCTCTTAGCGCCATCCGCTGGTCTTTTAGTTTACCACTGCACGCCCGTCGGAGGCTGTAAGTGGGTCCAAAGGCAGGAGTCCTGGGTAAGTAGCCTGGAAAACCCCCAGTAGAGAGAACTGTTCCCTGTGCCCAAGTGCTTGGGGCTGGGAGGAGGCAGGCGGGCGGGGCTGTCACCCAGGGTTGCTTTGAAGGTCGAGGCCGGCCTTCGCAGTCCCCCTCCCCCTCTCTTCCCTAGAGCAGCCCTGCCACCTGCCTATGGTTTGCTGCCTTTTGGTGGTTTATCCTAGCATCTGTTTGCTAACTCACTTAGTTAGAGTTTCCATTGCTGTGGTACAGTGCCCTGGCAGAAGCAGCTTTAAGGGAGAAAGAGTTTATTAGGCTTCAAATTACAGCTCCCAGCAATTCGTCACGGAAAAAGTCAAGACAAGGACTTAAAGCAGCTAGCTAGCCACACCTACAGTACAGGAAGGATGAATATATAATTCCCACTCAGCAGTTTCTCCAGTATTCTGCAGTTCAGGACAAAACAAACGCCTCCCACGTTATATACAGGCAAACTTGATCTAAACCAGTGATTCTCAACCTATAAATGTAGCTACCCCTTTGGGAGTCAAACGACCCTTTCACAAGAGTTGCCTAAGATTATCCGGAATATCAGATATTTACATTAAGATTTATAACAGTAGCAAAATTACAGTTATGAAGTAGCAACAAAAATGATTTTATGGTTGGGAGTCACCAGAGCAGAGCTAAAGGGTCACAGTATTCAGAGGTTGACAACGACCGATCTAGACTGTCCTTCCTTAGATATTTATCCCGACCTACTCTCCCCTCCAGCTTAATAGCCTTGGCAATTGAAACGAACCATCACAACACCTTATAGATGCTTGTGGGACAGACTGGTTCAAAGATGGGATTGGAGGCCTCTCTAGGGGGAGAATAGACATCACTGCATGTGGCTTGCAGTGGGACACATTCATAATTCATTCTCCTTTCAGTTTTAGTCAATAACCCTGGCTGGGGTCCAGCCAATGGAAAGGCAGGTTCCTCCCTCTGGGTTTCTGAATAGTATGCTCTAAGAAATGTTTAGCTCTCTGAAGCTTAGAGCTTTCAGATTGTCTCCAACTTGAACGTCTGAGCACTGGAGGCAGATCATCCACTGGAGCTAAGGAAAGGAAACAGTAACTAGAAGTGGTTGCCATGAACTCTTGGTTTATCTAGTCAGTGATTAATCCTGAGGCAGGAATGTAGAGAACACTCTCTCTCTCCCTTCCCCCTCCCTCCCTCCTCCCTCCTTCCTATCTCCCTCCCTCCTTCCTATCTCCCTCCCTCCTTCCTATCTCCCTCCCTCCTTCCTATCTCCCTCCCTCCTTCCTATCTCCCTCCCTCCTTCCTATCTCCCTCCCTCTCTCCTATCTCCCTCCCCCCATCTCTTGACACACACAAGCAGCATTTATATTTAAAACAGAAAACGAACTACAAGAAGAAATTAGTTTTTTCCCCCTACAATTGTCCTAACTAATCACAGAGTCATAAACAAAGAAAATATAACTTACCTTGCCCTGGAGTGTATTTAGCTACAGGAATGACTAAATACAATAGGCAACTCTCTCCCACACATGTTGAAAAAGCAGGAGCCTATTTGTTTTCTTTGAATGGTAATTGTTTTGAAGAGCAGGTTTTAATAGCATGTTTCATTACAAGCACAAGCCACTATGCCCAGTCTTTTTTCTTTTCACAAGTCAGTCTGAAATTGTGTTTTTATTTACTTAATTGTTATTTTTTGAGTTCATGGTCTCACTGTGTAGACCTGGTTGGTCAGACTTCAAACTTTTGATTCTCTTTCCTCTAATTCTCGTGGGCAAAGGCTGGGGTTAGAGGTGAGCACACTCTGTCTGGTGCTGAGGCCAGAACCCAGGCTTCCTATATGCTGGGCGGACACTCTGCTAACTGAATGATATCCTCAGCTTTCATTCTTTATTCCTTACCTCCATTTTTTCCCTAATTTCTTCTCAGTGGCCTTCATTTTTTCCATATCCAATATGTACATTTCTTTCACCTTGATGATCTTGGGCACACGATTTTGGTAGCAGTAATGGGTGCTTCTTGTCAGACCATAATTTCTTTACATTTCAGAGGGCACCCACTCATGGGTCTGAGGTTCTGAGTGTGTGGCTTATGCTTTTTAATTTCTCATATAACTCTAATGAGGCTTGTAGTACCTTCCTCCCTGGTTGGTAGGTTGTAGAGATCTAGGCACAAAGAAGCCAAGTGATCCAAGTGGCACATTTTGAGTCACAGTGTAAGGAAGGGCACCTGAACACCTACTGTATGATGCATAGTATAGGCTTATTTAATTCTTACTACAGCCTTGAAAGGTAGACATTATTAGGTCTGTTTCTATAGGCAGGGATCAGATATTCACTGTGCCTACTTAACCTGTCCAAACATAGCTAGGGAGATGTAGAACCTGAGTTAGAATATGGGTCTGGAGCCTATTAACATTCTTTTGAGACAAGGTTTCTCTGTATAATAGTCCTGGCTATCCTGGACTAGCTTTAGTAGGCAGGGATGGCCTCTAGAGGTCCCCTTGCTGGGACCAAAGGCATGTACCACCATGTCTTGTCAACATTTGCTGTCATTTGTTTTCTTAATGATAGCCATTCTGACCAGGGTAAGCTGGAATCACAAGTAGGTTTTGTGCTGGGGTTTGTTTGTTTTTGTTTATTGAGACAATGTTTCTTTGAGTACCCCTGGCTGTCCTGGAACTTACTCTATAGACCAGGTTGGCCTTGAACTCCAGATATCTGCCTTTCTCTGCCTCCTGAGTGCTGGGATTAAAGGCTTGTGCCACCACTGCCTGGTAACAAAGTAGTTTTAAATCTACATTTGTTTTCTGGTTTGTTTGTTTTTTTTAAATTCTCTGTGTATTCTAGGTATCAACCCTCTGTCAGATGTGTGTGTATATATATAGATATAGATATCAGATGTGTGTGTGTGTGTGTGTGTGTGTGTCTTTTAGTTTCATGAGCCTCAATTCATCAACCTGAATAACTAGTGTCCTGTTCAGAAAGTTCTGATCTCTGGCAGGTTTTTGTATTTTTCTCTTGTAGCTGTATATTTTTTTTCCTTGATGATTTTGTTCTCTACCTTTAAGCTAATGTCACCCCACCTTTAGAGCCTATGTTATTTCTTTAAATTTAGATTTGCTTATTTGATGTGTATAACCATTTTGGCTGGACCTATGTGTAACACAGCTATGCCTGATGTCCATGGAGGTAAGAAGAGGGCATTGGATCCCCTGGAACTGAAGTTACAGATACTTGTAAGATGCTAAGTGGTGCTGGGAATCAAACATGGGTCCTTTGGAAGAGCAGTAGATGCTTTTAAGCAATGAGCTATCTTTCTAGCCCCAAAGCCTATGCTCTTGAATATGACAACTCATTGCCTCTTATGTGTGTCAGTAGAAGGAGAATGTTATTGTTAACATCTCAACTATAGAATAGCTTAAATATGTCATGTTAGACATTTGAACATTTCCTCCCAACCCCAAATAATGTCATCCTGACAGAATCCATGATTGAGCTTGGTAGCTGGGGTCGTTTTTAGAGCAGATCAGTAGATTATCAAGCTGAGTTCATTCACAGGTTTGGTGACACTTAAGAACAGTTGTCAGCCGTGCCTGGTGGTGAAGACCTGTAGTCTTATCTAGTCAAGAGGCTGAGGCATGAGGATCACAAGTTCCAGTCCTACCTGAACTGCACAGTGAGTTCAAGGCCAGCTTGCGCACCCTACTTAGACTCTGTCTCCAAGAATGAAATGAAAGCAGGTCATTGAAATAAGTAACTTTTCCCATTTCATCAAATGGAAATATCTTAAATAAGACAACAAAGAATACTGTTATCTCTATAAGTAAGCACACCAACATGCTAACAAGTTGCTTTTAAATTTTATTTTATTTATTTACATTCCATCTGTTGCCCCTTTTTGGTCCCGCCTCCCACAGTTCCTTATTTCATTCCTCCCTCCTTGCCTCAGAGAGGGCATTCCTCCCACCAGGTCTCCCCCTTCCCCCAGCGCCTTAAGTCTCTTGAGGATTAAGCACATCCTTTTGCACTGAGACCAGACCAGGCAGACCTCTGCTACATATGTGCCAAGGGCCTTGGACCAGTCCGTGTATGCTGTCTGATTGGTGGCTCAGTCTCAGCGACTTCCCTGGGGTCTGGGTTAGTTGAGACTGCTGGTCTTCCTGTGGGGTCACTCTCCCTTTCAGCTTCTTCAGTTCTTTTCCTGATTCAACCACAGGGGTCCCTGGCTTAAGTTCATTGGTTGGGTGTAAGTATCTGCATCTGTCTCAGTGAGCTGCCTGTTGGGCCTCTCAGAGTGCGGTCATGCTAGGCTCCTGTCTGTAAGCACACCATAGCATCAGTAATAGTGTCAGATTTTGGAACCTCGCCCTTAGCTGGATCCCAAGTTGGGCCTGTCACTGGACCTTCTTTCCCTCAGTCTCTTCTCCATTTTTGTCCCTGCATTTCTTTTAAACAGGAACAATTATGGGTCAGAAATTATGACTGTGGGTTAGTAACCTTGTCTATTTGAGTTTCCTGTCCCCAGTGTTGGCCATTTTGGCTACCACCAGTGAGTCCTAAGAGTCTCTTACATCTCAAGTCTCTGGAATTATCTAGAGTGTCCCCTACTTCCTACTCCCAGAGGCTGCATATTTCCATTTATTGTCTTGGTTCTCTGATCTTCTCTCCTGTTTCTCCCCCATACTTGATCCCTCTTTCCCCTCCCCATCCCACCCAGATCCCTCTCTCCCTCTGCTTCTGTGATTATTACCTTCCCATTTCTAAGTGGGATCGAGGCATCCTCACTTGGGCCTGCCTATCTGCTTGTTAAACTTCCTACAGTCTGTGGGTTGTACCCTAGGTATTCTGTACTTTAGGCTAATAAATCACTTATCAGTGAATACATGCATGTTCCTCTGAGTCTGGGTTACCTCACTCAGGATGATATTTTTTTAGTTCCATCCATTTGCCTGCAAACTCATGATGTCCTCTTCTTTCATAGCTGAATAGGATTCCATTGTGTAAATAAACCACATTTTCTGAATGCATTCTTTCATGTAGAACATCTGTGTTGTTTTCAGCTTCTGGCTATTACAGATAAGGCCACTGTGAACATACAGAAGCATGTGCACTGTGGTATGGTGGGGCATCTTTTGGGTATATGCCCAAGAGTGGAATATCTGCATCTTCAGGTAGATTTAGTTCTAATTTTCTGAGGAACCTGTAGATTGATTTCCAGAGTGCTTGTACCAGTTTACAACCCCACTAGCAATGGAGGAGTGTTCTTCTTTCTCCACATCCTCACCAGCATCTGCTGTCACCTGAGTTTTTGATCTTAGCCATTCTGACTGGTGTGAGGTAGAATCTCAGGGTCATTTTGATTTGTATTTTCCCTGATGACTAAGGATGTTGAATATTTCTCTAAGTGCTTCTCTGCCATTCTTCTGTTGTGAATTCTCTGTTTAGCTCTGTACCCTATTTTTAAATTGGGTTATTTGGATTATTTTGGAGGTTAACTTCTTGAGTTCTTTATAAATTTTGTATACTAGCCCCCCATCAGATGAGGGGTGCTACTCACTGGCTTGCTCTTCATGACCTGCTCAGCCTGCTTTCTTGTGTTACCCAGGAACTCTAGCCCTTGGGTGGTACTGCCCACAGTGATCTGGGCATCAATCAAGAAAATGCACCATGGGCTTTTCTATAGACCAGTCTGAAGGCATTTTCTCAATTGAGTCCTCTTCCCAGAATACCCCAGTGTTTATGTCAAATTGACAAACAAACAGACAACCCTAAATAGCACGTAGCCTAAGGTAAACAGGCAGAAGGGACGTTCTGTAATGGAGGAGGGGGGCTTCCTATTAGAACACTCTCATAAAGGCACTGACAGACACAGTGCCTTCCACTGTATTTAGAGAGTCACATTTCTTCTCTCTAGCTGCAATTGTGTCAGACTTGTCCTTGGAGTTATTCATATAATCCCTTTCTTGTGGGTTCCATCTGTGATGCCTCCCCCATTCAGGTCCATGATAGCCTCAAATGCATTGTGACAGTAATAACACAGATGAGCTTCTGCTAGGTGCTGGGCACTGTGCTCGGAGCTTTACAGATGCCATCTGTCTTTAATCTTCGGGTAAGGACTTTTTATGTAGTGTGGGGGTTGGAGTTAGGGCCTTGTACCTGCTAGGCAGGAGCCCTAGCCCCGATCTTCTCCCCTGGCATACCTTTTATTTTTATTAATTATCTTTACTTAGCTCTTACAGTTGCTCTACGACATAGGTCTCATTATGATTTTCTCTGTTTAACAGATGAAAGAAATGTCAGAGGAATGACTAACCTGCTAGAAGCCATCTGGCTAGTACGTGTTAGAGCCAGCAGACAGCCCCAGCTTGATTCTAGGGCCCGCACTCCTTCCCGAAAGACGAAAGCTTCCATTTGTCTCTGCTATCTGGCTCCACCCATTATCTTCCTTCCTTCCTTCTTTCCTTTTTTTTTTTTTTTTTTTTGCCTGTATCAAAGATACCTCCCTTGACCTCTCTAGCTCCATGTGTGGGGGCTTCTTCCTAATCTTTTCCTTTTTAAACCAACCTCTCTTTCCCCCATTTTCCCTGTCTTCCTCCCACTTGCTCCCTCCTGCTTCCCCCTCACTCTCCCTTTTCTTGTTAGTATCTGATTATGCAGCCCTGGCTATCTAGAACTTACTCACCTTCTAGGCCAAGCCCCCACCTCCTTAGCACTGGGATGGCAGGTGTGCCATCATCTTACTGATTGGTCCTCTTTTCAGTCAGGGCATCTCTGCTTTCTCTCTTCTAGGTGGAGTCACCATTCTTGTTTTGTACTATCAAGAACTTGTGCTTAAAGAACTGCTCAGACGGATCTTTCCATCTCCATACTAGAGCTGTCTGCTCTATGAAGCCGTTCTTGAGCATGCGTCAAGAAACAAGTTTATCATATTACTCACTGATATTTTCCTTGCGTCTTCATTTGATTTTCTCAATGAGACTGTAACGTAATTCTTTCTGTACTGCTGTGAAATGTTGCCTAGTATATAGTAATCACTTACTAAACGTTGAATGCTTGTTGGCCGTTGGGTAGGACAGTTGCCTCACACATTCTAGGAAGGCATCCTACCATGGTAGGAAGGCATATACCCCTGATCTTCTTATTTTGAAGCAGGGTCTCATAGCTCCAGCTGATCTGAAAATTGCTATGTAGTTCAGGCTGGCTGCCAAATCACAGAAATCTGCTTGTTTCCGTCTCCCAACTGCTACCATTCAAGGTATACACTACCACACCCAATCTTTTCTATGTCTCTTTTTTTTTGGAGACAGGGTCTCATATACCTAGGCTAGTCTCAAAATTTAATATATAGATAGCCAAGGATGAACTTGAACTTCTGATATTCCTACTTTTACTTCTTGAGTGCTGGGAATCAAACCCATGGCTTTGTGCAGACTAAATGAACACTCTGCCAACTGAGCTACATCCCTAGCTCATTATTATTATTATTATTATTATTATTATTATTATTAATTTTGAGACAGAATCTCATTAAATTAGCCAGGCTAGCCTTGAACTCATTGCGTAGCCTGGATGAGCCTGGGCCTAGTCTTTCTGCCTTAGCCGTCTGAATCTATGGGCATTTTTAGGCCTATACCATCAAATCTGGCTTGAAGCTTTGGCATGACCTAAGTTGTGTTCAAGAGGTATGTTTTAGTCAATGTATGGTACTAGTCCTGGACTTGGTACTGTGATTCCATAAGGGATTGTAAATGACTAAAGGCTTTAGGAGTGTGTCCCTACAGCCACCTTTCAGTGTGTGAATTACAGTGTATTTATTGTCTTTGATTTGCAGGCATCAAGAGAAGAGTCCTAATGCACAACCCACGATCATTCCTTTCCAGGATGGGTTTCCTCTCCAAACCAGGACTGCTTCCCTGGGATACTGCAAGACCACCAGATTTGTCACAGTCCTTTTTGGGCACAGCACATAAGGGGAGTTTCACCAGTGTGATAGCTAAGAAGCATCCAAACAGACAGAAATATCAGAAGAAACAAAGGCCTTGTAGACCACTAGATGACTCCTGGCAGGAGAGGTATGACTCAAGCTAATGCCCGTTGTTTTGTGCAGGTCAGAATCTATAGGTCCACTGAAATTCTGTTTTGCTCATCCGACTAACAGCATTGAGAAGATTCCTGGGGGTGTTTAAAATATTGTGATCAGTGCGGTCTCGATGACTTGTGCAGGATAGTCATAGAACTACTTCAGGATTGTAGGAAATACTGTCTTAGAGTACATCTTTGTCAGGAAGGAGATCTTAAACTATGATCTTGCTTCTAAAGAAGGTCTGTGGAGCTGGGTATGGTGCACACTTCTAACTGCAACAACCAGGAAATAGAGACAGGAAGACCTGGAGTTATCCTCAGCAAGTTTGAGGCTAGCTTGGGCTATATGAGGCCCCGTGTCTAAAACCAAAGTCAATTAAAAATAAATGAAAACAAATTAAAAACTAGGAAAATAAAAATCAAAATAGTATTCAGGCATGGCGGTGAATGCCTTTAATCTCAGCACTTTGGAGGCAGAAGCAGGTGGATGGGTTCAAGGCTAGCCTGGTCTACATTTATAGACCAGCCAGGGTGACATAGTGAGACCCTGTCTCAAAACAAACAAACAAAGCTACTTGGATTGGAGATGAATAGTCCCTCTGCAGCCAAACACAACATACCTCATTTTATGTGACAAATGTATTTTTAAGGTCAAATTACATTTTAAAAGCATTAAGGAGGTTAGCTTTTGGGAGGAACTCAGAAGTAAAACTTTTTTTTTTAAATGACTAATTACCGCCTGATAAATCTGGAATTTTCTTATATTGAATTTGCCATCTGTTCTGCTTTGTTAAGTACTAGACATCACCAAAATGGGCTCTTCCCCCAGAATCTCATCTCCTGAGGAGAAATAAGTTGTATCTTCTGAATTTCAAGTAAAACCTCAGAGAGACTGGTGACAGGAGGTACTCATGCATAGTAGGTGCTCAGTACGTATTTAGATAATTAACTGTATCTGAATTATTTTATTCAAGGCTGGCTGATGTTGTGACTCCCCTCTGGAGGCTGAGTTATGAAGAACAACTCAAGGTAGGTGTCTAGCTTGAATCTTCTCCCCCAACTCCTCCAGCACAGTGGCACTAGAGTCCTGGAAAGACTGGTTGGAGAGTTTGTTGTTGGTTTTTGGTTTTGAAGCAAGGTTGCATGTATCCCAGGCTGGTTGCAACTTACTCAGTAACTAAGGATTACCTTGACCACAACTAGGGGTCTTCCTGCCTCCTGAAGTACAGGAGTGGACTGTCACACGTCCTTTTTGCAGTCTCTAGGCTTAAGTCCAAGGTTCCCTGCATGCCAGACAAGCACAAGCATGCAATTTATTTCACGAGAAATGCTAGCTGGAAGGAAACTGTACCCAGTTGAAATGGGCTGTATAGGAATGCATAGAAAGCACATGCATGTATGTCAGTCATCATCTGGCTCCCTCGTTTCTCTGAGGATATTATGGACCACACCTATTCAGAACTAGAGATCAAATATACTACCTGATACACTTTTAGTTTCTCATGGTATTCCTTAAGTGGCACCCCTTTTGGCACCTACTTCTACAAACAAATCTTAGGTCTTTTGGGGGGAAATTCAAGCCTTATTGTCATAGTCTTCTTTCTTTCTTTTCACAAAATTGTTAGATTTATTATTTTGTATGTATGATTGTTTTTGCTTACATGTCTTAGTGTGTACCACATGCATGCTTAGTTCTGTCAGAGGTCAGAAGGCATCAAATCCCCCGAGACTGAGGTTACAGACAGTTGTGAGCCAGCATATGGATGCTGGAATTGAACCTGAGGACTCTGCAGGAATAAGTGTTCTTAACTGACGAGCCAACTCTCCAACACATGCACACTTATATATACTCAGTTGTAAGAATGATAATAAAAAAAACTTTCCATGGTGGCACACACCTTTAATCCCAGCATTTGGCAGGCAGTGATAGTTGGCTCTTGAGCTGGAGGTAAGCCCAGTCTATAGAACGAGTTCCCGGCCAGCCTGGACAAAACAAAGAGCAAGGGGCTGGAGAGCGGACTCTGCTTAAGAACACTCATTGTTCTTTTAGAGGGCCTGAGCTTAATCCCCAGCACCCACATGGCAGCACACAACCATCTGTAACTGCAGTCCCAGGGGATCCGACCTCCCTGGGCACCAGAAGCACATGTGGTACATAGTCATATATGCAGGCAAACACCCAGACATGAAAAAAATAAAAACAAGAAAAATTTAAAATCCCACAGAACACAAAACAAAGAATGATGTGGGGGGTGGGGTGGGGACAGGACAGGATCGAAGGCACAAATGACAATCCAAATACTGTGGGTAGTCCCCGGGAATCTGGAGAAGTCAGGTGAAGGCTGTGACCTGCAGAAATAAGAACAGAAAGGGCTGAGAGGCAGGGAAGGGCCCGGGGAATTGGACTAGCAGGAGCAGAATGTACAGTGGCTCTAAAGAAAGCTGGATTCAGACTGTGGTGCAGACCTGAGCACATGGTTGACTACAGATACCCTCGGAAGAGGGGCCATTAGAGCATTGTAATAGATTCCCGTCCCCCATCCCCCCTTCCACTTTCTTCTCTGAAAGCAGTTTATGGGGGAATTACTGATGCATTGGAGAATGTTGTGTGCCTAGCCCCATTTCTCCCATGAGCGCTTCCTTTGACTGGGGCCATTTCAAGTGCTCTAGCTACTAGTGGCTACTGTGTGTGTGAAGAACATAGCACAGAGCATCTCCATTATGGGGCATTCTGCTGGGCAGCACTGACATATACTTTTAAGTGTTTCATCGTAAAGGTCAGATAAAAAGATGAGCTCATACAGAACTCCCTCTTGACCTTTCCTTAGCATCTTATTAAGTCGTCGCCTGTGCTGGATTTCTTGCTTCTGTTATCTGCTGAGAGCATCACCCATGAATCTTGGAGAGACCTCTTTTGTCGTCTTCTCTATTCTTTGCAGGGAAACTACACTTGCTTCATGGCTTGTATTCTTTCTGTCACAGGTGAAATTTGAAGCTCAGAAGAAAATTTTACAAAGCCTAGAGTCTTACCTGCAAGTGCTCCATGGAGCCAGTGGCGCAGTGGCTGCACCCCAGTCTGAGGGGCTCCGCTGCCTCCTCCATCCCATCATCCCCTCCGTAAGTCCCCGTCTCTCTTGTTCTTATTGTCCGTGGCTCTGAAATGATTTCAGCAGTAGTCACCAGGCACTTGCTGGGGTCAGGTGATTATCATGCATCGTTTGCTCATTCTCCTATTTGCAATGGCCAAGAGGGCTAGGCACTGTCATTTTATAAACAGGAGCTATCAGAGAATACAGAGATTAAGCAGTTTACCCAGGTCACACACCTAGAAAATGTCAGAAATAATGTTTACACTGCACTGTCTAATACAGAGCCCACTTTATCAGCCATGACCCTATTACCTCCTTAGGCAGATTGCAGGCTTTAAAACCCTTTCTAACAGCATTTCCAAATAGCAGCATTTCATTCATGGCAGAAGTTGGCATACCGTGGCCCTTAGACCAAATCTGTCTTTTTGTATTACAGCTGAACTCACCTTTTTGTGTCTGTGGCTGTTTTCTGGGCTACAGTGTCACTCTCAAGTAGTTATGAAAGGTGCCATATGTCCTGCCAAGCTTATCGATTCTAGCTTTTGACAGGTCAGGTTTGCTAGCTCCTGCTTTATGGGAGGACTGGAGATTTCTTTTTCTTTTTCAAATAGTGAGAGAATTTTATTCAAAAGCAAAGCAACAGCAGATCAGAAATATGCTGTCAAGAGACTGTACATCATGTGATGGTGCTCACCAGGGCCTGGCAGCCCTTTCTGCTATGGATTGTGTAGATCACTCCAGCCACAGACTTTCACATGTGTCATAGCTTCCAAATCAGCATCATTGCTCCCCGTTCATGCCCTTGTCCTCTTGTTATTTCATCTAATCTCCTGGCCTTCTTTCCTTTCCTCCCGTCCTCTCCAGCCTACCACCACTGGCTACCGGAACAAGTCCACCTTTTCTGTGAACCGGAGCCCAGATGGCAATCCAAAGACTGTGGGCTACTACCTAGGAACTTGGAGAGGTCAGTTCAAAACAAAACTGAACAAACAGACAAAAAAAAAAAAAAAAAAAAAAAAAAAACAAAAACAAAACCAAAACAGTGATGGAGAAGGAAGAGAAAACACACGTAGCAGTGTCAACAGGAGTGGACCACAGTGTGATCATAGAGAAGGCTGACTGCTTTCGCACAGCCCGGGCTCGCAAGGTTAATTTCCGATGATTATAACTGGGACAGACATTACTGCCCTTGCCTATTCTTTCTCTAAATGCAATTTACCAGCAAAGCCAGCGAAGGCCTGGAGTAAATGCTCCTGTTGTCACTGCTGCTGTCGCCTCGTTGTCGCAGTAATCGTTATTTTTGCTCCTTTCCATATTGGGAGCAGTGCCCTCATTGTTAGTGAGTCACTATCAATTTTCCGTCGCCACAGACCTAAAAACTGGTTTCCGTGGTTGCTGAATCTGCCTTAGATGAACTGGAAGGGAAAGAGGGGTACGCGTGAGGGAAATCACAGGGGCAGTTTTTGAAACTTCCTGCCTGTATCCATTCCCAGATTCAATTCCTGAGCTTTTTATCTGCCCATTTTCAGTAAATCTACTTGAAGCCCCATCATTTTATATTACCCACACTGTTTAATATCCATATACCTTGAACGACAGTTTATTCGGACGAGCAATCCATTTGCCTTTTCCCTTCATGCGCAGAATTAAATTACTTTATGATGTCAGGGTTCTGGTGTTCAGTAGGAGAGAAACAAAACCCATTACATTTTATTTCCCTCTTCAAATCCGTGCCATGTCATCACATGGCACACTTGTAGCATGGGGGGAGGTGTTTAGGGTAGCTCCATTAAGAGTTAGCTGATGAATGCCTAAACCAGGAAACAGTTAGGCTTTCTCTGAAAAAAAAAATAGCTATGTACTTTTGCTTTTTTTTTTTTTGTATTAACATCTGCCTCTGAAGGAGGAAATTCCAGCTGCTGGGTTAGGAGGAAAACCAAAAATAAAATAATTTTTGTTCACATAGATGGAAATGTCGTCTGTGTACCATGTAATCATCTGAAAAACATCCCAGAGAAACACAGTCAAGTGGCTCAGGTAAAAATTGAACAAGGGCTGGTTGAAGATGACCTGGGGCATTGTACTCTCTAACTGCAGTGGCCCTGACATTTTAATGTGGGTGCCTGCCGTGATTGCTGGAGGAAAGGAGGGGCTCTGTACTGAAAGTCTACCTCTTAATGTGGATAGAACATTGCCCTGCTTTTGTTCCAGGTTTGGGGTACAGTGGGAGGTCAAACTGTTGCTGTTGTTGTAAATGTCAAGGGATCCGAGGACGTTAGTAATAGGAAATAATTAGGAAAGGGGTGCTGCTGAGACCACTGTGGTACATCAGGTGTTCTAAATATTTGAAAGGTTAATGCTTTCAGCAGAACAAAGAAATACCAGGAGAGCCGTGGGCAAGGCGGGAAAGGCATCGTGAGACTGAGTTGGACACACAGCTCAGCGGCAGAATGCTTCTTTACCATGCATGAAGACCTTGGTTTCATTCCTGGCACCATCCAGAACCAAACTTCTCATGAGATTGACCCCTGAGACACTTTGAATTCATCTGTTTCATGGGTCCATTACTGAAGGCCTACTGTCTTTCAGGCACCAAGCCTGGAGTGGGGCTACAGTGGTGACTCGGTTTGTCAATACAGATGATGCCCGTGCTCACAGACCTGAACAGCACAAGGCTGAAGCCTTACTGAGGAGTGAGCTAGCCTCCAAATGATCCTCTTCCTCCCCTTCATTCTTACCAGCTGCTTTATTTAGCAGAGCTCCCCACAGCTTTTCTGTAGGCTCACTCTCTAGAATCCCCACACCCCCCATCACCACCTTGTCTTAGTTTTTTTTTTTTTTTTTGAGGATTTTTTTTGTATTTTATGACATGTATTTATCTATTGTTTATTACTTTAAAACTGTTTTACCTACATGTGTGTATATTCTACATATGTGTGCCTGATCCCTGTGAAGGGCAGAAGAGGGCATCAGATATCCTGGGACAGGTGTTACAGGTGGCTGTGAGCCACCATGTGGGTGCTGGGAACTGAACTCAGGACCTTTGGAAGAGCAGCCAGTGCTCTTAACCTCTGAGCCATCTCTCCAGCCCTTATTTATTTATTTATTTATTTATTTACTTACTTATTTATGTATATTTAGGTGCATGGCATGTGCGTGTTTACATGTACATGTGTGCTGGGGTATCCTTGGGGAGGTCAGAGGACAATAGTCTCAGTCATCAAACTCAGGTTGTCAGTCCTGGCAAGCACTCTTCCCGTGAGCCATGTCACTGGAAGTAGTAATTATTCTAAAACTCTTTTACCCTAATTTGTTGATTCTTTTTCTGTCTTTCACTTGGGATTTTTTAAAAAGCTATCTCCTAGAGATCTTGAAATCGATGTTCTTAATCAGGTCTTCTCAACTTCTGAACTGTTGCTATTGTTTTCTCTTGGGAGGGGCTACTGGGTCTATTGTATCATGATTATTAGCAGTGGTGGTGGCTGTCTATTGGGCACCATTAGGTGGTAGTAAGCAAAAGTGCTTCTACAATTGTCCCCTGGCAAACATAGTCTCCTCTTGCCTGTAACCACAGACTCTTATTTTGTATCATCTTAGCTCCTGTCGCAATCTCCCCTTCCTCCTTGGCATCTAATGTATCTCCATGTCCTTGTCAGTTTTATTTTTCTAGAACTATCTTGAGTCCACTCAGTTCTATACTGTCAGCACTTAAGTTCAAACGGTCATTCTCTGTGGTCTGGAAAACCACCCTGGTGTCTGCCCCGACCTCCATGGTCCCAGCCTTTCTTTCAGAGTATTCTCTGCTTAGGAGCCCCAGATGTCTGTAAACTGAAGGCAGTGCCCTGCTTAAAGTTCTACAGGAGTTGCCCAGTAACTTTGAAGTCCTTGAAAAAAATTATGTATGTATTTGTATTTTATGTGTTTGTGTATGCGTTCATGTGCACACAGGCCATGACACACATGTAGAGATCAGAGGACAACTTGCTAGAGGTAGTTCTCTCCTTCCACCATGTGGGTCCCAGGGGTCAAGCTCAGGTTGCTAAGGATTAACAGCCAAGCACCTTTATCCACTGAGGCATCTTGCTGGCCCTGCCCAGTATCTTTTGGAATGCAAGGTTAACTTCTTACCATTTCATTTTAGGATCTTCCTAATAAGGAGCCCAGCCTTATCTTCTGACCTATGCCTCCCTCCTTTCTTCTGAACCAGTGTGACACTGCTGTACTCTCTCATTTCTGCCTGCCTGCCCTCCTTTCTAGAATGTGTTCAGTTTGCAACACCCCCCTCCCCCTGCCACGGCTTTTTATTCTCCAAGACTCCATTCAAGCACCATTTCTATAGAAAACCATACCCAGCTCCTCAGTCTGATTAAGAACCCCTGTCCTCTGCACGTGGGTATCTTTACTGTGCATCTCTTGTACGGCGCCTGGTACAGCATATTTCATTGTCTGTGGGTGCTTCCCACTTCAGCCTGTGGAGGTAGCAGCTGTGCATTATCTAACTTTGTATAACACCCAGTACTGAATTGTTTGGTGAATTAATACCTCTCGTTTTATTGGTATTCTCAAATACTTTGCATTTCTCTCTTTTAGATTATTTTGAAGCATAAGATGTAACCATTTAATATGCATTCTAGAAGAAGAAAATTACTTTGTGAAATATAACCATATACCACCATCACACCTAAATAGATATTTACCCATAATATAAAGTATCTGGTATTTAGATTTTGGCATTGATTTATCTGGTATTTTTTTAAAAAATGATTTGTTTATTTATGTATATGAGTGCTATGTTTTCATGCACCAGAAGAGAAAATCAAATGTCATCACAGATGGTTGTGAGCCACCATGTGGCTGCTGGGAATTAAACTCAGGGCCTGTGGGAAAGTGGCCAATGTTCTTAACCACTGAGCCACCTCCCCAGTCCCCAGTATTTTATTTATTTATTTATTTAATAGTGTTTTCATATCAGGATCTTAATAAGATTTGTTTTTGGTATTCTTAGTCTTTGGGTCCAGGCTCCTCATAGGTACCAACATCCATGGGTGCTCAAGTTCCTTACACAAAACTGTCTGTGGTTGTTCAGTGCCGACACCATTTAAAAACAGTTTTTAAAATTTGGGTTTTTTTTTGTATGGGGGTGCAGGGGTGCGTGCCATAGCGTGACTGTGGAGATCAGAGGGCAGTGTGGAGAATTTTGTTTTCTCTTTTTGCCATGTGGGTTCTGGGGATTAAATTTAGGCTCTCAGGCTTATGTGGCAGCTTCACCTTACACATTGTGTCACACCTTTTGTCTTTTTTATTGAGGACATTTCTCTGAAGACCAGGCTGACCAGGAACTCATGTGTAGCTCATGGTGTCTTCAGACCTACAGTAATTTTCCTGTCTCTGCTTCTGACAGCTAGGGTTATAGGTGAGAGCCATTAAGACACGGTCTTTTTTAGATTAAAACAAATCCTGATGTTTTAATTTTGTGTGCATATAGGGTACAGGAGTGAGCACTTGTGCGCATGCTTGCAGAGGCCTTGGGAGAGCATTGAGTGTCTACCATATTCCTTTGAGACAGGGCTTTTACTTGAATCTGGTGCTTTTGAGGCTTTTTTTTTTTGGCAAGACTGGATGCCAGCAAGCTCCTAAGACCCTCCTGGTTTTCCCTGTGACCCCTCATTTCTGGGATTAGGAGTGCATGCCACCATGCCCAGCTTTGTTTGTTTATTTAATGTGGGTGCTGGGACCCAAACTCAGGTCTTTATGGTTATATAAGTGCCCCTACCAGACCAAGATTTTAAATTTTAAAAGATGTTATTTATTTATATAGTGGTGTGTGTGTGTGTGTGTGTGTGTGCGCGCACGCGCTTATTGGGAAGTAAAGAGGTGCATACATGTCATGGAGTGAGTGTGGAAGTCAGAGGATGCCTTTTAAGGAGGGAGTTGTCGAGTCCAACCTTCGCTCTCTGGACCCTGCTAGGCCTCAGTCATCGTCTAGTCCGGAGAGCTGACTTCCTTGGCTGGCCGACGGGCGAGATGCAAGCCGGGAAGGTCTGTGCCGCACGTGCGGGGGGGGGGGTGGGGTGGGGGTGACGGTCGCTCCTGAGAAACGGAGAACAGCTGTGGGGGTGCGGAGCTGAGAGCGCGCCTCTTCGCGTCGCTCCACAACGACTCCCGGCATGCACTGCAGCGCGATCGGTCACATTACACCTGCGCGCTGGCTGCTGAGCACACTGGTGTCCAGTAGATTGGGCCGGGAAGGCTAAACTTTGGAGGCCAAACTGCACAGCTTTTGAGTGGCGTCCAGTAGCGACCTTCCCTGCTTCGTGTAGACAAACCTCTTCTAGGGCTTTCAAACATGCTTCCCTACTTTGCAGTTCCGCGACGCCCTGCGTATGTCTCTCGGGGTCTGTTGATCCAGGCATGCACCAAAGGGGGAAGATGTGACACTTTAATGTCGTTAGCAGTCACTTGTGGTATCTGCTCCGGATTTTAATTTTGTCGGTTTGGCTCTAAGAAACAAAACCTTGCTGTGCAGCCCAACTGACTGAATTCATGACTCTCCTGCCCTCGCCTTCCAAGTGCTGGGATTCCAGGCCGTTGCACATGGAGCCTTCAGGTTTTAAGTCTAACTTCTCTAGTCCAGCCGAGAGTCTTTTGTATTTAAGCCATTGGTGGACTAGAGCTGTGAATGTCTTATGAGGGACTTATAAATCAGTCTCTTTTGAGGGCCGTTATGTAGGAAGGTGGCACAGTAGATACAAAGAGAGGACATTGCATCAGGTTAATATTTTATAGATTTTCCACATACAGATGTGATTTTTGGGATTTTAATCATGTAAGAAATTGTATAAAAACAGCTGGGGATGAAGTAGCTCCTAGCATGGGCTGAGTCTCCCACAACTGCAAAACTGCACATTTAAAGTTGCCAGAATGCATATTTGAGTTGGAAACACGGTCCTTCCAGGTGTGCTGATTAAACAAACATTCTGCTTGATATTAAAATGTAACTGTTCAAGAGCAAAAATCACCGGGTGGCTTGCTGTTCATGCTTAGCTGTGATTTCTCTTCCCATGCATCTAAAAGCACATCGGAGACAAGCCTCCAGACACAGTGCAGAGAGTTTCTAGGTTAGAATTGTCTTTATCAGGTTAACTGGCTGGACCCATAAAATGGGGAAGTCAGCAGAGCACCAACCACACTTGCATTATTCGGTTTCCTGCTGTGGATGCAACGTTACCGCTGTTTCAGACTGCTTTTCCCCCACTCCCATTGACGGACTACATCTTGAATTATAAGCCAAAATAAACCATTCTTCTTTTAAAAAAAGAGGGAGTTGTCTCTTTCCACCCTGTTTTTAAGGAGGATCCCTTGTCTTTTCTTTTCTGCTACTGGACATCTTCCTGTACAGACTCCAGGCTGACTCTCTTCACTTCCATCTTGCCATAGGAGTGCTTGGGCTGGAATTACAGACCAGAGCGGCCACATCTATTTTTTATACGTGTTCCAGGGATAGAATTCAGGCCATCAAAATTGCTAGACAAGTGTTTTTACTTGCTGAGCTTTCTTGCCACCTTAGATTTTAATTTTTGACATGTATATATGATATAAACAGGCTATCACCTAACATCATAAGATAGAAAATCAAACAGTGGATCCATAATGCTGTCAGCTGTGTGAACTCATTAAAAGCTTTCCCATTCGATTTGTGTGTGTTGAGTCATGGACATACCACACATCCCCAGAACGCATGATCCTCTTCTCTCACATCCCCAAGTGTGCATGCTTTTGTTCCTAGCTGCCATCAATATTCATTAAATGGCTTTCGCAGTTGATCATTGTCATCTCCTGAGTGCTTGCTATGTGGGAGCGATAGAAAGTCTCTCATGTCCTCTTCAGGTATTAGTTAAAATTATTCCACTTCTCTCCCTCC